>NC_135985.1:11909127-12509127 GCF_053455715.1 Rhinoraja longicauda
TTTGATTATATCATCCAAGCGATCGCAAAGATGTCTACATCATCCACTCCACGAAAGGTTAACTGAGCTTAACATTGCCTAATCTGCTCTATTAACCCAATCAACCTGGCAGCAAAACATCAGCAGCAACAAACCATTTGCATCAGCAGAAGTATTGTCACATATTCAATGTCAAAGCATTCAAAAGACCCCACAAAACTCCCCCCCACCTGCACTTTACCTGTATTTACCTATCACCCTTTCACTTGCCAGGCTTTGTCTTTGTCCCACCTCTCTACCAGCTTCCCTGCCCCAACCACAATCAGTCTGAAGAAGGGTCCCAACCCTAAACATCACCTACCAATGCTATCCAGACACGCTGTGGGCAGCACGGTAGAGCAGTGATAGAGTTGCTGCTTTACAGCGAATGCAGCGCCGGAGACTCAGGTTCGATCCTGACTACGGGTGCTGCACTGTAAGGAGTTTGTACGTTCTCCCCGTGACCTGCGTGGGTTTTCTCCGAGATCTTCGGTTTCCTCCCACACTCCAAAGACGTACAGGTATGTAGGTTAATTGGCTGGGTAAATGTAAAAAAAAAAAAAAAAAAAAATTGTCCCTAGTGGGTGTAGGATAGTGTTAATGTGTACGGGGATCACTGGGCGGCACGGACTTGGTGGGCCGAGAAGGCCTGTTTCCGGCTGTATATATATGATATGATATGATATGACCCACTGAGTTACTCCAGCACTTTGTCTTTCTTTTCGATGTTAAAACTTTTGTTTCCAGACAATAAAATAAGTGGCTTTGGGGGCCAAAAGTCTTGCCACTAAAGTATCAAAACTTTAGTTATGTACCCATAATCCAAAGAGCTTTAGTTATGTACCCATAATCTTACTGAGCATACTGAAAGAAGGATATCACTGTAAACCTCAAAGATGCCATAACTGTAGTTACCTTTAAGCAATGAGACAAAGAACACAATTACTGTTGGATTACAAACACCTGCCTTTTGTCACTGTACATATGAACAAGCTCCCTGAGAATCAGAGTTAAACAGCAATAAAACAGATCCTTCGGCCCAATTCTTCCATGGTGCCCACCTGAACGCATTTGCCTCTAAATCTTCAAAAGTTCAGTGTACATATGTTCATTCTTACAAATGGCAAAACCAGTTTCCCATCTCTAAACGTTTAGGAATTGTTCTGGTCAGTCTTGTGCTTCTGATGACTTTCATTACAATGTTGTGGAGGTATGGTACTATAGTGATTATGTATTTTCCAATTTACGGACAAAAGTAGATTCATGGACATTTAAAAACAAAACCTATTCATTGCCTGGGGAAGGCCTATACACACAGACTTCTATTTTAGTGATTTATATATTAAAACAACATAATTGTGAACAAATTACTTGATTCCCTTACCCCATAGCACTGTAGGATCATTCTCGCCACACTGATTGCAACAGTTCAATATGATGGCTCATCTTGTCTTATCTTAAACTAGATTCGACCATTGCCAAATCCTATCAATGAGTTTTAAACAACATTTAACTTCGGCAATGTAGTGTGCTAAATCATCACTTGGTTCATCGAGTTAAATAAACAATTTTCTTTTCTACAACTGTCGGTTTGAATTAACAGCTTTACACCACAAACTCCAAATTCATCATCTTTAAAGCAGGAAATATTAATAAACAATGCTGATCTTATTTGCATGCAATACACATCAGGCAAAGTGATTTGTTGATTTTCACCATGCTGTATTTTCTCTGCACTGTCTTCTACTTGTTTTTGGCAGAATCCAGAGATATTCAGCTAATCATCATTTAATATAATCTTGGTGAATAAAGACCAAGTCTAGCCTTCACTCCAAGATTTTTTTTCTCATAATACATTTCGTGAATCACATCACAATAACCCTAAGCCGAAGCAATTGCTAATCCTACAAAAATACTGCACTGATTTGCATGCACTCAATTTGCATTCTAATGTATGAGGCTATATTACAGGTCCATGAGAAATATGGCATATTTTATCAATGCACAATACCTGATTCGGATTACAGGAAATCACAGAACTGCTAGAGCCAGAGTCTATACTTAATACACACTCCCCCAGAGCATATTTTTATTTACAGAATTTTATGGAACATGCTTCTTGACTTAAAAATGGTCGAAGTCACAACTATCATTCAAAATCAAAATAGTTTTGATACATCGTTTACACTGTGCATCCTTGCAATTCGGCTCAATTTCACATGATTCCCCCAACCAATTTCAATCTCAGTATTATTTAAGGAAGTTATTTAATTCAGAATTTCAGAATATTGCACAATTACATTTACCAAGTCCTGAATAATCAAAATATAGTGAATGTCTTGTCAAAAAAATCTACAAGCAAATACCAATGAGGATACCATACATAACATGCAGCTGAAGCAAACACTAGCAACATAGGGGAAGATAAACTCGTGCAATGAAAAAGGGAACAGAGAAATACAGTTTATAGATTTAATGGAGGAAAGATTGGACAAGGCTCAAGCAGACCATCATTAGTGCCAAATGGTCCGCTTCTGTTGCCTCAAAACATTGGCATCTTTAAAACTATTTGAGAAACAGCCCCTTATTATCCCATTTAACAAAACACAATTACTTGGAACATATTGGTAACACCTTGGCACAGCTGAATTTAGGCTCAGTTTTCAATAAAGCGGAAGCAAAGCGAGGAGCAAAAGAGCAGATTGCTTAAATACCGGTTAGTGGAACTGCCAATACTGCCAACAATTACAAGTTTTTCTTTGCAGAGGATAGGCGTAAGCCCAACTCCAAAGTATTTTCATCCATCCAGCAAAACCTCTGCTGAAATGTCAAACTCTCCAATGAACTCTGCATGCCCACAGAATATTCTGCCCCTTGCTTGTCTACACTAACAGCCTACTCGATTGTTAATCTAGGCAGTAGAGAGCACAGCCGGCACACCTCACTCTGCAAGAAACTCCTCGTGCCCAAAAACACTTCAGAGTTAGACAATAGACAATAGACAATAGGTGCAGGAGTAGGCTATTCAGCCCTTCGAGCCAGCACCGCCATTCAATGCGATCATGGCTGATCACTCTCAATCAGTACCCCCGTTCCTGCCTTCTCCCCATACCCCCTCACTCCGCTATCCTTAAGAGCTCTATCCAGCTCTCTCTTGAAAGCATCCAACGAACTGGCCTCCACTGCCTTCTGAGGCAGAGAATTCCACACCTTCACCACTCTCTGACTGAAAAAGTTCTTCCTCATCTCCATTCTAAATGGCCTACCCCTTATTCTTAAACTGTGGCCCCTTGTTCTGGACTCCCCCAACATTGGGAACATGTTTCCTGCCTCTAATGTGTCCAATCCCCTAATTATCTTATATGTTTCAATAAGATCCCCCCTCATCCTTCCAAATTCCAGTGTATACAAGCCCAATCACTCCAGCCTTTCAACATACGACAGTCCCGCCATTCCGGGAATTAACCTAGTGAACCTACGCTGCACGCCCTCCATAGCAAGAATATCCATCCTCAAATTTGGAGACCAAAACTGCACACAGTACTCCAGGTGCGGTCTCACCAGGGCCCGGTACAACTGTAGAAGGACCTCTTTGCTCCTATACTCAACTCCTCTTGTTATGAAGGCCAACATTCCATTGGCTTTCTTCACTGCCTGCTGTACCTGCATGCTTCCTTTCATTGACTGATGCACTAGGACACCCAGATCTCGTTGAACTCCCCCTCCTCCTAACTTGACACCATTCAGATAATAATCTGCCTTTCTATTCTTACTTCTAAAGTGAATAACCTCACACTTATCTACATTAAACTGCATCTGCCATGTATCTGCCCACTCACGCAACCTGTCCAAGTCATCCTGCAGCCTTATTGCATCTTCCTGACAATTCACACTACCCCCCAGCTTAGTATCATCTGCAAATTTTGCTAATGGTACTTTTAATCCCTTCGTCTAAGCCATCATTCCAGGAAATAAAAGCAGAACTGGATAAAATTAATTGGACTACAAGTTCACCAGCCAGATTCTTCGATATGGACTACCAGTGTGGAGGTCAACTCGGCGATCGCTTCGCTGAACACCTGCGCTCGGTCAACTCGGCGATCGCTTCGCTGAACACCTGCGCTCGGTCACTCGGCGATCGCTTCGCTGAACACCTGCGCTCGGTCCGCATTAACGCCACTGATCTCCCGGTGGCCCAGCACTTCAACTCCCCCTCCCATTCCCAGTCTGACCTCTCTGTCATGGGCCTCCTCCAGTGCCATAGTGAGGCCCGCCGGAAATTGGAGGAGCAGCACCTCATATTTCGCCTGGGCAGTTTGCGGCCCGGTGGTATGAACGTCGACTTCTCCAACTTCAGATATCTCCTCTGTCCCTCCCTTCCCCTCCTCCTTCCCAGATCTCCCTCTATCTTCCTGTCTCCACCTATATCCTTCCTTTGTCCCACCCCCGACATCAGTCTGAAGAAGGGTCTCGACCCGAAACGTCACCCATTCCTTCTCTCCCGAGATGCTGCCTGACCTGCTGAGTTACTCCAGCATTTTGTGAATAAATCGATTTGTACCAGCATCTGCAGTTATTTTCTTATACTACCAGTGTGGAGGTTCAACTGTAATCTTCACACGCACCCAACCTTTTAGTTCAAGCCTTGATTTTAGCAACATGACTGGGAAAGGCTTAAGATAGCACATAGACTGCCAAAAAAACTAAATGTACAGGTTGGGCAGAGGAAGAGTTAAAGAAGAACGGGTTGATGATCTACACTAAATATATTTGAGTGGGGGACATAATTATATTATTCCACCCAGTAATCATAAGAAATGGGTTTTTTTTAATTGGATGAATTAAAAATTACACAGGGAAATCACAAGGTGAAAAGCTGTGGAATGTTCAAGGAAAAAAATATTTCCCTTCCTGATGAATAAAATCCAGCATATCTGGTGTAAAAATGAATTAACTACAAAACTGCAAACTCGCATGCAACTTTCTATTTCATTTGTTAATGCTACAAAGTCATTTCCCACTATAAAATCCTGAAAAATTGTGAGTATAATACAATAACAATTGTAAATTTATGTGTAGAAAGGAACTGCAGATGCTGGTTTAAACTGAAGATACAAAAAGCTGGAGTAACTCAGCGGGACAGGCAGCATCTCTGGAGAGAAGGAATGGGTGACGTTTCGGGTCGAGACCCTTCTTCAGGCTGAAAGTCTTGGGAAGGGAAACAGGAGACATAGAACAACGAATGAAAGATATGCAAAAAAGTAACAATGATAAAAGAAACGGGCCATTGTCAGCTGTTTGTTGGGTGAAAACGGGAAGCTGGTGCGGCTTGGGTGGTTGAGGGATGGAGAGAGAGGGAATGCTGGGGTTACTTGAAGTTAGAGAAATCAAAATCATACCACTGGGCTGAAAGCTGCCTAAGCGAAATATGAGATGCTATTCCTCCAATTTGCGTTTAGCATCACTCTGACAATGGAGGAGACCAAGGACAGAAAGATCAGTGTGGGAATGGGAAGGAGAATTAAAGGGTTTAGCAACCGGGAGATCAGGTAGGTCCAGGCAGACTGAGTGAAGGTGTTCAGCGAAACAATCGCCCAGTCTACGTTTGGTCTCGCCGATGTATAAGAGTCCACATCTTGAACAATGGATACGGTAGATGAAGTTGGAGGTCCAAGTGAATCTCTGCCTAACCTGAAAGGACTGTCTGGGTCACTGGACAGAGTCGAGGGAGGTGGTAAAGGGACACTGCTGCATTTCCTGCGATTGCAGGGGAAGGTACCCGGGCAGGGGGTTGTTTGGGTGGGAAGTGACGGGTTAACCAGGGAGTTGCAGAGGGAACGGTCTCTGCAGAAGGTGGAAAGTTGGTTATGGAAAGATGTGACTAGTGATGGGATTGCATTGGAGGTGGCGAAAATGTCAGATGATTATCTGTTGTATGCGATGGCTGATGGGGTGAAATGCAAGGACTAGAGGGACTCTTGCTTCTGTTGCGACTAGGGAGAGCAGGGGCGGAGCTGCGGGGTACAGAGGAGACACATGCGAGTTGCATTTAATGCCTCAATCACCACCATAGTCATTCCATTCTTCAATTTATTTGCCTTAAAAATGGGTGCATTTGGAAAATATTTCACTGATTGTAAAATGTTTAGGGATGTCTTACTGATTTAACCAATTATATTTGCGTCTGAAGAAGGGTCTCGACCCGAAACGTCACCCATTCCTTCGCTCCTGAGATGCTGCCTGATCTGCTGAGTTACTCCAGCATTTTGTGAATAAATACCTTCGATTTGTACCAGCATCTGCAGTTATTTTCTGATAATATCTTTAACTAATTATATCATGTCCTTAAAACACACAAGGAAATAAAGCATTTAAATGCCAAAAAAAATAAATGCCCTTGTTTTTCTGGCATTGAAACTCAACCACAAAATCTGCATTCGCAGTCAACAATTTTCACAAGGATACATTCCATAAACAACTGAACACCAAAAACTAAATATTCCCCCACTGACTCCAGGAGATTACTTCGCAGGCAAGGTTTGCAGAGCACCAAGACTTTCATTTGCATGAGATTAGGATTTACCACCCTGAACCATGTGGACAAAAGTAGAGGCAGCAACCTACTTTTAAAACAAAACACATGGATGTGGAAAAGGTTGAACTTTTGCCAATTCGCTGAATAATTTCACACTTTAAAATTAAATCCCCCCCCCCCCCCCCAGGGATAACCCAAATTCAATATCTTGAATAATTTCATTAGCAAAAGAACCAAATAGCTTAAAAGTCTTGTTAAGCCATATTTGGAGCCCACAAAAGATTTTGGGATTCAGTGGCAGTGGAAGATCTGTGCGTTCCAACCAAAATAGTAAAATATTTTAACTTAAACACATGAAAGGATTTACTGCATTTAACATGTAGGGGAGATTTCGTATGCATTTTTAACAGAAGACCTTCACTGACAGAATATTGGGTTTCAAGGCAGTGGCTGGGAAATTATACGGTCAGTTAAACTGCAATTTTACTCAATGTTTGAAGAATGAATCTGTCCAATATCTAATGATAGTTATTTCTTGGCATTAAGTAGCATTCCAAGTCCTCAAGTTTATTCAAGGATCATGGTGAATGCAAAAATTATCTCCGAGAGTTTCCAACTTGAAAGTTGGGACAAAAGCTTTATTTCCCCCAAGCATCAGCAGTTGTTTTAACCAAGTTGATGAATGTATCTCAGTATTAAAATCAAACTTTAAGCATGAAATATTGGTCCAAGTGTTTGTATCTTAAAACTTAAAAAATATTAACCACAAACGAGTCTACAATGTAATTTCAGTAAAAAATAACTGGATGGATGAATATACACTCAAATTTTAAGTGGAGGACTTTATGAGTAGAAAGATCGAAATACAGACTCTTCCTTAAAATGCTCACTTCTGTGCAAACCACATTCAGCACTGGGCAGAATCCTGAAGACATCCAACTCATTGATACTTCTCAAGCAGCTGGAAACTAGCTCACATTTTCTGCTCTTCATCACTTGGGGGCATTGAGAAATTGCAGCAGCCAAAACATCAACTAATATCAGCCAAATCAGACAAGAGATCAAATTTCTGATCTATTGTCTTCCTTTTCTTGCCACAAATGGATTGTACATTTGCCCAAATGTCCACGAGAGAATAATCTAACTATGCCCATTCCAACTGATGTGCAGGTCATTCAAGACAGTGAAATTACACAGAAATCTTAAGACAGAACCCATTCAAAACAACTTGCCTTTGACAGTGTTTGTGCTTTCCACAAAACTTACTTCAACTAACCTTACTTAATGATCTTCATGTTCTCATTCAGCATTTTCGTGAAACCCATTTCCTCCATTTACTTCAATTATCCCATAGAGGGTCAGATTCCACAAAACAAATAAACTGAAGATACTAGTTAGAGATCCTGAAAAATGAGAATGTTACAATCTATTACTTCATTACTAGTTTAGATAGTTATATTTTAATGACAACCCCCATCACTCTGAATTCAGCTGTGACTGTCAATTCTAATTAAGGGCATAGTGAGGGGGTGTTTGGAGTCACTGTGATGGATGTTTGTGTTGGGGTCGTGTGTCCTGTGTTCTTTTCTTTTTTGCTGTGTCTTGTGACTGCTGAAATTTCGTTCGGTATTTATACCGAATGACAATAAAGTTCTGTTATACTGTTATACTGTCAAATTCAAAACAAAAAAAAACATGCACATGCCTAAAATCTGTAGGGTTAGTTAACATGGCAAAACAAAATAAAACTGTTCGCTGGTTGTCAAATTAGATGAGAGCAGAACCGTATTCATAAAGACAAGGAAAATAATTCTCAGACCCATATACCGAAAAGATCTGAATATAACGAGTAAATTGGCATATTTTTAAAAGTCTTGTTTCGAAACCTACGGAGACATTTAAGACTTAGGAGAATCAATTATCACAGGAAGCCAATGAGAGCTTCAACAGACCAGATTCTGCTATGGCTTCAGGTTAACATTTAATTTAGCCTCTTGAATTCTTCACCAAGATTAAATTAAAATCATTTATTATGTCAATCCTACTATATACAATTCTGCGATAACAAAATTGAAGGAGCCATTAATCTAACGAAATGGGCCGTGATCTGAATGCCACATACTACAAGCTAATCAAAATAAATCGGTATATTAGAAAGATCAGGTGAAAATAGATCCTCGTATGCCAAGAACATAGAGATACAAGTTACAAAATTAGATGCAACTACATTTTTTTTTAAAGCATCTAGGCAAGTTTCTTTCTCACCAATTTTGTCAAATTGTTTCAGCAAATTGGCATTATTGGAAACCCAGATGAAATTGTCGAAGACTTGAGTTCCGTGACATACATTTGGCTGTGCGAGTCATTTTCAGACATAGTTATTAATGTTTAAGATTCAATCACAGATGTATAAATTGTAATAATTGGTGATAAGGCTATTGCACCAAATCAACAATTAAACAAAGGAACTAATCAGCAGGTTCACACTATTTATGAGATATAAACAGGGATAATAGAAAAATGGGTGGGAAAATAAAAAAAATGTGCAGATATCTATTCCATCAAAATAATCATGACACTAACTGCAAACAGCATCGGTATGCATTCTCAATGTTGTGAGCCTAACATCCACAAAAAATGTTCCCAATGGCCTTCCAATGCATTTCCAAAATCTATCATTGCAAGATCACGCAGAAAACATAACACTGCAAAATTGACCCAAACCATTTCACCCGGGGGGGGGGGGGGGGGGGGGGGTGAGCGAAGTGAAATACAGAAGTTATAGCAAACTTAAATTACACAGCTGGTCTTCTTTTTTTTTTTAAAGGCATTTCCCTGCATTTGTCCGAGTTTCAATGCTATTGAAAGATTTATGGGATCGACTTACTATTGCCTCAAGGATAAATGCATCTTCTGCTTCATGCTAGTTGGGGTGGGGGAGGAAATAATCCATCATAGTAATCATGGTGGGAGGACCTTAAGAAGAATTACGAGAGAGTCTGTTTATGAATGAATATCTGAAGGAAATTTTAAAAGCCAGTTGACATCTATAATTTTACTCAATAGTCGAATATAATGCTTCATTACAGAAATATTGTATATTTATGATTGTAAGCCACTAATATTTAGAGGTGCAGCTAGAGAATCAAGAAATTCCATTTATGTTCATGCCAATTCATTAAAATTTAAACTAGCAAATGAATGAATCAGAATAACAATTAAAAATGTCAAATTAATTTTGCTAAAATTATGTTCTTCAAGAACACTGATTTAGCTTGCACAAATATTGGCATATTATTTACTCAAAACTGACTCAGAATTCATAAAGATGACTTGAAAACAGCATGAATTTACCAAATTTGCCTTTTAGACCCAGAATGTCAACTGGCAATTTTCCTTATGCTGCAGACTCAGCTTCCTTTTTAATGTAATAAAACCACAAAAGTAGCATCTTTCCTTTTTTTTTAAAGTGCAAATGCATTAGCAAAACCAAATTTAGAACCAAGTAAATCTTATACTGCTGCAGGGAACACTTATCCCTGCGCTCACTAATCAAGTGACGAGCAAAGATCCGGTAAATCGGGTATAATGCAGGAAAATGTGAAACTGTCCATCTCAACATGAAAAGCAGCAGCATTTTATCTCAATGGCAAGAGATTGCAGAAAATCTGTTTTTTTAGTGGGCAAATTGCAGTGTCAGTACGAAGGCCCAGCAAGTATTAGAAAAGCCACAATGTTCTCATGTATTCAATTCCGTGAGCAATAAATAAGTAAGAGGGCTTGCCTTACATCTTGGAGACTACATCTGGAGTGCTGTGTACATCATTGGTCTCATTGAGGGAGAAACATAATGAGCTGGAAGGACTTCAGAGAAAGCTTACCATACTCGTATCTGGAGTGGGTGAGTTGTCTAATGAGCAAAGCTTGGATAGGCTAAGTTTTGTTTCTGCTAGAGTTTAGAATAGCAATAGCGAATGACCAAAACAAAAAGGTCATGTAAATGTGGAGATGACATTTCCTTCTCAGAAGAATCTAAAACTACAGGATTGGGTTAAAAATTAGGACTTTCCCCATTTAAAAAAGATTACATTTCTTCACTTCTTCAGAAGAGTTGGGCAACTTGCAGGGGCTAGTCGTTGAATATTGTTAAGGCGGAGATACTTGCAAACAAGGGTGTGCAAGATTACCATGGCTAGACAAAAATTATGTTATAACCAGGTCAACCATGATCTTATTAAAAACAAATTTTAGCTACTGAGTGTTCTGCTCAATGTATATTTGTACCCCTTTCCTTAAAGGTGATCTAATTTGCACTACCATGTAGTATCGAGTTGTTTAAATTTGCTATAGCTGTCGTTAATCAACAACCTTTTCACTCATTATAAACTAGTAGTATTTTTCAAAAATATGGGGAAACATTTGCAAGGAGGAACAGACACACCAATTTAAGGCAGACATTAAACCATATTTAAAGTTGAATGCCTATTTTCAATATTAAATTAATCTTTTATATGCAATCAGACAAATCTTTCCACATAGAGTAAACGATTCTGCAGCTTCCCGAGGCATCACTTCCTTTCAATAGATCACAATTGCCATGGAAACGTGCTCCTCAGCGAGAATGATTGAAATTATCTATGACACACGAATGATGCCCAAACTCAAACATTTCAAAAACAGCCAGTCATTCAAAGAGACAGCAATTTTCAATTATATCTTCCAAAGAATTAAGCAGGACACTTGTTAAAAGGTCAGCTGGGCACCCAAAAATAAACAACTTCTATTTAAATAACACACATTGGACCGCTTAAAGGTGATGCAAAAGCACAATAGGCAACTCCATTAGGTTACCAAACCCTAAAAAAGCATTTAAAAGGAAAGTTCTACTAAAAGCAACTTGCAAAATACCAAATTTAAGAATATTGAACCCACTTTCTGGGAACCAAGGCACAATATATATGGATATTAGATCTCTGCATTTCTCCAATTCTGTTCTTTCTCCATTTGCAATTGCCCAATTCATGGCACTTTTACAAAGCATGGTTACAGAACAACAATATTTCTAGATTTCCAGTTGAGTGCTTGGCACGAGTCAATAAGGAACATTACCCGTAATCAAGAACAACCTTGAATAATTTCTTCCATCAACTTGGTAACTGCTTGCCATGATAAGCACAAAAGGGGAGGTGGCTTTCAGAAGTCTGGCTTTAAACAAATACCTGCCCATTGAAACCAAGTTAATGTATTCAGACTTAAATGATATGGACACTGGCTTGGGAGAAGACTATTGACATTAGACTGCTTATCCTCCAGTGGATTTAAAGGCTTTTGCAGTCCAAATCAATGGGTGGGAATCAGACAGCTTCCCCGTCACGTCTGGAGTCAGGCAGGGTTGCCCACTCTCCCGTCTTGTTCGTCTGTTGTATTGAACCTTTTGCCGAATCCATCAGGAATGAGCATAAAAAGGAGTGACATTGCCTGGCAGTGGGGGCACTCAGGTCAAAACCTTCCTGTACATGGACGACGTCACCTTCTTCTGCTCGGATCCAGGGTCGATCCGCAGATTAATTAGCGTCTGCGGCCAGTTTGAGTCGGCCACGGGAGCCAGGGTGAACCGCAGGAAGAGTGAGGTCATGCTCTTTGGCAACTGGCCCGACCGATCTTCCATCCCCTTCACCATCGTCTGACTTCTTGAAGGTGCTGGGGATCTGGTTCAGGGTGGCTGAGGCATGTGACAAGAATTGGCTGGAGTGGATAGCCAAGGTGAGGACGAAGCTGGAGCTGTGGAAGCAGCGCTCCCTCTCTATAACGGGGAAAAATCTGGTCATCGGCTATGAGGTGCTCTCGGGGCAGCTGTACTCGTTGCAAGTGTGGCCTGTCCCTCCCTCCTACGCCACAGGGATCACCCGGGCCGTCTTCCAGTTCATCTGGGGGTCGAGGATGGACCAGATGCAATGGGCCACAATGCACAAGTCAGCAGACAACGGGGATAAAAGCACGCCCAATGTCGCCCTCACCCTGATGGCCACCTTTGTGTGTGGCTACATCAGGCGGAGCGTAGAGCCAAAGCACATGAGCACCAAGTGCCACTACCTGCTGAGGTTCCACCTGTCCCCGGTGTTGCGAAGAATTGGCCTGGCGCAGATGCCACACAATATGCCAGTCAGCTGGACATTGCCGCACCATCTGTCGTTCGTGGAAAGGTTCTTCCGGACCAACACCTTTGACCACGTCCATCGGGCAGTGGTCAGCACGGAACGTCCTGCAGGGAAATAACTCCATGGATCCTGTGGCGTGGTTCCCAGAGCAGAATGCCCAGCTTGTCTAGCGAAATGCCTCATCGCCAGAACTCACTAACAAGCACCAACACCTGGCTTGGCTGGTGGTGAGGGGAGCCCTCCCAGTCAGATCCTTCCTGCACCGCCGGAGCCTCACTACCAGCGCACGCTGCCCTCGGGACGGCTGCTATGGAGAGGAGACAGTCGACAAACCTCTTCGCAGAGTGTGAATTTGCAAAGAGAGTCTGGCGAGGTTTGCAAGGGTCCCTGTTCCGAGATATTCCACCAAACAGCTCCGTCAGAGGACTCTGTAATTTACGGACTGTTGCCAGGGACGTATTCAGAGACTGACATCAAGTGCTGCTGGAAGGTCATCAACTCGGTGAAAGACACTCTTTGGTCTGCCCGCGCTTTGTTGACCTCCCAGTGGAGCGAGCTGTCCTTCGGGGAATGTTGCCGACTGGCCCGCTGCAGACTGCAGTAGTACGTGCTGAGGGACGCACTGAAGCTTGGTGCAGCCAACGCCAAGGTACTGCGGGGGAGGGCCGCAGTCCAGTGTCCTTCCGCTGCTGGATATGGGTGGCAGGGTGTGGTGGAGACGCCCTTCAAAATAAGGGAAGGGATTCCACGCCAGTGGGCCACATGAGTGGCAAGGGTGAGGGGTAAATTTGTGTAATTTGTGTAAATAGTATTGAATGTATGTATAGCTTCCAACAATGTCGGATGATGTCTTGTAAGGATCATGTTTTGTATATATTTATTTCTCGAATAAAGTATATTTTGATTTTATTTTTTTTAAAGATTAAAGGCTTTTGCAGATGTAACATTGGGGAAAATCACCCCAGTGCTTCCAGGTTTTGGCCCACTTACAATTTTCTGGCACCTCCTTTAATCCAGACAAAATTACAAAGGCATACATGAACCCCCCCCCCCAAAAAAGCAGCACTTAGGCCAGGTGAGGCAGCCAGGACACAAGGCGTCTATATGTCGGGATGTCATTGTCGGGAGCCACGACGTGGCAATTTCGACTGCCTGTCCACGGGAGAAAACTGCAAGGAAGAGAGAAGACATCCTGGCCTTCCTTCACAGTAAGGAGGTGACTGGAGGAGACTCACTGTGATGGATGTTTTTTGTTTTATGTTGGTTTTTGTGATTGTGTGTTTTATTGCTTCTTTTTTATTGCCTCTCATTGTTGACTGTAGGTAACGAAATTTGTCCAAAAACATGTTTTTGGATGACAATAAAGGTACTTTATTACTATTATTATTATATTATAGTATAATATGACAATAAAATATAAAATATCATTCTATAGGTGCCAGTTAACTGTTAAAATCAATGGACAATATTGGAAAATAATCTATCCAGCAAACAAAAACTCTTTCACCCTTTCTCTCAACTAAATGTGCTTTTTGTACTTCAATATTGGAATGTTAAGCTTACAGAGGAGTAAATAAAAAACACTTTGCGTGAAAGAATGCCACTATTCATAATACCACTAACTACCACTATTGATTCAACGACATCAAATCTATCAAAAGTAACAAGTCTTCAAAGGTAAATATTCACTGTTCAAGTCTGTCATCATTGACAACAACATTGTCAAAATCTACAACGCTGTTCAGTGTGTCTTTCTACTGAAAATATTAAGCGACCTAATCCAGAATCCTATAACCCATAGAATCCTATAACCCTATGCCAAAATAAACAACATTCTGGTCAATGGCTAAGAATGGAATTCTGACCTAAACTGTCATTAGGAATGCCATTGCAGATCCATGAGCATCTAAAATGCACCAAATATTTAATTCGGAATGCTCCAAACAAGCAGTTCAATCTTCAGTTCCCTTTGCAAGCAATGACTGGAAATAGATTGTCTGGCTTTTGGGAACAAAACTGTATTTGCAAAAATATGTTGCACAAGGTTGCACAACCTTGTTTAAAACTAAACACCATGTAAAAAGCATTCCTATGAGCATTTATGCATCATGCTCTTTATCAACTTTAAGATAATTAATGGCACTTCAATATTTACGGTACAAATATCTTAGAATCCATATTAGTATATTATTGTCACATGTACTGAAATACAATGCAAAACTTTGTTTTGTGTGCTATCCAGACGGATCAAACACAAGTGGGATCATACCATACACGATACAACAGATAATACTAAAAGAGAAATATAATATTACAGCCACAAAGAAAGCGCAGATAATAAAAATGCAAGGGCCGCAACAAGGTTGATTAGGAATTCATCCTTAGCATGAGCGGTCTGTTCAAAAATCTGATAATAGCAGGAGCAGAAGCTGTTCTTGGATCTGGTACGTTGCTTTCAGTCTTTTGCACCGTCTGCCTAACCTAAGGGGGAGGGAGGAGTGACAAAGGTGTAAGTGGTCCTTGATTACGTTGGTTGCTTTCCAGAGGCAACTTGACATGTAGATGAAGTCAATTCAGATGGGGAAAGGGCTGATGGAAGCAGAATTTGGCTACACAGTTGTGAATGTACATGGAGTACAGTAAAGGGCTGAGGACCTAGCTTGCGGAGCACAGGTCTTGAGAATTATCGTAGAGGATGTTTTACTGCGCAACCTTACCGATTGCGGCCGACAGGTGAGGAAGTCAAGGATCCAGTTACAGAAGCAGATGCTGAGGCCTAGGTCCAGGAATTTAGTTCCGATTTTGTTGAAGGCAGAGCTATAATCAATAAATAGGGTGTCTGACGTGGATATTCTTGTTATCCCTGGACTATTTGCTGGTCAACTCCAAACTTTGCACTCGCGACATCCACTTACTCATACCATAAGAAGCAATATGTTTTGATTTGGTGCACTATAATTTCAAGCATCTTCAGCAATCTTCCCTCAGCTTTCTCACCCAAAAAACACCCAAGCTTCCCATCACTGGAACCGATGATTTAAAAAAAAAATTAAAATGTTACACAAAAAACTTCAAAATTCAGAGCTAAATATGCTTAGCAAGGTATACTGTTAACTGCAGTCATCAAAAGTAACTGTGATTTTTTTTTATATTGAATTGGCAAAATATCTTTCACTCTTAAATTGCAAACTGCGAACAACGATCATGCAATCGTTTGCTGCCATATGCACTAAATTTAATATTCAGTTAAGATTTTTAATAAACTATTTTACTGTCACAAATGTTGTTAAATACTTATGGAATTAGAAGCAACCATGCACCAGTAAATATGCAAAATGCAGATATCAGCAAAAAAAAGGCTGTGTTCTCAAGTATCTGTTCTCAATCCTTCTATTCTGTTATTCACTCTTTGAAACCTCCTGATTTATGTACAACAACTGAAATCTGTTACATTTACAAAAAATCCAATTCCATATTTTCTTTTTACAATACAAGTTACAACTAAACCAATGAGTTCGATATTTCTATAATCTATGCAATGTATAATTGTGTAGTCGGAGTAGCTGATTAAAAAACTTTATTCCAACTCCCAATGCGCGACTCCCACATCTCAGAATAAGTGCACTATAAGATAAGGTCAATTATCGAAACTCAAAAGATATTTTCATTTGTATTGTGTGGTCGGGAAGCCACATGGTATTCTATACATTTTCGTTATGTAGGTAAGATCATAAGACATAGAAGCAGAATAAAGCTATTCAGGCATCTCCTCTGCCATTCAATCATGGATGATCTATTTTTCTCTCCCAATCCTATTTTCCTGCCTTCTCCTCATAACTTTTTAACACCCTTACTAATCAAGAACCGATTCATCTCCACTTTAAAAATGCCCAATGACTTGGCCTCCACAGCCACCTGTGACTCGCCACCCTGTGGCTAAAGAAACTCCTCTTCATCTCCATTCTAAACTGAAGTAACTGATGAGGTAAATAGAGCAAAATCAAGTTAAATGCTTGTTCATCTATTTTAAAACAGTTGATTAAAGGAATCATTATCTTGTTTCTCCATTTGGAATTAAATGGGAACTTAAATCTCATCCAAAAGAGAACAACTCCAACAGTGCAGCACTCTGTTAGTACTACACCAATGTGTCCCTTTAAAAAAATGTACATAATGGAAAATTAAAATAAATAGAAAATGCTACAAAGATTCAGCAGGACTTAGCACATCTGTGGAAATAGAAACAGTTAACATTACAAATGCTGCCTGACCGCTGTTTGTTTCCAGCATTCTATTCTCATGTCAATTTGGATTTGTTTGCCAGTCTCCAAAATAAGACCCGAATCCACAACCTCACAAGAATCCACCAAATGATATACAGCCAACAATGATATTGGCATGAGGACTTAAAAACAGAATATTGAAGAAAATAAATGGCATTCAAGTTAGTTGGGCAATAACTGGTCAGAAAAACCAAGTCAAGGTGTGCAAGTGAGACTGTGCATTTCAAATGTTTCCAAATAAACATCTTTGTACTATCATCTTCATTCAGTGAGACATGTCAACATGCCCTGATTTTCTACTTACAATGCTAGATAAGCTGTTAACAACAATATCTGAAAGATCAATAACCTGCATAAGACTCATTAACTTTGGAAAATCATCATTTATATGATAATTTTGCAAAATCAACCAAAAATTCATTGACTTTAAACCAGCAACCTCAGAACAGGAATGTATGATTACGTTTAGATGACATGTGAAACAAGCAAAAGTCAATACATTTAAATGCCTAATTAAATTGCTGTTTTATATTCACATGTGCAACTAGTTTCTTGAAAATCACTATTTTCTCCTTGATACTCAATATTTAATTCAATTAAACAAATGGAATATTACCACAGATTTTTTTTTAAATCCTTAAAATTTAAGAAACGGTAATAAAATCTGTGGAAAAGAGGGCAAATTATTTCCTTCAAATAAAAATTACAGTCAACAATTTCCTTCACTGATTATCAACGGTTGTGCAAGTATCCAAATGGTACCATGAGGCAATACAGTATAACGTTTCAAACTTGGACTAGTTTTGGTAAACTTGAATCAAAATGCATAGTCAAAAACAAAAGATATATACAAAGTCAAAATTTAAGATTCTCCAGTTAATATACTACAAAAAAAATCAATAAAATTATCCAACATTCAACCATGAGCAAAATACTGCCGACAAAGATGCATATTCCATCGAAAATGTAGTTAAACAAATATAACTAGAGAGCTGACCATGTAGAAAAATTACATGACCAAAACTGTTTCATTTTCCCATTTTACACTTAATAGTATGCTTAAAAGCAATCTTCTTTATTGACCCAACGACATAAACCTCTCACAACTCGTCACACATCTCAGTGAAAAACGACAAGATAACCAAACATTTGGGGGGGGGGGGGGGTAGCTCAACATAGATATAGAGCTTTTGGTCCATTTTGCAATTCTTCTTTAGTGCTACATATTGCGAAATACAAGTCCACTCTCTGGCCTCCGACATTACCCAAGGAAACATTATTACAAAACGTACACATAATTAATAACCATTAGTATAGGGGATAATTCCATTTTTGACAGAACAAATTCAGCTTAATCCTACATATGAAAATGTAATAGCCATTTCAAAAAATCTTTCAGTTTTAATTTCACAAACTGAACAATATTTCATTTTCAATCTATGCTTCCTAAAACAGTAAATAGCAGACCATATGACTTATCTCTGCACTAATCCTGAAAACCTCCAAAGATTTATGATCTTAACATCTCCCCACTCATCTTCACTGTGGCTTACGATGAAGACATGAAAAAGAGACATTTGAAGTACCAGCATTCAGAACATGTCAGCACTAACAAACCTCCAAAAGACTGATACATCCATGACGGACAATTAGAAAAATAAATTGTCTCTTAATGAAATCATTTCAAAATACTTATTATAGACTTATTATAGACAGTATTTAAATCTTACCGGAGCCACCAAACTGACTGCTTGCAAGTGTAGTTGGTCCATTTTTTCCACTATTAACAGGAGGAGAAAACATCTAAAAAAGACATTAAGATTAAAGAGTTTACTCAAATGTTTTAATACATTTAAACCAATTTAAAAAGATAATACAATACACAAAATCTGCATTTGTGATTGAAACAAGGACTGTGATGTAATTACTTTTTAAAAAATCAATACCAATTACAATATATTGTAAGGAATGCCTTTACTGATCATCAGGACCAGAAATTGCAAAACTGATGAAGAGAGACTTCTAATAAAAACATAGTACTGGACGATTTAAATAAAAATGTATTTGCCATTTCCACCACACTAACGATACTGATCAGGTGAAAGCTGGAGCTAGTCAAAGCATCGACAGCCAACTTTAGGCAAGGAGAAAACATTCTAAAATAATTCAATGCTGACCTGAAAATTAAACATGTACTAAATAAATCTCACAAAAAATTGTAGCACTTTCCAAGTGAATCTGTCCCTTCAAAACTACTGGACTTGAAGTCTAGACATAATGTAAAACTTCAAGAGCTCCTTTGCGACTAAACCATCTCACATGGTTTGTGTGATGGGCAAAACATGTTACAGATAAAGCCTTCAAGCATCGTACCGCACTAAAATCCAGCAGATCGCTCAATTCCTTGTCCGTTCCTATAGCGGCCATCCGCTGCTGTGGATTCATCTTGAATTATTCTCACTAAACCTATGAACAAAACACAGATAATCCACATTACTTAAAAAAACAATGCATTTAGTTGTATATATATATATATATTTAAAACCCCCAACAAGTGCTCTAAAAGTTTGCTGGGACTCGAGGAGCAGAAGAATGAAGGAAGATTTAAAATCCACGATTCCAACTCTCTAACAAATAAAACTCGAGGGAACTTGCTGTGCAAGTAAAAATCTACATGATCAGACTCCTACCTCATAAAGAAAGCGCGTCCCTTCCCAACCACACGTTACTTTACCAGAAATGACAAGTAATCTGCTATCATTCCACATGACAAAGGCTAGTTAACCTCGACTGGCAAATCCCATGTAAGTGTTTTTAAGAGGGTAAATCACCAGTATTAAGTTTTGTGCAGAGCAGCCTCCAGCGGTGTTTGCTCGGCGTTGGGGTGAAGGGGCCGAACTCCTTCACAGATGCTTCCTCCCTCTTTCTGAGAGGGAGTTTTAAGCGGGGGAGCTGCGGCCGTCCCACTCTCCCGGAGAGGGCACAGGGCGACGTTTCCAGCCGATGCGATGGTGCCTCTCCTCCCTCCGGCCTCCCAGTTACCCCGCTCTTGCCCTCCCGAGGCCCGGCCCAGCCCCAGGCTCCCGCCGCCTTCGAACAACAAAACTCGCCTCCCACCCTGCCGCCTCAACTTTGTCCGTCCCCCTTCCCCTCCCCTTCTCGCTCCCCCTCCCCGTCAAACATCCAACCTCCAGCGCACTAGGGTGAGGGCTTCGACTCCCTCACCCCGCGATCGGGCAACCGTGCCGGCCTCCTCGCGCTGGGCGGGCGGGCGGGAAGCGCGGCGGGCGGGAAGCGCGTGAGGCGGCCTCAGCCCTCCGCAACCGCCGATCCTTCAGGCGGACATTTTTTTGGTGGGGGGGGGGGGGGGGGGAGAGTGAGAGGGCTGAGCCGCGTCACCACGCCGTGTTGAAGACGTTGTATCCCTCCGAGCTTGCAACGAGGAATCAATCCCTGCCTGCCTGCCCTGGAACACCTTCTCTGCAGGGGACTGAATATGCAGTGTGCAATCTAATGCCTACACTTGGTTTTGCACGTTGCATCTTGGTGGATGTTGAGAGTGCAAAAAAATGAATGACAATGAGTGCGAAGGATCCTTTGTTTGCGCGGTAGGCAGCGGTATGTTTTCCCCTGTATTTGATTGACGGCAGATTAGTTGATGGGGTCGAATTACACACATGGCCAGTCAGATGTTATCTTTCTGCAGTGGAGAGACCAATATACACACACATGTTCATCCTGGAGGCAATGTTTACTGAATATATAAGGTTTCGAAATAACTAGCATCAGTAGAAGAGAACAGAACCGTATCAACAAATAGATGGCAGTGGTAATAATGTTACTTATAAATCATGCAACTGTTCATGTTAATAAAGATAGGCTATACACACAGTTTTTAAACTTGGAATAATTTTAACTGTGCATTGGAATCGTGTCTTGTTGAGTGAAACTATTTCATTGTCATGGACATTGGAAGATCAAAGTTAGATCTGGACAAACGAAACAATCTTTGGAATTAATTGATGCCGTTAGAAAGGAAATCGCTTTATCATATTAACAATAAATAACGTGTTGAGTTATTCATACTTAGTTGAAATAATGTTTATTTTTGTCATTTTTGTTCGAACTTAACAAGATATCCAACAGTCTGCTTTTCACTCAAGATTCCAGCATCTGCAGTCTCTTGTGTCTGCCACAACATATCTTACTTTCAATTTAATGGAACTCTCAAACATGATGGTGGTATGAATGTAATTTTAATTAAGAGTGTGGGATTTCTAAATCTGATTTAGTTTAACAATAATCACCACAAAAGTACTCAAAGAGATTGAATGAATATAAATCCAAATGTAGAAACTAGCGCCAGTTTTCTTGACAGAAACCTGCGTTCAATCATGATTTTCGCTGTTTTATGCTCAGTTTTATTCGTTTGCTGCTGCAATTTATTTTCAAATGTCTGCTTGTTCGCCGCTGGACTCAGCGATCCCCACGCGATTGAAAGGTAGCGGAAGGGGAGCCGATCAATCGAAATGAAGTTAGAAAGATTTATGGAGGGCCATCACATCTAACACAGAAAGCAACATGTGACATTTGTCGAACCATTTAGTTGACCCAAGGAAGAGGATTATTGTATTTGCACTGGTTTTGGCGCGTTGCTCTCAACCGGGTTCAAATACACTACATTTGTATTGAAATCCTGCTGGCAAACAAAAAAAACGGAAGTTCGGGCACCATCCAGCCTTTCCCAAGATCCCCTGTTCTTTCATCCCACAAAATCGGTTCGGGGTGGGAGCAGAGCAGCGGCTGCTGCAGCTCCGAGCTATCAGACGGCAGCGCCGCATCCCCCTCGGTCACCGCCGCTGGGAACCTTGGACACAAAGCACCCGGTTTCCAGCGGCAAGACAGGGTTAAAAAGCCACCCGCTCCGCTCCTCATCTGTTGAAACCACAGCCCCATCGCTGGCTGTTCGTGGGGAATTCTTTCACGCTAAAAGGCAAAGTAATTTAAATAAAAACAAACTATCATGAACATTTAGGTCTCGACCCGAAACGTCACCCATTCCTTCTCTCCTGAGATGCTGCCTGACCTGCTGAGTTACTCCAGCATTTTGTGAATAAATACCTTCGATTTGTACCAGCATCTGCAGTTATTTTCTTATATGAACATTAAAAAAATATCAGTTCCCATGCACATCAATTCCCTCCGTTTCCAGCTCCAACTCGGTGGAGTTTACCCAGCAACTTTAACATCCCGACATTTCATCCACTGAAATGCTAAATGCAACTATTTTAAGGTGTTCTATTGGTGAGAGATAATGTCCGTTTCAACAGGAATGGCCTTCCCGTAAACTGAACGGCAGTGAATAGTTTGCTATGGCCTCAGTTCACAGAGGAAAGACAGCCAAATAGTGAACACTGAGGATCAATTTCAGCTGTAACTCCGTATAATTATTGTCAATTACATGGCAAAACGTAGCTCTTTAATCTAAGATATCACATCTCTCAATAACATAATCTGATAATTTGCTTCATTGGCCGTGAAGCCTTTGAGATGCCCTTAAGTCGTGGGAGTTGGGGGGGGGGGGGTTCTGTATGAAAATGCTTTATATGACAAAGAGAATACATTTGTGTGCAAAATAAATGTGATAAGTAGAATTCAATTTTGATTATCTTCTAACTAGTTTAAACTATAACTAATTGAAAAGCACTTAAATATGACAGTGCCTACATTAATCTGGCAATTTGCAATTCCTTCCAGTAGACAATTTCTAGATTGGAGGCACAAGAAACTGCAGATGCTGGAATCTTGAGTAAAACACAAAGTGCTGGAGGAATTCAACAGATCGGGCAGCATCCATGGAGGGAATAAGCAGATAACGTTTCGGGTCTGGACCCAATCTCTAAATATTGTGTAAAGAGGAGATGAAAGTATGTCAATGGCGTGTTTGCATCCAATCCATATTAATGTCTGATTCCTGCTTCAATCTGAGCAACGGTCTTTAAACGACAGGAAACCCGTAAACCACTCAGCTATATAATTTGCTTTAAGGCGGCAGAGAAATATTTATTATAATCATCAGAAAAAGAGAACCCACCAAAGATTGCGTTAAAGGGCAGTCTATTCGTCTCTTTGTGAACTTGTTTAGGTAAAGTATCTGGGAAACTTTAAAATGCAGATGGACACATTGGAGCTTCGGATACGTCGCCAGAAATGATATTATTCTCCCAAGTCACAGAAGTCAGACCGAGATTGTCTGCTGCCAAGCACAGTTTTTCATTTGCTGTCATTTATTCACCCGCGGAGTGAAACACTCATTTAAAAAGAAAACAACTTAAGAATTGAACCTTCAAGTTCATTTTGTTGCGAATCCGATTTTATTATCCCAACAAGTTTGCCAAGAAATGTGCACTTCGATAATGACTCCCACAAGCTCACATCTGAAATTATTTCTACGCATGCAACGAAGAATTTTAATTTCCTGGTATTTATTCAACATCTAATTCACTTATCTATCTATTATCAATAAAACCCCAAATATAAAGCACGCACTTCCACATAAAAGCGATCAGAGTATAAGTGTGGCGGTGCGTCTTGGAGGCAATGTATCGTGAATTGATCACAGCCTTTGCATTACAGTGTTTAGGACGTAATTTCAGCTTTCAGAGGAAGTATCTCCCACAGTTTACGCTGACACAATATGCAGTCAATCTTACTCCGTGTATCCGAATATGATATCAGCAATACTGACAACCCGGTGAAGCAATCCTCGTGTCTAACGGGCTGGTAGGCTGAGTGTTAATTTACAGTTGCCGGAGGTTAGCGTGGGCATCCTTTTGGAGGCTCTGTTGGTCAATTTAATGAAACGGGAATCCGCGTTGAAATTCGAATCGTTTGCCGCAATTGTTTAACACCAGAAAGGCCACATACCAGAACAGTCCCGTTACACCCAGATTTAATTAGCGGATTGGAAATTGTTCCACGCTGGTGTATTTTTAAGACGGCAAGATCACGAGGTAAACAGGAATTATCAACATGTTTCATTTGTTATTGAATTTAACGGTGCCATCAGCAGATTAAAACGATAACAAATTGTAGCCTTTTTCACGCTGCGCCGTGATTCAATTATGGTTTGAGCATATATATTTTACTGGCGTTAGTTTAAAAGAAAATCACGTTCCGACTGTTTCCGTAGAGTTCGGATATTGCATGAGAATGAGAACATAGAATGACAGCAGTACATAACTCGCACGGACCGGGCTGCTTAAAGTTGATGTCTGACATCCGCTGGACGTGTTTACATAATAAAAACACAAACGCCGTCACAAACAGGAACATTGCAAATGAAAAGGAGAGCACGTACCTCGGTATTCAGGCTAATTGGTGCAGCATGAAGAGGAAGACTTTGTAAAGTTCTGCCAGTAAGACGATCCCTGCCAACAGCATCTAGTGTCTCTGTATTGTCAGCCGAACAAAGGTGCTCCCGGCTCAGAGAGGGCGAGGAGAAAGGAGTGATCTGCAGGGATTCCCGTGCAAAATTCCGCACTGAAAATGGCTGATAAAGTGAAACTGTGATTTTCGGATGATTAAATATATATTTCTAATACAGAAGTCTGTTTGAAAACCATATACCTCAGATGTTTCTCTTCTAACTAAACAACTCAAATAATCAGTCGGTGTTTATCCCAGCGGAGAGATTCGAGTTATTGAAGAAAGCTGGAATGATGTTGCTCCACATATGATTTCATTGCAAAGTACGAAATCTGTGCTTCGTTTTATTACCTTTACAATGTGGCTGCAGATTGGAGCATTTGTCCAGGATAACTCTCTTAGAAATTCAATAAAACCTGCTCATATCTGTGGAAGACGGGTTAATATTGTACTTCAGAATCGTTATCAGGTTTTCTTCTGTTCAATTGCCATGGGTTTGAAATGATGCAATTAGCGTCACCTGTTGGCAGCGAGAAAGTGGGACGTGTTAAATCAGCCCAGTCTCTCATTGTTTTTGTCTTTCCTGCCGGGCGCTGAATCTTTTAGAACCAAAGCAGAATTCCGTTGATTTCCATTGAGCTTTAACGGCCTCTTGGACTTTCTTTAAGTATTTTAAAATATTTTCCGCTTGAATAAAAACGCTGAGACAACCCGGACGGCGCTTCCAAGTTTGCAGACAGCACCCGGCACAGTCTCTGCATTCCCCAAAGAGACCTGTACTTACGCTGTAGGACCACAGCTCTGAGCTGACTCTGGGATGAGCAGTCACCGAGTGTGCTCACCGACGGAAGGACCCCGTGTTCTGTGTTGATGAATGCAAGAAAAAGAAAAAAAAAAAAGTATCTTTCAAGTTTTGACACTGTTGTGAATTTGAAACGCCGGCGGTCATTGGTCCCAAGGGCAGCCATGAGGAACTCGGTCGATACAGCCACTTCCCAACCGGTTGCAGTTTTGTCACTCACTCAGAAGGTTGTGGGTTTAAATTCTACCCCAGAGACTTGCACAAAGTTCTCGGTCGGCCCTTCACTGAAGGAGCGCTGTTGGAGCTGCTGTTCCAGCTTCTCAGCTGGGCGCAAACATCCCATGCCACTGTTTCAAAGACCAGGAGGGTTGCCACTGGGGTACAAGACAATATACAAACTTGACCAACATTTCCAAAATATTCCCCTCCGTCAACATTTTTAGTCGCTATTTTGAGATTTCTCTGAGCGCAAGTTGACTGTCAGGGTTCATTCATTAAAATAGTGGCCACACTTCAATGTGTTCCTTACGTTGCAAAGCGCTCTAAGAAACGAGGAAAATGAACTGCAGATGCTAGTTTATACCGAAGATAGACACAACGTGCTGGAGTAACTCTACGGGTCAGGCAGCACCTCTGAAGAAAAAGGATGGGTGATGTTTTGGGTCGGAACCCTTCAGCAGTTTGAGATACTCGGAAGGCTGCTTTTAAAAAAAGTCTCTCCGTCCAGCCAATAACTTTGAAATTATATGCAATATTTGTGTGCGCATAGAACATCTAACATAGAAATCACAACCAACCGTCAACCTTGAAATAACTCCTAACTCATTTGTGTATCAGTGAAATGAAAGTCAGTTTTTTCTGCCTACTCGCATCGTTTAAATATTCCAAGCAAAGATCGGCTCTGTGCGAGCCAGTTGATTTGCATCAATGTTACTGGTATAGATGGAGCTTGATAGACGATGGTAATAATTGGGTCACAACCAGAAGATTTCATTTCTGGAAATGAACAAACAAATAAGTTACAAAAGACACTCAGCATTCAAACGGTTTTGTTTCATTTCCATATGTGCTGGGTTGAGCCCAGTCACTTAAATAAGCACGTGTAAATGGTGAATAGGAATGAGACTGGATAGGGTGGGGGATTTTCGTCCATGGTTCTAAGGGCCTTGTAGAGATACATAACATCAGGAGGGAGATAGATAACGCAAATCATCACAGAATTTTCTCAAGATAGAGAAGTCTAAGAATAAAGGGCATGGGTTAACGGTGACGGGGAAAGATTTAGAGGAGCAATTTTTTTCACAGAGAGGATGGTAATATGTGGAATGAGCTGTCAGAGGAAGTAGTGGAGAAAGGAACAATTACCAGGTTTGAAAGACTTTTGGAGAGGTACATGGGCAGATATGGTTTTGAAGGTAACAAAAACTATCATTTAAAGTATCCAAAGAAGTAGGCACCAGAATGGGATGTTGGACCATTCCAAACCATTTATTGAGTGCATTTTGGACGCTGAGGTACAACACAGCTGAAGTGGATATAAATCCAGATGCAGATCGGAAATATCACTTACATGTGTTCCAGTCACATTTTTTAACACATTCATAGAATCATTAAAAATATACCATTTAGAAGGGACCATTTAGGCTATGTTACATATCTGTCAAAAATTGAAGTATTTAGATTACTCCCACTTTCAGTAAGTTAAGGTTCTTTAAGTGCTCATCCAAAATTCACCACAAGGATTTCACTGTTGTTTAAAATATAGCAGTGTAGTTCTTTTCAGGATGTTCTTTATACATTTTTGTAATAAGGATTCTGCCACAAACCAATGGTATCTCGAGATGTCCTCAGTGCCACTTATTTAACCATTAAAACTCATCAATAATGAAAGCTTTCTTCCACCATATGACTTGGTGGTTGAAAAGGATTACTCCAAGTATCATTACATCGAAGGCATCCATTTCCATGAAGGCAGATGGACCACTGGAGTAATAATACCAAACACACACAGCAAGCACAAGGCAAAATATTTTTTATATTGTCAATATTTTCTAAACCCCCCCAAAATGTCCATATAATCATGAGGTTCGTTTTACAAGTAAACACTTTCAGAAAAGATTGATGCAAAAAGCAGAACACATCAAGAATCTATCGGTAGGAAATTCAGGGTGGAAAAATCATGCAAGCCAGAATTCTGAGAGCATAAATCTCTTGGGCAGAAAATAAAGATTTATTTATGGTCGCTGAGCAAGAATGTAAATATAATGCTGATTGTGCTGTTGGCACAGAACAAGTCAAATGCTCTGTCAGTGACTGAAGATTATTTTGGATACTCTTCCTTTGTCATATTAATTACAAAACCCAAATGTTTTTCTGTTAGCATAATGCATATGTTCTGAAAAAGTTATTTTGTAAATTCAATGGTTCAATTGTCACATGTGCAAACGCATAGTTAAATTCTTTGAAACATAGAAACATAGAAAATAGGTGCAGGAGTAGGCCATTCGGCCCTTTGAGCCTGCACCGCCATTCAATATGATCATGGCTGATCATCCAGCTCAGTAACCTGTACCTGCCTTCTCTCCATACCCCCTGATCCCTTTAGCCACAAGGGCCACATCTAACTCCCTCTTAAATATAGCCAATGAACTGGCCTCAACTACCTTCTGTGGCAGAGAATTCCACAGACTCACCACTCTCTGTGTGAAGAAATGTTTTCTCATCTCGGTCCTAAAAGACTTCCCCCTTATCCTTAAGCTGTGACCCCTGGTTCTGAACTCCCCCAACATCGGGAACAATCTTCCCGCATCTAGCCTCTCCAACCCCTTAAGAATTTTATATGTTTCTATAAGATCCCCCCTCAGTCTTCTAAATTCCAGCGAGTACAAGCCTAGTCTATCCAGTCTTTCTTCATATGAAAGTCCCGCCATCCCAGGGATCAATCTGGTGAACCTTCTCTGTACTCCCTCTAAGGCAAGAACGTCTTTCCTCAGATTAGGAGACCAAAACTGCACACAATACTCCAGGTGCGGTCTCACCAATGCCCTGTACAACTGCAGTAGAACCTCCCTGCTCCTAAACTCAAATCCTCTTGCTATGAATGCCAACATACCATTCGCTTTCTTCACTGCCTGCTGCACCTGTACGCTTGCTTTCAATGACTGGTGCACCATGACACCCAGGTCACGTTGCATCTCCCCTGCTTCCTGTTCTTGCCGCCAAAGTGGATAACCTCACATTTATCCACATTATATTGCATCTGCCATGCATTTGCCCACTCGCCTAATCTATCCAAGTCACTTTGCAGCCTCCTAGCATCCTCCTCGCAGCTAACACTGCCACCCAGCTTCGTGTCATCCGCAAACTTAGAGATGTTGCATTCAATTCCCTCGTCCAAATCATTAATATACACTGTAAATAACTGGGGTCCCAGCAATGAGCCTTGCGGTACCCCACTAGTCACTGCCTGCCATTCCAAAAAGGACCCGTTTATTCCTACTCTTTGCTTCCTGTCCGCCAACCAATTTTCTATCCACCTCAACACTGAACCCTCAATACCGTGTGCTTTAAATTTGTACACCAATCTCCTATGTGGGACCTTGTCGAAGGCCTTCTGAAAGTCCAGATACAACACATCGACTGGTTCTCCCTTATCCACTCTACTAGTTACATCCTCGAAAAATTCTATAAAATTCGTCAGACATGATTTGCCTTTTGTAAATCCATGCTGACTTTGTCTGATGATTTCATCACTTTAATAACTGACTCTAGCATTTTCCCCACTACCGATGTTAGGCTAACTGGTCTATAATTCCCCGTTTTCTCTCTCCCTCCCTTTTTAAAAAGTGGGGTTACATTAGTTACCCTCCAGTCCTCCAGTCACTAATGCATTCACTATTTCTGAGGCTACCTCCTTAAGCACTCTGGGATGCAGCCTATCTGGCCCTGGGGATTTATCTGCCTTTAATCCATTTAATTTACCTAACACCACTTCCCGACTAACCTGGATTTCCCTCAGTTCCTCCATCTCATTAGACTCCCGGTCCCCCGCTATTTCCGGCAGACTGTTTATGTCTTCCTTAGTGAAGACAGATCCAAAGTATTTGTTCAATTGGTCTGCCATCTCTTTGTTCCCTATGATCAATTCACCTGTTTCCGACTGCAAGGGACCTACATTTGTCTTAACTAATCTTTTTCTCTTCACATATCTATAAAAGCTTTTGCAGTCAGTTTTTATGTTCCATGCCAGTTTTAGGAAGGAACTGCAGATGCTGGTTCAAACCGAAAATAGGCACAAAAAGCTGGAGTAACACAGTGGAACAGGCAGCATCTTTGGAGAGAAAGTATGGGTGACATTTTGAGTTGAGACACTTCTTTCTTTTCAACAATACAGTAGTGTATTGCCATATCTAAGCACATCCCCGATTAGCAAATTGTACAGAAGTAGCCTGCTAATCCCACATGCAAGAAGCGTCATGTTTCATTGTTCTATTCATTGGATTAATAGGAGCACCCATATTCTACATACATGCTAAAGAGCGGCTCGCGGTCTCAGCTAGGCTCCTGTTCTGTTCTTTGAATAAGAAACAAAGAACTGCAGATGTTGTTTAATATACAAAAGGACATAACGTCTGAAGGAGGGAAGAAGGGTCTCGACCCGAAACGACACCTATCCATGTTCTCCAGATATGCTGTCTAACCTGCTGAATAACTATAGCACTTTGGATCCTTTTGTTTTAAACATATTTATCATGGTGACTTTCATAACCTGAGGAAGGGTGGGAGCTGCTTTACATCCTCATCATCCACCCTGGGTAGTTCTACGGAATTGGCAAAATTTGCAGCAAAGCGTCAACTACAGTACTCTGAAAAACCAATTGCCAATTGTAGTTGACATACGAAAGAAGAAGATAACCTGAGGATATACAAACCACTTCATAGGCCCTCAAAGGTTGTCAAAGTTGCCTCCGCCTTAAGACATTAAATACTGCTCTACAAAGAGGCCTTATCATGGAAAGAGATATTTACATTAATGCCACACCATTCACATCCATTTCAAGGCACTCTTAATGGCCAATCAAACACTTCTGGTGTTAGTCACTGTTGCAATGTCGGAGTAGGAATAATGAAGCACGAAGCCATGCCAAAGAGGGAAGTGATATAAACAATGAGGAATCAGTTGATGAAATATAATAGATAAGAAGACTGACCCTTCCAGCCTGGACCAGATACCATGTATATTATTCTAAGCAATTATATATTCATTCTCAACACAGTTAAGCACACAGACACGATAAAATAGACAAAATTATTTTAGTCTGATTTGCCATATTCTCTTCCCTCAGGGACTTATTCGTTTTAAATGTGTGACGTTAAATCAGTATATTTTCGACACGATCTCTTTCATGAAAAGTCTAATTGTGTAGGCTCTCTTCCGAATTTCACAAATAGCTTGGTAATCTTAGGCATCCTTCTGGTCTACAACATAATGACCTAACAAAGAGTCACCCACGTGCAATCGTGTGGTGCCTGGCTGGTTCTGCACACTTTCAGCAAACCAAGTTATTTGAGCAGGGATGAGCTGGATGTGCTTTACCTTGGGAGACAGATGATTCATTTTCACCAGGGACATGTCATTGCTCCTGGTTACTCTATTAACATGTTCACTGATCTGTCTACCAACAGAACTTTAGGCTGTGATCTGAGCCGAATGCCTGAGAAGAATAATGTGAGCATTCATAAGAGATGCTCTCACTGATCTTCAGCCATGAAAGTTTTATTCCAGATGCTGAAGGATTTGCCCCACGTCCCACTGTCGACTGCAGTATAGATTACTATTTACTTAAGAATGATTTTCTGATCCAGCTATTCTTTGCAGAACTTTTTGTGCATTCTGCAGAAACCCACTAGTTCTTAGAAAATAGGCAAGTAACAATTTCCATTTGCAAATGGACCCTTAAAAATTAGCATTATCAACATTTCTAGGCTAAAATGGTATTGCCAGGAACAGCAAGTGGTAAATTAGTAAGTACAGGTTTGACCCTGTTTATTATTTGTAAGGTGAGAATAAGTTAATACTGTGTAATACAAAAGCATGTCATTCACCAAATGAGTCTACTGAATAAAGAGTTTGCTTGCTTTACAGTAGTTATCTATTGATTACTATACTGCATATTTGAAGACGACCTAGTTAGCTTCAAGGCAGCTATGCATGACATTAATTTTGCATTATTTTGTGGATTGTAAACCAACCGCACAGAAAAAAACAGCTTCTGTCTCTGAAGTTCAATGAGAATTTTACTCAAAGAATAGAGGAATAGTATAATTTTCACTTACAAGTTGTAGCAGGGTTTCTTTGCATGAATATGAAAATCCTCTTTGGATTAGTGTTTTCATACTTCTTGGGTTCTGGAAGTGCTTAATTTCTGCAGTAAATATTTTTGGAAGTAAAATGTAAGGTTTAAGTTAAAAGACAACTTAAATGTCTTTGTAGATGCCTGCTGTGTGAAATGCATTCCTTTTGTTTTGTGTGCTGTAATCAAGAGCTTAAAGGTAGAATGAAAAATCTGTAATTGCAAAAACACTGTGGTCATTAGCCAATTCAGCCAGTTGAAACTTTCCCCATAGATTTGGAACCAAATGTGCTTTGAATTCCTGTTCTGAAATTTTATTTTTACCATTTAGTATCATTTTGAGTAAGAGAATTCTTCCTGGTATTTCATTTTATCCAATGTCACTTGTTCCTTTATAAATTCTGAATAAATTGAAATAATATCCTTGGCCTAGAAATGCCATTTAACATTTTAAATCTTAACTATAACCACTTTCTCCTAAACCACAAAATGCCAGCATTTGTAACATGTCCTCCTAGCTCCTTCTCCTTTGGATTTGAATGTCTTATTGGTCTTCTCTCCAGCCCATTCAATGCATTTCCATCCTTTTCTTTTCAGAGCAACCTGAAGAGAAGAGTGTACCGAATACGTTGTAAAGCCTTAACGTTTCCTTTATACATAGACAGGCCTTTACATTTACATTTTTTTGAATATGGAAGGAAACCAGAGCACGCAGAAGAAATCCACGTGGTCACAAGGGAAACTTACAAACTCTACACAGACAATGCCTGAGGTCAGGATTGAACCTGGGTCTCTGGTGCTGTGAGGAAAAAGCAAAGTGAAAATGAATAACAACTGTTACCCGATCCTACAGTCAGAACTACCAGCTCCATTACTACAATTATTTTAGGGGAGGTGATCAGCATACAGTATATCTAGGCACTATCTCAAGTGCTTAGGGACTAGGTGGGGATTGATAGTAAGGACAGCAGAGGTTAAATATGGTCAAAGAGTCATAGAGCACAGAAACAGGCCATTTGGCCTAACTTGCCTACGCCAACTAAGATGGCTGCAATCCACACGAGTCTCCCCTGCCCAGATTTGGCCCATATCCCTCAAAATCTTTCCTACAATGAACCTGTTCGAATGTCTTTTAAATGTTGTAATAGTAGCTGCCTCAACCACCTCTTCTAGCAGCTCGTTCCATATACCCACCACCCTCTGTGTGAAAAAGTTGCCCCTCAGGTTTCTATTAAATAGAAACATAGAAAATAGATGCAGGAGTAAGCCATCCGGCCCTTCGAGCCAGCACCGCCATTCAATTTGATCATGGCTGATCATCCAAAATTAGTACCTCGTTCCTGCTTTCTCCCTATATTCCTTGATTCCGTTAGCCCTAAGAGCTATATCTAACTATCTCTTGAAAACATCCAGTGAATTGACCGCCACTGTCTTCTGTGGCAGAGAATCTTTCTGCTCTCATCTTAACTTTCCCCTCTCATCTTAGAGAGTGAAATTGTGCTCTCTGCAGCTCTGCTGCAAGGAACTTGGCAGCCCACTTCAGTGGATCAGACAAAAGGAAAAGTTGATGGAATGCTTAATTTACTGAAAGTCTGTCGTGCAGGGACAGGGACGTGTGGTCATTGATTTTGTATTATTGGAGGGAGGACAATGTGTAGGGAAGGGAGGGAAACATGAATGTTGGTGAATGCCAGACTGCACTTGAGGTTACTGGCATCAGCATTGTTTAGAGTCTGTATGATTTGGGCAAATGGAGCTTTCTACCTCGTACCTTCCCTTATGTTCCTGTTCCCTCATTTCCCATTGCACTCTGTCTCCCTCAGTTTAATCTTCCTCCACCCACCCCTCCATTCCTCAACTGAGCTGCTGCAATAAGGGATGATCCTAAAATGAACAGATTGAAGAGATTACAGATTACCAGCACAAACCCATACAACTGTCCAACTGTGTCAGTCAAAGTTCCTCCAGAAATGCAGCTTGTAGCTGCTTATTGTACAGTCTATGTTGTTCTTCGAGCATGGTGGCTCTTACTGTACAGCTGCCAAGCACATTAATGAGGTCTTAGAATGGAGATCTGAATCACATCGTCAGGGGATAACAGTTGTTCCCAATGGCCAGCCTTGAACTTGCTTCAGTGAGGTAAATATAAACCTAACAGAGCACTCTTACATGCTGCAGGAACCGAGACTGTTGCAAGGATAACCTGCGCCTGTGATCGCTTGCATGAACAAAATGAAAGGCAATGTGCATAGTGTCAGTGACACCCCGTGCTAAATCTGTGCTCACCCATGAGGTTTCTCCATCTGTTTATTACTGGCAAGAGGGAATGAAATAAAGCTGTCTCTCTCTGTGCAGAGTGCCTCAGGGACATTCCTCAATTACCCAAATGCTGCAAACTGCATGAAGTTGCTTCTGTCACCAGCAGCCACCTGGAGGGAGAGAGAAACACAGAATTTGAGAGCCCTGGTCACATTAATAGCCACAATTAACATGATTTTGTCCTGTCCTGGGTTTGCTGTTGTGGCTGCAACATTTGGCATTTATCGTTACCATCCCATTATTGAGGACAAGGCATTGGTATTGGTGTCTGATTATCACGTGTACTGAAATAGATTGAAAAGATTACTTTGTGCACTATCCAGTCAGATCGTTCTGTACTTGAGTACAATCAAGCCATTCACAGGTTGTACAGAGAGGAGTGTTACAACTGAGTTCAGAATTTATAGTGCTACAGCATTATAGTATTACAACTACAGAGAAAAAATTTAAGTGAGTTGGGTCAGAAGATCAAGTCTACACCGGAACTTATGGGAGGACCATTCAGTAGTCTGATAACAGCAGGTAAGAAGATGTTCCTGAATCTGGTGGTATGTGCCTTTAAGCTTTCTATCTTCTAGCTGAAGGAAGAGGGGTGGAGATGGAATGATCAGGGTAGAAAGGGTCCTACGTTATGCTGGCTACTTTCCTGAGGCAGCTTGAAATGTAAGAGTCAATGGGGGGAGGTTGGTCTGTGTGATGGGCTGGGCTATATTCACAGCTCTCTGAAATTTCTCAAAGTCCTGGGCAGAGCTGTTGCCAAACCAAGCTGTGAAGCATTCTGATAGGATACCTTCTACAGTGCTCCTTTAGAATTTGGTTGGGGTCGATGAAGACATGCCAAACTTTCTTCTGAGCAGTAGAAACGTTGGTGTGCTTTCTTGGATGAGGTTTTAATGTGTTTGCTCCAGGACAAATTGATAAAGCATCTAAAGCAGTTGTCCATTCTGTAGATAAGGTATAAGAACGTTTCCTGATAGGCTGTGGTGGATAGACTTTCTTTTTAGGAGCTTCTCATCTTCTCCATCTGATCCTCTAATCCAGCCGTTTATCCTCCGGTAATTCCTAGCTGTGCTCAGTTCTTGGGTGAAGATGCACTTGGCACTTCTGGCTGAACCGCACTTTACCAGTTCCTAAACAACCATAAAAATCAATACCTCAACTTCTACAGATGCGCCATAGAAAGCACACTGCAGGTTGCATAACAGTTTGGTTTGGATACAGCTCTGCCCAAGACCGCAAGAAATTACAGAGTCGTAGATGCAGCCCAGTTCATCACACAGGCCAGACATCCTACCAGAGACTCCATCTACACTTTACACTGTCTTTGGATAGCATGCAAAACAAAGTTTTCACTGTACCACATCTGTACCATAGACATAGCTTACTAAAGAATAGTCTTCTCATTGTCCACCTGCACCTGCCACACAAAATAAATGGATAAATATGGTGCTGGAGTTGGACTTAAGGTACTATGGGCAAGGGGAAGCTGGAGAGGATTCAGTCAGGGATCAGAAGTGGAGGTTGAGGAGAAGATTGGCTGTTGATGAATAGTACTCATGGAACTTATGATGGGCACTTGGGCATGGTGAGGGGTCAATGAAGAGGTTGGTGAGTTGAGAGTCTCTGATCACCAGTGAGGTTGTTGGGAGATCAGAATCAGGGGTTCAGAAGATTCAGGCTTAGGGGATGAATAAAGTCCACGTCTGGAGCCAAGGAGAGTTCTAGAGCGGATGGGCTTCAAAATACTGGGTAAAGTGGATCATTTACAAACATACTTCATTCATGAGATAGACAGGAGCCATCCGTACACAAGAACATTCAATAAAGTCAGACTGGCCTCAGCTCCTCTCTGTGCCAGATCTCCATTGCTCTCAGTCCTCCAATCTTTCAAACATGTACCCGCACTTTTATATTCTTCGCATGATCCCAGCCTTCATAATCCTCCATGTGAGAGAATTATAGAGATCCACACCCTATATGAGTAAAAGTTTCATATGCACCTCAGTTTGAAATAACCAAACCTTCATCTTGAAACTATGTCCCCTCATTTGAGACCCTCCCTCTTGAAAACATCCCAACATCTGCTTTATCATGTCCCCATAGGATCTTATAATTTTCATTCAGATCACCCCTCATTCTTCGGAGCTCCAAATAAAACACACCTAAACTATTTAAAGCTCTCTTGAGAGGACAATCTAAATAATTTGCCTGACAAATCTCTTTTGGACGACCCCCATTGTTGCTACTGTAAATCCTTTCTTAGGTAATGGAACCAAAAATATGTGCAATTATATTTGTTTTCTTTCCAACAGCTTTTACTGGTCGGGAAGCTATTGGAGAGGATTCTGGGATACGACTTATTCACATTCGGAAGAGAATGGAATAATTAAGGACAATCGACATATCTCTGTCTGCAGCGTGTCCTGTTTCACGAACTTGAGTTTTTTGAGGAGGTGAGGATGGTGATTCATGAGTACAGGCAGTGAATATTGTTAACTTGGATTTTGATTAAGCACTTGATGAAGTCCCTCAATGTAGGCTGATCCAGAAGATTTAGATGTATGGGATCCACGGTGACTTGGGAAGTGTGGATTCTGATCTGATTTAACTATAGAAGACATGTAAAAGACAGTTCTATTCTTTTTTTTTTTTTTACTTTATTTTTATTATTTTTTTTTTACATACATACAAACACAAACTAAACAACCATAGGAGATGCATATTGAATGTAAATACCCTTACTTTAAGTTCCCAAAAACGGAAGAGACTCGAGTCCCGGCATTGCCTGTATTAATAATGACCATCTTTTATCAAACATGTCTGTTGTCAACTGTAACCTTGCTGTGATTTTTTCCATTATATACACATTTTTTACCCTATCTCTCCATTGCATTATGCTTGGAGGCTGTGGTTTCAACCACGAAGTTGTTATCGTCTTCTTTGCTATCAGCAGCAGGATTGTCAGTAAATGTTTCGAACTCTTATCTGTCATACTGTCAGGAATTATACCCAAAATGTAAAGTGCTGGTTCCAGAGGGAAGTTAATGCCCATAATCTGTTTAATTTCCTTTTGAATATTCTTCCAGAAATCCTGTATTTTTGGGCAATCCCAGAATATATGAGTGGAGTCCCCAACTTCTCCACACTCCCTCCAACATAAATCAGTTGTATTACTATATTTCGATGTAATGAATGGAGTATAAAAGTAACGCATTTTAACTTTCCAGTCAAATTCCCTCCATGTTGGGCTCTTAGTTAGTTTATGTCCCTCTTTAAATGATTCCTCCCACCCTTCTTCTGATATTATGATATTCGCTTCCAGTTCCCATTTTTCTTTGATATGTAAGTTGTTCTCTTTGGATTCATGTTGTAGTGCTTCATAAATTTTTGATATAATCCCTTTTTCTATTCTATTCTATTTAAAATTTTAGTCCATCGTGGTTTGCTTTAAAATCAATTCGAGCAAGCGACACAGAAAGAAATGTTATCAGAATTACCTTTTCCAGAAGAACCTTATCACTGACGCGCTTCATTTACAGACTCACACAATTTGCAATGGTCTTTGTTCTATTCATATACCTGAGTTTTGCCTAATATCACAATTCCATGCACTTGTCCACACTGGGTCCTTGGTGGTAGTCCTGAATCAGTCCAAATTGCACTTACCCTGGCAAACTACTAGCCCTCCATCCTCTGTGGCTGTGGCGACCAAAGGGTAAATGTCTGTTGAAACAGAGAAAATAGGTGCATTCAATATGATCATGGCTGATCATCCAAAATCAGTACCCCGTTCCTGCTTTTTCCCCATATCCCTTGATTCCATGTGTAGGAACGAACTGCAGATGATGGTTAATCGAAGGTAGACACAAAATGCTGGAGTAACTCAGCGCGACAGGCAGCATCTCTGGAGAGGAATGGGTGACGTTTCAGGTCGAGACTCTTCTTCAGACTCCCTTGATTCCATTAGCCATAAGAGCTATATCTAACTCTCTCTTGAAAATATCCCGTGAATTAGCCTCCACTGCCTTCTGTGGCAGAGAATTCCACAGATTCACAACTCTCCGGGTGAAAAAGTTTTTCCTCATCTCAGTCCTAAATGGCCTACCCCTTATTTTTAAACTGTGACCCCCTAGTTCTGGACTCCCCCAACATCGAGAACGTTTTCCTGCATCTAGCCCGTCCAATCCCTTAAGAATGTTGTATGTTTCTATAAAATCCCCTCTAATCCTAAATTCCAGTGAATATAAGCCTCCTCGCAGCTCACACTGCCACCCAGCTTTGTGTCATCCGCAAACTTGGAGATGTCACATTTAATTGCTTTGTCTAAATCGTTAATATATATGGTAAATAACTGGGGTCCCAGCACAGAGCCTTGTGGCACCCCTCTAGACACTGACTCCCATTCTGAAAAGGACCCGTTAAATCCTACTTTGCTGCCTGTCATCCAACCAGTTCTCTACCCATGTCAATACCCTACCCCCAATACCATGTGCTCTAATTTGCACACTAATCTCTTGTGTTGGACCTTGTCAAAGGCTTTTTGAAAGTCCAGATATACCACATCCACTGGCCCTCCCCTATCCATTCTACTTGTTTCCTCCTCAAAAAAATTCCAGTCAAGCATGATTTCTTCTTCAAAAGTCCATGCTGACTGACCCATCCTGACACTGCTTTCCAAATGTGCTGCTATTACATCTTTAATAATCAACTCAAACATCTTCCCCACTACCAATGTCAGGCTAACTGGTCTATAATTCCCTATTTTCTCTCTCCCTCTTTTCTTAAAAAGTGGAGTTACATTAGCTACCCTCCAATCCACCATGATTTGACCTTGTTTTAAAATCATGGTCAATTTTACCTTTTTTTGTATCAATGCTGATGTGCCACCCTTCCCTGGCCATTTTTGCCTTAACCCAACAATTTATTTTAAATGGCCTATGCTCATTAGGTTAACAAACGTGTGCCCTGCTCCAATTTGAATAACAGGGCACTTTTCCACATTAAAATCCATTAAGTATTACTTTGCTCTTTTGTTTATAGCAGTTCCTTTTCCCATAATTAGTCTTTCCTACTCCAGTTTCAAAGCAACATCATTTGATGTCATTAACGATTTGTTTAAACATGTTACTGTACTGCGCTCTGTCATATATGATGTGTAAACAGAGAATGCCAGGAACAAACCCTGGTGCAACTGTTTACAGAGGAGGCCTCCATTTATCAGCACTCTCTACTTTCTAATTCAACACTAATTTGTTCTGAATTCTTTGCACCATTATCTACTTCAAATGCCTCAAGTATGGAGCTTGCATGTCACTGCTGTTTGACAGCATAGTGGTAGTCTCTTCACCTCTGTAATAATATTTGCATAATACTCAGATTAGAGTCAGCAAACACCTGGGATCATTATGTTCAGTGCAGCTTCTGGAGTTCAAGAGGTCACTGCATAAATTAGTTAAGCGCAGAACTGGATTGAACCAGTTCTCAAGATACTGCATTAAAATTGCGCGTTCTGTGAAGCAGAAATAAGGAACCCACCGGGTAGAAACAGTGACAACATCACTACATGCCTCTCACATGCCTGCCTAATGTTTTACTACAATGTGCAAGTCTTCAGGCAGCGCGTTCAAACAGCAGAGAACTCACTCAACAAACATTCTCTGGGGAATAAATGATGTCTAGAAGCACTGTACCAGAAAGTCGCACAGCCAGTGGGTTTGAATTACATTAGATGGAAGAGTGAAACTCAGGCGGTTTATTGTCATCAAGTTCTTGACTGATGTTCTTGTCTTGACTGCTGTTCTTGTCTTGACTGCTCAGATCGTGTTTACCTTTAGATCATGTATAGTTGGTACAACAAGCTTAACCTAACTCTCCTTCCTCACATTTGATTCAGTCTAAACACGGTTATAGTCAAATGTTAGATTTGCGTTGCAGTTGCTGATCTGATAACAAATGCATTCCAAATACATAATTTCAGTGCTGCAATCTGCAGCATCAATGCAATTTACCAGACACAAACAAAGTGTCACATTTTAATCCTTGTTAATGGCATTGCAGGATTTTTCCATAAGTCATGTGAGGGTTAACAACAGCAAATTCCTGTTAATACAGTGCAGCAAGTGCCAGCAATAACATTTTTAGATGTGTTTGATGGTGTGAGGCCAAACTCAGTGCAGTACTGATAATTTACATTTTATTATTACAGAGATTTTAATTACAAGCTTTTATCCCAAAAGATCTGAGAGTGCCCAGATGTTGCCTGCCAATTCAGAAATCTGTACGTGTTAGTCTATGCATTTGGTGCGATTAGGCACGTGTACTCTCTGTACAGCACGTGACTTTTCCTTTATGCAGCTGCAACCATAATCCAAATCTGTGGTGGAAGAAAGGACCCAGTGCAAACCTGCCTGGTGATCTTATTTAGGACTCATTCTGTAGTCTAAGATGCAGGGCTTTTGATCCTCTGTTGTCTAGATTGTAGTTGAGCTATGCTTCTTGAAGTTATTGTAAATTTCATCACAGGCAATGAATGTTGTTGATTCTACATCCTGATTGCCCTTTGACCTGACCAGGCCATTTCAGAGGGCAGAAAACTACAGCGGGTCAGGCAGCATCAATGGAGGATATGTTTAGATGATGTTTTGGGTTGGGACCCTTCTTCGGAGTCTGAAGAAGGGTCACAACCTGAAACATCACATCCATGTCCTCCAAGGATGCTGCCTGACCTGCTAAAGTATTCCACCACTTTGTCTTTTTTTGTAAACGAACATCTGCAGTTCATTGTTTCTCCCTTTCAGAGGGCAGTTGAGACTGAACCATTTTGCTGGGTTTGGATTTGCAAATGTGGATCGGCAAGAAAGTAGCCTTCCTTCCTTCCTTGAAGGGTTCCGTGAACCAGATGGGATTTTACACCAACCCAGTACTTCCAAAGCCACCATTATTGCTACTAACTTTACATTCCAAAATATATTTAATTACTTGAATTTAAATTTTCCAGCTGTTATTGTGGGATCTGTACTTCTGTTTCTGGATCAATAGTTCAGGCCTTTGGATCCAATCCAGTAATTTATCCATTATATTCCTGTACCCAGAGCAGCTGCAGAAATGTGAGAAACAGTGCTGTGGCCGACAGAAATAATTAATCCCCAGAAATTAGAATTTTTTTAACCAATTTACTGCAGGATACAGTATTGAAATGTGAAGTTTGATTTTATGAAAATAGCTGCACTTAAACTATCTTCATATAATAATTAGGCTTTTTAACATGCCAGATAAAGATTTCATTTGAAATGGCAAGATAGACTGTAAAACATTGTGCATAGTGATTTGTACAGAAATAGTGACTGTGAGATTCAGCACTCTGCAGATTATCTAATTTTTATGACTTTCGAAGAGATCCCCCTCCCGTCCCCCCACTCACCATCAACAACACCATAGTCACATCTGTGGAGTCATTTAAGTTCCTTGGAACCATCATCTCCAGGGACCCTAAATGGGGGGCCACCATCGACTCCACAGTCAAAAAGGCCCAACAGAGGATGTACTTCCTGCGGCAAATGAAGAAACACAATTTGCCACAGGCAATGATGGTCCAATTCTAGACTGCTATCATTGAGTCCGTCCTCACCTTCTCCATCATGGTCTGGTTTGGCTCAGCCACCAAGCACGGCATCCGGAGGCTGCAACGGATCTTGGCTGCAACCTTCCCCCCATTGACGAACTGTACACTGTAAGGGCCAGGAAGCGAGCGGGCAAGATCATCTCTAACCCCTCTCAACCTGGCCACAAACTCTTCGAAGCACTTCCCTCTGGAAGACAACTCCGGACTGTCAAAGCAGCCACAGCCAGACATAAAATCAGCTTTTTTTCCATTCAAATACAGACAAATCTGCCCCCTTGTCAATGCAGATATTGGTGGAAAATCAGGCTCATTGTGTCCGTGGTGATGTTATCATAGGACATTTGAACCCAATCCAGGAGGGGAAGTATGAGCTCCTGATGAATATGTATGCCTTATTATTTGTAACCTCTGTCTATGACAATGTTAGCCAACTCACCAATGTTAGGAAGAGTGGATGTGTCCAATAACAATGTTACAAATTCCAGGTTGGCCACTCATAGTATTTAATAGAAGTTGCAGTTGAATGCAATGCCATCAGAGAGCTATAAAACTACCCACAGAAATGCAGTTCACACATGCAGAAATGCTACAGAGCCACAGCCATGACGAACTGCCAGAAAATAGAAAAAATGATGTTAATACAACCTTTGTGAAATAAATGTATTTTGAGTCAAGTTTCTCACTTTTTTCGAAGCCAATGATTATTGCAGAATTATTCCTTATATTTGCAGCTGCCTGAATATGCTAATGAACATTCTTCATATTTGTGTTGGCAGGCCCACACTAAGGGACCCATTCCCACCATGTGCCGATGCTAAAGCACTTGCCAACTGGGGTGCCGATAGAGCAGATATATTTGTCTTTCCCCCCTATTAAACACAGGCCACAGAGTTAGTTGAGGGACCCATTTCCAGTCTTGAGATCAACCAGCTCTGCATGGACTGAAACCATGGCCTATAATGGCTTTGTTACTAGTTAATATTACATATTGTTATCATTGGCATGAATGGATTTGTTTTCAAAAACACCGGGTGGTACCGTAAGTGGCAGCCTCGCCAACTGCCTGTCTCGTCCCATTCATCTTTTGTTGTTTTTAGTCTGTTTTATTTGTATGTTTTAGTGTACCTTTAGTTTTTGTATTATGTGGGGGGTGCAGGGAAACTTTTTTTATCACTTTCCTCGACAGAGATGCGACTTTTTCCATATCGTATCTCCATCCGCACTGCGGCCTAACATCGTGGAGCTGGCGGTCCCTTCGTTAAGGATTGACTGCGGGAGCTTCAACCGCAGGAACTTCGACCACCCCGATGCGGGAGCCTCGATTGCCCCGATGCGGGGACTTCGATCGCCGACTGTGGGAGCTTTGATCGCCCCGACCTCGGGAGAAATAGAGGAAGGTGGTAAAAGTTATTCGCCTTCCATCACAGTGGGGAAGATGATGTCGCCAAAAAACAAGATGGACGCGCTGCCTGCACTGGTGGGGGCTCGGAGGGATTGCCGTGAGTGCAGTGATCTCGGTGTTTGCGGGGACATCGCGCCATGAGAGCATCCTGGAGTCTGGTGCGAGAGTGAATGGGTTTCTGGCTGTTCGGGCAGACAGGGACTGCAGGGAGAGTGACAGCGGTGGGTACAACTCTGGTCACATCACTGTGAAGGAGTGTGTGTGTGGCCCGGACATTGAACTGATGGCTGTGGGTCTCCACTTATGCTGTGTGCCCTAGGGATTCTCACACACCGCTGTGGTGTCTGTTTATGTTTAATCTTTACGTAGTTTTGTATCTTGTTGCTTTTTTGGTATGACTGTATGGTAAATCAAATTTCACTGTCCCTCAGTACACGTGACAATAAAGGACCATTGAACCATATCGATTAAGGTGTTCCTCAGTTAGGGAAATCCGTACTGCTATTTTGTACGACGCAAATGAGGAAAGATAAGCATTGATGTATCAAAAGGTTTTGCCTAGAGGAATAAATCTTACTGCCTTCTAAGCTGTGTAGCAATCAATACCCTTTCGGTGTAACTATACACATTAGCAAGTATGTCCTGTTCATCATAATTTCGCCTTTTTGGAATGATTTAATATTTCTTCATTTCTGCATTGAATTATTTCTTAATTTATCCCTCTTCTATCCAGAAGACTTGATCACTCTTACCATTTTATAAATTATCCGTTTGTGTTGCTGGCCCCTCCACTTGCTCCCGTGGTTTAATATACAACAATATTCCAGTAAATTATTCCTTTTTTATTGAGACATTGGCCTCCAGAGTATAGTTTCTCAGATGTGCATATGGCTAGAAATATATGCAGGAGTGCCATGTAACTAACTGGATGGCTGTTTAAAACTCTTTATGGCATCATAAGCTTGTGGTGTTTTGTTTTGCATGCATAATAACAGCCAAACATATGCAAGTGTGGCCTGATCCTGCCATGAAACAGTCTTTGATTAATTGTGCAAGTGTGCCATAGAACCCTTTCCCCTCACGCATACTCCAGCGACTATAGGTCTCCAAGAGATGGTTAACTTTCCATTTAACTAGTTTGAAAGGTTAGTCACGCACTTGGGAATATTCTTCAAATTCGTCTCAGATGTATATAAACCTTGTATATGGAATTAAAGCAAGCAGCTTTAGCTTCAACAACCATGCACCAGTAACGCAAAACTTAGAAATTGGCATGATTTTGCAATGAAATAACAATTTTACTCTCAACGGCATATGACAGCTCAGTAAAGGAAATTAAAAACCCTGTTAGCCTCAGGCTGGAGCCAAGGCAACATTTGAGAATAGAATGATAATTATCTAATTTCTGGTGGCTAAAAGGCAAGATTGACTACACAAAATGGAACAGGTTCAAAATGGAACATTCTTCTATCCATGCCTCTCATAATTTTATATGCTTCTAACAGGTTTTACACCGTTTATACCTCTAAGAGTCTCCAACACTCCAAGGAAAACAGTCCAAGTTTGTCCAACCTCTCCTTATAGTTAATACCTCTAATTCAGGCAGCTCAGAAGACTAACCATTCAGGTTGATGGGTGCAGAATTTGTATATCAGAATTCTACATGTAATTGATAAAATCCAAGGCGATGTCAGGTTGGGAGCAAGTCCAAAGGCAGGGGTCAATGCCTGAACAGCTCTTGATTTATTTCCCTGGCTCCTACTCATTTGATTTATTTTAAAATATGAGACAAGGTGACAAAGAAAATAATTGATGTGTACTTAAGCTGCTGAATAAAGATCAAAGAACTAGATGAATCAATAAATGGTTCACAAGTTAATGTTGAATTTTGTGATAAGTTCACATAATATAATTTAAGATTTATAAATTAAAATTTGAATTCATATCAATTAACACCAAAGGGGCTATGCTACCTTTGTTCAGTCAAAACACCAATACCATATTTGATCGCACATTTGTTTTATATGGAAATCATTAAATGTTGCTTGATTACTTTTCTGCTTTGCAACAGAACTGCAAAACTCAAATTTCAACTACCTGGAAGTGCATTGCCACTAACAGCACATTTGTCCTTGAAGTCTGCCTGAAAATTGATGGTACCATGGCCATCAACTCACCTGGATTCCAGACCCGGTTCCGAACCAAGAGACTGAAGAACGGTCTCGACTCGAAACGTCACTCAGAGAACTGCTGAGTTACTCCAGCACTTTGTGCTTTTTATCTATTAACCAGCAACTGCAGTTGTTTGTTTCTACTACTTATACAATAATACCGGTTACAGTGAACAATCGGTAATAATAGACACCCTTCCTCCCCCCCATTATAACAAGGGTTTTCTGTATACTGAAAAGCTGAACAGTGGCAATACCTGTTCAGCCTCACCAAGATATCCTGTGCAAATGTTGATCATATAAATATAGCCAGTGGTTAATTAGATAGATGACTATAGCTTGAATCCACATAAGAAGCAAAGAGATGATATCCACCAGGGAATTTCTAAATGGTGTTTATGGTTTGGAGCAGTGCAATTGGGATTCTGTTATAGCTATATTCAAAATCAAAGCAGCAAGTAAAGCATTATGCCAAAAAGCCTAAAGCCAATGTACAGATTACTAACTCTTTACACTCTGAACTCAGCTTCTGCACTGTCGGGGAACATGGGAATGGAATTACTGTGGTTCAACTCGCACTAAAGCATGAGACGAAGGTCGTTTAACCCACTGAATGGTATTTTTTTAGATCACTAGACTTATCAAATTTCTATTGGAGATTCAATAATATCTGAGCAAGATTTCATTTTCAGGTCAGATTATGAAGAATGGGATCTTTTGTCATGACACCATAGCAGAGTTTCTGCAAATGCTGGTTTACACCAAAGATTGACACAAAATGCTGCAGTAACTCAGCGAGACAGGCAGCATATCTGGATAGAAGGAATGGGTGATGTTTCGGGTCGAGAAACTTCTTCAGACTGAGTCAGGGGAGAGGGAGACACAGAGATATGGAAGGGTAAGGTGTGAAAACGAGACATCAAAGGGCACAAAGAAAATGTAGAATAGATCATTGTTAGCTCGGGGAAGGTGACAACAAAGCATACAAAGATAAAATTTAATCAGGAGGACAGGCAGACTGGTGGGAGAACTAGGATGGGGGAGGGATAGAGAGAGGTTGTAAACTGCCCAAGTGAACTATGAGGGGCTGTTCCAATTTACATTGGGAGGCCCAGGACAGAAAGGTCAGTATGGGAATAAGAGGGGGAGTTAAAGTGGGAGATCATGTAGGTTAAGGCGGACTGAGCAGGGGTGTTCAGCGAAATGATCGCCGAGCCTGCGCTTGGTCTCGCTGATATATAGGAGTCCACACCTGGAACAGTAGATGAGATTCAAGGAGGTGCAAATGAACCTCTGCCTCACCTGAAAGGACTGTCGGGGTCCTTGGACGGAGTTGACGGAGGAGGTAAAGGGACAGGTGTTGCATCTCCTGCGGTTGCAGGGGAAAGTACTTGGGGAGGGGGTGGTTAGGGTGGGAAGGATGAGTTAACCAGGAAGTTGCGGAGGGAATGGTGTCTGTGGAAAGGGGTGGAAATGTGGCTCGTGGTGGGATCCCGCTGGTGGCAAAATGTCGGAGGATTATGTGCTGTATGCGACGGCTGATGGGGTGAAAGGTGAGGACTAGTTGTGACTGGGGGTTGGGGGAGCAAGAGCGGAGCTGCGGGATACCGAGGAGACCCTTGTGAGGGCCTCATTGAAGGTGGAAGAGGGGAACACCCGTTCCTTATTAGAAAAGGTCTATTCCTCTGGAGGAAAGGTTAATAAAGTAATTGAAGGGATGTATAAAATGAGGGAGAGATAAGACATGACTGGAGTTGGCCGAATATCAAATAATGATTAACGTCCAACAATTTACTTGGCGTCTTCATCATTGAAGAGGAATAGTTACACTAGTGAAGAGTAATAAACATTTCATATTAACTTTGAGAGTGTCAGTGCTGCAGTTAAGTAAGAAGATCGTTCTTAAATTCAAACAAAGCCAACTACAGAATAAATTGAAGTGTGATAAAATAACTGCAGATGCTGGTACAAATCGAAGGTATTTATTCACAAAATGCTGGAGTAACTCAGCACGTCAAGCAGCATCTCAGGAGAGAAGGAATGGGCGACGTTTCGGGTCGAGACCCTTCTTCAGACTGATGTCAGGGGGGTGGGACAAAGGAAGGATATAGGTGGAGACAGGAAGATAGAGGGAGAACTGGGAAAGGGAGGGGAAGAGAGGGACAGAGGAACTATCTAAAGTTGGAGAAGTCAATGTTCATACCGCTGGGCTGCAAGCTGCCCAGGCGAAATATGAGGTGCTGTTCCTCCAATTTCCGGTGGGACTCACTATGGCACTGGAGGAGGCCTATGACAGAAAGGTCAGACTGGGAATGGGAACGGTAGTTGAAATGCTCAGCCACTGGGAGATCAGATTGGTTAACGCGGACCGAGCGCAGGTGTTGAGCGAAGCGATCGCCGAGCCTGCGTTTGGTTTCGCCGATGTAAAGAAGTTGACACCTGGAGCGGATGCAATAGATGAGGTTGGAGGAGGTGCAGGTGAACCTCTGTCTCACCTGGAAAGACTGTTAGGGTCCTTGGATGGAGTTGAGGGGGGAGGTAAAGGGACAGGTGTTGCATCTCGTGCAGTTGCATGGGAAAGTGCCCGGGGATGGGGTGGTTTGGGTAAGAAGGGACGAGTGGACCAGGGAGTTACGGAGGGAACAGTCGCTGCGGAACGCAGACAGGGGAGGGGATGGGAAGATATGGCCAGTGATGGGGTCCCGTTGTAGGTGACGGAAATGTTGGTGGATGATTTGTTGGATACGCTGGCTGGTGGGGTGAAAGGTGAGAACAAGGGGGATTCTGTCCTTGTTACGAGTGGGGGGAGGGGGAGCAAGAGCGGAGCTGCGGGATGTAGAAGAGACCCAAGTGAGAGCCTCATCTATAATGGAAGAGGGGAAGCTCCGTTTCCTGAAGAATGAGGACATCTCTGAAGCCCTAGTGTGAAACACCTCGTCCCGGGCGCAGATGCGGCGTAGACGGAGGAATTGGGTGTAGGGGATAGACTTTTTGCAGGAGACCGGGTGGGAAGAAGTATAGTCCAGATAGCTGTGCGAGTCAGTGGGTTTATAGTAGATGTCAGTCACTAGTCTATCTCCTGTGATGGAGATGGTGAGGTCCAGAAACGGAAGGGAGATGTCGGAGATGATCCAGGTATATTTAAGGGCAGGATGGAAATTGGAAGTGAAGTGTATGAAGTCAGTGAGTTCTGCATGGGTACAAGAGGTAGCACCAATGCAGTCGTCGATGTAGCGGATGTAGAGTTCGGTGATGGGGCCAGTGTACGCCCGGAACAGGGATTGTTCGACGTACCCGACAAAGAGGCAGGCATAGCTAGGGCCCATGCGAGTGCCCATAGCTATGCCTCTGGTTTGGAGGAAGTGGGAGGAGTCAAAGGAGAAGTTGTTAAGGGTAAGAACCAGTTCTGCTAGGCGGAGGAGAGTGTTAGTAGATGGGGATTGGCTGGTTCTACGGTCGAGGAAGAAACGGAGGGCTTCGAGACCATCCTTGTGGGGGATGGAAGTGTAGAGTGACTGGACATCCATGGTAAACATGAGGGAGTGGGGGCCTGGGAACCGGAAGTTATCGAGGAGATGGAGAGCGTGTGATGGGGAGGGATTTGACCAGGGGGGATAGGATGGAGTCGAGGTAGGTGGAAATAAGTTCGGTGGGACATGAGCAGGCAGAGACAATGGGTCTGCCAGGATAGTTCTGTTTATGAAGTATTCAGTTGAAAGACCTGACAGTAGATAAACAACAGTAAACATTTAAATAAATAATTCATAATTCTCAGTAAACAAGTATTCTCTTCAGGATAAAAATCTACTAGAAAAATTAGATGAAATGTTTGCCAGTGACGTTGCGGGTTTTAAACGTTAAATTTAATCAAAAATCATCTAATTTCTATACATTAAAGTGAATGAATTACTCACCTATTTGTACTAATTATCGCATCAACATCACACGATGCATGCATCTGTTAAACTAGAGGTACATTAGTGGTGTGGTCATCCTTCAATGTCCGACTTCTCATCTAACACAATTCTCCAGGGCAGGTTAAAATCCATTCCAGTTGAAAGGCAACTGACAGCAAAGTGAAGGAGTAACAACGCAAAACATAAGTATAACTTGAAGCTGCAATGGTAATTCCATTTAAATTGTAACATTTCCCAAATGATTTTAACTGAGCGCTAATAAAAATACTTCACAATATTAATTACCTCATACTTTCCTACCTCTCACTCAATAAATCCTCTGTTCCTTGTTCTCTGACCCTCCGAGTTAATCCAGCACTTTGTCTTTTTTTTTAATGTTCACATAATGTTTCCAAAATCCATTGGATCATATTCCAGAATAAATACCACGATCATCTTTGGGCTGATGACACTATGTAAAATTTGCATAACTGATTGAAGCACTTCACACTTTAAACATATTTATTGCTCAACTGTGAACTATTTAACATAATGATAGAAGGTGATTGTTCAAAGTGTTTATGACTGCTGACTATCTTTCCATCTCTCATTCTGCAAGATCAGAGCTCAAGGAAAGTGCACAACAGTAGCATCATGTTTTAACTGACAAAACAATGAATCCCAAAAATGATTAATCTAAAGAAAGTGATTAATGTTGTATTAATTGCTTTGCCAGATTAAAAAAAGAAAATGTAACAAATTTATTTGCATTAAAACGATCAAGGATTCAACTGTTTGAGAAAGTCCGTGCATTAAATTTTCTAATCATTATCAATAATGCAATTAAGAATTTCATGGAAGTGAATTAAATAAACCAGCAATTGAATGCTGAAAAGAAAATGAAAGTAATGTAAGTATATCTTACAAAATCCAGGTAAATTTATACTCACAATACATTCAAAAACGTACATTTTTTCACTCCCATGCTGACTAAAATGAAATATTAGGTTCAGCAAGTTTCATTTTATTCTGCAATAATGCAGCTGACCAACGGATAAACTAAACTTAATCCAAACTTTAAAGTTTTGAGACAACCCTCTTTTACCCTACGACAATGACCACGACAATGCCGAGTCAGGTCGATACAAATGACTTTTCTTGTGAAACTAGCACCTGGCTAAGAGATTACACCGTCTTTCGGAAACATCGCAAAATTCCCACACTTACCTGACCATCAGGTCTAATCTACCTTGTCAAATGTCCTGATGGAAAATAAATTGGTTAAACAAAACCAGCTTCTGGTATCTTCAAATGCCTTTTCTTAATTTAATATTACGTGCTTCTAAATGCATCTGCGACAACCTAGCAAACCTGGGGACAGCATGCGACCCCAATAAGCTACGATACCTGGCGACAAGCCAGCTGTCGCTGAGAAATGTCTATTTGGAATTTTTTTCCGGGACGCGCCGAGATCTGCTACGATTCATTGAAGACTCCTCACGATCATGCCGGCAAAAACCCCGGCGAACGTTCGGTGACAGCCTAGTCGCCCTAAAATCACCTAAGTGGGACAGGCCCTTTACTAGACCAAGTAGTCCCGTTGGGCCCAAACCACTCCTACATTGGTGCAGCACCCTCTCCCGCCCCCAAGATAGGTGACCGAACCCTGCTCAACGGGCCTCAACTGCACAGGCGCGGACGCGATTGTTCTGCAGATGCGGCAGCCATCTTACGTAAGTACCAGATCAACGGAACCCCAACTGCGCATGCGCATTTTAAAAAACTTTAAAATGTGATTAACTTTAAAAATATAACACCGATTTCAATGAAACTTCTTCCATAGGACCACGGGACGACGGTAAGGTGGGCCTAAAATTGGCACGCTATCGTGTACTGTTTTGGCTGTAGTTCAGGAACAGGCGAACAAACAGGTTTTTGTACATAGATTGGATTGGATAAATAGTCATGTTATAAGATGTCATATCTTAAAAATAGAATTCGATTTTAAACCAGCATCCGCAGTTCTTTCCTACTCAGTAAAATTAATTCATTTTACTTAAGAGTTGTGAGGAAGAGTTATTCTGGTTTGTATTAATGTCACTCTAGATGAGAAAACTCATTCATACTCCTTGAAATAGTTAAATAGTACTTTATTAGTCACACATACATAGAAACAGCAAAATTCTTTATTTTGCCTACAATCCAGTGAAATAAAAAAGGGTCTCAACCCAAAATGTCATCTTTTCTCCAGAGATGCGGCCCTGACCGGCTGAGTTACTCCAACATTTTATGTTTATCTTCGGTATAAACCAACATCAGTTTCTTTTGTACAAATAATACCATGCTTCTTTATTTTACCAGATTTTAGGCAAAACAAAGAATTTCACTGTTTCCAGGTAGGTGTCACTAATAAAGTAGTAGTCAACTATTTCAAGGCTCAATCATAAGTACAAATATTGTGGTATAAAAATAGTAGATTTCTCCCTTTCAGACTCTCAGTTTGAAGAAGGGTCTCGACCCGAGACAACATCACCTATTCCTTTTCTTCAGAGTTGCTCCAACTTTTTGTGTCTATTATTTTCTGTTAGATTTCTTCTGTTGTGTTGTCCCCATTTAGTCTGGGTAAAGAAGGTTATGACTGGATAAGGTCATGGTGACTGTAGGGCTCCCGCCCGCCCCCCCTCCCTCACTCATGCCCCGCCACAGGCTGGCACTGGCACACTTGCAGCAGTGCACGCTTCGCGCGCCCGCCCGCCCGCCGCACGGGCTGCCTCCTACCCATGATCCTCCGCCGGCTCCTCGCCAGCTCCCCAGTGCGCACAAGCGACGGGAAAAAAAACCCCATCATGGTGGCGGATTACTGTGGACCCACCATCCGCTTTTAGCTGGGGGATAAGCAGGCGGTGAGTCAGCCTTTCCGTATTTTCATTAGCGAGGTGGGACGGGAGGCAGCGGGAGACGCCGGCGGCCGTACGGCATCCGCGGGCCTGTGGCGCAGGCGGGCTGGCGTGCGGGCGGGCGGACTGACGGACGGACCGCGGGCGCCATGTTTGGTGGTTGCTTCACCGAAACAACCGGACGGCGACATTAAAGGCCAGCAGCGCGCCATCGGCGGCTGACTCACACTTAATGAGGCCTCATTGTACAACTCCCCCGCCCCCTGAGCAGCCTCTTCCTCCGCCGTTGTGTTCACTTCAACTAATGAATTTGTTTTTCGTGAATTTGTTTTTTGGCGGTGATTTTTTGCTGTAGAGAAACACCGCGACTCCGGCAACAGAAAATAGAAATACATCCAGCTCGGGGTTGGGCGACCCTATCCAGGCAGGGCAGGGCAGAGCTGCCCGCTGAGGTTCGTCCATCGTTACTCAACATAGCGGGCGCTAAAACACGCACTGTTTATCCTCTCCGAAAGTAACTTTCACCACACAAGAACAGCACGTGTCTTGTTCTTTAAGTCCCGCTGTGTTTATTGGAAGTATATCCCCCAAATATGGATTAATATTGGAGACCGTAGAAATGTTACCCGTGCACGAGTCCTCCTGGAAACATGGGTCACAAACCTTTAAAACATATTTGTTCACAATAGGCCTGACATTTTTTGTTTGACTTGACTTGAATATGAATACTGTTGCTTTTTTGTTTTGGTTTCTCAATTGCTTGTTTATTTTGATGACGTATGTGCCATCGATTCATGCGCTATCGGTTGTATTTATACCAGTCATTGCAAAGAGTCACATTCAACTGCGAGAATGGAACACTTGATTTAAAGAGATTTGTATCCTGATTGTTGCAAATTGCACGTGTTTTTATTATATAAACATTGGCAACATAATGATTAAGTTTCAACGAGACGTCACTATTGCAGATAGGAAAACACAGAGAGAAGAGTTTATTTAGTTGGGCTAGGATAGTTATGAGTTCCACAAAATGCAGAATAAAAAAAGAAAACATAAATATCTTACTATAGGGCCCTCCCTAATTGAAGTAACATGTCTTTACTCACTTCTAATAAAGAAGCCAATTAGCAATTGCTTGCTGATTTGAAGTAGGGATGGTCAAATTAAAGTTTTGTTGAAATGGTCTGGTTCCAATTCTTGCATTCAATTAAATCAAATTTGGTAAAGGCTGATTCTTCATGCTGTTAATTAATGGTTAATGCTAAAAATACTATGCAATTCCAAATTGGTTATTGGGTTAACCTTTTGGGGTTTTGAAGTTTCATATTCCTGTCTTAGAGTACACTTTGTGCCTATTTTATTGCAAGGCTTTATTAAAATAAGGGAATGTTTTTGAAAAGATCAGATGTTTTTAATTATTGAAGGTGAAAATTGAAGTTTATTGTGATTAGTTTGTACGTTTGAGCTACAGCAATTTGTGTAGCTAGGGCTATAACTTTATATTTTGTGGGAGTATACTGGTGCTCAGTCCTATTCAAAACTTTGTGTAATCTTTTTTACACTTATTTTACACTTATTTTGGTGAATAATTTACTTATTTTAATTCATTTCAAATAAAAACTTGTTTTTAATGATATGTCTTTAAAGATATTACACATTGCAATAGCACTTTTAATATATCTAGTGCTCTTTTTGTTTTAAAAAATGATGGTAAGAGTGCTCATTTTCTGGAATTTTGGTTTGGAGAATATTTCCAGGCACGAAGAAGGTGTCTATCTTTGGTTTAAACCAGCATCTGCAGTTCCTTCTTACACAAAGAAGGAAAGCTGTTAGAGTTTATTCTTTCAAGTATCTGTCCCATTTATGTTATAGCAAATTCCAGAAAAATTCTACCCTCAGGAAACTTCATGAGAAAAGATTGAAACAATAAAGTTACTTTTTTAGAAACATAGAAAATAGGTGCAGGAGGAGGCCATTCGGCCCTTTGAGCCAGCACCGCCATTCATTGTGATCATGGCTGATCGTCCCCAATCAATAACCCGTGCCTGCCTTCTCCCTATATCCCTTGATTCCACTAGCCCCTAGAGCTCTATCTAACTCTCTCTTAAAGCCATCCAGTGATTTCCACTGCTCTCTGTGGCAGAGAATTCCACAATTTCACAACTCTGGGTGAAAATGTTTTTTCTCACCTCAGTTTTAAATGGTCTCCCCTTTATTCTAAGACTGTGGCCCCTGGTTCTGGACTCCCCCAACATTGGGACCATTTTTCCTGCATCTAGCTTGTCCAGTCCTTTTATAATTTTATATGTTTTGATATTTTGATCTTATATATAAAAAAACTTTAAAAATAGCATGTTAATGTAAACAAGTTACATGAATATTTCTGACAGTTTTATCTAATATATTAGGAACATAGAAAGTAGGTGCGGGAGTAGGCCATTCGGCCCTTCGAGCAAGCACTGCCATTCAGTATGATCATCCAGAATTAGTACCCTGTTCCTGCTTTTTCCCCATATCCCTTGATTCTGATCCCTTGATCCCTAAGAGCTAGACATAAAATGCTGGCGCAACTCAGCAGGTCAGGCAGCATCTCGGGAGAGAAGGAATGGGTGACGCTTTGTCGCCCATTCCTTCTCTCCCGAGATGCTGCCTGATCCGCTGAGTTACCCCAGCATTTTGTGTCTACCTCCGATTTAAACTAGCATCTGCAGTTTTTTTTCCCTATCCCTAAGAGCTATATCTAACTCACTCTCGAATACATTTTAATGGAAAATAATTATTGATACCTGGAACTGAAATGGACACCATGATGTTATCAACATCAGGCTTGTAAATAATTCTCCTTCTCATATTCCCTTAATCAAATGTTTTTCAAATCAGTTTTTCTGTTGTTGCAGTGCCTTGGGCTGATAAACTAAGGCACTGCAGATAGTGGACCTCGGTATACATGAAAAGAAACTAAACTAGAAATTATTTCTCACGTAAATGATCCAAGCGAATACATATATAAATTATGGACAAAGATAAGATATTTATACTATTTCAGAGGCAGTGTATTGTCCACAGAGAAAACATGAAATTCAAGAGTACCAAGATGATTGAGGTGCTCCTGCTGTGGCTTTGCCGAGATCAGTTAATTCAGCACTGGTCTGGTATTGATCCTGGCACCTATCTAGTCTTGATGTTTAACTGGGATTTTTTTTAAGGCCTGGGTGGTCAAGGCTTTCATTACATTGGCCTTAGAAGTTGGGATGTTATGCTACATCTCACTAGGGTCTCCGATATCCTGCAGCTCCACTCTTACTCCCCCTCCCCCCCCATTCTTAACAAGGACAGAGTCCCCCTTGTCCTCACCTTCCACCCCATCAGCCGTTGCATGCAGCATTTCATCCAACATTTTCGCCACCTCCAACGGGATACCACTGCTGGCCACATCTTCCCATCTCCACCCCTTTCTGCTTTCCGCAGAGAACATTCCCTCTGCAACTCCCTGGTCAACTCGTCCCTTCCCACCCAAACCACCACCTCCCCACGTACTTTCCCCAGCGAATGCAGAAGATGCAGCATCTGTCCTGTTACCTCCCCCCTCAACTCCATCCAAGGACCCCAACAGTCTTTTCAGGTGAGGCAGAGGTTCACTTGCACCTCCTCCAACCTCATCTACTGTATCTCCTGTTCCAGGTGTCAACTCCTGTACATCGGCGAGACCAAGCACAGGCTCAGCGATCGTTTCGCTGAACACCTCCGCTCAGTCCGCCTCAGCCGACCTGATCTCCCGGTTGCTCAGCCTCCCGGTTGCTCAGCACTTAACTCCCCCTCCCATTCTCAATCTGACCTTTCTGTCCTGGGCCTCCTCCATGATTAGTGTGAGGCCCAGCATAAATTGGAGGAACAGCTCCTCATATTTCGCTTGGTTAGCTTACACCCCAGCGGTATGAACATTGACTTCTCTAACTTCAAATAACCCTTGCTTTCCCTCTCTCTCCATCCCCTCCCCTTCCCAATTCACCCACCAGTCTTACTGTCTCCGACTACATTCTATCTCTGTTTCGCCCACTCCTCTTATTCTTATCGAAGATAAGAAGATAAGAATCTTATCGAAACGTATAAGATTATTAAGGGTTGGACACGTTAGAGGCAGGAAACATGTTCCCAATGTTGGGGGAGTCCAGAACCACGGGCCACAGTTTAAGAATAAGGTGTAGACCATTTAGAACGGAGATGAGGAAAAACGTTTTCAGTCAGAGAGTTGTGAATCTGTGGAATTCTCTGCCTCAGAAGGTAGTGGAGGCCAATTCTCTGAATGCATTCAAGAGAGAGCTAGATAGAGCTCTTAAGGATAGCGGAGTCAGGGGGTATGGGGAGAAGGCAGGAACGGGGTACTGATTGAGAATGATTAGCCATGATCACATTGAATGGCGGTACTGGCTCGAAGGGCCAAATGGCCTACTCCTGCACCTATTGTCTATTGTCCCCTGACATCAGTCTGAAGAAGGGTCTCGACCCGAAACATCACCCTTTCCTTCTCTCCAGAGATGCTGCCTGTCCCGCTGAATTCCTCCAGCATTTTCTGCCTACCTTCGATTTAAACCAGCATCTGCAGTTCTTTCTTACACATATCATGTTATAGTTGTACAAGATGCTGGTGAGGCTGTATTTGGAATATTGTGTTCTGTTTTAGTTACCCTGCTATAGGAGGGATGTTGTTAAGCTGGAAATAGAACAGATAAAATTTATGTGGATGTTGCCAGGGCTTGAGGGCATGAGCTATAGAGAGAAGTTAGGCATGCTAAAATTTTAGTCCATGGAATGCAGGAGTTGAGGGGTGATCTTATAGGGCTGCATAAGATCAGGAGGGGAATAGATCGAGTAAATGCCAATTTACCCAGGGTAGGGGAATCAAGAACCAGAGAACACAGGTTTAAGTTGAGAGGGGAAAGATTTAATAGGAACTTGAGGGGGAATGTTTTAACATCGAAGGTGGTGAGCTTCCAAAGGAAGTAGTTGAGGCAGGTACTGTAACAACAATTAAAAGGTATTTGGGCAGGTACATGGATAGGAAAGGTTTTGAGGGATAGGGGCCCTAAGTGGGCAGGTGGGACGATTGTAGATGGGGCATCTTGGTTGGTATGGCCTAATTGGGCCGAAGGTGCTGTTTGTTAGCTGCATTGGCGATAATGAAGTTATATAAGCAAACTGAATTTAGTTAGTTTGTGCCAAAACAATATTTGATAGGTTTTATGTGATTTATGCTGGCTTTCTTTAGTCATCAATGAATCATGGGAGATAGCTCCTTGAACAAACATCTCTGTTCTACTGAGAATTAAATTAATTTTAACTCATTGCCTTTAGCATCTCATGCCACATTCCCATTAATTTTAACTCCTTGTTCTTCCGATAATTCACATTGAAAATGTTTATTTGTCTGTTTGGAAAAACCGTTGCACCTCCCCCATCTTTTATGTACCAGTAATCTTCTGCTGCTTCATTATTTGCCCAAGCTTTCAGTAGCTCTGATTCTGGTCTGATATAATTTGCTTTTCCCTAGCTTTGTTGGCCCTGCCTTCCGTATTCTAAAAAAGACACAAAATGCTGGAGTAACTCAGCGGGTCAGGCAGCATTTGTGAATAATGTGGATAAGTGACGTTTCGGGACCCTTCTTCAGACTGAATGCGATCGAGGGGATGGGCCGAGAAGAGTGGAGGGCAGGACAGAGCCTGGGTAGTGTTAGGTGGATTTAGGTGATGGGGAGGGGTTTGATTGGCAGATAAAAAAGGCCAGAGATTTTAGTTAATGTTAAGCATAACAAGTAGACAAATCAATTTTCCATTGATTGACCTGAAACATCAAGAAAAACATAATTATTTCGAGTTTTATATTGCGTATTTGTTGAACATAATTTTGGTAAAAATGTTGAATTTGAAATCTTGAAAGTGATGTGTACAAAATAACCTGCCAGCTTGGAAAATGATTGTCATTTGTTTTACATTTGATTTTTTCTATCTGTTAAATTATCACATGTACCGAGGGACAGTAAAGAGCTTTTTGTTGCCTGCTTACCAGCCAGCGAAAAGACTGTACAAGATTCAATCAAGTCGTCCACAATGTACAGATACAGGATAAAGGGTAAAATTCAGGCAAAATTCAATTTTCATAAAGCAAAGTAGAAGTGATGTAATTTTTTGAAATTTATAATTTCTTAAACTATTATTTTTAAATGACGTTAAGTTAAATTGAAAACTTTAGGAAGGCAGCTGTTATTTTCGGATTTATCATTTTATCAGCTGAGGATTTTACCGCACCTAATTGCGCGTGGAGGATGTTTGAATACTATTTGTAGAAGGGATCTCGCGTGTACAAAGGACATTCCATTGGAGAATAATTCTTAAATGTCTTTCAACTGTAAATACAAATTCATTGCTCAAAATCAGGTGCTTGGAAGCATTGAGGAATTGGACTCGAGTACCACCTGCAGTAAAATAACGTGCACATTAAGTAGCAAAAGTTCTGAAATGGGTGGACCTAGTCTAATCTTTAAAAGAACTTTTGATGTTTAATTTTGCATATCCAAGTATAGTGCCACTCCATTAAAAATAGTGTGGCGAGAGAGAACAAGCATTACACCGAAGACATTGTTTTTTTAAAAGTTAAAAATGGAAGATGGGGAAAAATGATGATGCTTAATGCAATATTCTATTGATGTGCTTAACTGAAGCCACAGATTTAAATACCAGAGCTACTTAGTTGAGGTTTATTGATTGAGTATCAGTTATTGTGAATAAAGACATCTTTTATTTAGAATGAAATCCTTAACCTGCCCTTCAGAAAGGGATTCAGCTTGAAAATCTCTTGTTTTTATGTTGGGTTTTATAAAGTACAGGAGCAATTGTTTTAAGAATTCTTAATTAGTGAGGGTGTCAGGGGTTATGGGGAGAAGGCAGGAGACGGGTTGAGAGGGAAAGCTAGATCAGCCATAATTGAATGGCAAAGTAGACTTGATGGGCCTATAACTTATGAACTTAATAATTTAATTAAAATCCATGACTTAAATACATGTTGAAAATGCTCAAGAACGGCATTACATTGCATGTTGAAAAATTGATATGTTCATTTTTGCTCTGTCATTTTGGAGGCAGAGTTGGCACAATGCAAATTGTTGACATTACAGAACAAGGCTATATTTTGGAATTAACCAGAATATATGTTGAACTGGCTAAAAGGGATCTGGACTTTTCTCATCTTACTTGAAAATATAACACAAATGATATTGCATTAAATTGAATGCTGGCCTTGGTTTTATACTATATGTGGGTCCTATGACCAGATTAAATTGTGATGATATTGCTAAATCTATCCGATTGGAAGACTAGGTTTAGGAAATGTTTTTCACCCAAGGATCAGTCTTAATGATAAGCATACTCTTGAGTTTCTGCTGGTGGGGGTATGTTTGGCACTTGATTGTTGGGTTTTGGTAGCCATGTTGTACACAAAACAGGAAATAAGATTATTATAAATAACATGAGAATGTTATTTCAAAAGGAAACCTTTTGAGACATTTTATTGTATTTCTGATCTGTGAAATTATGCTAGTTATTTGAATGTGATTGCTATCATCATGATGTACTCCCACTGCCTCCTCTTGCCCAGGTTTATTTCTTAAAACTAAGGTCAGTACTGATCCTTCGCTTGAGGGGTTTGCTGCTTACTAAAATTTATCCCTAAGTTTTTTGTTCAATGTATTTGAGCAATTTTGTACATTCTCCACTCTTTACTGTGTTACTGTTTCAATTAATGTTCGGGTAGTTGAGACACAAGGAGTTGATGTCTCCTACTTTATTATATAAGTAATAAAGTGTCTTATTACTTTGCTGAAAGTTGCAGATATATTTGCTCTTCTGTTTCTCTACAGTAAATTTGCAAACATTGTAATTGCCTTTTCCTTTCTTCCCTAATTTAATCCATATTACATCATTCATTGATTTTTCTTGGTTAATATATTTATTTTCCCTAACCAACATCCCTCTAGTTTTTAACCCCTCTTGCGTCACCTAAAAATGCTGATATTAGAACTATTAAACCTGTCTTTCGGCTATGATTCACAACATCATATTCTCTCCTTGCTTTTCACATTTTATTGTTTTTATTTCATCGAGAACAATTTTCCCTGCCATACCTTTTATTTTTACAGCCTTTGTTTTCTTTGCATTTCAGCCTTCCTGATGTGTCGTTAACTGTCTGGCTTTTGTATTTAATTTTCTCTTCCTGTTGTATGATTTTAGTCAGGATCCCACTACCTCTTCTAAGCTAGTTTAAAACTTCCCTGGTGCTATCAATAAAACCTCCTGCAAGGATATTCAGCCATCTTTTTAAGATGCCATTTATCCAGATTCGGCACTTTTTTGCTTTCCCCAACCCCCATCTGGAACTAATCTAAAGCCCTCTTTGCTCCATCCCTTCAGCCATACATTGATTTTGCAATGATGTATTTCTGTATCTGAAGAAACATGATACCAATAGTAATTTGTAATTACTACCTTTGAGGTCCTGCCTTTTAATCTTTTTATTCCTGTAATCTGCCTGCAAGTTTTAATTCCTCTTGTCATGGGCTCTGGTGGTATACCCCTCAATGTTCTCAAGGCATTTAGTGACATTGTTGTGTCTGACACCAAGGAGACTGCGTTTAACCCTGGAATCATGTCTGTGGCCACAGAGTACCTACCTATCTGCTCCCCTAACTGTTTCAGTGTAATTGTTCTTTCTGCCATTACCTTTTATAGTTAAGTTACCTATGTTTGTTCTGGCCTTGGCTATGGAATTTGTGAAACCATTGGGAATACCACTATTTGGAGGTAAAGACCATTTAGCAAATGTGATACACTTGGGAGACTGCACCTGCTGGTTTTCTGTGTCTGATTAGTGGGCACTCATTTCTTCTCTGCATGTTGCCACTTCAGCTATGTGTTGATTTCTCCTGAACCGTATAATCTTGATAATGATCAGACATGGATCTGGTAAGTGATGCTTCCCAAGGACTGAAATCTTTAAGCTCTTCCAGTTGATATCATTTCTTGCATCTGCAGTTGTCCAGGATGTGAATAGCATCCGGCATTACCCATAAACAGAAGTGCATTAAATAGGATTGAGGAGCCTTGCCATTCCTCTATTTTGTTGAGAAAAAAAACCAAAACTGTACCACCAGAATAATGCTATGATTTGTATCAATCAACTTACTACTGAACCCACTCTAACTTTTTGATCAAATTAGCGTCCTGCATTGCATTTACATTGTAACCAAATGTGGGAGCAATGGATAAAGTTGTACACAATTTGAATTTCACTCTGCATCCATGCTTGGCACAAGAGACTTTGTGAAATTTACGACAATATAGTGTAGTTATATTTCAAAAAGGCCTTTCAGACATGCACAAAATGCTTATTACTTAACAAAACAGTGACATTTCAAGGTAACATAAATATGAGGAATTGTGTGGGGACAATCAGAATGAGGTCTGTGACATATGTATTAGCAAATACTGTCAAAAATAGGAAGAAGGGTCTCGACCTGAAACGTCACCCATTCCCTCTCTCCTAGATGCTGCCTGACCTGCTGAGTTACTCCAGCATTTGGTGATACCTATGTATTAGCCAAAATAAATATGCATAAATCTAAAATATTATGGATGAGATTGTAACAAAAATTTTGGGCTAATGATTAAAGATTATTGTTACAGTTTGATGAGTTTGATGAGTAGAATATAATGTCATCGAAAATGTAGAATACATGATGGAAAACTTCATGTTTTAAGTCTAAATATTCTGTTCAGATCATTCCTTAAATCATTATGAGAATATGGGGAGAGAGACAAAATGCTGGAGTAACTCCGCGAGACAGGCAGCATCTCCAGAGAGAAAGAATGGGTGACGTTTCAGGTCGAGACCCTTCTTCAGACTGAAGAGTCTTGATGGGTAATGTTGGGGGATGCTGGCTGGTGGGTGAGAGGCAGGAGAAAGAGGTTTAAAAACGGGTAGGTTGGGAGGAGAGTGTAGATCAAGACAGAGGCTGACAGATAAGTAGAGACAGAAGAGGAAGCCGATGTTAGGATCTGATAATTAAGGAGAGTAATAAATAGAACCAGGTAAGAGGGAGATGGTGCAGATAGAATAAAAAAGGACAGGCGAACTAAACCAAGACAGGGGAGGGGTGGGAGACGGAGGAGTGAGAACAGAGCACGAGTAGTGTGGATTACCTAAAATTGGAAAGTACCATTAGGTTGTAGACCACCTTGGTGGAATATAAGGTGCTGTTTTTCTAATTTGTATTTGGCTGCACTCTGGCAGTGAAGAAATTTGAGGACAAAGAAGTTGGTGAGAGAATTAGAAAAATAATTGAAATGACATTCAACTCGAGATCAGTATGACCATTGCGGACAGAGCTTGGGTATATCGGTGAGAACTATGTACAGGAGGCCACATCTGAAGCACTAATTGCAGATTGCACTAAAACAAGTTTGGAAGTGGTGTATGTGAATCTTTGACCTGGAATGGTTGTTCCTGGAAGAAGCATCTTGGCTTTGCTCAAGGCCTTTCTTTGTTAAAAAAAAAAGTGGCCGGATTCAGAGGTCATATTTTTGGCTCAGCCTTCATTCTAAATTCTTGTTCTCATTTGATGTTCCATTCTATTCCTACTACTTTGTAAATTACCCTAAGTAATTTGTACATTAAATGTTCTACAGATGTGCGTTGTAGAGTTGTCTGTGCTAAATTTTGCATATTAATATAATATTTTAACTTGAATTGTTGATGGATCTCATGCAAAACTTAAAAAACATAGCTGTTTTTTTTGTGTATTTTATTGCAGCTTTAAAAATTAACAGCTCTAAATTCCTTGAAACAATAAGTTTTTTTATGGAATAGCAGCACAGTTTCTCATCAAAATTGAAAATTGTGGTGAAGGCCTAAAATGAACACATACTTGAACTGTAATTTCACTTTGTGGTGATTATGGATGAAGATTTATGCAATGAATGAAAATTGCTTTTCCTTCTACTGTTTGACTGTTTTTAGTTGAAATAATTGGGATAGACAATCAAAGAGTTTGTTGAAATATCTTTCAACGCTGTTTTAAAATCATGTTAAAATCATGAAATCAAGTTTCTAAAAGTCCAGATAACATTCTGAGCAAGGATCTGTAGCTTTGAAGTATTTGCTATTTGTGTTTTCCCATGGTTCCTTTTCCTTTGTTTCTTTCCCTCCCACTCAAAGAAGGTTACTACCTTAAGAGGCCAACACAAAGTGCCATGTGCAGATGTACTTATCTGGAATGTAGAAAATGACAAATTGAACAGTACATCCAGAAATGTTCCAATGAATTTATCAAAATAAAGCTGAATAAATTTCTAATCTTACTGTATATTTCAGTGTTAATATTTTATAAGTATTATTGTTTCATAGCGTCCACATTTTAACAAAAGGAAATTTGCATGCAGAATAAAACTGATCCTTGGTAAAACACCTGATGGTCTGAGTGGATACCATCCTCCACATCTCCAGAACAGCAATTACCAAGCTGTTGATGGAATAGTTCTTACCCCATGTAGTATTCTATCCCAGTTGTCTTGCATTGAAGTGTTAGTGGATTAGAAAATAATTATTTGCTACACAGTGCTTTTGATTTAAAAATTGTTGTATTTTATTCGGTAAGTGATTTGAAAGATGAATGAAGTTGCAGAAAGTGGTGCCAGAATACGTTACAGCACTAATATGGATAACATTTACTTTTTATCCCATCTCCTAAATACACATCGTTCAGGCGATTTTGATTGTTCATAAAAAAATTAATCATACACTCACTCTGCAGATAAATTATCATGTTAATAGTGCATTATGAGGTATGTATAGATCCTAGATTTCATTGTCAAAGTAATGGTGAACCTAGGTGTGTTCACTTATTAATGCACAAATTGATCAGTGACATCTTGCAAGTGCAAATGTGAATGAGGAAGTTTTAGTCTGAGTTGTGCTGCATTTGCACACATTGGCACCTTGCATTTGTAACTTTACGTAAGTTAAATGCCTTTTTAATGGTGTGGTATAACTTAATTACTGCCAAACAATTTCTACCACTGAAAGTAAATTTTTGTAGGCATGCACTCGCATTCCAGCAACTTAGAGACCGATTTTAAAATATTAGTTTTTTTAAAAAAAAATACTATTTTTCAATCTAATCTTTATTTTACTTTTACCTGATTTGACATGGAATTCATTATTTTAATATATATATTTGTTGTTCAGAGTTTGTTGTCTTCTTTAATTGTTTTTCAATTGCCACAAATCTAATTAAGATGATCCGATCCCATGGCTCTTGTGGAGGGGGTGCCTGTGTGTCTGTCTATCTTTGGTATAAACCAGCCTCTGCAGTTCTTTTCTGCACACAGTTGCATCGGGGTTAGGTTGTTAAAATTCCATTGATGGTTAATGAAAGGAAAATTCAATGAAGTCCATGTAGTCTGATAAGATTTCAGGTGGAAAGAGCAAAATACTTGCATTTACTGTGAAAGTAAAATAAAAGAAAAGGATGGATTTGTTACCTTTGCGCAAAGAGACTTGGAGCTTCATGGAGGTTCTTGGACCTAATTGTTAACTGTGCTCCAAGAAACTTGATGACCTAATGCATGTTCCCATGAATATAATAAATCAATTGACTAGTTTAACATTTGGCAGTTTTCACTCTATTTTGGTCTGATTCGTTTTTAAATACAGGGCTCGTACGGTCCTTGAATGTCCTGGAATTTGAAACTCTGTTTTTCAAGGCCTTGAAAGTCCTTGGATTTATCATGTCCTTGAAAGTCCTTGAAAATTTACTTTTTATGATGAAAGTAATTCATGCAGAGTAATGTGGCGTTTTTTCATCGTTTATAATGCATATTTTTATTAAAAGTCCGGAAACATTGTGAGACATGTTTGTCTTTGTCGCCGATTTTTCTCTCTTTGCCGCCGCCGCCGCTCACCCTGGGGCTTCTGAACAACAACTCCAACACTTGTGTTTGTAGGGACTACCTGAAGTGGAAGAAGTCAATGTTCAAACCGCTGGGGTGTAAACTGCCCAAACAAAATATGAGGTGCTGTTCCTCCAATTTGCGCTGGGCCTCACTCTGACAATGGAGGAGGCCCAGGATAGAAAGGTCAGATTGGGAATGGAAGGGGGAGTTGAAGTGCTGAGCCACCGGGAGATCAGGTTGGTTGAGACAGACTGAGGGAAGGTGTTTACTTGCTTCCCCTCTCTATCCCCCCCCTTCTCAGTTCTCCTACTAGTCTTCCTGTCTCTATCTACATCCTATCTTTGTCCCTCCCCTGATATCAGTCTGTAGAAGGGTCTTGACCCAAAAAGTCACCCATTCCTTTTCTCCTGAGATGCTGCCTGATCCGCTGAGTTACTCCAGCATTTTGTGTCTACCTTGGACTAAAAGTGATAGGACAAAGATCACTGCTGCCAAGGACCATGCATTTTTGTTAGGTTTCAAGATCTTGAGATTCCCTTTTACTCAATTGATCAAAAAATATGCAGCACATAGAAAAGCAATAATGAGTTTCAACACTGATGCCTGCTAGGTTGTCTTCGAGGCACGGAAAGTGACCCACATTTTCCAGGATTATGGATCACAGGAATAGCATTGTATGTCTATACAGAAGACATACGGAAATTACTTTTTAAAATCAAAAGCTTTTCACCGTACCTTAGTACACATAATAAGAAGCTAAACTAACTAACTACAGGAATAAGGTTGTACGTCTATGTAGAAGACATATGGAAATTATTTTTTAAAATCAGTTAACATTTTGATTTTTTAAAAGTATTGTTTATTTGATTGTTAATAGTTCCAAAATATTTCTGAATGGGTGGGAAATACAGAAACATTGGAAACTGCTGAGGGTGGTTTTCGCCATGTGTTTCGAGAAGGATTTAATGATTTGAGCTTGTTCTTGCGAACACATATCAGCCCTTTATATAATTTTGAAGCAATGCTGCAGTGGTGTTGACTCTCCCCTAAACCCTTACTATGGATCCATGGAAGATAAGTTCAAAGGAATGCAGGCTGTGTGCCCACTTAGGAATACCTGGGCCAGCGTAAATGATATTAAACTATTATTCATTTTTGGGCTAGTTGCTTTAACTTGCTGCCTTGTATAAATTTTCAGGCTATTTGCATCCATTTCACACAGTGCCATTTTATTAAATTCTTCTATTCCCCCTCCCCCCCCCCATAATTTTTCATAAATTTCACTTCATTGATATAACTGTTTTTAAAATAAGTTGCTTCCTGTCATATAGACAAATCACATTTTATTCAACTAGTTATTTATAGAGGCTCAATGATTTGGACTTTGAAACCAAACTTTAAAGGCAAAACACAAAGTGCTAGAGGAGGTTAATGGGTTAGGCAGAATCTGTGAATGCAAATAATGCTTTGGTTCGGGTCTCTTACCCATGCTGGCTTGCTGAGTTCCTCCAACACTTGGTGTTTTGCTCAAGATTGCAGCATCTGCAGCTTCTCATGTCTCTATAACTTTAAAGTATTTCATGATATGACAAGCAGCCACCTCGGGGATGATCAAAAAACGTGATATGACCCTGTTTGGTCCGTAACTCTCTTTAACATTTGGAGTCTTTGTATTGTTGTGAAGTAACTTTCTTGTATTTCAATAATTGTTTCCTCACTTGATATGTATTATGGAACTGACAGTTCATATCATATCATATCATATCATATACATACAGCCGGAAACAGGCCTTTTCGGCCCACCAAGTCCGTGCCGCCCAGCGATCCCCGTACATTAACACTATCCTACACCCACTAGGGACAATTTTTACATTTACCCAGCCAATTAACCTACATACCTGTACTTAATGTGCTTAAGGATGATAAAATAAAATTTAAAGAGGTATAGTAGAAATATTTCCAAATTCTATTCAGAATTGGTTGATGTTATATGATGAAAGAATGAATCGACTGGAATTTAGAAGGATGAGAGGGGATCTTATAGAAAATATAACATTCTTAAGGGATTGGACAGGTTAGATGCAGGAAAATGTTCCTGATGTTGGGGGAGTCCAGAACCAGGGGTCACAGTTTAAGAATAAGGGGTAGGCCATTTAGGCCTAAGTTGAGGAAAAACTTTTTCACCCAGAGAGTTTTGAATCTGTGGAATTCTCTGCCACAGAAACCAGTGGAGGCCAATCCATTGGATGTATTCAAGAGAGAGTTGGATATAGCTCTTGGGGCTAACGGACTCGAGGGATATGGGGAAAAAAGCAGGAACAGGGTACTGATTCTGGATGATCAGCCATGATCACATTGAATAGCGGTGCTGGCTCGAAGGGCCGAATAGCCTACTCCTGCACCTACTTTCTATGTTAGTAATTTTGGGAATTGAAGAAAATCTTTCTCATTGTGAGGTGTGAAATGTTGATTTTCAAATAATCATTTATAAGTGAAGCAAACTTTTTCCTTCCCCCTCCAAAATCAGGACAGATCAAGAATGGCAGAACTATTTATGGAATGTGAAGAAGAAGAATTGGCGCCATGGCAAAAAGGGAATAAAGACGATGAAGATGATGATGAGCCTATTTTTGTGGGAGAGATTACAAGCTCCAAAAACACCAGTTACCTAAGTATGACACATATTTTGTTTTTTTAGGGTTAATTGAGATTCCAAGAATGAGCAATCTATTTAATTGATGACAAACTATTTACCACAAATGTATATTCTGTGAAATTGATTATAACATATTGTTGTTGATCGAGAAATCAATGTCGCTTAGTTTTATAAGGGTGAAATCCATGAAGTTCTTGTACCGAATCCTGCAAGCAGCATATTGCATAATAATGCTAGAGAGTATGGAATCACTTGATTGAATCATTGAATACATTTCTCTCTTTTTTGATTTTTTTAAAAAGCAATACTGTTGGCATTGGATCATTTTAATACAATAGAAAAACTACATATGTCAAATGATTAACTTTCAATAGATAAGCTGTTGTTATTTCAAAATTAAACAGTTCAGCTGATGCTATTGTATTGAAGAAATCGTTATAATAAAAGATTTGAGCAGTATTTCTTCTAACCCTAGACTTGAATTATTTTTATTAATATGACGAACACTACAGAAAACTATATCTTATTAAATCATTCTGTCAAACCACAAGAATTGGATGCATCTGAATCTGTTTCTGTATTTGGTTCAGTGTGCATCCATGGCAATGTGCATCTTCAGTGAACAAATAAAGGTAATTGGATAAAATCTTGTAACTTATTGATTGGTTTCTGTATCTGATTTAAATTTACTAAACAAAAACTTAAAAAATTTACTAATCACTTTCTTGAAAATCATACTTGATTCACGGGGATGGACTGTAAATACATATAAGCTATGAATCAGTTAACTTGTTGCACGTTTTAAATCTATAAATATTGAATCATATATTTTTCAATGATCCTGTGTTTTTCCTTTTGCTCAGAAAGTCATTTTATGAGGATTCAAGGGAATATGCTCTATTGAAAACATGGTCAAAACACCAAGTACACAGCCTAGATGTTAAGCAGGCTAACTTGAAAGCATGCTGACTGGCCAGAAGTCATTCCAAAGCAAAAAGCAATGAATATACTAGATACCTTACTCCAATTCAAATGGGCAATATACTAATCGGGCAAAACATAGTTGGTTAACTCTTTGGTACGAGTATAAAATCTCATCTGGTTTCTTCTCCCAAGTGGCCAAACCTTCCAAATTTTATAATCCCTTGACAAAATAAATAAATTACTTTAAACTTATACTCACACTTATCATAAATGTGAACAGCACAATTGTTGAATGTGGACTAAATGATCTTCCATTAGCAACTAACAAATGGCAGCTATGACTATGCAAATTTCCGTATTCCAAACCAAACCAATCCAAACCCCTGCAACTCCCTCTTTCCAGTATGTATAATTTTTCAATTGAATGTGTAAAATCTGCCTAAAGATTGAAAGAGTGTGTATTTGTACATGTTTAAGACATTAAACCAGGTGCTCTACTGAGTTATGGGCAGACAAAAAAATGGTAGCAATTAATTTGGGTGCTATAAGTAAAGCCAAGGGTGTGTGATGCATTCTGCTGCTGTAGCCCTCTTCTCCAGTATCAGTTCCAGTATCAGCAACAGGAATTCTGTAAATGTAGAAGCTTCCTCCTGTGGCCATTCGTACTTTTCCACCAGCACTTCAAACAGGCCCCAAGGCTTCAGCTTTGTGATATGCCTCAGCTCACCTTTTTTGGTGAAAAATTCATTGGAGTATTTCCCGACAAGAATAAGCTTTTGAGGCATTTTCCCCAATAGTTCAATATTCAAAGCAATATGATCCTCATCTCTGGAATATGAAGATATTCATATTGAATGTCTGACAATAAACAATGACAATAAATTGTTGTTATTTAAAAAAACCTCTTTACTTAAAATATTCTAAAATATTTTGTGGACGTTCAAGACAAAATTTAATGCTATTACGTATAGAAGTACTGTGGAGAACTTTCTAAACATTGGACAGAATGGTAGGTTTTGAGAGAGATGGAGGAGACGAGTTGGATGTAAAAATGGAGGAGATTCTAGAGCTTGGGGTCTGAACAGCTGGTGATATCTGCAAGATTAGAATTGAAGGAACACAGAGTTCTCAGCACGTTATGTAAAGCTGTCAAATGTTATGTAAAGCCAAACAAGACCAAACAGCAGTGGGAATTTTATATTTGAAGGAGAGTACCGTAGTGTGTTGGGATTGACTTGTATCTTTATGGTTAAGTGTACTTTATGTCATTTTTTCGGTACAGCACGAATAAGTGAGATCATTTGTTTGTTGAATGAGAATTCCTTCTCTTGTGGGAAGAGCTGTATTCTTGGTGTCACCTACTGTTTCCTGTACCGTTTAATCTATTGGAGGGTCCTCAGTTTTGCCAGAAATTCCATGCCTGATATATTTGGTCCTCTACAGAAACTACTTGATTATCCACCATGTAATCATAGTCCATTCCTTTTTTTTCTTACTCATTTAACCTTGGTCCAGACACCTTTACTCTTCAGTCATTAATTCATTCTGACAATAGGTTGTGCACCTCAAACGTTAACCCTACCTTTCTCTCTCCACAGATGCTTGCGACCTGAATGCTCTCAACATTTTTATTTTTTGTTCAGCAGTCCAACATTGCAATCTTTTTTCCTTTCTGCAGGCATAGATTTGTTCTCAAAAAAGAAAGCATTTTATATTGAATAACAGCATTATCTTTTAAATTAGAACTTAACTATTTCTATCAATGTGCGTTCAACTTTTAATTGTTCTGCTTTTTCATCTTGTCTATGAAGAAAGATCAATAATCATAAATTATTATGAAAATAGACTCTGGGAACACATTTCTTGCCAATTACTCATCTATCCTTAAATATTTTCTTGGAGGTTGAAGATGATCTGACAATGTCATTTTAAATTTATGTATACATACAGTGCCCTCCATAATATTTGGGACAAAGACCCATCATTTATTTATTTGCCTCTGTACTCCACAATTTGAGATTTGTAATAGAAAAAAAATCACAAGTGGTTAAAGTGCACATTGTCAGATTTTAATAAAGGCCCTTTTTATACATTTTGGTTTTCTACCATGCAGAAATTACAGCTATGTTTATACATAGTCCCCCCATTTCAGGGCACCATAATGTTTGGGACATGTGGCTTCACAGGTGTTTGTAATTTCTCAGGTGTGTTTAAATGCCTCCTTAATGCAGGTATAAGAGATCTCTCAGCACCTTGTCTTTCTTCCAGTCTTTCCATCACCGTTGGAAATTTTTATTGCTGTTTATCAACATGAGGACCAAAGTTGTGCCAATGAAAGTCAAGGAAGCCATAATGAGACTGAGAATCATGAATACAACTGTTAGAGACATCAGCCAAACCTTAGGCTTACCAAAATCAACTGTTTGGAACATCATTAAGACGAAAGAGAGAACTGATATTGCATTGACAGAATAACAGTTCCATGTTGTGAATGTACCACTGAGACATATTTCCACAGGCTCAAAGTACAATTTCCCTGGTGAGCTAGCTGTAGTACAGTGACAATGCTTTGAAAATCTTTGTCTGGTGAAGTAGAATGACTCCTCATGTTAATTTTGAGATGGCATTTAAACTATCTAGTTCATTCAGAATTGAGCAGTTGATGGACTGCTCCATTTCACTAAAAAGCTTTGATAATAAATATTTGTCAGCGTTAGGGTCTTTTAAACTTACTCTCTACATAGTGCATAGTGGAGTGTAAATTTATTTTTCAAGATAAGTGTTTCTTCCGTCTCTAGTCTACTGTCTTCATTCTGGTTTATGTTCATTCTGCACTTTGTATTGCAAGAATGTCATCTAAGTTTTATGAACTCATACGATGGTCCAGATGTGACATTTTCCTTATCCATTGATTGATTTACATTTTTCAGTGGAAATGAACAAAGGAAATAGAAGTAATACTGTTCAGTGATGACTAGAACTAGGCCACCATATTTAGAAAGCAGTATGCAAGAGAAACATATTAAGTTAATACACATTATGTATCTTGTACTGTTCAGAACATATTTTGAAACATTCTAGAATTTTACAATATACCTTTCAGCACGGAATTATTTACATTGAAAACAAAGTACCTCTAAAATACTTAGATTTGTCATTCTAGGATTGACTGAATTTCCATGTTACAGCATACCACGTTTGCTGAATAGATGGGCAGGGGAAAAATAAATCACTTCAGAATCCAACGTTATATTCCTTTTCATAATCCCATTATATTATTTAAATTAAACTACATGCATTTAGCACATCTAAATCCAACTCTATTCATTATAAGTAAAGAACTCAGCCACATGTACACCGACTTGCAGAATTTCTCTCAGATTCATGAAATACACACCTAACAAATGGTTGCAGTACTCCGTGGAAATTAATGATAAAATGCCTGAAACATTTGAGTAGACACAGTTCAAAACATCTCGCTGGTCAGTTTCCTTCGTACTCTACTTTCATCCATGAAAATGTTCATGCTTGTTGCCCCTTTCTCCTGTTGGTTATCAAATCTCTGGTGAGTGTCTCTGAGAGAACTGTGATTGAGGAGATCATGACCAAAGCGAATCTTGCAGGTTTCCTGACATGGGTCCATCGAGCTTGAACAGTTTGACTCCTCAAACAATCTTGAGGAGGGTCACTCTTTTCAAAATGTATCTTTTTATTTGGGCGATTGAAAATGGAGTTCAAAATAATCCCATTGTATTTGCAAGTTCAACAAGCAGGGAAGAGAGTCATCTTATAAAATATGAGAATATCAATATGATACCCAATGGGATTAGATCTTTGTACTGTTCTCTATGGGGATTCGTGGTAAGCAAATTATTTCAAATATCAGTGACGTAGTTATTTAAAACAATCCTTGTATTTTACATGTTCCAGAGCTAGTTTACCTCTAATTTACAAAGAATAAGGAGAGATGGACAGTGATTGAAGGAGAACCACAATATGACTACAGAATGTCCTTCAGGTTTCTGTGCAGAATATGACTAATATTAGCTTTATCTATTTACTTACAAGGTAAAACAGGAGGCACAACATTTCATTTGGCACAGCAAGGCGGAATGCAAAATGGTGGACTCAGTAAAAGCATGATGGTGTCTTTTAGCAGTGGTAAGTGATACTAAGATTTTTTTTATTTTTGCACCTTCACAGATTAATTCTGGGATATTACTTGGAATTTTACCTGTTTAATATTTGTTAAAATCAAAACATAATTTGAATTGTAATTTGAAGCGTAATTTAAGTAATGAGAACATTTCTAAGTGATCTCCTTTCCAAGTCAAAACAAATCCTTTGCAACTTGATTAATTTTTTTTAATTCTATTTTTTCTGCACCAGACGCATCTTCTACAATTCAGTCGGTCAATCAACAATCTATCACTTCTTCCCCATCAAATTCAAGCACAATGGCTGCATATCAGCCAGGATCTCGAAGTATGCCTGCTTCATTGACAACACAGCCAATAGTATTATCGCAGGTAATAAAAGATATATTCTAACTTGTTTACTTAAATACGCTTCACATTTGTTGAACTTGGAGATATCTACCTACGTGCTGGAACAGCATTAGATTCACTGTCTGTTATCTTGAAATCTGCTCAGTTTTATGGATCCTTTAAGATGTCCAAATAATTGTCTCAGTCGTAATTTTGTGTTTTTTAATTCTCTTAGTATTAAACATGGGCAAAAGAAAATATTAGTTTGTGGAGGTTGTGGCCCTTTCAAAATATATTAAGTTTCTAGCCGTTAGATTCACCTTAGTTGATCCTGTCCTCTATAAACAGATGTTGATTAAATTTAGATTTGGAAGAAACTAGAATTAAGTGATCTTGTTATGAGGTCGTTTTGGATAGCAGTCATACGATGAGCTCTGGCTGATGTTTCTCCCATCACTCTTCTTTCCACCCTAGACTTTGAGCACTGAGATCAATTGTAACTCCTAATCCCAGCCCAAATTCTTTGAGTTGAAGAGAAACAGAAACCAAACTTGTGAATCTCTATTCTATTTCTCATAACATGTTTATCTACAAGAGCATATGATTAAGTTCAGTAATCTGTTGATTAATAGATTCTGAATGATAAATAAAGATTCATTATATATAAATACCATGGGGAGGGGTTGATAATGGAGCTGTACATAGTTTTCTATAATTCAAAAAGCTAATTTGAAAAGTCTTAATTCAGTGAAATTTATTCTTCTTTTGTACAGCCCACCAAAATCAATTATTACAAGTCTAGTTCAAAATGAATTAACTTGAGGAAAGGGAACTTTTCTTGGCAATATTCCTTCGTATAACTAAATCTTTGCAAACATACAGGTTTGCAACCGTAGCTGTTATTGTGATTATTGGTGACTATTTTTTGCTCCTTTTTCAAAAAATACAAATCTTTGATTTTATTAAGACTATTTTCTTTGTTAGGGTTTTGTTGTGAAAGATATGGTTTCGCCAACATCTGCATCTCAGAGTTCAGGTGGCGTGATGTTCAATGTAAAGAATGCACATTATCAAAGCCAACCAGGTGTTCCCGTATTATCTGGTAAATATGTTTTATAAGGCTTTTGCTGCTAAATTCTTGCTGTTTCACAAATTATTTATGAATACGTGTCTAATAAGTATGTACGAATGTATACAAAGGGAAACATTAATTTCCCATTCAGATGGTTACATCTGTTGACCATTGTGGATCCATCCAATTAACTTAATCCTCAAGTAAAAGTTGATTGCTGACAAAAAAAAGTCATTGGTTCATCTTGCTTCATCTAACCAGATCACCCAATACTCATTATGTCCTTTACTGTATCAGTCTAAGTGATTTAAGAATCTTGCCTTGATCACTCAGTTGGGATCACTCATTGTAAACAAAATCTTCTGTTATTAGTCCAAACATTGACATTTAACTAGGCTGAACATTGCCACTTTGTTTTAATCAGCTTTGCTGAGTTTAGATTCACATCCAGTGCAGTGACGTTTCAGTTGTTTCCATTGTCTAGCTTAATTAATGGTCACCTTAGTCACCTTAGTTATGCATTCATGGTTTAGGTTCCTCGTTCAGAAGTACATTATTTTGCATTTATATTTGTATTTAGAACCCTCAATCATTAGCTCATTACCTTACTTGTAATTCACATTTTTGGCTGAATTTGCCACAATCGACACCTGACCAACTTGCTGGATATCACATTAAATTCTAGAATTAAATTTATAATATTTGCGTGTCTAGTGACTTACCTGGAACACAAGCTGTGACTCAAATAAACTCCGCTCCCACCAAGTTCTTCTTCAGGTATCACAACTTCCTTGCCAATTTTTTTTCCAATGCAGCTGGATAGTCTACTGCAAGTTCCCATTATGGAAGTGCATTGAAAACTGAAGTACCTTTTGACACGTTCAGCTGTGAGGCCACAAGGAGTGGAAACATTTTGAAACTAAAATTAGGATTTTTCTACACCAAAGCAAATTGTTCTCGGATTAAAAATTATTGGAGACGCACGAGACTGCAGATGCTGTAATCAAGCTGGTGCAGTTGTCCTTTATGAGCTGCTGAGTTCCTCCAGCACTTTGTTTTTTTGTTCAATGAAAGAGTTGTTTTTGTACAGTGATTTGGAAAGTGGCATTTCACATGAAAGGTTTAAAGCCACTGATGTGAAAGTTAAATGTTATACATTCAAACAACCAAAACTAAATTCACGGAGCTCTCTGTAGTTTGATTTGAGTAGTTAATTGATAATTTATGATGATTTGATCCTTTTTATCCCCCTTTTTTATCCATAGGAGTTACTTCCCAATCAGGAAGAACAGGGCTTTCTCAGTTAAAATCAGTTGGATCTGGGAGAGCAATTCCAAATATCAGTTACAATCCTACTCAAATAAATTCATCTGTACCAAGTGTATCTGTAAGTGGACAGAAGCTGGGGCAGAAAAACTCTCTCAAACCTCTTCAAACAACTCAAATCCTTAATCATGCCAGTGGAATAGGTAAAATGCAAAAAAATTGGTTTGTATTTCCTGTATTTTAGAGTGTAGTTCTGTTTACATGTGATCCTTTTAATGAAGTATTGGATTTAATTTATCTTTGTTCTTCTCAGTTGCAAAATCAATATTAATCCATTTGCAAACCTCTAACCGTTTTTCTATTACTTTTGTCTCATTATTAGAAATGTGCATTATTAAAACTAAAGGATGTTTAAAGAGACCGCTCCATTATGTTATGAGGTGCAGCAGTTTCCTGTGATAACATTTCCAGAAGATAACATTTATCTGTGATAACATTTATCTGTTGCTAAATGTCTTAATATATAAGGAGAGAAAGCGATCCTGGATCAAGAGCCTGAGCATGAATCGTGGAGCAGGCAGTGAAGGAATTGCTCTTAGACAATCTTAGACAATCAAACCCACTGTTTAAAAACTGCTATTTCTAGAATTTGCAAGAAGTGTTTGAAGGTGGGGAGAGGTTACATAAACGTTGAAAGATTGCCATGAAACATTTGTATCTAATAGTAAAACAAGGGTAGAAAGGATCAAGATTTGGAGACCAAGGAACAAAAATTTGACTGAAGTATATTAAATAAACCACAGCAAAGCAGAAGAAGAACATTGGACCAGGAGCAGGACTTTTGTCATTTGAATTCCCCCCATCAACCCTGTTTGCCATTGTAGGATCATAGTTGATTTGTGACATAATATAATTTACCTGTCTTTCCCACATAGCTCTTTGGTAATACAAATACATCAATCTCAGATTTATCATCAGCAACTGACCTAGCATCAATTTCCATTTGCAGAAGGGAGTTCTACCATTTTCTGTTTGCTCTGACTTCACACCTGAATTACTTGGTTCCTCTATTTATGTCCCCATCAATCCTTGGACTCCATTTACCAATCTTTTCCTATTTGTATTGAAAACTTTGAATCAGATTATCCTTAATTCAGTAAACCCTTGTTATAATGGACTATGGGGTGGAGGGGAAAGGTGTTCATTATTACATCGAGTCCACTAAAACCGAGTATGCTATTATCATTGTATGGAGTTGAAAGAAAGAACTGCAGATGATGGTTTATACATAAAAGGACACAAAGTGCTGGAGTAACTTAGTGGGTCAAGTAGCATCTCTGGAGATCATGGATAGGCAACATCGGTTCTTGGTCCTCCAAAATATTCCAAATGGAATTTAAACTGGAGGTGGCGGAGTACGGACTTAAACAAGAAGGGCTTCTTGGAGAAGAGCTGCCTTAAATTTAGTTGCGTCTGGTTGAATAACTATAGTAGGGTGAAGACTATTCCATGCTTTAATTGTGCCGGAACCTTTCTTCAGACTGATTCAGTCTGCTGAGTTACTCCAGCACTTTATGTTGTTTCACCTTAAAATAGGCACCGATGCCACTGGTCTGCAGCAGCGAGTCTTTCTTTACAGGTTGACACGGCTGTTATTACGGCTGACTTTGTAGCCCCCAGTCAGGATGTGCTTTCTTAAGACGGCCACTACCGACAGGACATCCTTGGTCACCGTGGGACTCCTTCCCCTCTAGCCTGCCCTTTGTCCACTCCCCTGCGGCTTCATCCTCCTTCTCCCCTGGAGTCGCTGACATCTTTTAAGATGGAGTATATCGGCAACTCCGGGGGAGAAGGAGGGTCTATAGTGGGGGGAGGCCAAATGGACAAAGCGATGACCAATAGAAAGAAGTGGTAGCTGGTGAGAGAGGAGGGAGCCCCACAGTGACCAAGCGCATCCTGTCATTGTTGGTAGTCCGAAGAAAGCGATGTCCCCAGGGGCTACAATGTTTGCCGCAACAACAGCCAAGTCAACTGGACCATGTCGTGGCTGAAGAGGGGCTCGCTGGTGCACCTTACGAGCCAGGGGTGGAGTCGGAAGGTTCGTCCGCTATAATCGAAATTTGTTATAAACAGGTCCCTTTACAGTTTTATGAATTCTGGGTAATAATTATCACAGCTTCTACAGGTTTTCCATCTAATTTAACCTTGGAGTAGAAGATTTGTTCTGATAAATAAACACTGCATATCCTCATCCTGACAGTTTAGGCACATAGTTCCAGAATTGGTATAGCTTTTGATCAGATTCTATCTGTTCCTATTTTTATGTGGCTAAGATATTCATGTGATGTTTGTTGTATTATTGGGGAGAGAATAAAAGTAATACCGAATAATTCGGGGTAAAAAACAAACTGATAGAGGAACTCAGGCAGCATCTCAGCTGCAAGATGGACAGACAAAGTTTTGGGTTAAGGCTCTTCTTTAGACTTCGAGTGGAGGCTGGCAAGTCCCTTTTACATTAGACTTTGTTCTATTTGGTTAACCATCCAAACAGTAAACTGGAACACAGCGGTAGCAACTGCAAAGCTGTTGATATCCTGGTTATAGGCAGGGTCCTATCAGAAAATTCCAAGGTACTGAGTTCCATCTGAGAGACCAAGCTTGAATTGTTTTCACATTTTTATCAGTTCAAAATCTTCGTAGTAAGTTTTTCTTTTCTGTAATTAGTTTAGATTAGAATTTCCTTAACGGTCAACCAAATTTATTGATTGCTAAATATGACAGTATCAACCATTTCAATGGATTGTTTATTCTTTGCTCCAGTAGTTAAAAAATCAAAATGATTTTAAAAAGTTGCATTATAAACCCAATTAAATTAATTTTTAATGTAATATGTTTTAACGTAGCAAAAAGTAATTTATTTTCTTTCTCACAGCAAGTGCAACCCAGAGCACAAATGTCAGTACCAAGCGCCCAGCAGCCTGTGAGATAAACAATATTGGTTCAAAGAAATCAAAAACATTTGAAGCTGGATCTGGAAATAATACATCAAGTTTATCACCATCTTCAACTGAATGTCCCACATTGGTCTCAACATATAGCAGTACATCAAAAGGTTTTCATTAGTCTTTTTTCATCTTAAGAAAATCATCTGTTCTCTGTCATTGTTGAATTTGGAATGAACTAGTACTTCAGATGATGTGAGATGGAATTATTTCTTTCAGTGTTTACACCAATATTAAATAATAATTTCAGTTATATTAGTATAGATTGCTGATCTTACATCCTCAGCATGTTGCAGGGATTCCATTGATCAGAGCCAACCTTTTAATTTTCCATGTTGTTCATGGTAGATTGGTAGAAATAACTTTTAAACTCCTCTGGAAACAAAATCCCATCTTCACATCAAGAACAAACTCCACATGGTTCTGTTAATCTACTAAATGGTGTAGATCTCACAACTGAGCAACCATGGACGTACAGGTATGTAGGTTAATTGGCTGGGTAAATGTAAAAATTGTCCCTAGTGGGTGTAGGATAGTGTTAATGTACGGGGATCGCTGGGCGGCACGGACTTGGAGGGCCGAAAAGGCCTGTTTCCGGATGTATATATATGATATGATATGATATGATATGGGACACTGGGTCGTTATCAGAGCCAGAAATGTACCTCAATCTGGATTTGCATGACTGGCATATCCTTCACTCTGTCATTAATATCCAAGCAAAGTTCACTGTGAGCTAACCACTGTAACAGTGTTAAACTTGTACTGTTTTATGATCTTTATTTCTGTTAGAAAGTTATATTTTCTCAAATCTTCATTTTCATGTGCTGCTGTAAAACAGTTAAATTTTGATATTGGTAAGCAATTGTATGTCTGTTTTATAATTTAAGCTCCAGCAACAAATAATGCACAAGAATGGCAGCAAAATAAAGTAACATTTAAGACTATATGGGTTTAGTTGTGGAAAAATAAACTTGGATTTAGTAGTAGGAAAACAATGCCAATGTCCTGTGCATTGAATTGAAGACTATATTTAGATAAATGAGAAAGTTGATGATTTTTGTAAAATATGTACGTTCAACTCTGCTACTTAAATTATTAAAGATGTTTGTTGTTTCAATACTATGTTATTTTGGCAGGATCACCAAGTAATATTAAAAATGATGTCCCTGTCCCAAGAGCTTGTCCAAAATGCAACATTCACTTCAATGTCTTGGATTCTTTACGACATCATATGGTTGTAAGTATATTCTTTTAATTATTCGTTTGAATAAGAAGTAAGAGCATGTAATCTTTAACTTGAGGTTGACTGCAAATAATTGAACATAGTTAACTTCTCTACCCTATTGTTTTGATAAAGCCTTTCTGAATACGTAATAATCAGGGCAACCATTATTTAAACGTTAGTTTTAATATATGCCGTGCACAAGAAAAAAATAGAATGATCATATCTAAATATATTTATCTTATAACCACTGATAAATGATGCCACTATTTTGTGTCTGTTGAGTTTTGCTGTCCAGATCTGGTATCGAGCTACTGTCCTGTATCATCAGCTGAGCAGTCTCCAACTAAGGTTTTAGAAATTGAAAAGGGGAAACTTATAATGTTGGTCAATGACTTTTATTATGGAAAAGATGATGGCGATGCCCACCTAAATCAGCAAGATCAGAAGACAAATACAACTTTCAAGTGCCACAGCTGTCTGAAGATTCTTAAGAATAATATAAGGTACTATAATGTGTTTTGTATAAATTAATTGCTCAAATATACGGCTTGTCGCATATTTCTAAAATAGCATGTTGTTCAAAATGACAGTTTGTTTAACTAGGTGCTATAACTTTAATTATCCAGTAAATCTACAATTAATTTAAATTCTTTAAATTTTAATTTTTCAACCAGATGCTCTGCAATTAGAAGAATATTACACAGCATCTTTCAAATTGGCTTGAGATAATAATATTAAATATTTTAATTATTTTGTCCAAGATTCCCTATTTGTTATTGGTCTTCTGCTGGCCGTTAGCTATTATTGTTTTAAGTTTCATCTATGCTGCTCTGAAGAAGGCTAGATGAGAATAACATGATTTGATTCTCATTCTACTTGGTGCTTCCATATGACTGACAGCAAACTCAGATTTATAAGTTATGATGGGAAATATTCTGTTATTTTATCATGACAATCCTTCGTGCTGAATATATTATGTACTTTACCATTTTGTGATTGATTGTAGCTCTTATTTGTATTTTATTCATGGCAAGGACCCATGTGCGTATTTTCATATCCACCCTGCCTTCATTAATTTACTAAAAGTGATCGGTTATGTTAGAGTATTTTTTGGTGTGTCTGGTTCTTACAGGCATTGCACTTTCATGGAATTGCTGCATGAAGGGGCCATTTCAACAATTGAAACTGCCTGCATTATTGCTTATATTTTTGGAGAAAGGTTCCATCCAATTGTATTAAATCATTTGAAAATCCTGGTGAGAGGAAATTCATTAATGCAACTGCAAGTTTCTGATTTGATGCTTTGAAAACTGGAAAATAAAACCAGATTTGAATGACTGGGCTAGAATTTTTCACTATTTTCCTGTAGAAACTGGGAAAAACACTGGTTATTATTGTTTTCATTTTATACAGAAAACAATATTGTCTTTGTTTTTCAATATTGTCCAGATTTGTGATTTTACCTGTTTCATTTGGTGTTATTGCCTGATTAGTAGTCATTGCATTATTATCGCACGTTGTAGTTTGCTTCAATTTATAGGAGATAGAACCTGATTTATGCATTTGCAAAGGACAGTAGGTGTCTAATTTAAACATTGTGTGCTGGGAATCGGGTCAGCAGATAACCTGGTTGCTCATAGGTTGACATACAGGAAGAGTAGGAAAGAAGTAGGGGATGGGGATTAAACGTTGATATGTGATGAGCTGCATCACTATTGCCACAATGATCATCAGAGTCATATATCACAGTAGGTTGGATTGACATGCACAGATGTCGTGATCTTTATTAATGGTGTTTGTCTGCAAAAGGGCAGCTCGGAAATCAATATGGAGGACTCGGTGGCAAACAAACAAAGGTCCCAACAGGAGTCATTAAAATCTTGTATGGATGTGGACTTTTTGTGTGATTTGCTTCATGTTTTACTGTGAGTGAAGGTTGCAGGTGTGACCTCAAAAGTGTACAGCGCTTGCAATGATGACATAATCACACGAGCAAAATAGGACCAGGAAATTATATCTATGCCAGGGTGGATCACAAGAGAAACTATTCAGTCCAATTTTCCAGTGGGTGTATCTTCTGCCATTAATGGAGATGAACACTTCAAAATATGTACCAATTATATCTTGTGTATAATTTATGCATATAAAAAAGGTTCAAATATTTTTTCTAATTCATTTTCTAGACTTATATTTTATAATGTCATCCATGCATTTTGCTTTAAGCATGCAGTTTTAAATACTGGATATTGTGTACAGTCTGCTAACATTGCACTTGTATGTGGAAGACTTGATGTGTCAGTGAGTTAATTGGGCTAAGATTTAGCTTTATTATTATTGTCACATGTACAGTGAAAATTTTTGTTTGGTGTTCTGTCCAGTCAGATCATCACGGTGGTGCAAAAGAGCTTTAAAAAACACAGAATGCAGTATATTTTGTTACAACTGCAGAAAGAGTAAAAAAAGGCTGGAACTAGGGAGGTTCGGTAGGATTTTCAATTCATCTTCGAGTGTGAGAGGACTTCAAGAGTGATCACAGTAAGAATGAAGCTGTTCTTGAGTCTGGAAATATGTGTTTCAAACATTTTGTATCTACTGCCTGACAAGTGTATGGCCATGATGGAAGGAGTCCTTGATTATGTTGGCTTTTTTCCTAAGCCAGCAGGAATTGTAAATGGTTTGTGTGATGGACTCGGCAGCATTCATAATTTTCTCTGATTTCTTGCCGTCTCAGGCAGAACAATTGCTATACCAAGCTGTGATACATCTGAATAGGATGCTCTCTATGGTGCATTGTTAAAAGTTGGGAAGTGTCATACTGGATTTCCTCTGCCTTCTGAGAGAGTAGAGTCGTTGATATGCTTTCTTGACCATTGTGTCATTGTGTTTGGATAAATTGTTGCAGATGTTTCCACTGAGGAACTTGAAGTTCTCGACCATCTCCACTTCAGCATCATTGATATTTGGGGATGTGCTCCATCCTGCTTCTTACAGTTAATGACCAGCTCTTTTATTGTTGGCATTGAGAGAGAGCATGTTTTCCTGACATCATGCCAGTAAGATCTCTATCTGCTTCTTGCACTGTCTCATCATTGTTTGAGATTTGGCCTACTACTGTGGTGACATCTGCAAACTTGTAAATGGAAGATAGACACAAAATGCTGGAGTAACTCAGCGGGACAAGCAGCATCTCTGGAGAGAAGGAATGGGTAATGTTTCAGACTGAAAATGTTACCCATTCCTTCTCTCCAGAGATGCTGCCTGTCCCGCTGAGTTACTCCAGCATTTTGTGTCTATCTTCAATTTAAATCAGCATCTGCAGTTCCTACCTACACAACTTGCAGATGGAGTTGAATTTAGCCAATGGTGAGTGTATATGGAGTATAGTAAGGGGTATCTATACAGCCTTGTGGGACATTAATTTTGAAGATTATTGTGGAGAAGGTGATGTGTCCTATCCTTGCTGATTGGAGACTGCAGGTCAGGAAGTCAAGGATCTAGTTGCAGAGGGAGCAGCTGAGTCCTATGTCCCAGAATTTGGAGTTATGTTTGGCTGGAATTAGTGTGTTGAAGGCAGAGCCATGGTCAATAAATTGTCTGATGTAGATGCTCCAGTGATTAGTGTGGGGCCAGGGAGATGGAGTCTGCGATAGTCCTGTTTTGGTGATAGGCGATACAGTGAGTGGATCTAGGCTGCTTGGAAGGCTGGAGTTGTGTGTCATCAGCAGCCCAATGAAGCACTTCAGGATGGTAGATGTAAGAGCACCAGGCAGTAGTCATTGAGGCACATAACCTTGCATTCCTTTGGCACCAGGATGATAGTGGCCTTCTTGAAGCAGTTGGAAATCTCAGATTGGAGTAGGGAAAGGTTAAAGATGTCTGTGAATACTCCCACCAGCTGATGTGTGCAGGTTCTGACTATAAGGCTAGGGACTGCATTGGCGTCAGTTCCTGTCTGAATTCACTCTCGGGAAGGCTGATCTAATATCTGCGACAGTGACCCTTTGTACAGATGTTGGGATAGATGACATCGTCCACTAGTTTTTTGTTCAAAATGAGCATAGAATGCACTGAGCTTATCAGGGAAGAAAGCATTGTTACCAGTGATTCGACCCACCGTCACTATGCGGCCTGTTATAGCATGCAAACCTTGCCACAATTGACCTGTTTGCATGGTTAGTCTGGAACTCTAGGAGTTTATAAGGCAGAGAGTTGGTGGGGGTGTGGGGAAAGCCAAATCAGTAAAAATCTCAGATAATAATGGGTGTTTTTGAATGTGCATTATTTTCTTTTTCAGAAAGTTACTATAGAAGCTGATTACATTATATGATGTTATGAATTTGGCAGACAATTTTTTTAAGAAACAAAAATACATTTTGAGAAAATAATAGAAAATAACCTGTGAAAGGAACCAAAAGTATCTTACAAAATACAAAATAATATTTTTACACAGCATAAGCTAACATATCCCCTTTGGGAATATTCTTAATGATATTTATTTAATGCTCATTTTGACTGTGCTGTTGGAACATCCTGTCACAGGTTATTTAATTAATATATTATTAATCAACACCTTTGTTGGTGTTTTGCAATTATTCAGTGTTGTGCAGTAGTGAAGGACTTTAGTGACTTGGTACTAATTCTCTTTTCTATTGCATTTGATTTCTGTTCCTTCCTCCGCTATTACTTTCTCTTCACAATAATTGAATTGTGACATACTGTCACAGTAATTAGCTGTTGTGGGCAAGAGAATGTTTTCTTTAAATCAAAGAGGGTCAGTAGAATCAGTTGAAATCCAGTTTTGATCAAATGGATTTTTGCATGCCCACATTTTTCAACATGGATCTGTTCCTATTTTGCCTATTATTGCAGAATGTTGCACAGAATTGAAGTTTTTCTCTACCACAGGATAGTCTTCAAAAGTGCTTGACCATGGATTATTTTTGAGTACTTCCAGATGACAGTGACAGATGGATGAACCCGGGAAAGTGAGATTAAAACAAAAAAATCTGGTATTGCTCAATAGGTCTGCCACCCTTTGTGGAGAGCAAAGCAGTGTTAATGTTTCAGATTAATGTTAATGGGTATTAACAGCAATTTTATTTTTTAATTCGATTTTTTGCGTCTTGCTTTGGTACTCCTGTAGTATATTTAACTTTTTGTCATCCCTAGAGAATTGTAGGTTGATGAAGTTCAAAAAAACTATTCAGAATATTGCACAATAGTTTATATTCATGAAAATAAATACATGTTTATTTAACATGCAACAATATACTTGTTTATTTAACAGATAGATAGGATAGTGGAAAAGGCATATTACACATGTTTGCCTTCATAGATCAGGGCTTAAACTATAAAAGTTCAGATACTATGTTGCAACTTTACACAATGTTGGTTAGACGACATTTGGATTTTTGTGTGTAGTTCTGGTTGCCACACTTTAGGAAGAATTTAATTCTGCTGGGGATAGTGCAGAGGAGATTTAGCAGGTTTTTCCCTGGATTGGAGGACATTAGTTTTGAGGAGAGATTGGATAGTCTGGGTTTATTTTCGCTGGAGCAAAGGATGCTGAGGAGTGACTAAAAACGTATTTAAGATTAAGAAAGGCACAGATTGAGTAGTTAGGCAAAATCATTTTCACATGGTAGGGGTATCAAAAACAAAAGCACATAGATTTAAGAGGAAGAAGTTATAAGGGGAATTTTAGGGGCAAATTTTGTTTTACACAGCAAATATTTGAAACTTGCTGCCAGTGGAAATGGTAGAGTCACATACAAACAATATGTTTAAGAGACATTTAGCTAACCACTCAAATAGAAAAGATTTAGATATGTCACAAATGGGATTAGTCCAGATGAGAAAAATAATAAGCATGCATGTAGTGGGTCGAAGGACCCATTTCTGTGCTGTCTATGACTCTATCTATGGGAACTGTATTCTTTTCCCCTCATATATATATACATATATATATATATATATATATATATATATATATATATGTGTGTAAGAAAATAACTGCAGATGCTGGTACAAATCGATTTATTCACAAAATGCTGGAGTAACTCAGCAGGTCAGGCAGCATCTCGGGAGAGAAGGAATGGGTGGCGTTTCGGGTCGAGACCCTTCTTCAGACTGATGTCGGGGGTGGGACAAAGGAAGGATATAGGTGGAGACAGGAAGATAGAGGGAGATCTGGGAAGGAGGAGGGGAAGGGAGGGACAGAGGAGCTATCTGAAGTTGGAGAAGTCGACGTTCATACCACCGGGCCGCAAACTGCCCAGGCGAAATATGAGGTGCTGCTCCTCCAATTTCCGGCGGGCCTCACTATGGCACTGGAGGAGGCCCATGACAGAGAGGTCAGACTGGGAATGGGAGGGGGAGTTAAAGTGCTGGGCCACCGGGAGATCAGTTGCGTTAATGCGGACCGAGCGCAGGTGTTCAGCGAAGCGATCGCCGAGCCTGCGCTTGGTTTCGCCGATATAGATAAGTTGATATCTAGAGCAGCGGATGCAATAGATGAGGTTGGAGGAGGTGCAGGTGAACCTCTGTCTCACCTGGAAAGAATGTTTGGGTCCTTTGATGGAGTTGAGGGGGGAGGTAAAGGGACAGGTGTTGCATCTCGTGCGGTTGCAAGGGAAAGTGCCCGGGGTTAGGGTGGTTTGGGTAGGAAGGGACGAGTGGACCAGGGAGTTGCGGAGGGAACGGTCTCTGCGGAATGCAGAGAGGGGAGGGGATGGGAAGATGTGGCCAGTGGTGGGGTCCTGTTGTAGGTGTCGGAAATGTTGGTGGATGATATGTTGGATCCGCTGGCTGGTGGGGTGGAAGGTGAGAACGAGGGGGATCCTGTCCTTGTTGCGAGTGGGGGGATGGGGAGCAAGAGCGGAGCTGCGGGATGCAGAAGAGACCCTAGTGAGAGCCTCATCTATAATGGAGGAGGGGAAGCCCCGTTTTCTGAAAAACGAGGACATCTCGGAAGCCCTAGTCTGAAACACCTCATCCCGGGTGCAGATGCGGCGTAGACGGAGGAATTGGGAGTAGGGGATAGACTTTTTGCAGGGGACCGGGTGGGAAGAAGTGCAGTCCAGATAGCTGTGCGAGTCGGTGGGCTTGCAATAAATGTCCGTCACTAGTTTTTCTCCTGTGATGGAGATGGTGAGGTCCAGAAACGGGAGGGAGATGTCAGAGATAGTCCAGGTATATTTAAGGGCAGGATGGAAATTGGAGGTGAAGTGTATAAAGTCAGTGAGTTCTGCATGGGTGCAAGAGGTAGCACCAATGCAGTCGTCGATGTAGCGGAGGTAGAGTTCGGGGATGGGGCCAGTGTACGTCTGGAACAGGGATTGTTCGACGTACCCGACAAAGAGGCAGGCGTAGCTAGGGCCCACCCGACAAAGAGGCAGGCGTAGCTAGGGCCCACCCGACAAAGAGGCAGGCGTAGCTAGGGCCCACCCGACAAAGAGGCAGGCGTAGCTAGGGCCCACCCGACAAAGAGGCAGGCGTAGCTAGGGCCCACCCGACAAAGAGGCAGGCGTAGCTAGGGCCCAACCGACAAAGAGGCAGGCGTAGCTAGGGCCCACCCGACAAAGAGGCAGGCGTAGCTAGGGCCCACCCGACAAAGAGGCAGGCGTAGCTAGGGCCCACCCGACAAAGAGGCAGGCGTAGCTAGGGCCCACCCGACAAAGAGGCAGGCGTAGCTAGGGCCCACCCGACAAAGAGGCAGGCGTAGCTAGGGCCCACCCGACAAAGAGGCAGGCGTAGCTAGGGCCCACCCGACAAAGAGGCAGGCGTAGCTAGGGCCCACCCGACAAAGAGGCAGGCGTAGCTAGGGCCATATATGTGTGTGTGTGAGTGAGAACTAAAATGTTCAAGATTCAAGATTCAATGAAATTTGAGTTACCATACAACCATACTAAGTAAAAAGCAACAAGACACCCATCCACATAAAATAACATTTAACATAAACATCCACCACAGCGGAATCCACATTCCTCACTGTGATGAAAGGTAATAAAGTTCAATCAGCTTCCTCTTTGTTCACCGCGGTCAGGGCCGTTGAACCATCCGCATGTTAAAGGTGTGTTTCAGTTTTATCGCAATTAGCATGGATATTTCCCTTTTTAGTTTATTTGGCATTGTTCTATAAAAGTAGTACAGTGCAAAAAAATAAAATAGCCTTATTTCGCTTGGGGGAATAAAACTCAAAACCTTCAGAAAACCAAATCTGGTGAGTATAGTTAGAGGCACATCAGGGTGTAATTGTGCTTCACTCTTAGGAGATGGTGCGATATTCCACAATCTTCATTACCAATTTTTTTTAAACAGACTGATGGTGTTATCAGCAGATTTTGTTGGAATTCCCTTTGGGAAAGCATGGTGAAAAATAGTTGGGACTTTATACACTGTAAGAACTGTTCTTGTGATTGAATAACTTTACTGTAAGATGCAGCAAAAAAGCTTTTGTAAGCTGTTTTAACAGCCAAACCCGTTTGTATCACAGCCACTTGCTGGCAGTTAAGGTCATAGTTGCCTTGAATAAAAATCCTTAAAGGAAAGCTGAAATTGCAAATGTGAAAAATGAAATATGATCATGGCTTTTGAGAGCATTGCCTGCATGATAAAATGTTGTGTGTCTATTAAAGGTGAGGTGAGCTTTCTTAAATAACGCAAAAGCTATATATAATTGACGGAATTTTAATCTCTATATTATATGCACTTAAAAGCAAAGGCCTTTGTAGTTGTGTTAGTGATTTGTCTTGAGAGCAGCTGAAAGCTAATGAATACTTTAGTGAGTTCTATGTATGAAAAGTATTGAATATGAAAGCAGTTCTTCTGTCCGACTACACTGTAATTTTTTTTGTTAGTAATCAACTATTATCATTCCCACTCCACACATTTTAACTGTATTGCTTATAGGAAAAAAAAACTGCAGATGCTGGTTTAAATCGAAGGTAGACACAAATGCTGGAGTAACGCAGCGGGTCAGGCAGCATCTTGGGAGAGAAGGAATGGGTGACTTTTTGGGTCGAGACCCTTCAGACTTTTTATTGTATTGCTTATGGTCATTTGTCTGCCATTTTTGGAAAAGGTGTGATATGATATGTCCATGGCCACCAACATCAAGGTTATTTGCCGATCATTTCAATATAAAGTTGCAAATGAGATGGCATATCATTTGGCATGATATGGCAGGAAGAAAGATTCTAAGGGGAGCAAGAGGCAACCATGGCTGACAAGGGAAGTTCTAGATGGAATAAAATTCAAGGAAAGATGTATAACATAGCAAAGAGTAACGGGAAGCCAGAGGATTGGGGAACTTTCAAAGGACAACGGAAGGTAACAAAAAGACCAATATGGGATGAAAAGATTAAGTACGAGGGTAAGCTGGCCAAGTCTGTAAAGAAGGATAGTAAAAGCTTCTTTAGGTATGTTAAGAGAAATAAATTAATAAAGACAAAACTGGGACAAAGAGCAAAACTAACATCAATTCTGGCAAGTGGCAGAGTTGCAGAGAACTGTAAAAGCTGATAAAATAGTTGGAAAGAAATAATAAACATGAAAAAAATCTTGCAAAGGATATCAAAATAAACTTTATTTTTTGACAGAGGAGAACGAATGGCTCGGAATAACGCGAGCCTTTAAAAAATGGGTAATGGTGATACGGTACTGCGAAAGAAAATGTCTGTTAAATTGTGTAATTAGTTTGTGTCAATGTTTATAACTGGAGGAGTCTATCCTGAGCAAATTAAAATTGAACCATGGACATGGCCTTACCACATAATAGCGACCTATGCCCAGTCCAGGGGTTTCTGTCCTCTGGTTTTAAAGGAAACATAATAAAACCACTCCATTAAATTGGAAAATAGCCAATGTTCATCTGTCATTTAATAAAAACAATAGAAGGAAAAAAGAAAATTCTAGAAATATTATTCCAACTTTTTTTCTGAGTTACAAGGATCTAAAATTAAGAATAAACACCTTGAAAATTGCCAGTTGTTAGAAAAGCAATATCTCCCTCATTGGAGACCCTCAGATTATCTTTAATCTGACTTTACTGGACTTTATCTTGCACTGAACATTATTCCTGTTGTCATGTATCTGTACACTGTGGATGGATCGATTGTAATCATGTATTGTCTTTCTGCTGACTGGTTATCTGTGGAATTCTCTGCCTCAGAAGGCAGTGGAGGCCAATTCTCTGAATGCATTCAAGAGGGAGCTGGATAGAGCTCTTAAGGATAGCGGAGTCAGGGGTATGAGGAGAAGGCAGGAACGGGGTACTGGTTGAGAATGATCAGCCATGATCACATTGAATGGCGGTGCTGGCTCGAAGGGCCGAATGGCCTCCTGCACCTATTGTCTATTGTCACACAAAAGCTTTTCACTATACCTCGGTATACTTTGCAATAAACTAAACTTCAAACTTTCTCGTGTTTGAGAAATTCCACAGTGAAAGGGCAGGGCCAGTGTTGTGAAAGAGGTGTTTTTGAAATACTATTTTTAAATTTGCAGCAAGCATAGTGTTTTCCCCAGTCCTGCCAAACATACCTGTTATCCCCAGCAACCATAATCGCACTCGCATATCCAAATCACATTGAGCTCCTTCATCCACTCGCAAAGAAATAATGCAAATTCTGCTCCAATCTCATATCATCTTCTGGAGTATTTCTTGTCTGGCAGACCGCCAAGCTTGTCAAATTGGTTTTGAAGTTGGGAACCTGGATTTATTGGGGGAAAAAACTGTGGAGTTGTGATGCTGCATTTCACAACCAAAATTACTCCACCCTGGCTTCATAATCCCATTCAAGTAAATATCAAAATGTTGCAGGACCAGATTCTTGCAACTATGGAACATTATTCATCATTATATAATTCTCTTTATTTAATGTGCATCTGGTCCATATAAATTTTGCAAGAAACCTAGTTGGTAAATTCAGCACAGTATTAAGAGTTAACATTATGGGCAGACACTCTGGACAGAACCCTTTTACCCATGTTAAGAGAACAATGTCTTTTTAAGTTTGTAGTTATGAACAAAGATTATAAATTCATTAATTTATAATCTTTTGCATTTTGTGCATTTTATCAACAAAATTGCTTGATTTTTTTTGCAAAGTTAGACTAGCTGTCTAGATTTACTTACATACATGTCACAGAAATGTTAGGCGCTGCAAAAGTATTTCAGTTACTGCTTCATCTTTGTTAGGTTTATGAACCACATGAAGCATCATATGGAACTGGAGAAGCAAAGTAGTGAGAGCTGGGAAAGCCACACCACCTGTCAGCACTGCCATCGTCAGTTCCCCACACCTTTCCAGTTACAATGCCACATTGAAACGGCTCACTGTCCATACGAGTCAACAAGTAAGTCTTTAGTTGCCTTTCGTAGGTTTAAAATAGTAAAATTGCTTGACATCTGTTTTCTCTTATTAATTCATTTAAAATGCAAAAGATATTTTATATTTAGAATTGTTTGTTGCTTTCAATCGCGTAGAATACCAACAAGACTTCTGCCTGTGCCTCAGGGAGGGTGCCATGATCTTGCTTAAGTGGCCACTTCATAATAAAAAAATAGATAAGCTTGTTTTTTCAAGTTGCATCATGTTCTATTTTTCCTTATTGTTCATAAGATTCAAGGTATCTGCAGGATCAAATTTAGAGGAGATGTAATTTGTTCTTTGGTTGCTTTCTAGCAATTTGTAAAATTTGCGAGTTATCCTACGAATCTGAGCAAGTCCTTCTACAGCATATGAAGGACAATCATAAACCGGGGGAAATGCCATATGTTTGTCAGGTAATTTTTGTTATTTGTATATGATTTTTTTTTAAAGGTTTTTGTTTAGAAGTGATGAGTTATGCCTGAATTCAAGAGTACAGTTAATATTCAGCTGAGTGCACTTAATTGAATAAAAAGCAAATTTATGTTTTAAGCAAAATTCTAATAGGTAAGCTGTTGTGTGTTTTGCGTATTATGGCTCCAACACTTGAATCATGCTCAGCAGTTACAAAAAATCTTCAGATCCCTTTCTTGGACCAGGTTGATGTAGTCTACCTCAGCTAGATCTCTGTCTGTCCCTTCTTCCTTTATTTCTTCCTCCACATTTCATTCTCTCTCTCTCTCTCTCTCTCTCTCTTGTTTTTCTTCTTAACTGATTTTGTTTACACCTACTTACAATCATTTCATCAAGGATTATTGAATCCTCACGTAAAACATGAAATTAATCCTATCGACCCTGTCATTTTTCCAATTACTAGAAATTGTATGTGCAAGAAATATTGCCCATTGTTGCTTGTGGTTCGTGTTAACAATTTGGATGAGAATGTACAAGGCATGATTAATAAGTTCGCAGATGACACCAAAGTGGGTGTTATCGTAGACAGTGAAAATAGTTATCAAAAATTACAGCAGGCTCTTGAACAGCTAGGCAAGTGGGCTGAGGAATGGTTAATGGAGTTTAATACAGATATGTGTGAGGTGTGGCATCTTGGGAAGTCAAACCAAAGCAGGACCGTCACGTGGAATGGCAGGGCCCTGGGGAGCATTGTAAAGTAAGGGATCTAGTACATGAACATAGTTCCATGACAGTGGTGTCACTGGTAGGTATGGTGAACAAGAGGGCTTTTGAATCATTGGTGTTCATCAGTCAGGGTATTAAGTATAGACATTGATGTGTTATGTTACAGTTGTGCAAGACTTTGGTAAGGCCACACTTGGAGTATTGTGTTCCATTTTGGTCACCCCATTATCAGAAGGATGTCATTAAGTTGGAAAGAGTGCAGTGAAGATTTATAAGAATGCTACCAGGACTTGAAGAGCTGAGCTACAGGGAGGAGGGTGGTGGGTATAAAGAACGAGTGGCCAGTGGAGGTAGTTGAGGCAGATACTATAACAGCATTTAAAAGACACAAACTGATACATGGATAAGAAAGGTTTAGAGGGATATGTGTCAAATGGGATGTGAGGGAAATGGCACTAGATAGGGCATCTTGGTCGGCATGGTCGAATTGGGCTGCAGGGCTTGTTTCCATGCTGCATGAATCTACAAGAACTATGAAACTAATTTATTTACCTTTGTCATGAACATTCTGTGAGTTTCATTGACTGTTGACTCCGCATTATGCATCCCTCCCAAACTCTGTCAGTTGCAGCTACAGACACATTAACAACTAATAAGACATAGTGTGCTTTCCATGTATTAATGAACCATAGGAAAGCACCTTATCTTCTCTCAATTCTCCAGTTTTCCCATTCATAGAGGACAACTGAGCATTCTCCATGTTTAGTATAAGTAAGCAAAATCTGGGAATGTATATGTCCCTTAGCGTGAAGAATATGTCAGTGCATTTCTTAAATTAGAAAAATTAATTAAAACAATGTAAAAATGATAAGTATTCTCCAGTCAAATTAGCCTTCACTTATTCTTACTCTTGCTTTTTTGTACACCCCTCTTTTAGGTATGCAACTTCCGCTCATCAGCATGTTCAGATGTTGATAACCATTTCCGCATTGTTCATGAAAATACCAAGCAGTTACTCTGCCCGTTTTGCCTTAAAGTCCTTAAAAGTGGAAATGCTTACGTCCAGCATTACCTGAGGCATCAGGTATAGTATTAATGTTGATTTACATTGAATTTTACAAGTGGCTTTCTGCAATAACACTGCAAATTCCCAAAGGTTCCAAAACATTTCCCAAAAGTGAGTAACTGACTTGGTGATATAAGCAATGATCTTTATATGTACCGTATGATTTGATGATCGCTTGAAGAATTTTGAACAGCGAATAGGGTCAGTTGGGTAAATAAATTCAGCAAAGGGACGCCACTTTCTTTGAATTTTAAAATGCACGTGAAAATGGGGAATAGAAGAGAAGATGTACTTAAATGAAAAAAGTAGGTCAGTAATCAGTTATAGCATTATTGTTGTTTTTGACATTCTTTGTTGGGTTTATTGAACATCTCAGTTTGTCACTGTCAGGGGAGAAATCTATTTGTAGCTCATAGCTGAACAATTTGGATAGTCAGCATAACCAGAAACCCACTTAAAGACTGCTGTGTTCACTTATCTACTTTACTTGAATTAATTACATTTCATAAACTGCGCCATTGAGAAATAGCTATACGTATCTTGATCACACACAAAGTTTCTTCAAATCCTGAATATTTTTGTTTCTTGACTGCCAAGCTGCAAATGGGAATTCAGCACAAAACAAAACATATTTTGTATTTAAGGTGTACTAATTTACTTTGATCCTGCAATTTAATGAGAATGAAATGCAACAGCACAGCTTCAGCACAAGGAAATCTTGTGTGGATGCAGTTGATATTTAAAAACTGCTGAGAAAGTGAAGTATCAGGCTTTTAGTCAATTCCTTTTAATCAGAGAGATATATCTTTCATTACAATTTAAAAATGTTTGTAGATTAAACATTTTCTTAACATTATATCCATTGAACACTGCAGTGTCTTTGTGTCTACTCGGTTGCATCTTTGTTACCGTGAACAAAAAACATTTAGCTAAGCGGATGCGAACTCATCTTTTGTTTAAATGCAATTCACTGGTAGCAAACTTCACAATAAACCAAGGTGCGCTGATTGATTCTGGATTTGGATAAGTTGGGAAAATACTGTTGGAGTTGAGAAGAAACAAAGTGATTTGTGGAAACCATATAGAAGTCTGAGGGGCTGGACAGGCTAGATGGAGGGAATCCAAACATAGGGGATATAATTTCACAATAAAGGATCACCCATTTAAAGTGAGGGTTTCCTCCTCTCAAATGATCACAATACTTGACCTCAGAGAGTGTGCTGAATTATTAAATGGACTTGAGGCCCATTTTTGATCCGCATAGCAGTCACAGCAGGAAATTGAAGCTGGCACCAAGATTGGATAATGCATGATCTTGTTGCATGATGGGGGGCTATTTGGCCTTTTGGTGCTCCACTTTCATATGTTTTGTATGTATATTTTGGACTAGGACATTTTAAGAGAAGTAGATGGAATTTTCTTTTCTGCATAGTTAGAATTTGAAATGCACAAACAATTAATTATTTTATAATAAGCATCTGCTGCATTCTATTTATCTTCTAATTAGCATTGTGTAGATTTGGCAATCTATTATTATAATTTCAAACAAACGATTAAAACATTTTAAATTCTTGTCCAGAAAAAAGGAGTTTACCGTTGCGGCAAATGTAAGCTTCAGTTTTTAACCTGTAAAGAAAAGGTGGATCATAAGACTCAACACCATAGGACATTTCGAAAACCTACTCAATTAGAAGGTCTACCTCCTGGCACAAAGGTAGGATTACAGATCTGAAATGTATGATTGTTTAATTGAATGTTATAGTTATTTAATACTTGATAAGTTCATGGCTTTTTACCTGTTTTCAACATAACATTGTTTTACATTCATTGGATATGATTGGTTTGTACTTTGTAAAAACAGAAAATCAATTATCAATCAATCAATTTGCTCAAGTATTTGTGATATATAACAAACACATGTAATGTGTACCACTTTGATCTTTTATTTCTTTGAAAAAGAAAATTAATGGAGTACTCTTACCTCTCATGACGAGTGCTTGGGTAGGAGTTCAAATTCAAGAGCCATGGTCATGCAGCATGGAAACAGGCTCATTGGCCCAATTCATCCGTGCCTACAAAGATGCCCATCAAAACTAGTCCCATTTCTTCACGTTTGGCCCATATCTCTCTAAACCTTTCTATCCAAGTACCCGTCAAAGTGATTTTTAATTGCTGTTCTAGTACCTGCCTCAATTACCTCTGCTGGCAGCTAATTTCATATACCTACCATGTTAATAATAATAATAATAATAATAATAGTTTATTTGTCATATGTAGGTTGGCACAGGGTCAACGATACAATGAAATGTTGACAAGACAACGGGTCACCAGCAGTAATATTCCAAGGATAAATAAGATAAAAAGGTTCTCTGAGTGAAAAGGTTGCCCCACAAGATCCTACAAAATCTTGCTCCTCTCACCTTAAAACCTACGTCTTCTAGTTTTTGATTCCCCTACCCTGGGTAAAAGACTCTGCATTCACCCTATCTATTCCCCTCATAATTTTAGTTATGTCTGGAACATTACCCCTCAGCCTCCTGCATTTCAAGAAATAAAATGCTAGCCTGACCAAGCTCTAAAGCTCAGGCCTATGAGCCTCAGCAACATCCTCATAAATCTTCTCTGCATTCTTCCTCTAGCAGGGTGACCAAAACTGAACTCAATACTCCAAATGTGGCCTCACCAATGTGTCGTAGAACTGTAACTTAACATTCCAACTTCTATGCTCAATACCCTATAAGAAAATAACTCCAGATGCTGGTACAAATCGATTTATTCACAAAATGCTGGAGTAACTCGGCAGGTCAGGCAGCATCTCGGGAGAGAAGGAATGGGTGACGTTTCGGGTCGAGACCCTTCTTCAGACTGATGTCAGGGGGGCGGGACAAAGGAAGGATATAGGTGGAGACAGGAAGATAGAGGGAGATCTGGGAAGGAGGAGGGGAAGGGAGGGACAGAGGAACTATCTAAAGTTGGAGAAGTCGATGTTCATACCACTGGGCTGCAAACTGCCCAGGCGAAATATGAGGTGCTGTTCCTCCAATTTCCGGTGGGCCTCACTATGGCACTGGAGGAGGCCCATGACAGAAAGGTCAGACTGGGAATGGGAGGGGGAGTTGAAGTGCTCGGCCACCGGGAGATCAGTTTGGTAAATACCCGAACTGATGAAGGCCAAGGACAATGTACCAAAAGCCTCTTTACCACTCGCTCTATCTGTCAGGGAATTATGTATCTGTACTTCTAGATCTGTCTGCTCTACAACTCTCCAGGCCCTGCCATTCACTATGAAGGTCGTGCCTTGGATTAACTTCCCAAAATACATCTCACACTTACCTGTATTAAAGTTCATTAGCCATTCCTCAACCCACTTGCTCAGCTGACCAAGATCCTTTGTAATTTTTGATAACCACCCTCATTGTCTACAATACCACTTACTTTTGTGTTTATCTGTAAACTTAATAACCATGCCGAGTATATTCTCATCCAAATCGTTAATATAAACCACAAGCAGCAGTGGGCCCAGGACCAATCGCTGAGGCAGACTTCTAATCACAGACCTATAGTCTGAAAAACCATCTTCCACCACCACCCTCTGTTTCCTTCCATTGTCATTTCTGCATCCATCAATCCTACGCGATTTAACCTTCCAGAGCAGCCTCCCATCTGGAACCTTATCAAAGGCCATGCTGGTCCACATAGGCAACATTTGCAGCCGTATTGTTGTTTAAGAGTCTTTCATTGTCATATGTTCCAGGACAAGTATCTGTAATCAGGATTGAACCTGTGTATCTGGCGCTGTAAGGCAGCAACTCTACTGCTATGCCTCTGTACCATCCCATGTAATACAACATTTCTTAGGAACGCAACTGTCACATAATGGCAGAACTACCTGTATCTGCAAATGTTATCAACTATGAACTTGTAAATTGAGTTGGATTGGTATTTGGCTGCAAAGTTAATGAATATATAACGAGTATAGTAGGGAGCTGAGAACGCAGAATTGCATTTGAAATAAGTATTATTGTATGAAAGAAAACAGCCTTCTGAAATTGTCTTATTCGTTTTTTTGGTTGTCTAATGGTATCATTTAATGGTGCTGGAAATCCAGTTTCATTTGATTGATGGCCTATTTCATTTGGCAGGTTACCATTAGAGCTTCCATGACACCTTATCCAGTTGGATCATCTTCCCTGCCTTCAGTTAATTCTGCAGCTAGTTCCACACTCCAGTGCTCATCATCAGTAACGGTAAACACTAAATTATACTCATCAACTATAAACCAAGTTACTACCATGGGAAGTTTGCAACAACTGCCATACATTAAAGAGGAAAAGAAGAAAAATCAAGCAAACAAAAAAGTAACAAAACCTTTTAATATTGATCTTCAGTTTTTCAGGTAAATTATTTTGGGTAATTTTTACATCATTTTCACTCCATTGTCTAAATAAGAGCTTTAAAGCCTAAGAAATAATTATATACGATATTGTCAGCCAGCATTTTTCATGTATACATTCATGTAAAATTGTTATGCATTCAGTAAAAATATAAGTTTTCCATGAAGAAGGAACGATTTGTAATTACACACCGATTTCTTTCATGACGTAACCCTTATTTCTTTTAAATTATTCCTATGTGGACAAGTGTGACAGCTATATTTTGAAAAGTTAAAATCCCACAAATTTCCCAATGAGAAAAATGCCTGGCTAATCAAATCAAAATAGTTTTTATTAAGACACAGATCATGACCAACATTCCTCTCTTTGTATAATTCAAGAGGGTGTTTAACGACCATCCAAAACATCTGACAAGTCAAACTTAAAATATCATAAATAATGGTATTGTGGTTGTTTAGAGATTGTTCTCAATTTGAATCATTTTAAAAATAGATAAAATGAGCATTGTGGAAAAGGCATGCAGTTGTTTTATTTTATAATTGAACCTAGAATGCATTTGTGAGAGATAAGATCAAAAATGCATATACATGTGCAGATGCTTGCATTTTATGTTTGTCATGTATTTAGTGCACATGCTTTTCTGTACTTTGGAATCACAACATTAATGGTGAACTTTCTTGTTTAATTGCAGGGCAAGCTGTGATGTTCACAAATGTATTGAATGTGACACAGAAATTAAAGAATTCACCAGTCACTTTGCCACTTACACCCGTTGCTCCCTTTGTCGATTCAGAAGTAGCTGCAACAAATCTTATGTAGCCCATGTGATGAGGTACGAAGTAAAGGGTTTTTCTTTAGTAAATAATTGCATCTCAAATTGGATACTTTAGACTTGAGGGATTATGAAAATTATTTCTTCATCAATTTTCGTGAATAAGTTATCACATTTTTTTTCTTCTAAATTTTCAACTGTTCTTAATTTTTGCTTCCCTATTCTTGCTTCTCCACCACCAATCCTCCATTACAATGTAAAGTCAGGCCCAAGACTTCCATGCTCACAAACTGCAATACCCATGTGTTGCATGCTTGCTTGTTATGTTTATCAGATGTGATACACATGCATTTTTAGACTTTGTGTTTAGCAGGAATAAGGTATTAAATCTGTGCCTTAAGGAATTTACCATTTTATACAAATCTGGGTAATCTTTAAAATGTGATCTGAAATCTGCTACTGCAGCAAATTTTAGCATTCATTCCTTGTTGAACAAGGTTCAAAGTTAAGCATTGACATAGTTATCAAATTGATAGACCTCTGCAGACTGAAACCACCAATCAAAATTTAACTCTGGTCATGCACAAAGATGCTGTTTTCTATATGCTGTGTTGTAACTGTTCTTGTGTGCATAATTTACAACAATATTTGAAGTTTTCTCATAGTACCAGGTAAATAGCTAGAGCCTCATCACTAAAAAAAATAATTAAATGCTGCTTCTATTTTTTAAAATCTTGCAGGTAACATAAAAGTTATTTACTAGAATTGTGCTCATAGTTGTTTGCAAAATGCTGGAGTAACTCAACAGGTCAGGCAGCATCGCAGGAGAGAAGGAAAGGGTGACGTTTCGGGTCGAGACCCTTCTTCAGACTGATGTCAGGGGGGCGGGACAAAGGAACGATATAGGTGGAGACAGGAAGATGGAGACAAGAAGTCACCGCCAACTTCCGAGGCCGACGTGAGGCTACAACTGCCGCCGCTGCTGACCTCCACTGCCTCCCCGGGGCCTCTGCCTTCGGCTTCCCAAACCTCTTCGCTGCCTCCACCGTCTCCCCGGGGCCGCCACCACTGACTCCCTAGGCCTACGTGAGGCTTCCGCCGCCGCCGACCTCCACCGCCTCTCCGAGGCCGCCGACGTCCAAGGCCTCTTCACCGCCGCTGCTGCCGACCTTCCAGACCTCTTCATCGCCGCTGCCGCCGACATCCTCCCCGGCCATCCGCTGACCGGGCCGACCGCTGCTTACCCGGGCTCCAGTTCCCCACGGGCCTCCACCAGTGACTGTGTCGACCCACACCGCTCCACCGCCCGGCAACAGGTCGCAGCCGCCGCTGTACCGGGCTCCCAGGCTCAACAGCAGGTCGCACTTCACCCGGCTCACAGACACCGCGCTGGGCCCACAGCCCCCACCAGGCAGAGTCCCACAGCACCGCTGGGTCCTACTGCTCACCCCCTACTACTGGGAACTACAGCAAGGTTTCCACTGGGTCTCCCCCTTCCACCTCTATTCAGGCGACCCTAACCACTCCCCACATCGGTCCTCATGCCCCCCTCTGCTCTGTTAACCCTCCACCCCCTCACCATACATCCCCTCCACCTCTGCCTGCCCCCCTGCCTTCATCCGACCCCAACTCCCACACTTGCCGGGTGTTCACCATCCCTCCTGACCTCCCCCTTTCAGACACCGAACAGTCTGTCCTCGGCAGGGGCCTCACCTTTGTTCCCCTCCGCCCCCACATCAACGAGTTCCGGGTCCGCCATGATGTGGAGCTCTTCTTCCGTCGCCTCCGCCTCCGAGCCTTTTTCCATGGGAAGGAGTCCTCGCCCCCCACTGATGACCCCTTCTCCCGTCTCCAGCAGACCCCCTCCTCTTGGACCCCCCCCGGTTGGCCAACTACCCTCACTAGAACTTTTCATCTCCAACTGCTGGCGTGACATTAACCGCCTCAAATTCTCCACTCCCCTGACTCACTCTAACCTCTCCCCTCCTGAACGTGCAACCCTCCACTCACTCTGCAACAACCCTGACTTAGTCATCAAACCCGCTGACAAGGGAGGTGCTGTGGTAGTCTGGCGTGCTGACCTCTACCGGACCGAGGCCAGACGACAGCTCTCAGACACCTCCTCCTACTTATCCTTGGACCATGACCCTACCGACGAACACCAGACCTTAATCATCAACACCATCACGGACCTCACCATTTCCAGCGCTCTACTCTCTAATGCCTCCAAGCTTATCGTTCCCCAGCCCCACACGGCCCGATTTTACCTTCTACCTAAAATCCATAAACAGAACTGTCTCGGCAGACCCATTGTTTCTGCCTGTTCATGTCCCACCGAACTTATTTCCACCTACCTTAACTCCATCCTATCCCCCCTGATCAAATCCCTCCCCACCTACGTCCAAGACACCTCACATGCTCTCCATCTCCTCGATAACTTCCGGTTTCCATGCCCCCACTCCCTCATCTTTACCATGGATGTCCAATCACTCTACACTTCCATCCCCCACAAGGATGGTCTTGAAGCCCTCCGTTTCTTCCTCAATCGTAGAACCAGCCAATCCCCATCTATTAACACTCTCCTCCACCTAGCAGAGCTGGTTCTTACCCTTAACAACTTCTCCTTTGACTCCTCCCACTTCCTCCAAACCAGAGGCGTAGCTATGGGCACTGGCATGGGCCCTAGCTATGCCTGCCTCTTTGTCGGGTACGTCGAACAATCCCTGTTCCGGACGTACACTGGCCCCATCCCCGAACTCTACTTCTGCTACATCGACGACTGCATTGGTGCTACCTCTTGTACCCATGCAGAACTCACTGACTTCATACACTTCACTACCAATTTCCATCCTGTTCTTAAATATACATGGACTATCTCTGACATCTCCTTACCATTTCTGGACCTCACCATCTCCATCACAGGAGACAGACTAGTGACTGACATCTACTATAAACCCACTGACTCGCACAGCTATTTGGACTACACTTCTTCCCACCCTGTCTCCTGCAAAAAGTCTATCCCCTACTCCCAATTCCTCTGTCTACGTCGCATCGGCGCCCGGGATGAGGTGTTTCACCCTTGGGCATCAGTGGTGTTGTGGCGGATCAGTGTTCTCATTCTTCAGGAAACGGGGGCTTCCCCTCTTCCATTATAGATGAGGCTCTCACTAGGGCCTCTTCTATATCCCGCAGCTCTGCCCTTGTTCCTGCTCCCCCCATTTGTAACAAGGACAGAATCCCCCTCGTTCTCACCTTCCACCCCTTCAGCCAGCATATCCAACAAATCATCCTCCAACATTTCCGTCACCTCCAACGGGACCCCACAACTGGCCACATCTTCCCATCCCCTCCCCTTTCTGTGTTCCGCAGAGACCGTTCCCTCCGTAACTCCCTGGTCCACTCGTCCCTTCCTACCCAAACCACCCCATCCCCAGGCACTTTCCCCTGCAACCGCACGAGATGCAACACCTGTCCCTTTACCTCCTCCCTCAACTCCATCCAAGGACCAAAACGGTCTTTCCAGGTGAGGCAGAGGTTCACCTGCACCTCCAATCTCATCTATTGTATCCGCTGCTCTAGATGTCAACTTCTTTACATCGGCGAAACCAAACGCAGGCTCGGCGATCGTTTCGCTCAACACCTTCGCTCAGCGGTATGAACATTGACTTCTCCAACTTTAAATAGTTCCTCTGTCCCTCTCTTCCCCTCCCCTTCCCAGTTCTCCCTCTATCTTCCTGTCTCCACCTATATCCTTCCTTTGTCCCGCCCCCCCTGACATCAGCCTGAAGAAGGGTCTCGACCCGAAACGTCACCCATTCCTTCTCTCCTGAGATGCTGCCTGACCTGCTGAGTTACTCCAGCATTTTGTGAATAAATAACTTCGATTTGTACCAGCATCTGCAGTTATTTTCATACACCCATAGTTGTTTGCTGTCACTTACCTTGAATTCCTATAGTGTCTCTTAAGTTTTATGTTAAAAGCAAAATCAAGAGAACAGTTTGTATCTTATTTTCAAAGCTGGCTTTATTTCTTGCCATTTCATGGGTTACTTTTATGACAAACTAACTTTCTAATACTTTACATTAATTTCTGTGTCAACAATGTGTATATTTGAAAATATTACGTTATTCTTGGGTGCTATCATATGGAAGCGTATTAAGTTTTTATGATGTCATGAATGTACAATTGAAAAAAATTAAGCAATGGATTAAATGTTTTTTAAATGTTGATTGTGTTTTGCAGCTTTCACACTGTCCCAAGTAAAAAGAATTTTTGGATGTTCAAAGAGTATTCAAACAAACTTAGGTAGGAAATGCATTATAATTTTAAGCCTACATCTATCAATGAAAAAATATGGACTTTAAAAGAATATAATTTTGCGACTAATTCGTGAATTTTATATTAAAATGAATGCATAAAGTGATCTTGACTAATGAACAATGAAAATAATAATACCTCAATTAAACAATGCATAACAGGTCAATCATCATCTCATTAAAGTACATTGATTCCTATTTTCCTAACTAGTAACCATAGTCATCCTTATTGAAATTACACATTAATGCAGTCAGTGCATCTTTCTGCTGTATCGAGCCAATTCTATTATGAGACCATAGTTTCCACCTGCCACGTGTGTACAACTGAGTGATACCTGTGCCATAATTTAAGAACATTTTTCAGAGGGTAAATTACTGTATTTCATATTGTTTCAGAGATATAAAACTAGTATGTTCTGGTTGTCCATTTGAAGCCAATGTTACTGATTCAGATGATATGGCAAAACATCTTGATCAAAACAAGTTCCATGTCTGTCATGTTGTTTCAAAATCCAATGGTAAGTGGAAAAGCTTAACATTCCTGATGTATGTTATTTTACCTCATAGGCAAAATGATATTAATAAAGATTACTATTAAATTGTTTTAAAAATGATATTTGTGATTGTAAATCTGGAAATGTGCATGCTGTAGGTATAGTTCCTTTTATTTGAAAGATAAATATTAAAAATGATCCTATTACTGGAATCATAATTCTTTTTATGGGGAGTGATATACAGAATTTCTTCAATGATAACTGTGATTCTACTACTATTTTTCACAGCTAAAGTAAATATCACTCTATAACCTATCGTCAAATAATCAATATTTTCAGATAGATAGGATAAATGAGCTGATTGTGAGTATAGTTTTGGTTGAAGAAAAAGAAAGCTAAATTCAACATGGTTAAATTAAAAATGTAAATAAGAACAGGAAAGATAAGGTACACAATAAGTTACTTAAACATCCAACAAGCCTTTTCTGTGAAGACAGGAGTTGCAGTGAATCACGAACAACCTTGTTCCATGATTGCCTTGTATCCAAGGCCACAAAAGATGGAGAGGAAAACTCTCTTTAAAATAATTCTGGTTCTTTTTCTTTCAGCTTCCAGTATTATTGACAACATAGTCCAGTAAGTATGCTTTTTTTCAATGTATTTTGGACCCTTCAAATAATTTTGAGGAAATGTTTTTCTGTGAAATTGTATTTTAAAGAGTTGGGATTAGCTGGTTTTGAGTGACTATTTCTTTCTCCATGTAAATAATTTGTAAGCAACTTAAATATCAACATGTAAATTTGGGATGGTATTTCTTCACTTTCAATACCGATTTGGAAAACTTACTGCTTATGATTTATAGGTATATTTTTAATTTGGTTGTACTGCAAATTTATTTTAAGAGTTTTGCAACCAATTATTTGGTTATCATAGATAAATACATTCAATTCCCTTAATTTGCACAAGAGTAGCAGCTTAGAAAAGGGAGACTCGTTGTCAAGCCTCAATAGCTGGCTACTGGGAATATATAAAAGGTAATATGGATGAACTCACGATATGACTTATTTAGAGTAATTATATTTTGCATTCAGCAAACACTTGCACCTTAAATCTGCATTTGACAATTTGTTTTGAATATTTATCTATCACAACATTCACAGAACAGATTCATGGAATAGGTATTAAAATGCAATATTCTCAATATTTTCACACTAAACTGAAACAATGGGGCTTCTTTTTTTCATGTGGAAATCTTTTACAGTTGATGTAATGTCATAAAAAATGTCATTTTATATAATATATTTTGAACATTCATCGTCGATGTAACCTAATTTGAATAGATTTGATCGTTGTTTTATAAATCATGAAAAGTGTAATAAGGTGCAGGGATAACTTAAGAAACCATGTTACTACTCGTATTTCACTTATTAACGTTCTGCTCTCACCTTCCCCAATTCAGCATCAGGATAGAATTCTACTTGACTTCACCTTCCTCTTACCAGCTTTTACCACAGACCATTCTCCACAATTTCAACAGTTCAACAACAACAGAGCTTTATTTGTCATTCGGTACCAAGGTACCGAACGAAATTACATAGCAGTCATACACAAAAAAGAACACAAGACACATGACCCCAACACAAACGTCCATCACAGTGACTCCAAACACCCCCTCACTGTGATGGAGGCAACAAAACTTCCACTCTCTTCCCCACGCCCACGGACAGACAGCTAACATTCCTAATAAAATGGGAACATAGACAACGTTTCCCTCCCCTCCTCTCCTCTTTCAGTATTCGAAAGGGGCAGATCACCATGAAAATTCTGGTGCACTCTTCCTGTTTCCACCAACACCCAATTAACTTAGAGTACTTTCATATGCAACCACATGATATACAACATTTACCCTGTCATTTAGGATCTCCTTCCAGGTGAAGCAAGGATTTACTTGAATGCCCATATATTCAGTGTTTAGAAGGTGGACTGCATGGAGGATAGTAATCATACTTTGGGTGACTGCTTTGCAGAAACTTCTGTTCAGGCCGCAAGAATGACTTTGAGCTTGTACTCACGTCACTTTCCCACTCTGACTTCTCTGCAGGATAGTGACTGTGATAATGCTGAACATGTGCTCAAGGAACAGCACCTCCAACCAGGCATGCTATATCCTTTAAGACTCGATACTGAATTCCACATTTAATCATCCCTCATCTTGTATTTCCAACATTCAATTCTTTTCTGATATGGTATTTCAGATTTCATTTGCCTCTTCCTGTGAACTCATCCTCCGGATGTACTTTTATCACCCTTCTTCAGTTGGCAACACCAGCTCTCAATTTGACAACTGTTACCAGTGGGTTCCTATGTGGTCTAAAATTGAGAAGCCTAAATAGAGTAAATTATGCAGACCTAGAAACAAAGTTGACAGAACACTAGAGGAACTCAGTAGGTCAAGCAGTCCTGATGTAGTACCTTTTGCCTCTCTAGATGTTGTTTGAGCCGCTGAGTTCTTTTAGCGATGTGTGTTTTGAACCAAATGTGGTCAGTCTGACAAGGCCCCGATCCAAACCTTACCTATCCATGAACTCCAGAGATGCCACCTCATCTGCTGAATTACTCCAGTACTTCGTGTTTTGCTTAAGATTCCTGTGTCTGCAGTTCCTTGTTTCTCCAAGCTATTGAACAAGCAGTGGAAGATGGGATTAAGCTGGATAATTCCTTTATAGTTTAGTTTAGAGCATGGAAACAGGGTCTACCGAGTCCACGCTGACCATCAATCACCCATTCACATCAGTTCTATATTATCCCACTTTTGCATCCTACACACGAGGGACAATTTACAGTAGTCAATTAGCCTACAAACCTACACGTCTTTGGGATGTGGGAGGAAATCAGAGCACACGGAGAAAACCCCCGCGGTCACTAGGAGAACATATAAACTCTGCACAGTCAGCACCGTCAGAATCAAAGCCGGGTCTCTGGCACCGTGAGTGAGCCAGCATCTTTACCGTTGCACCATTGTGCCCTTTCCACCAGCATGGATACCTTTTATGTCATAAATTTTCAGAACATATTGTGAAATAGATTACTATTAGAAATTTGTCATTTAGCTGTTATCGATTAATAATAGTAAGGTTATAATGAACAGGTAATCCATACCTATATCATTCCTTCTTGCTTTTTAACATATTGGAAGATTATGTTCATGATTAAGTACATTTGGGGATTCTAATTCCCTGACCCAAAAATAGCTGGAGTGTGTCATTTATTTTGTTTTGATTTTGCTTTTCCTCATTATTTTTACTTTTATAAATGATTTGTACTGCTAATTACCTGTAGGATATAATCTACCTGACAATACAGCAACAGATGTGGGTTGAGTAATTTTTTAAATTTCAATATACAGCTTTGCATCATAAATCAAGCAATTTAAAATTAGCTAATGGGAATGGATTACAAAATAGCACCAAAAGGACTACCGTTTGCTGTAAATGAAGTGAAATCATTAATGAAAATTTACTTTATTATTCATCCATTGAGCTGATTTACAATAAATTTCAAAGGTGGGGTTAGTTTGTACTATTTTTCTTACACTAGACATCTTACTGAGGATCCAATTTATTACCAAATTAGTGATCCAGATATTATGTTTATGCATTATCCAGGTTTCCTTGTAGACAAAATCAATGTATCTGTTTATTATGCTTAATGTAGCATATAGGGCAGAAAAGAGCTATAATTTAGACACAGAGGGTCATGAATCACGCAATAAATGATTAATATCTGGAATTTATACTCTGCTCTTCTATAGTAGATAAAAATTGAAACATTGCCAACACATTCACTGTATATGAGAATAAAATTATCTTTACATTTGTTTGTTATATGCAACTAAGGTGTTATTTTTAAACTTAAAGCCACTTAAAAGAAATCCACTGTTTCTCTTGCATTGAAAGGACATGTAACCATTAGCTATTCTTTGCCCACAACACAGACTTACACTGAAATATTTGCCAATAGAAAAATAAATATGTTGGTATAACAATGTCCAGCAAATTGAAAATATTCAGAGTCATTGAGTCCAAGAGTCATAAAGTCATACAGCAAGGAAATAGGCCTTTCGCCCCAACTGCTCCATGCTGATCAAGATGCCTCAACTAAACCAATTGCCTATGCTTGGTCCGTATCCCCATAAACATTTCCTAGTCATGTACCTGACTTTTAAGTGCTGTTATAGTGCCTGCCTCATTCATCTCCTCTGGCAGCTCGTTCCATAACTTTTTCCTTTTGAATGAACAGGTTGTCCTCAGGTTCATTTTAAATGTTGTCCCTCTCACAGGCTTAAACCTATGTCCTCTGCTTTTGACTCCCCTAACCTGCTGCATTCACCCTATCCCCCCCATGATTTTATACACCTCTATATGATCACCCTTCAGCCTCCTGCCCAACCTCTCCCTGTAGCTCAGCCCTTCGTCCAGGTCAGATCCCCATAGATCTTCTCTACACTCTTTCCAGCTTAATGACATCCTTCCTACAGCAGGGTGACCAAAACTGAACATAGTACTCCGAATGTGGACTCACCAACATCCTGCACCATTGCAACATCACATCTCAACTTCTTTACTCAATACCTGGACTGATGAAAGTCCATGTTCATAAAGCCTTCTTCACCAACCTTTCTATTTGTGATGCCACTTTCAGCAAACTATGTCACCTGTACTCCGAGATCCCACTGCTCTGCAACACTCCCCATGACCCTATCATTCACTGTGAAGGTCCTGCCCTGGTTTGACTTCCCAAAAAAGCGACACCTCGCATGTATCTGCATTAAACATCTTTAGCCATTCCTCAGCCGACTAGTCTAGCCAATCAAGAGGCTGCTGTAATGTTTGATAGCTATCTTCACGATCTACAATACCATCCATTTTAGTGTCAAATTTATTAATCATGCCTTCTACATTCTCATTCAAATCGTTCATATGAACCACAAACAGCAATGGTCTCAGCACCATTTCTGGGACCCTGATGCACCAGGATCCTGAGGCATACCATTCGTCACAAGCCTATAGTCCAAAAAAGACACGTCCGCTACATCCTCACTGGGAACCTATGTCCTTTGGTTTTTGATTCCCCAACCCTGGGAAAAAGATTGTCATAACCTTTTCTATTTTCTTCATGATTTTATACACCTCTGGAAGATCATCCCTTAGCCTCCTGCATTGAGGCACTAAAGTCTTGGCCAAATCTCTCCCAATAGCTCAATTAATTCAATGTTTTTTTTTAATGCAGTAATGCTTACAAATTGGATTCTGTTTAATTAAAAGGTGCTTTCTCTGTTATTTTCCAAGCAAATGTAAAAGTTATTAGAAGCAAGAATTGAAATATATCTTTACATAAATAAGATGTAAACAATAACAGAACATTAAAACAAATACTCATTCATTTTTTGTGTCATCTCTACATAACACATAAATTGCTTTGTCAACTCTGCTTACGGCGAGGGACTCACCAATTCGATTTCTGAACTTTTTAACGCTGAGGAAAATAATCTCAGAATTATGTGAATGGATTTTGTACTACTTGTTTAATTTTAATTTTGTACTTATTCAGATGATAGTATCTGGCCTTGTGGAATGAACAGGTTGAAAATACTTAGGAAAAACTTGCTAATTCCCAAGTCACAATTTGACAAATGTGAATTCAATACATGCAAGAAGGAAGCAATATTCTTTATAATTGGAATGTGTTTCATATTCATTTTCTGACAAGAATCAGTAAGAAGCTTTGTGAGACTAAATATATTAGACAATAGGTGGAATCAAACCAAACCTTCTGGTGTGATGACTATAACTGGTTATTTAGTTTTCGTTCAAAGTTTTGAGTTCATTTTGATAAATTCATACAAAATCCCGACTCACAAAATTCCCAAATCAGCTGACCTATTGTAAGTAGCAAATTTAGGAATGTAATTTCTTTCCGGTGCTGCATCATATAATATGTCTTTTTTCAGCAGACCTGCTCACTCGGAACTCTTAGAATGTTAAAATTAACCAAAATTGTAATTTAAATACATCCTTATTTCTCGGGATGTTTAATGTTAAAAATAAGAGGAAAAAGAATTGGCATTTAGATTACTGCACATACTTAATATAACAAGTCCGTTATTTTCTTCACTTCTTCACCCATTTCCTACAGAAAGGCATTCTGCTTCACTGAACGATATTGTCTCTCCATAGAGTCATAGAGCACAGAAACGGCCCCTTTGGCCCAACCTGTAATCCTGACCAAGTTTCTTAACCGTGCTAATTGCCCAACCCATATGCGCCTGGCCCAAATCCCTCCAAACCTTTCCTATTCACGTATTTATCTAAATGTTATCTCTTAAATGCCGTCATTTTACCCACCTCTACCACTTCTCTGGTTGCTTATTCCATATACCCTCTGTGTGAATAGGTTGCCTCTCAGGTCCTTTCTAAATCTTTCCCCTCTCATCTTAAAGCTATGTCCTCTACTTTTAGACAGCCCCACCAAAGCTTTCTCATGTCCCATTTTTCATCTCCTGATTTCCTTCTAAAGTGAATTGCTATATCTCCTATACTATAGACAATAGAAAATAGGTGCAGGAGAAGGTCATTCGGCCCTTTGAGCCAGCACCGCCATTCAATGTGATCATGGCTGATCATTCTCAATCAGTACCCCGTTCCTGCCTTCTCCCCTTACCCCCTGACTCCGCTATCCTTAAGAGCTCTATATAGCTCTCTCTTGAATGTATTCAGAGAATTGGCCTCCACTGCCCTCTGAGGCAGAGAATTCCACAGATTCACAACTCTCTGACTAAAAAAGTTTTTCCTCATCTCTGTTCTAAATGGCCTACCCCTTATTCTTAAACTGTGGCCCCTGATTCTGGACTCCCCCAACATTGGGAACATGTTTCCTGCCTCTAACATGTCCAACCCCTTAATAATTTTATACGTTTCGATAAGATCCCCTCTCATCCTTCTAAATTCCAGTGTATACAAACCTAGTCGCTCCAGTCTTTCAACATATGACAGTCCCGCCATTCCGGGAATTAACCTAGTAAACCTACGCTGCACGCCCTCAATAGCAAGAATATCCTTCCTCAAATTTGGAGACCAAAACTGCACACAGTACTCCAGGTGCAGTCTCACTAGGGCCCTGTACAACTGTAGAAGGACCTCTTTGCTCCTATACTCAACTCCTCTTGTTATGAAGGCCAACATTCCATTGGCTTTCTTCACTGCCTGCTGTACCTGCATGCTTCCTTTCAGTGACTGATGCACTAAGACACCCAGATCACATTGTACGTCCCCTTTTCCTAACTTGACACCATTCAGATAATAATCTGCCTTCCTATTCTTATCACCAAAGTGGATAACCTCACACTTATCTACATTAAACTGCATCTGCCATGCATCCGCCCACTCACACAACCTGTCCAAGTCACCCTGCAACCTCATAGCATCTTCCTCACAGTTCACACTGCCACCTAGCTTTGTATCATCGGCAAATTTGCTAATGGTACTTTTAATCCCTTCATCCAAGTCATTGATGTATATTGTAAATAGCTGCGGTCCCAACACCGAGCCTTGCGGTACCCCACTAGTCACTGCCTGCCATTCTGAAAGGGACCCATTTATCCCCACTCTTTGCTTTCTGTCTGTCAACCAACTTTCTATCCATGTCAGTACCCTACCTCCAACACCATGTGCTCTAATTTTGCCCACCAATCTCCTATGTGGGACCTTGTCGAAGGCTTTCTGAAAGTCGAGGTACACCACATCCACCGGCTCTCCCCTGTCAATTTTCCTAGTTACATCCTCAAAAAAATTCCAGTAGATTAGTCAAGCATGATTTCCCCTTCGTAAATCCATGCTGACTCGGAACGATCCTGTTACTGCCATCCAAATGCTCCGCAGTTTCGTCTTTTATAATTGACTCCATCATCTTCCCCACCACTGATGTCAGACTAACTGGTCTATAATTTCCCGTTTTCTCTCTCCCTCCTTTCTTGAAAAGTGGGATAACATTAGCTACCCTCCAATCCACAGGAACTGACCCGGAATCTATCGAACATTGGAAAATAATCACTAATGCGTCCACAATTTCTAGAGCCACCTCCTTAAGCACCCTGGGATGCAGACCATCAGGCCCTGGGGATTTATCAGCCTTGAGTCCCATCAGTCTACCCAAAACGTTTTCCTGCCTAATGTGGATTTCCTCCAGTTCCTCTGTCACCCTAGGATCTCTGGCCACTCAATCTCTATACTCAAGGGATTCACTTGATTCCAGCTGCCTATATCATGCCTCCCTTTTCTTGATCAGAGCCTCAATATCTCTTGTGTTAGCCTTGCCCTTCACTATAACGGGAACACGTTGGCCTTAACTCTCAGTATTTCATGTTTAAAACCTGCCCACTTATCAGACGTCCCTTTACCTGCAAACACAACACCCCCCAGTCAACTTATCAAAGTTTCATCAAAATTAGCCTTAACCCCAATAAAATATTTCAACTTTTGGACTTGTCCTGTCCTTTTTTGTATCTTACTAACACTTCAGTCAGCTGTCTAGTCTTACGTCCCAAGAGAGGGTTAAGCTTTGCCTCTTGAGGCCCTTGCTGCTCTTGTTTACGAGTTTGCACAGGCATTCTCAAACCTGAAATAGCTGTTCACTCAAGCTCAAGCCAGATAATGTTTCCTTCTTGGAATCATGTGCTGATAGGACTGTTCTTGTGCTATAATGTTCTATGTTTGTCTGTCAATTCACAGATCCCTGAACCCACTTCCCTACTTTCCCCTTTCATCGGGCTTCTGAACAGTTCTACCATAGGCTATGATACTGCCTCTACCCTCTACCCCATTGTGGACATTGGACTTTGTCTACAGAACAATTGTAGAAATATATTCTGCACTCTGCATATTTCCCCTTTACTCTACCTATTATACTAAGTTTGACTAGATTGTAGGCGGCACAGTAGCGCAGCGGTAGAGTTGCTGCTTTACAGCGAATGCAGCGCCGGAGACTCAGGTTCGATCCTGACTACGGGTGCTGCACTGTAAGGAGTTTGTACGTTCTCCCCGTGACCTGCGTGGGTTTTCTCCGAGATCTTCGGTTTCCTCCCACACTCCAAAGACGTACAGGTATGTAGGTTAATTGGCTGGGTAAATGTAAAAATTGTCCCTAGTGGGTGTAGGATAGTGTTAATGTACGGGGATCGCTGGGCGGCATGGACTTGGTGGGCCGAAAAGGCCTGTTTCCGGCTGTATATATATGACATGATATGATATTTAAGTCTTGTATTATGTGATCAGATTAGATAGCAGGCCAAACAAAGCTTTTCACTGTATCTCAGAACATGTGACAGTAATAAACCTAAACTCCAATGAACTGTCTTGGGTTCAGTGCTGTTCATGCTCTCTCATCCAAATCTCAGTATGTACTTCACTTCCTTGATGTCTTTCTTTAGCACGGGTCCTTACTACATCCCTTGTAACTCAAATACCTGCTTCTGAAATCTATATTTGGCAGAAATTCATTTTTAGAGTCAGAGTTATACATCACGGAAATGGGCCCAACTTGTCCGTGACACGTTAACACTGTCTCTATTGTCACAAATACGTCTAACTACAGAGTATATCCAGTATTTCTGTTTTAATTTCAGCATCTGTAGTAGGTTTGTAAAGAATATCTAGTTGTACAACATTAGGAGTGCATGATGAATGAAAAAGAGGCCTGTGGCTTTAACATTAAGAATTTTTGGCTGACTGTAGTGATACAAGAAATACAATCAGGCAACATGTAGTCTGCATTTGTACAGTACATGTCAGATTAGTTTAGAGGAAAACTTTCTGTTGATCAGACATGAAAATAAATAGAAAACAAGTTTGCTGTGGATAATCACTGGTTGTGGTTATTGGATTTATGATCTAAGTAATAGTATCCTTTCAGACTAGGAAGAGAACAGTTGATCAGCAATTTTATAGGAACTAGACCAAGAGGACCCGTTGGGCCCAAATGTCTCCTGCATTGGTGCAGCACCCTCCCCTCCCCCCTCCCTCCATCCCCCTTCCCCCCCACTCCATCCCCCTCAACCCTCCTTCTCCTCCCTCCCTCCCTTCACCTCCCTCCTCCATCCCTCCTCCCTTCCTCCCCCCTCCCTCGGAGATAGATTTAAACTTCTTCCATTAACACCAAAGGAACAACGGTGAGTAAGGTGGGCCTAAAATTGCCGCGCTATCGTGTATAGTTTTTGTTGTAGTTCAGGAACAAACAAACAAACAAACAAACAAACGAGCGTTTTAGTATATAGATGAGATCGTATATGCAAACTAGGTTTTACGGAGTTAATCTCTAAGAGCACAAGGGGGACAGAAAGTAGAGAAAGACAGTGTCCAGAGTATCTGCTTATCTGTGCCAATATGACTTGTTCAGGTTTAAATCTCTTGAAAATTGAGAGAAAATGGAATGGCTGAAATTGGGAATGGATGAAGATTTGATAAGAAACTAAATGTATCAAAACTAGGTGAAGGAGTATTTGCATAGTGACAGCTGGAGCGGTGTTGTGCATTGGATGACAAAGACGTTGTTCTTAGAAATGTGAACACAGTACAACTGTACACTGCGAGGGCCAGGAAGCGAGCTGGCAAGATCATCTCTGACCCCTCTCACCCTGGCCACAAAATCTTTGAAGCACTTCCCTCTGGAAGGCGACTCCGGACTGTCAAAACAGCCACAGCCAGACATAAAAACAGCTTTTTTTCCACAAGTTGTAGTTCTACTCAAATAACCAAAGCCTGTAGTCTCTTTTTTGCTCTGGTTTATTTTCACCCACATGTTCATGTTTAAACCGTAATGTTGTATCCTTATTGTTTTGATGTGTTTATTCTTTATTCTTAATTGTTAACTGTATGTTTGTGTTGTCATTTGTGAGCGGAGCACCAAGGCACATTCCTTGTATATGCACATACTTGGCCAATAAACATTCGTTCATTCATTAATTCATTCATTCAGTAGGGGATGTAGTAGGAAATTAGGTTGGCAGCAAGGTCAGGGGATGGGAATGGTGAAAGGTTGAAGTGGTCAGAGATAGCCACATCAGGGATCAACAGCGTGGGAATAAAGAGGCCATATAAGATGATACACTTCAGTTTGTGGTCATGACAAGACTGAATTTATAACAGCATTTTAGGAATGATTGGAGGAGACAAAACAGATTTAAATCGCTCAGAATAAAGTCATAGTGTATAGATTTGGAGGGAAAAAGGCTGATATATTGAAGAGGAACTTGAGATGCTGCCTATGTTTGTCTTGGAGTTAGAGCGAAATGGGAAGGAGCTTATAGAAGCCAAAGAATAGATTAAGATCTTGTAGGTGGGCAGATGATGTAAAGTTCTGCAAGTGCTTCAGTGGAAGTCAAAAGACCAACATCTGTGTAGTAAATTGCTCTCCAAACCAGTGGCGCCAACTTTAACTATCCATGCAGCATAGGGATGTTTGGGTGAAGATGACAACTTTGCATGTAGGCACTCTGAAAGGTCTGTTTTTTTCTAATTTGGGGGACAAGAAGTAAAAGGAATTGAAAGTTGGCTTATCTGATCAACAGGAAAGAACAGAAGAGGAGTAAGTGGGCATAAATAAACTTTTTTAAAAAAATGTAGGTTTGAAGAAGCAGTGATTTTTAGCCGATTAAAACTATCTTAAAAATACTCATATTTTGTTGCTTTGAAAGATGATGCATTTCTTTAAGCTCTCAGCTTCTTGTTTTTTGTAGCCACATTAAAACAATTTAAGGCAAACTTTTTTTCATCTCACAGGAGGAGTGAGCAAATCTCAACACTTGACGAAATAAAGACTGAGGTAATTTTGATCATTTTGTATCTGTTGCATTGTATAATCGAAACCTGACAAGCTACTAATGAAAATTCTGTGTCTGATACATTGCAAATGGTTAAACCCTTCATTTAAATGGACTCATTAGTAATGAAAATCTAAAATTACAGTTCACAATCAGAAGGCAGTGGAGGCCAGTTCGTTGGATGCTTTCAAGAGAGAGCTGGATAGAGCTCTTAAGGATAGCGGAGTGAGGGGGTATGGCGAGAAGGCAGGAACGGGGTACTGATTGAGAGTGATCAGCCATGATCGCATAGAATGGCGGTGCTGGCTCGAAGGGCTGAATGGCCTACTCCTGCACCTATTGTCTATTGTCTATTAAATAATTGTGGAGTATTCAGAAGTGGCAAAAATTCAATTATTATTTTTTACTCTTTACATGTATGACTGGTTTATTCTTACAGCATACTGGATGAATTAAAATTTCTGGGTGCTTTAAGGCATGATTTTTCATCTTAAAGGTTGACTCAGTCATGCTTGTGATTCAGCCATTGGCAATTGCACCACAGTGCATTTTATTGGCTGGAAAATTAACATTGGAGCTGACAGAAGATGGCCCATTTTGGAAATGCCCCGCCTCCAAAACAGCCTTGAAGGAAAAAGAAAATAGTTAATGAGGTTGCATTAAACAGTGGCCAAGTGGAAAGTAAAGTTATATCTACATATGAGAAATATTATGGGATAGAGAGTGCTGAGATAGTTATTTTAGATATGTACTTTCCACCTAAAAGGTACTAACATTCTAATTTTAATCCTTGAGACTATGCAGCATTATCTTTTCAAGAGTCAAAATTGTTTATTTGAATAAGCAGATTAAAGTTTTTTGTGTTCCCCCTTTAACTGCATAATTTGTTTTGTTTAATTCAAATTATTAAAATGGTTGTTAATTTAAAATTAACTGAATTTTCTAAATATCACATTTTTGTTCTGGTCAAAATTGTAAAGCAATCATTTTTCTAATTCAATGTTCTTAAAAGTTTCCATTTATGTTCAAACTTTCAGGCGAATTCATCTTCTGCATTACTTGCTATAGAAACTTTGGAAGTTGATTTAACTGCTGATGGGTAATTGAAATATTTTGTACAATTTGAATAGAGTAATTGGCGGTCTGTGCATGGATTATTGAAAATATTTTTTTATAATTAGAAAGTAAGTCCACTGATTGTACTTTTGAAAATCAGAAATGCCTGTTTTTTTTCTCTCTCTAACAGAAACCAGGAGAAAACTGATCAGCCTTTAAACTACAAGGCTGAGAATCCATCTGTGGAAGCTGTGCCTTCACCAAAAGGTGACAAACTAAGTGATCAACAAGACAAAACAAACTCCAATGACAATGTGGAAAGTAATAAAAATATTGAGAATACAGCAGATGGCCCGATATCTGAATTGACTACGGAGAAAGAACATGCTGGAGAGAGAGTTCTGGATAATTCCTCCAACCGACCACTCGCACCTCCAGATACTAATGAAGCACAAGATCTCAAATCAGTGGATAATGATGTAGAAATAGTTCAAGATGAGGTTGAGGGAATTGATGCTTGTGATGAACCTAAAGATTGCAAGACTCTTACGGATTTAATACTGAAATGTAAACAGACAAGGAATGAGGGAATTGATAACGAAAAATGTACTCAAGAAAAGAGCAATGATGCAAATGTGGAACAGAATAAGGATCCCAAAGAAGATGTTTGCTTTGACCAGTTTTTTAGGAGCAAAGATGAACCAGAAGCTGTTGGTTCTGATGTGAGTGAGCAGGGCAGCATTCAGCTGGAACCACTCACTCCTTCTGAAGTTTTAGAACATGAAACGACTGAGATTCTACAGAAAGGGAGTGTGGTGACGGTCACCAAGAGAAAGGGAACTGCATCTACAGAGGAAAATAATAAAGAGACTTCTCCTGCTCCAATACTGCTAAGCTCAGAGCATCTAGAAGAAAATGAAAAGAGCTGAAGTTTTGCATGGTATATTGATTATCTCACTGGACTTCATTCACATATACACATACACCAAGCACACAAGTACTTGTACTGATAAAGGCTTTGATATTTTTATCCTGTTCAGACTATAATTCACATTCCTGTCTTTGAAAAATAAACAAATGGCATGTGAATAGAAAAGACTAAAATCTGCAGAATTCTGTGATAAATGAAGCACCTTTGTATGGGTGCAGTCTTGGCAAGCTCTCAGCTTACCTACGTAAACTTTCAGTGAAAGTGGAATCATTACAAAAAAAGCATAATTATGTCATTGTGCAGCTGTGCAGATAAATCGAATCAGTCATGCACAAGACGACATAATACTGCTGTTGCTGTAACCCAGTGCATATTATTTTTATTAGATTTTGCAATAGATATAGACCGTTTAGGGTGGGTTACATGGTAAACCAAAGTGCAGTTCATCCTTTCCTTTTACTGTAGAAAATAGGATATGTAGTGTTAAGTAATGCTTTATTTGTATTGGCATGTATCTTTCGTTGTTCAGCAGTTTATTCTGCTTATGGCAGTGGACGTACAACGCAGGAACTGCAGGATATGTAACAATGAATTGGGGGTTTTTAACTGCAGTACTTCATAGTGCCAAGCTAACTGACTATATGAGGAAGAATAAAGCTGCTTAAAATTGTACTTAATATTTTTTATCACATTTTTGGTAAATAGCTTCAGATACGTACTTTGCTAGTGATTGGCAGTGGCTTGCTTTGATGTACAGTTTCTGCAGAAAACAACAAATTCCTATTTAAGTATCAAAACTTTAGACTTGATTCTTTTAGATGTGGCTAATTTTACTTTGTTATAAAGGTTTGTTTTATTTTATGAGTACCTGATTTGGAAGAGCACCCTGAAGCTGATATTTGTTCATTTCTGTTAAGTGCATTTTGCTAAAGACTAGTTGAATACAATATAAAATAGCATGCATCAAAAGTTGATAAATCTAATTCACTGATTTTAAAATAGGATAACTACTTTTTAAATTGCTCTTCAAAATATTCTTAGTTCTTGGAAAAAAACCTGAAAATATTCTTTGTCTGTTTGTCAATAAAAATAATTTTAAATATTTTAATATAGAACAGCTTTTCTTAGACTCCAGATTCAAAGCCACAAAACAATATATAAAACTCAATTCCCTTTGCATTGCATAACATATTAAACAGTTGCACTCTCCACTTTATAAAATGAAAACATTTCTTATTCATGTTCTTTGATTAAAGTGGAATCTCCCCTATCATTGCTTAATAACATAAACCTTCTAAAGTGACAATTTTTTCATTGAATTCCAGTGGTCCCTTGGTGTTAATATTAATTTTGATTGGTTTATAGCCAAAAAAAACTAATATACATTTTCTGCAGGATTTCTTAACAAATATCATTTCCTATACCCACATTAATACCAATCCTCTTTCCTTGGATGTTTGGGTGGGCTTGCCCTTTTGTTTGCCATTAAGGTGCTTCTGAAATTATATCTGAATATGTTCTTGCTCATGATATTAGTTGGTTGTGGCTTTTCCATTATCCTCCTCAAAAATCTCAATTGTTGGTGATTTCTCTGGCGAGTTTAAATTTCAAGCGGCTTTGGAATTAGTCAGCTGTATCCTTTTAACTATCAATTAAAACGAATTACCAGAAAATAAAATTGAAAATGTTTTGACACCAATGGAATATGACAAACCCACATGGCCAGTTCTGTTGACCATAGAAGTATTATAAAAAGTTTATGCTTAAAAACGCTATCCTAATGCAAAATTAGAGAACAGATATTGAAGGTGTAAAAGCTCCTCTCTATAATAAAATACATTTGTTTTTCAGACTGGTAAAAGTAATTAATTGCAAAAAGTCCCTTATAACTTGCTTCTTCAAAATGTTTTTACTTTAAGATATTTTATAAAACTTTTGGCTGTAACAAGAGAGAGACTAGGCTGTGGTTTTTATTCCATGTGGGGACATCACATGAGATTTGTTTAATTGCAGTTGCCCACTAAGTCTTTGTAGTTTAGCATGTGCAGTCTACTTTGTATGGGAAAGGAGAAATGAAATGCAGCTTCATCTAATATAATTTCCTTTACAGTTAATTTATAGCAGGGTTGTAAATACTTTTGTATGTGTTTTAAAAGGATTAATTTAGAAATTGTTAGTACTTTACTTTAAGTCTAATCACCATATCTGTATGTTGGAGTTATGTTAATCTTTCATTGTCGTTATACCTCTAAATTGTATATTTACTTGTTCCACTCCAGGAGACTCGCACTTCAGTTCATGATTTGTTCATGAATGTGGGTATAAGATGCAACTGTAAACAAAGCAATGTGCAACTGAATAAATATTATAGATGCCCATGCTTGTGGATCTTGGCAAATGGACAGATGCCAGATTTTAGGCTGATTTACATTATTGGACTAGACTCAGTTGTCCAGAATTTGGACCTCTGAAAATGATAACATTGGTAGCAAACAGTGCAAAGGCTTTTCCTTTCAGTGTGACTATATTTGACACTGGTTAACTTGAATGAGGAAATATGTTTCCATTGCTACTGTTGCTACCTTTAGTTCTGGAATTCAATTGATTCCAATTCAGAGTTAAATTACTGTACACAGGGAGGGGTGAAAATAATGGTTTGTATACTTTTCTTCTTGTAGAAGTTAAATGTAACTTTAATGCCAGTGCCTGCAAGCTCAAATAAAGAAAATGCATCTAATGACTTGTATTTCTGTTTCCGCTTGTCTGTGTTTGTAATGTTATATCTTTCTCTGGTTTTCTCTGCTGTTGGGTCCTGTCATCCTCTCAGCTTCCTTTAATGACCATGTTTCACGTGACAACCTGAAATTTGGTAAGATACATTTCAACTAAGTCTAATTCTGCCCAGCAGGAGTAGCAGGTGCTTGTTCTCCACTTAATTTATTCTTCCATCTCTTCCCGCTGGCCAGAAGTATCAAAGCAAATGTTAGCACGATCAAATTGGAAGAGTGAATTGTGATCACGTAGTAAACTACTAGCTAAATAGTCTGAGGAAGGGTCTCGACCCGAAACGTCACCCATTCCTTCTCTCCCGAGATGCTGCCTGACCTGCTGAGTTACTCCAGCATTTTGTGAATAAATCGATTTGTACCAGCATCTGCAGTTATTTTCTTATACTTATACTCTGGGTCTGTTCCCAATTTATTGTGGCTATGGATTTCTGCTTTCCTGAAGTTTCCGTGTACACCTGAAGCATCGTGTCCATGCTCACCACCAAGTACCCATCAATACCAATCCCAATTTCCAACACATGATCCAATGCTACAATGCTTTGGAAACACATGTGCTCATTCAGCAGTTCTCAAATGGTGTGATGCTTCCACACTCTCAGGCTGTGCGTTCCAGATTGCAACCATCTGTCGAGTGAAAAGCATCTTACCCAGATCCCATTGTGCACCATTAATCATTTGTTCTCCGGTCATAGACACCTCAGCCATGGAGAAAAGTTTCTTAGTACCTATCTTCTCTCGGCTTCTTATATTTTATATACCTCCATCAAGTCTCCTCAGCTCCAAGGAGAATAAGCCCAGTCTATACTCTTCACATAACCGATATATTCCATTCTAGGCAACAACCTCGTGAAAAAATGGACACAAAATGCTGGAGTAACTCAGTGGGTCTGGCAGCATCTCTGGTGAACATGGATAGGTAATTCAACATCCTCCATATGAATCTTCTCCATACTGCCTGTAGTTCAATCACATTATTTATAGTTGGCATCCAGAACTGAGCATAATTTTTTGGATGGGGTCCAATCAATCCTGATCAATCCTGGCCTTTCCAGATGGAGATCAATTCCATCCCTCTGAATAGGTGTCAGATGTTGATTTACCTGCTAAACTAGTGTTTGTGGCAATGTTGCTAAATTGGGGAATAATTCCTTTACCATGGAACAGAACATTATTGTTCATATCTATAAATCTGTTCAAAACCACAGAGAGAAGAGGTATACATATATACTTTATATTTATATGATTTTTTTAATTTTTACAGTCGTACTTTATTTAATAGGAATTCCATGGCCAAAATTCCCAACTATGTGCACTTGTGAAAGGATGAAATTGGAGTATCACCTTTTAATGCAAATATTTTTACTGGTTATAATCAGGCAGACAGAACATCTGTAAAGGGAAGTCCAGTGCTTCAAATTAAATTGCACCCCACAGGGTAATATTTTGCAGTAAATTGCTACAGCTGAATTATACAATCATGTATTTTAGCCAACAGAGTAGTGAGAGTTACCATCAGTGACTGCAATACTTGACTGCATAACTCCAAGAAAGCACAAAGTACATATGTCACCACATAATATTAGATAATTGAGGTGTCCTTTGGAACACACATTGCCCTCCATAATGTTTGGCGCAAAGACCCATCATTTATTTATTTGCCTCTGTACAGCACAATTTGAGATTTGTAATAGAAAAAATTCCATGTGGCTAAAGTGCACATTGTCAGATTTCAATAAAGGCCATTTTATACATTTTGGTTTCACCGTGTGGAAATTACAGCAGTGTTTATACATAGTCCTCCCATTTCAGGGAACCATAATGTTTGCGACACAGCAATGTCATGTAAATGAAAGTAGTCATGTTTCGTTTTTTGCTGCATATTCTTTGCATGCAATGACTGCTTGAAGCCTGCGATTCATGGACATCACCAGTTGCTGGGTGTCTTCTCTGGTGATGCTCTGCCAGACCAGTATTGTAGCCTTCTTTAGCTTATGCTTGTTTTGGGGGCTAGTCCCCTAAAGTTTTCTCTTCAGCATATAAACTTACTTACTGCCCATTATGCCTCCCTCCTGGCATGTAGGGCAACAACGAAGGTCCTCCACTCCTGTCTGTTCTGGGCTAGTTTCTGGAAAACCCCAGGTCAATTTCATAGTTTTCATTTCCTCCTCTACAGTTCGACGCCATGTGGTTTTGGGTCTCCCTCTTTTCCTTTTCCCTTCTGGTGTCCAGTGCAGGGCTATTCTTGGGATGCTGTCTGGTTCTCTTCTCAGTATATGGCCAATCCAGTTCCAGCGCTTTCTCATGATGATGGTATCCATACTCTTGCTGGCATTGAGCATGGAGATCTTGGTTAGTTATGGTGTTTGGCCAAAATATTCTAAGGATTCTTCTCAGGTTCTTAGTATGGAAGACTGACAGCTGGTTGATGTCACTCGCTGTCATTCTCCAGCATTCCGAGCCATATAAGAGGGTGGAGAGGACTCAGATATAGAGGCATATATCTTCAGCTTGATCTTGGTGCTGTATTGCTGGGACCTCCATACATTGTTTAGCATTCTGAAAACATTCTTAGCCTTGTTTAGCCGGTTCTTAATGTCATTTTGTGCTCTGCCATCGTATCTGACTTTACTACCAAGATAAATAAACTCCTCAGTTATGGGAAGGTCGTTTCCATTCACTTGGATTGGATGTTTAGTGTCATTACTTCAGATTTTTTCTGGTTTATCTTCAAGCCAATTTGTTGTGCAAAGATGGGATGTTTTTTCCTGCATGTGTTTGTGAGTGTGGGAGACCAGAGCTATGTCATCAGCAAAATTAAGATCTTCCAATGTTGAGAAGAAAGTTCATCGTATGCCTCTTGCTTGATCTTTGGTTGTCTGACGCATCATCCAGTCAATAGCAATACTGAAGAGTAGCGCTGACATCACACACCCTTGTCCAACTCCTGTCTTCACCTGGAATGTGTGGTTACTATTCCCTACTCTGCAAGAGAAGTTGGCGTAGAAGCTCTTAATTACTTCAACTATGTGCTGTGGGATCCCATACATTCGTAAAATGCCTCAGAGACTGTCCTGGTGGATGCTGTCAAATGCTTTCTCGAAATCAACAAAGTTGATGTATATCTGTCTCTGCCTCTCTGTGCACTGTTCTATAATGTTTCACAGGGCAAATATCTGGTCAATGCATCCCCTCCCACCACGAAATCCTGCCTGCTCTTTCCTGAGCTGTTTGTCTACTGCTTCTGAGTTACGTTGTATTATAATCTTTGCCAGAATCTTGCTTGCAATTGATAGAAGAGTGATCCCTCTCCAATTGTTACCCTCTCTTAAGTTGCCTTTCTTTGGTCATGATCCTAATGATGACTCCTTCTGACCAGTTGTCAGGTATCTCCTTTCTTTCCCAAATAGCTGTGAAAAGTGGTACAAATACTTTGGCTGCAAGTTCTGGGTCCGCCTTAAACAGTTCTGCATTGAGGTTATCTTGGCATGGGGCTTTTCCACTTTTAAGGGACTTAATAGCTATAACAATTTCCTCCTTAATTGGTGATTCAGTGCTAATATCTAGGTCATCCTCTGCTTGTTGAGTGTTAGCCTCTATTATGGGCGGTGTTCTATTCAATACTTCATTAAAGTGTTCCACCCAGCGGGCGACTTGTTCCGTTTCTGTTGTTAGGAGTCGGCCCTTTTTGTCTACAATTGGTGTCTCAGTGGTTCGACGATGTTTCCCACAGATTATTTTGGTTGTCTTGTAGACCTTCCCTTGCTCTCCTTTCTTATTTGCATCTTCTGCTTGATCGGCTAGATCTTCCAGGTACGCCCGTTTGTCAGCTCTGGCTTTCCTCTGAACTGCTTTGTTTGCTTCTTGATATCACATCTTGTATCTGTCTTGCAGCCGTTTGGATTTTGTTTCATTTATTTGCTCCTTTAATTTTCTCCTATTTTTAATGGTTTGCCATGTGTCTTCCGTTATCCATTCGTTCTTTATCTTCTGCTTGAACCCCAGGCAGGCTTCACTGGTTTTCACATAAGCTATTTTGGTTTGTTCCCACACAGTATTAATATTAATATTATTTGCATTTGGTTCTGTGTGATCATCCATATCTACTAGTGCCTGAAACCTGTTCCTTAATTGTAGCACGAAAGAACTTTTCACTTTTGGGTCATGTAATTTCTCAACGACAAACTGTTGCCTGCCTGTCTTTTTGCTCCCTGTTTTCCTCAGTTTAATTTTGAGAACAGCCAGGACCAGGTGATGGTCGCTACCAACATCAGCTCCCCGTTTAACCTTAACATCAAGTAATGAGCGTCTCCATGTGCCATTATCATCAGGTGGTCTATCTGGTTCTTATCCCTTCCATTTGGAGAGTACCATGTTAGTTTGTGGATATCTCTGTGCAGAATGAGGGTCCCTCCAATTACTAGATTGTAATTGGTGCAGAGTTCTATTAGTCTCACCGTTCTCATTTATAAAACCACAGCCCTCTGTGCCCATAGCTCTGCCCTGGACTGTGTTGTTATTTCCAACCTTTGCATTTAGGTCCCCCATCACAATCTTCATGTCATGTCTTGGTGCGTTTTCTAACTCAGCCTGTAGTTGCTCATATAATTCATCCTTAACACTATCATCACTATCGTTTATAAGGGCGTAACACTGGATGATGGTTGTATTAATTTGCTTCCCCTTCATTCTGATCTTCATGAGTCTACTATTGACAGGTTCCCACTCTATCAAACTATTTTCTACTTCTTTCTTTAAAAGGATGGTTACTCCTTCTCTATGATTCTTGTCATCCCTTCCCGAGTACAACACTGTCTTCCTGTGCTGGTCCTAAGTCTCCCTGATCCTGTCCATCTGCTTTTGCTTACTCCAAGAATGTCTAGGTTGTAGCATCTCATCTCTGATGTCACTTGTGCTAGTTTCCCTGTGTCGTACATTGTTCGTACATTCCAAAATCCTATCCTAGTCTTATGTTTGGCATTCAGAACTTTCACCTTCCTGCCGGTAGCTTCCTTTCGGCTTTCACCATTGACATTCATCCTAGCGTCTGTCGATAGCCCTGGAAGTCAGTCACGCCCAGTAGTGTTGATTCCTTCAGCTGGTGTTTCCGTAACATATTCGTTTTACGAGGCGGGGTTGTTAGCCCTGTGCTCAACCCCCAACCTGGAGGACCAATGGATCGCTCTTCGTCTTGTCTCTACCCTTCGACCTGTCCAGCCTGGGTAACCCTAACAGGAGACGAATCTCCCGCTGGCATAGCTCTAGGGGTCACTGAGACACACAAGCTCCCCGACCACGACAAGGTTGCAATCCAATGGGGAGTTCAGCATATAAAAAGGCACGCTCAATTGAGTTCAGATCGGGTGATTGACTTGGCCACTCAAGAATTGACCACTTTTTAGCTTTGAAAAACTCCTTTGTTGCTTTAGCAGTATGTTTGGGATCATTGTCTTAGAAACATAGAAACATAGAAAATAGGTGCAGGAGTAGGCCATTCGGCCCTTTGAGCCTGCACCGCCATTCAATATGATCATGGCTGATCATCCAGCTCAGTAGCCTGTACCTGCCTTCTCTCCATACCCCCTGATCCCTTTAGCAAAAAGGGCCACATCTAACTCCCTCTTAAATATAGCCAATGAACTGGCCTCAACTACCTTCTGTGGCAGAGAATTCCACAGACTCACCACTCTGTGTGAAGAAATGTTTTCTCATCTCGGTCCTAAAAGACTTCCCCCTTATCCTTAAGCTGTGACCCCTGGTTCTGGACTCCCCCAACATCGGGGACAATCTTCCCGCATCTAGCCTCTCCAACCCCTTAAGAATTTTATGTTTCTATAAGATCCCCCCTCAGTCTTCTAAATTCCAGCGAGTACAAGCCCAGTCTATCCAGTCTTTCCTCATATGTAAGTCCCGCCATCCCAGGGATCAATCTGGTGAACCTTCTCTGTACTCCCTCTAAGGCAAGAACGTCTTTCCTCAGGTTAGGAGACCAAAACTGCACACAATACTCCAGGTGCGGTCTCACCAAGGCCCTGTACAACTGCAGCAGAACCTCCCTGCTCCTAAATTCAAATCCTCTTGCTATGAATGCCAACATACCATTCGCTTTCTTCACTGCCTGCTGCACCTGCATGCTTGCTTTCAATGACTGGTGCACCATGACACCCAGGTCACGTTGCATCTCCCCTTCTCCCAATCGGTCACCATTCAGGTAATACTCTGCTTTCCTGTTCTTGCCGCCAAAGTGGATAACCTCACATTTATCCACATTATATTGCATCTGGCATGCATTTGCCCACTCGCCTAATCTATCCAAGTCACTCTGCAGCCTCCTAGCATCCTCCTCGCAGCTAACACTGCCACCCAGCTTCGTGTCATCCGCAAACTTAGAGATGTTGCATTCAATTCCCTCGTCCAAATCATTAATATACACTGTAAATAACTGGGGTCCCAGCACTGAGCCTTGCGGTACCCCACTAGTCACTGCCTGTCATTCCGAAAAGGACCCGTTTATTCCTACTCTTTGCTTCCTGTCCGCCAACCAATTTTCTATCCACCTCAACACTGAACCCTCAATACCGTGTGCTTTAAGTTTGTACACCAATCTCCTATGTGGGACCTTGTCGAAGGCCTTCTGAAAGTCCAGATATAACACATCGACTGGTTCTCCCTTATCCACTCTACTAGTTACATCCTTGAAAAATTCTATAAGATTCGTCAGACATGATTTGCCTTTGGTAAATCCATGCTGACTTTGTCCGATGATTTCACCACTTTCCAAATGTAATGCTATCACATCTTTAATAACTGACTCTAGCATTTTCCCCACTACCGATGTTAGGCTAACTGGTCTATAATTCCCCGTTTTCTCTCTTCCTCCCTTTTTAAAAAGTGGGGTTACATTAGCTACACTCCAGTCCTCAGGAACTACTCCAGAATCTAAAGAGTTTTGAAAAATTATCACTAATGCATCCACTATTTCTGAGGCTACTTCCTTAAGCACTCTGGGATGCAGCCTATCTGGCCCTGGGGATTTATCTGCCTTTAATCCATTAAATTTACCTAACACCACTTCCCGACTAACTTGGATTTCCCTCAGTTCCTCCATCTCATTAGACCCCCGGTCCCCCGCTATTTCCGGCAGACGGTTTATGTCTTCCTTAGTGAAGACAGAACCAAAGTATTTGTTCAATTGGTCTGCCATCTCCTTGTTCCCTATGATCAATTCACCTGTTTCCGACTGCAAGGGACCTACATTTGCCTTAACTAATCTTTTTCTCTTGACATATCTATAAAAGCTTTTGCAGTCTGTTTTTATGTTCCTTGCCAGTTTTCCCTCATAATCTATTTTCCCTTTCCTAATTAAGCCCTTTGTCCTCCTCTGCTGGACTCTGAATTTCTCCCAGCCCTCTGGTATGCTACTTTTTCTGGCTAATCTGTATGCTTCATCTTTTGTTTTAATACTATCCTTGATTTCCCTTGTTAGCCACGGATGCACTACCTTTCCTGGTTTGTTCTTTTGCCAAACTGGGATGAACACTTGTTGTAGTTCATCCATGCGACCTTTAAATGCCTTCCATTGCATGTCCACCGTCAACCCTTTCAGCATCAATCGCCAGTCTATCTTGGACAATTCACGCCTCATACCCTCAAAGTTACCTTTCTTTAAGTTCAGAATACTTGTTTCTCTATCGACTTTGTCACTCTCCATCCTAATGAAGAACTCTACCATATTATGATCACTCTTGCCCAAGGGGCCTCGCAGTACTTGTTGCTGTAGAATGCTGTAGCAGTCTTGCTGTAGAATGAACCACCAGCCAATTTGTTTGAACTTGAACAGGTAGGATGTGTCTATACACTGCAGAATTCATTATGCCACTACCATCAGTAGTTGTCTCATCAATGACGATATGTGAGCCAATACCTTCAGCAGCCATACATGCCTAGGCCATAACACCCCCACCACCATGTTTCACAGATGAAGTGGTATGCTTTGGATCTTGGGCAGTTCCTTCTCTCCTCCATACTTTGCTCTTGCCATCACTCTGATATCGGTTAACCTTCGTCTCATCTGTCCACAAGACCTTTTTCCAGAATTGTGGTTGATCTTTTAAGTACTTCTTGGCAAACTGTAACGCTGCCATCCTATTTTTGCAGCTAACCAGTGGTTGCATCTTGCAGTGTAGTCTCTGTATTTCTGTTCATGAAGTCTTCTGTGGCAGTGGTCACTGACAAATCCACACCTGATTCTGATTTGTCGGACAGGTGTTTGGGGGTGTTTATTATAGAGAGAATTCTTCTGTCATCAGCTGTGGAGGTCTTCCTTGTCCTGCCAGTCCCTTTGCGATTAGTAAGCTCACCAGTGCTCTCTTTTTAATGATGTTCCAAACAGTTGATTTGGGTAAGCCTAAGGGTTGGGTGATGTCTCTGGCAGTTTTATTCTTGTTACTCCGTCTCATAATGGCTTCTTTGACTTTCATTGGCACAACTTTGGTCCTCATGTTGATAAACAGCAATGATAGTTTCCAAAGGTGATGGAAAGTCTGGAGGAAACACTGGGTTCTGAGAGCTCTCTTACACCTGCATTAAGGAGGCAATTAAACACACCTGAGCAATTTCAAACACCTGTGAAGCCATGTGTCCCAAACATTATGGTGCCCTGAAATGGGGGGACTATGTATAAACACAGCTGTAATTTCTACATGGTGAAACCAAAATGTATTAAAATGGCCTTTAATAAAATCTGACAATGTGTACTTTAACCACATGTGATGTTGTTCTATTACAAATATCAAATTGTGGAGTACAAATATCAAATTGTGGAGAACATTTTAATGCAATATGCAATAAGTGCAATATAATCTGCAGCTGCAGCAGAATAAGAAATTAAAAAATAGTCGTATACAGAATGTAGTTATTAACAATTCATTAAAGCATCCAGACCACATAAAACCTGATGGGCTAAACAAGTGACAGTTGGCATTCCAAAGGCATCTGATTGTAAAATGCGAAATGATATTAGCAGTCTGAAGAAGGGTCTCGACCCGAAACATCACCCATTCCTTCTCTCCTGAGATGCTGCCTGACCTGCTGAGTTACTCCAGCTTTTTGTGAATAAATACCTTTGATTTCTACCAGCATCTGCAGTTATTTTCTTACATTAGTAGTTTAATCCAGTGCCTTGTCTCTTTGATGGTATTTCACTTATATTATTTCAATGAAATACTGCCACTTGGTAAGATATAGAAAGAGTACCAATATCTATTAAAGATCAACATGAATAATAACAAAAAATTATAAAATTGCATCTTTAATCTGGGACAATGGAACAATTTAGCTAAAGATAATTACTGGGCCAAATCATTACATCTTCCGAGCTCAAATTTTACAAGGTACTATTGTTAAAACCAAAGCATTCATATAAATGTTTTTTCAGGGTTTTTCACAGCTTTTGAAAACTGAAACATTCATGTTTTATTTCTTACTGTATTGGTCCTACTGAAATAAAACACTATATCAGTTTTAGCAAGTACCGTTTATAACTTATTAGTGAATGAAATTTACTGTATCACAAAATGCTGGAGTATTAAATGAATTTACTGTATCACAAAATGCTGGAGTAACTCAGCGGGTCAGGCAGCATCTCAGGAGAGAAGGAATGGGTGACGTTTCGGGTAGAGACCCTTCTTCAAATTTATTTACTTGTTAGCAATCCTGAGCAGGAATATTGGCTAATACATTACTTTTACACTATTTTGCATGATGTATGGAAATCAAATATAGAATTTCTGAATTCAAGCTAGGATCAGCTAATAGATCAGTAAAGGAAATTTAAAGCTTTATCCTACGATAACCAATCTCCCGAATCAGTGGAATGATCCAGCTGTCATTTTATGTGGCTCTGCAATGTTTATTTTACGCACATACACCATTGAAATGTATAATTGAGTCAATTTCATGTGAATACTTTATAGTTGCTGACCTTAGAGAATTTATATTGAGAACCTTATAGATCATCATCAATATCATGGAAAACATCTATCACAGAGCAATTACACTAACTACCATTTATTCACCTGAAGTAAATTCCAGCATCGCTCGGAATGAAGAAATTGTACATTTAGCAAACACTGCACGGTGGTGGCATTGTCAGCAATATCTTCATTTTGTATTTTGTCTTAAGTCTCCTGCAATTGCAAACACATAATGGTCTCTCTGAAGCAGAATTATCAAAGAGGTTTATTATAATTATAAATCACATTTACCAGTTCTTAATATGCCAAATACCTGAGCATCATGTTTGAAAACCCAAATCTCACATTACAGAGCAGCAGAATGCATTACCCTTAAAAATGTGTTTAGTCCATCTTATGTCAGCTATTTTCAGTATTCCCTTTGTGACTTCAGTTGTTTTGAAAAGCAGACTTACAGCTTCAGTCACTTAATGAGTTTCCATAAGCTGCAGGTTGCATGAATGCCTGGTGCTGATAAATGTGTCCCTAGACAGATTCCTACACATATAAATCTGCATCCATGTGTCAAATCACTGAGCACAACAGGTAACATTTGACTAGAAGCAATTACCATAATGTTTGGGACATAGACCCATCATTTATTTGTTTACCTCTATACTCCACAATTTAATATTTGTAATAGAAAAAAAATCACATGTGGTTAAAGTACACATTGTCAGATTTTATTAAAGGCCATTTTTATACATTTTGGTTTCACCATGTAGAAATTACAGCTCTGTATATACATAGTCCCCCCCCCATTTCAGGGCACCATAATGTTTGGGACACATGGCTTCACATGTTTTTGAAATTGCTCAGGTGTGTTTAATTGCCTCCTTAATGCAGGTGTAAGAGAGCTCTCAGAACCCAGTCTTTCCTCCAGAAACTTTCATTGCTGTTTATCAACATGAGGACCAAAGTTGTGCCAATGAAAGTCAAAGAAGCCATTATGAGACGGAGTAACAAGAATAAAGCTGTTAGAGACATCACCCAACCCTTAGGCTTACCCAAATCAACTGTTTGGAACATCATTAAGAAGAGAGCACTGGTGAGCTTACTAATCGCAATGGGACTGGCAGGACAAGGAAGACCTCCACAGCTGATGACAGAAGAATTCTCTCTATAATAAACACCACCAAACACCTGTCCGACAGATCAGAATCAGGTGTGGATTTGTCAATGACCACTGTCCACAGAAGAGTTCATGAACAGAACTTTGGCTAACTTGTACAGTTGCCTCTGAATGTGTATTTTTTCACTTGGAAGTACTCATAAGGTCAGGATTCTTATTATTGCTAAGTGGAAGAATGTCGGTTAAAATAGATTGGTGCATTTAGAATACAGAGAAAAGGACCCTTGCCTAAGATAAGCCGATAAATTACACGCTAATCATTGTAACTTGTTTCACATTTTTCCCCTTCAATAGTTCAGTGGACATTCGATGTAAGTCTCAATCAACAGAACACTTGAGGTTGTGAGATAATCTTATCAACAGCAATGCACAGAACCAATCTTGGGCACACAGAAGCAGTTAGAAGGAAAGGCTCTAATTGTGTCCAAATGTTATTTGACAGCTCCCATTGTTGACGAAATCAATAGATTCTACTGTGAAAAATTACACGGATTTCGATCATCACTAATTGCTGGAACGTGATTGGAGTGTACAAATAGATTTATGTGGAAATTGCTGCATACAATGAATAAGAGACATTTCTAATGTGAAATGGATCCTCCCATAGATATGTTTACCTTAATCAGATAATGATAAGAAAAAATGTCACATTTTACACAAGTATCCACCTTAACCAAAAATTAGTGAATGGATCAACATAGGCTTTGTTTCTCCAACAATGGCACAAATATCAGTCCTCAACATCTGCAGCAGTTAACATTTACAGTACGTGCTTTTTCAAAGATTCAAATAATAATCAGATGGTAATATATTGTACGTATCTGTAGCTCCACCTCTGTTCAGGAGCCAGTTACAAATTCAAGAGTTAGATAGAGCTCTAGGGGCTAGCGGAATCAGGGGGAATGGCGGTGCTGGCTTGAAGGGCCAAATGGCCTCCTCCTCTATCTATTTTCTATGTTTCAAACCAGTCCATGATAGAGAGGTTCTTTCCCAATTCTGTCACATAACACTGTCACGTGCACACACTACATTTTATCATCAGTTATTTTTCATTGAGCTGGATTACTATGCAAGGGAACAGGCAGGATGAGAAAACAAATGACCACATTTGCAAGATATAAGAAATAATCGAGTAAGAAACGTATAGAATAGCAGCTATTTTGACAAACGTGACAGTTTGATGTTAATTATACTTTACTGCAATTCATTCCAGAGGCAGGGATTTGCCGTGCACACGACTTTAGCTAAGAATTTGGCAGTTTCTATGCGCAACAGATGTTGGTGAGAATTCACATGAATCTGAACTTGTTTTGCATAATAAATAAAGCCATGGACTACAGTACACCTCAGGTCTCACTGTAATAATACATTGTCTAACTGCATTTTAAGCAATGTCTCAATATTAATCTGCCGGTCACCCTTTGAGTTTGCAGCTTCTGGACTAGTTTTGAGCACACTCTCTCTTTCTCTAGTGTTGACATTGTTAACCCTTTCACTAAACCAGGTCTCCTGCTTTAGGGCAAAATTTGCATCTCTTGTATTTGGAAGGCAATAATCCACTGAAGATCTACCCAAATCAAATCACAATCAATCACAGTCACAATAATACTTTATTAGCCAAGTATGTTTTGCAACATACGAGGAACTTCATTTGCTATACAGTCATAACAATAAAAAGCAACAGAACATACAAAATACATTTTAACATGACCATCCACCACAGTGACTCCTCCACATTCCTCACTGTGATGGAGGCGAAAAAAAGTTCAATCTCTCCCTTCTTTGTCCTCCAGCGGTCGGGGGCCTCTGACCTTCCGTTGGCGGGACGATCTTGACTCCCATAGCCGGAGGTGGGCCTTCCTCGTCGGGGCGATCAAGCTCCTGCATCAAAGTAGCTAAAGTTGTTTTTCCTCAATTCATAATTGAATTAGATCAATCCCAGATCTGAAAAACCATCCCAGTTAAAAATGTTGTAAATATGTGGTGACATGCCATATTAAAATTACTTTTGTAATTATGTCAGTACTGTTTAAAATAAATAATATTTCAACCATTAACCTTTTTTTATTAAAATAACTCTACATTGATCAGATTAATTAAAACAACCTTGAGGACAAGATTGAAAACTGTCATTAGGTTCCAGTTCAAGTGTCAGAGTTGGTATCTATCCTGGGATGTAGAAACGATGAACTGTAGATGCTGGTTTACCAAAAAAGTGCTGGAGAAACTCAGTGGGTCAGGCAACATCCCTAGATCTCCAGAGATGCTGCCTGACCCGCTGTTACTCTAGCACTTTATGTCTTCTTCTATCCAGGGGTCTCAGGACAGGGAATTGATCATTTGGTGACAATCAGTTGTGCGCTTCTTTGAAATTTATATTTATTTTGTTCCATATGGTGGCAGAGAAAAAATATGTTCAGACGCCGCTTCTTGTTCCAAAATGCTTTTCCAGTATCTATGGATACAAATGATAGCACATATATTTGTTCCTGAAGTCAATTATAGGCATTAGCTTTCCAAGAGATTTCTGTATATTTCATTACAGCCCAGTGGCATTCCTCATTTCCTTGTGCAAATGAGAACCTATTCATAGCTAAGTGATTCCAGAAGAAAATGTGCAACCTGTTTGGCAGCTACCTTTGATCTTGTTTATTAATATATTGTTTTGCCAGCTCTGTTATATTTTGTTGATGGCTGACAATGGATCTCAGATTTCTACTTTCAGGGATTTGTTTTTTAATCATACAATGGTAATACGTGGAGGCCATTCAACACCAGGAGCCAATGCTGCCTCTCTACAGGTTCCACTGCCTGGTCCTGTTCCTGCACCCCACAATCTATTTTTTTCTTTCAAGCATTTTTAAATTCCTGGTGGCTGTGAAGGTTTGTTTCTCAGATTATAGCTCTGTGCCCAATGGAATGCAGCAAGAACTGATGCTTGGTCCCCTATGGTTACAGCTGCTTAGGACATGGGTGAGGCCACAGCTGATATATTGTGTGAAGTTCTGGTTGCCACACTATAGGAAGGATGTGATTAAGCTGAAAATGGAGCAGAAAGGATTCACAAGGATGTTGCTGAGACTGGAGGGCCTGACTGGATAAATTGAGATTGGTTTCCTTGGAGCAAAGGCTGAGGGATGACCTCAAAGGGGTTTATAAATTTATGAGGGGCATAGACAAGGTGATGGTCACAGTCCACCCTCTCAGGACAGGCGTATAAAATTAGAATGAATTTATACAATGAGAATGAAGAGGCTCAAAGGGAATGTGAGGGGCAAGTTTTTCACATGGAGGGTGGTGTGCTTATGGAACAAGCGATCAGAGGAAGTGGTTGAGGCATGTACAATTACAATGTTTAAAAAGCATTTGAACGCATACATGGATAGGAAAGGTTTTGAGGGATATGGGTGAAACAGATAAATAGGACTCACTCAGGAAGGCACCTTGGTCAGCATGAATGAGTTTGGTCAAAAGGCCTGTTTCTGTGCCATGTAACTATTAATTAGCTTTTCTAAAAAAATCCTTTTTGTTTGGCTGTGACAATATAGAAATTCAGTCTATCAGTATTTTAATATACATTATTCAATAGGATGTAAACATTTTAATCCCCATTTTGAATTATCTACAACTGGTAAACAAGCACCGTCCAATGTAATTGTTTTGTGGTCTGCTCATAAAATGGATGATTATTAGCCTGGGTAATTAAAAACATCTTGTTTACCATATCTGCAGCAAGCTCTCCAAACTAGATTTGTTGAGCTGTGAAGCCTGTGTTTTGGGCAGGTTTGAAGCTTCCAACTCCACCAAATCATAAGATGATCTTAATTTGATGTAATATTTCCTGAGGTGGGCACAAAATTCCTACAACCTCGCAGTCTCAGAGCTGTACAGCACAGAAACAGGCACTTCAGTCCAATATGTCCATGCTGACCAAATTTCCTAACCGAGCTATTCCTATTTACTTGTGCCTGGCTTATACCCCTCCAAATCTTTCCTAATCTTCCTTCAAACCAATTTTGTGTCCAATTAGCTAGCTTGCCCTGGATCCCATGTGATCTAATCTTCTAAATCAGCTTATCATGCAGTGCCTTGTCAAAGGCCTTGCTAAAATCCATGTAAACAATATATAATGCACTCATCAATCTTCTTGGTTGCCTCTTCAAAAAATTCCACACACAAAGCCATGCTGACTATCCCGGCTCAGTACTTGCTTTTCCAAATGCACATAGATTCCATCTCTCAGCACATCACCAATAACTTACCAGCACTGCTGTTAGACTCGCCAGTCTTTAGTTCCTAGGCTTTTTCCTTGCAATCTTTCTTAAATAGAGGCACAGCATAAGCCACCATCTGGAAATCTTATCTGTAGTTATCACTGATACAAATATCTCTGCTGGGGCTCCCGCACTTTCTTCTCTAACTTCCCACAATGTCTGAGGATACAATTGATCAGGTCCCGGGGATTTAATCTATCTTTATGCATTTTAACACCCAGCACCTCTGCCTCTGTAATCTGGACACCCTTCAAGACATCACTATTTAATTATTTTATATCATAACTTCCCCAAGTTCCCTAGCAGTCTTTCTCCACAGTAAGATATCCATTTAACACCTCACCCATCTCTTGTGCTTTCACATGTAGATCACCTTTAAGGAGATATATTCTCTCCCTAGTTACTTTATTGCCCTTAATATACTTGTAGAATTCCTTTGGATTCTCCTTTATCCTATCTGACAAACCTATCTCATGTCCCTTTTTGCCCTCCTGATTTCCCTGTCCCCGATCCCACTCGAGAGATTCACTTGGTATCGACTGCCTATACCTGACGTATGCCTTCTTTCTCAGTTGCACTATAGATTCCTCAGAGGTTCTGCCAGTGTGGCATGTGTGTGCACTGATGTCAGGCACGCTATGCCTGTGAAATTTGCAGTGTTTCTCACTGCATCAAATCTTTTCATCGCTACTTTTCATCACTACTTTTCTTTCCATTGATGTTTCTAGCACATGTTATTTGAGTTTGAAAATCCTTTTTGCTCCATATTTTTCAGGCTTTGAACCAAAAATGCTCATATTTCTTATTTAAATATTTCTGAAACATATTTTTGTTCTTGTTTTTTTCTTACTGCCCACTTGAGAGCACTACATTTGAAGTGAAGTTTTACAAAGTCAAACTCAATGAGCAAAGTCAGGGATATTTTGAGTCATTCTAAAAATGTGTTTACTTTTGCATTTTATATCCAAAACAAAATCATAATAGAAACATTCCTATTTCCCCTGATGTTTACTGTTAAACTTCATTTATCCATTAATCACATTAATGACAGTATTAATCCTACATAAACAGTTAAAATCACACCTGGTTTAGGATCCAGTGTGGATTTGCTCTCATCACCTTTCAACATCACAGGGAACCTCAAGGATAAGTCAACCTTCTTGGTTGAAATCAGTGGTCCCGTTTACAGCAACTGTGAAGGTAAGTAACTCTTGCCTCCAAAACATGTTGGCAGATTAATACACTTTCCCTTTCCCAAAGAGGAAGACCTGTTCCCTTTCTTGGCTACTGCAACTCTGCTATTAATCATATGACATAGAGTTCTAATCCCTGCATCTTTTTTCCTGCCAGTATTTGGAAACTTGCTGGCAAAGCACATCTATGAACAGTAGTCAAGTCAGCTCACGATTGTCTTCGACAATTCCTAACTACTTACACAGTGGCCCAGAAATTCAGACATGTAGCGCTATGATCTTTTTCAGCACAACACATCTGAACATTGCTGTCTTTTGGAGTGAAACATAATGTGATCATCTCTGGTTTGAAAATGTATTTAGCTGTGATTCACCCTTGTTTCCATCAATCACGCACATGATTGTATTCCTGGTGAAACATTCCTTTTCAATGGATGCTGAATTATAAATAATGCAAATCACTTTAATAACTTCACAGCATCAACTAATCAACCATTCTATGCATTAATCTCCCCTCTATTCCCCATCCCAACCATACACACTTGGCCACGGCCTGAAATTGATGCCCCTTATAACACCTCTCTCAACACTCTCATCATCCCTAGCTACTTACCTGGCCTCAGTTACTCCAAATGTTATGTTCCTCACTTCCCCACCCCCCCCCCCCCTTCCTGATTCACAATCAATGTCCATCTTCAGTCCAGCTTCAGTCCTGGATTGGATATTTGTAACAACTTGATTGCTGAAAATCTACTATCCAGCATTGAAGCTGTTGAATCTTGCGACATTGGATACATGGCAGCTGTGACCATCCCTCGCATCTACGAGGCAGGGCACTGGAACTCTCCCCTCGGCATCAGAGCATAGCTGTTCATTTCTATTCATGTATTAAACCCTACTGTATGATTGCATCCTTCTCTTCTGTTTTCTTCTTTCTTTCACTTGTGTTATAAAGTATGCTATTTTTAGGCAGTTTAGTATCTCCAGGAATGCTATAGCATTCAGCAATTTTAATGGTCTATGATTTGCCTGTTGAAACTCCAATATAATTGCTCCAAACTTCCAGGTGCTGCAAGCAGATGCTGAGGTCAACTCTTAAGGTCCTTGTTGCAGCTGCTTCCAGCTGCATTTATTGTGCCACCAAATTGATTTTAAAACAAACCTATTCCTCAGCAGGTGGCCCAGAGCTTCCTGACACCTGAAATCATTCACCAACAGATGGGTTCCAATAGTTTTCAGGAAGAAGATGTGTTTCATTTTAATGCCAGAGGAAGCAAGGCTACACGTCTTGCATTACTCCTACTCTTGGTCAATTATTATATACTCAGCATTCAATAAGACATGGTTACGTTTAAAGCTAAGACAACACCAATTTATTTTTAAATTAGTAAAAATATTCTGGCAGGGCAGTTAGGAAAATTCAAGGTAATCAGGTGATATTTACAAGGTTTTGTGAAAGGGAAATCATGTTTGACCAATTTATTGGAGGTCTTTGTAAAGGATTGCACATCCAATCTTTGTTACCCTGATTTACTTTCCATGGATCTGTGTACTTGCGATGTTAGCCTCAGACCCCTGCTCTATATTTTCCATAGGTTTGAGCCATACAAAACAGATACGCAGGAACATGTGCAGATGATACAAGCAGTGATCCGTTTTGAATTTACAATCTGCAGCTGTGCAAGCAACGATCATTCCCTGCCTACGCAGACCACTTGCAAGTTTAGTAAACTTATAGTGGCCTCTGTTGAAGAAAAACCTCGCATCTAAACTTACACCTGTGTCAATTGGGCTGTATGGAGCAGCAACATCAGTGAGCCACTTCAGATGGCACTCGAGATTTTTGCTGCATGTGGGAAGCCCATCCCCCAATTCTTCATGAATAATAAAAACGGTGTACATATTTGGTATTCCTGAAGGCATTTGACAAAGTGCTGCATTGAAGGTTATTGCGCAAAATAATATCTCATGACGTAGGAGAGTAACGGGAACAGAGAATTGGCACACATTTTGTTATAAGTACATAAATGACTTGGATGAAAGTACTAAAGCTGTGGTTGCTAGATATACTGATGACAGAAAGGGAGTTAGTGAAAGGCAAATAAGGTGGCAACAAGAGGCTGTGGATCAATTGATGAAATCATGAAAGATTACAAAGCACTGGTGAGATTTATGTATCCCAGTTCATGATTCACAAAAGGCTAGCATGTAGTTGCAGCAAGCAATTAGGAAATGTACATCATGTTACCATTTATTATGAGAGAATGAATGCAAAGTAGGCTTTGTTTTAAAAAGACTCAATGGAGAGGGTACAGAGGAGATTTACTAGAATGTTGCCAGGGTTTCAGCACTTAAGCTACAGAGAGAGGTTGAACAGGTTGGGTCTTTATTCTTTGGAGCGTACAAGGTTGAGGGGGGACTTGATAGAGGTTTTTAAATTTTTAAGAGGGACGGACAGAGTTGACGTGGGTAGGCTTTTCCCTTTGAGAGTGGGGAAGATTCCAACAAGGGGACATAGCTTCAGAATTGAGGGACAAAAGTTTAGGGGTAACATGAGGGGTAACTTCTTTACTCAGAGGGTGGTGGCTGTATGGAATGGGCTTCCGGTGGAAGTGGTGGAGGCAGGCTCGATTTTATTATTTAAGAGTAAATTGGATAGGTATATGGATAAGAGGGGATTAGAGGGTTATGGTCTGAGAGCAGGTAGATGAGACTAGGTCAGAGAGAGTGGTCGGCGTGGACTGGTAGGGCCGAACGGGCCTGTTTCCGTGCTGTAGTTATATGGTTATATGGTTAAAATGCTGAAGTAATTCAGTGAGTCAGGCAGCATATCTGGAGAACATGGATATACACCATTTAGGGTCGAGATGTTTTAGTATTTCCAGGCACTCGTAAAACCATGCTTGGAGCACTGTACATATAACCGATCTCCTCATTAAAGGAAAGGTGTAAACGCACTGGAAGTATTTCAGGTAAGTAGTACCTGCCTTGTGCGGCAGGTTGGATAGCCTAGCCTTGTACTGAGGGCAAGGAGGAACTGAGAGAGGGAAAAGGTTTTTTTCTGAGATAAGGATAGGCTCAGAAATAAAATAACTTTGTAATGTTTAAATGAAGAGTGTTTTGTATGAATTAGATAGTCACAATCATTGGCCCCCAATAGTAAACAGAATGCGAATCCAACGATGGAAATGAGAAGCTGTGGGTTCCTGGAAACATCAAAAGGAGACCACGGGAGGCAATAGTATAGGATAAAATCTAAAGTGAAAAAATAAAATTTCCAGCTTGATCTGCAAGAGGCTGTGAACCAACCCTTGAATTTATGAACTCACAATATTGGGACAATCCAAACATTTTGTGGCCAATAAAGTGTTTCAGAAAGTAGATCTCATAAACAGAATTGTGGTACTTGGTGGGAGATAAAATGATTCTTCAATACTCAGGGGGGACCTTCCTGACAATAAAGTTGGTGCCTTCATGTTGGGGGAGGACGGTACAGATAGACAAGCAGCCGCTCAGGTTTAACAGAACAATGTTAAGCTCCAAATCGTGGGGATCAGGGCCTGCATGACAATGGTGCACCCTGCTCATGGTTTCTCCCAACATACCTGTCTATCTCCTGGATCTTTTGATTTCCCATTATTTTTGTATAAGTGATTGGATTAGGATAAACCTTTCTTATCTAATATCAACGGAAGCACTTTTAAAAAAAAATGGTACTCTTGGTTGTTGACAACGGTTACCATCTCCAATGCGACATGGGTCCCGAAGTCCTAAAAATAACTTAATTAAAATGAAACCAGCTTGCTCTCCAAATTTGCATGGTTGTAATGCTGAAGGTTCTTCCGCCATCTTGTGGTCAACATGTTGTTTGAAACCTTGCGAGATTCATTTGAATAATCACCATTCAATCTAATATTTTCTACCTCTAGATTATAATTATGCAATTGGGAAATGTTCAATTAAATTAGTTATCGCTTGAAGGTAAACAATATTATTTTTGCAAATTCTTCCATATTCACAGTCTAAGCCATAAAAGTACCCAACCATTGAAATGAATATGTATTTACATAATCAATATTGCAAAGATGAACATATGTCTTATTTACTACTCATATGAAGATTCTTTTCAGGGTTTTCATGTTTCTATAAAGTAACCGAAAAGCAGTGAAAGCAAATTAATGAGAAAGGTTTCACATAATGCGCCAGTTGCAGTTATAATGCTCAATGGATTTAGAATACGCAGAAATTGTACATTTGAAATCCCAGTTCAAACATAAAGTAACATCCTTTTAGTTTAGTTGGTAAATACGCTTACACATATATTTCTCACAGTTGGGAGAATTGAGTCTTAAAATCCAGCAGTGAAGAGCATGGTAATAAATCATTTGTGACAAGGATAGGTAATTTTGCATAATATTGACTGCAGAATTCAAAGCACCTCTCTATTCATGGAAAAGTAGTGAGACTATTCAAACAAGGATAGTCAACCAAGTCTAAACTTAAAGGCATTTGGTTGAGAAGCAGCATGCTACCCACTGGAGTTATTTTTTGGGCAGGTTTAAATATAGCATTTGGTGGACTATTTAAATCACTCACTTTTATTTGGGTGAAAAAGAAATAGTGGAAAGAAGATACATGATGGTTTTCTCACCTCACCATTTGTGGCCAACTCTCTCTCTTTCGAGAGAGAGAGAGAGAGATGACTCTCAGTCTGAAGAAGGGTCTCGACCCAAAACGGCACCAATCCATGTTCTCCAGAGATACTGCCTGTCCCGCTGAGTTACTCCAGGATCTTGTGTCTATCTTCAAGAGAGAGACTAGTCAACATCAAAGAGTGGTGCCTTGTTTACCCTATTAGCTGAAGAATTATATGAAAGAATTTTGATAAATAGATGATTATTGATCAGCAAGCTTAGACCTCACATATTTTGCTTGTTTAATCTCCTATGATTTTTCTTGTTGTACCATTTCACTCTCTCATCCACAAACTTCGTAGATGGTATTGGTTTAATATTCATGTATACCAAAATACAGTAAAAAACATTTGTGTGCTTCCTGTGGAATTATACTATACATGATGAGTACATCAAGCCGCACATAAGTACAACAGATAGTGCAAACAAATAAAACACACTAGAGTGTGGAATGTATTGTTACAGTGGTAATTACAATTACAGTGGTAATGGCCGTCACATTTACAGAGAAAGTGCAGATTTAAAAAGTGCAAGGTCCACAATGAGTTAAGTTGGGAGATCGGGAATAGACCTGAATTTATGTGAAGACCATTCAATAGTCTGATAAGAGTAGGGAAGAAGCTATTCATAAATCTGCTGGTGTGTACTTTCAAGCTTTTGTATCTTCTGCCCAAAGAGAGATGGGAGGAGAATGACAAATTAAAATGGTCATTGATTACGTTGACTGCTTTCCCAAGCCAGCACAAGGTGTCGATGGAGACAAAAGACGTTGGCAGGTTTGTGAAATGGATTGGGCTACATCCACAACTCAGTAATTTTTTGTGGTCTTGGGCAGAACTGTTGCTAAACCATGCTGTGATGCATGATGCTTTCAACAGTGCACCTGTCGAAATTGCAAAGTGTCGTTTTGAAGACATGCCAAACTTTCTTTGTCTTCTTGGGAAGTAGAGATGTCGGTGTGCTTTCTCGGCCATGGCTTCAATGTAGTTGTCCAGGACAGATTGTTGGTGATATTTACATCTGGAAAATTGAAGCGCTCGATCATCCCCAATTTAGCACTATTGATGTTGGTTGGGGCATTTACACCACCTCGTTTCCTGAAGTCAATAACTAGCTCCTTTGTCTTGCTGACATTGAGGGAGAGGTATGGCACCATTTTACTAAAGTTTTGTTGCAAAAAGTGCCCGAAGATAAAAGCAAGATGAAAATCACAACACATGCATGAGTAGCAAATGGGGAAGATAGAGGAAAGTCAGTTAACCACTTGACCAAAATCCCAACTTGCATGATTCTTTTATCTGGTGTTATGGCATCCAAACTATAATCGGGCCGAGCTTAAAATCAATACCTGAAAGAAAAGCCACCAACATGTATTAAAGGTGCCTGTAATGTAATACTATTTAAGTGCCTGTAAGTAAATGTCCACCGAAGGAAACCTGCATAAATAGCTTTTACATTTAGTCCAAACCCTTATGTTCATATAAGCTTGAAATTGTTTGATGGGGTTCAGAAACTCCCCGTGTGTTATTAGCAGTGCATTAACTTTCGGAAATCATGCTGGGAAAGCTGTTCTGCTCTGTCACTCTGCTAGAGGAAGCGATGAAATTATTTGCCCTAGTGAACAATTCATCAGTCAACTACTTGATTCACTGGTGAAGTACAGATTGACTGATATTACTGATACTCCCTATGACAGTTAGCAATGAGCCAGGCAAGGAGAGGTTCAGAGATATAGTGACCTTGGCACTGATTGGCTGCACTGATTCTGCAGTGGACATTTGCAGAAGGCCACAATGTTGGGAATAATGCAACTTCCTCCTTTATGAAGTAGAATCCGCAAACATTGTTATTTTCTCGTGTTTCAAAGCTAATATGCCTCGTAAACATGGCATATTAGGTATCAGCAGAATGTTATTAAAGTAGAACGGCTTTTTTTCCTTCCCCCACAAAGAACACTAAAAGTGGGGAATCTACATTGTTGAACCAATTTTCAAAACACCAAATGAAACAACTTTACATTTGGTTAAAACTATTAATCACATAAAATAGGGTGTGCCTAAAAAATATGCCAAATCATTTAAAGTACATTAACATTCAACAGAAAACCTGAGCAGTTTTTTTCAATGGACAACCTTTCAATACTGGCCTCCCTGTAACCCCAAATTGCACTAATGCTATCTGTCACGAAAAAAAATAGCGTAAAGGATAGTTTCCGGTAAATATAGTTATCAAATTAAGATTAACAAAATTAATAACATTTATGTACCATCTAAAATTAGCTTTGTTCTATAAAATTACTTACTTTTGCAATTGATATCATCCACTCTCCATACATAAACCTTTCCCCTGAAATCCCCTTTAAAACTTCTTAATCTCACCTTAAACTTATGTCCTCTCATTTAATAATGTACCATAGGAAATAAGTGCACCATGCCTTTTATAATTTTATATGCCTCTATCGGGTCTCAGCCTCATTCACTCCAGGGAAAAGAAACTAGCCTGTCCAATCTCTCCCCACAACTGAGTCCTCCAATCCAGGCAACACCCTGGTGAATCTGTGTAGGAAACAACTGCAGATGCTAGTTTAAATCGAAGGTAGACACAAAATGCTGGAATAACTCAGCGGGGCAGGCAGCATCTCTGGAGAGAAGGAATGGGTGATGTTTCGGGTCGAGGCCCTTCTTCAGACCGTTCGAAGGATCTCGACCCCAAAACGTCACCCATTCCTTCTCTCCAGAGATGCTGCCTGACCCGCTGAATTACTCGAGCATTTTGTGTCCACCTGGTGAATCTCCTCTGCACCCTCACCAGTGCCATAATTTTCTTCCAATAGTGTGGTGACCAGAACTGTGCACAATACTCTGTGATCTAACCATTCTTTTGTAAATTAACATTATAACTTTAATTCCCTTCCCATTCCCACTGACCGTTCTGTCCTGGGCCACCATTGTCAGAGTAAGCCAAATGCAAAGGAGGAACAGCACCTCATAGTTTGCTTGGGCAGCTTACAATCCAGCGGTATGAATATTGATTTATCTAACTTCAAGTAACCCTTGCATCCTCTCTCTCTCCGTTCCTCCCCCACCCTAGTCTAGAATACTAGATTCACTGTCGTCCTGTTGAGTTTCACTGTCTGTAAAACTCTTTATCACCTACCCCACAACCAACAATGGACCATTATGGGCTCCACCTTTCCTTGATCATCTTTGCTTTTTGCATACCTTTCATTCATTTGTTCTATATGCCGTCTATATCTCTTGTTTCCCTTTCCCCTGACTCTCAGTCTGAAGAAGGATCTCAAACCGAAACGTCACCTATTCCTTTCCTCCAGCGATGCTGCCTGTCCCGCTGAATTACTCTAGCTATTTGTGTCTATCTTCGGTTTAAAATACCATCTGCTGTTCCTTCCTACACAATGTAACTTTTATATTCTATGCCCAACCTATGAAGCAAATATGCCCATCTCGACACTCTATCGACAGGCATTGCTACTTTCAAGAAAATATGGACTTGAACTCCAATATCCCTCAGTTCACCAACATTCCTGAATACCTTATATTTGCTGCAAATGTTCTATCCTTATTTCACTTCCCAAAATACTTCACTTTGCAATTGTTAGGATTGTTTCATCTGTCAGCACTCTGTAGCCTTAGACAACCTTCCTCACCATGCACATCACTAACTTTCATGTCATCTGCAAACTCACTATTCTCCTACATTCGCTTCTAAGTTGTTAAAACACATCACAAACAAAAAGGGTACCAGTACCAATCTCTGCAGTACGCCACTGGTCACAGGCTTGCCATCAGAAAAACAACCCTCCACCACTACCCTTGGCCTCCTGTCACCAAGACAATTTTGGATCCAATTAGCAAACTCGCCTTCGATCCCATGGGTCCTAACCTTCTGGGCCAGATTACCATTGGGACCTTGTCAAATGCCTGACTATAGTTCATTTAGACAACTTCCACTCTTCTGCCTTCATCGATCATTTTATTTACCTTCTCAAAAATCTCTATCAAATTAGTGAGACATGATATCCCCTGCACAAAGCCATGCTGATGATATTCTTGATCTGCCCCTGCTTTTCCCAAGATACCTAAATCCTATCCCTCAGGATTTTCCCCAACAATTTCCGAACATTGATTTTAGGTTCACTAGTCCATGGTTACCTGGCTTATTTCTGGTTAGCAAAGATGGAAAAATATTTATCAAGGCCCCCGCTATCTCTTCCATTGCTTCCCAGAGCAACCTGGGATAGATCTCACCCTGTACTGGGGACATCAACCCTTATATATCCCATGACATCAAACACCTCCTCCTTCATCATACCGAACTGGTCCAGAATATCCACATACAATACCCTGAACTCCCCATCTTCCATGTCTTTCTCCTTGATAAACATAAATGAGAAATATTCATTTAGGACCTCACCCACATCACTTAGATTACTCTTTTGGACCCAAAGGGGACCCAGTCTTTCCCCATCTACCCTCTTATTCCTAATATATTTATAAAATGTCTCATTGTCTTCCTTAAACTTAAGTGGCAAGGATATTTCATGCCCTCCTTTACCCCTCTTAATTTGTTTCCTGAGTTATCTCCTACACACTCTATATTCTTTATGAAAAGCCCTCAATCCCAGTTGCCTAAATCTGCCACATGTTCTTTTTTTTCTTCCTGATCAAATATCAATATCTTTTGTCATCCAAAATTCTGTAATCTTGCCATCTTTGCTGTTAAACCTTTATCGGACATGCTCGCTTGATTTCTTGCTCTCTTTTAAAAGACTCCCACTTGTCTGCTCTTGTTTTGCTGCAAGCATCTGCTCCCAGTTTATTCTCACCAGGTCATCTTCAATGCTATTGAAATCATGTTCTCCTACTTCAAGACTTAACCTGAGGACCAACGTCATCCCTTTCTACAACAACATTGAAACTCCTCCCCCACTCCCCCCCCCCCCCCCCCCATTGACCTTCCATCTACTGCCCAGTTTTATTTCCTAAGTAGAGGTTCAATACTGTCCCATCTCGAGTAATACATGTTGTGTCAAATAAATTCCATGCATGCACTTAACAAATTCCATCCAATCTAAGGCAATCCCAGTCAATACTGGAAAAGTTAAAATTCCCCACTGCCATAACCCGATTACTCTTATATCTTTGCATGATTTGGTTATATACCACCTGTTCCTCTCATTCCGAGTAACTATAGTATAATCCAGCAAAGTGATTGCCCTTCACTTTTTCCCAAGTTCCACTCCGACGGCCTAATTTCCTCTGGTGCCGCCATTATGTTCTCCTTATAATAGTGCAAATCACTCTCTTTCCCATCTCTCTCTTTCACACCTGAAATTTCTATACGCTGGAACATTAAGCTGCCAGTCCTGTCCTCCCCTTCTATAGTTGTAATAACATCATAATTCCAATACCGATCCACATCAGATCTATTTTGAAAGTTGGAGTACAAGAACAAAATGAAGTTTGGAGGCTCATGCTAATGGATGCACTTTAATTATTATTGAACAAAAATCACATCCCTATCAATTTGGAAGAACTGGAGTTTATGTAAAGTGGTGCCTGAAAAGCCAACAAGGAGAATGATTGATAAATTAAATCTACAAGTCACAAAAGTATGACTAAGACTTTTGGTGATATTGAATGGATAGGAGTAGGCCTAATGTTGTCCTGGTGATGAATGGAATATAGTTTGAAATTCATCTAGTTCAAAAACAACATGCACATCACCAAATTCAGGTTGAATTAAAGAGCTGCCGATGCTTGTAATGATATTGAACTTTTAGCATGACGCATGCAAGGGAGCTTTGATCGTCCAAATGTGTAACTGAAGGAAAGTTGGCGAAGATTACCATGCATTACTAATGAGAATTATAGGAAATTACATGTTCAACAAAACATGCAATGACTAAAATACTATTTTTTTCGTTATTGGCCAGAGAATCTGCAAGATCTCTCTTGTAACATGTCTGATTTTTCTACTTTTTTACAACCAATGCAAATCCTTGCTCGGTGATGGTGATTTAAAAAAAAACCCTATTGAGGGGCTATGGATAGATTTTAAGAGAAAAAATAATAGTTTCTTACTAATGCTTAGTATTAATCTAGTTGCAATATTTTATAATGATATTTCAAAAATGTGAATTAAAAAATTCAAATGTTAAAATTTTACCCCTAGTTGTAATATTAATAAACAAACAAGAATGTATTTCAAATTCCAGTTTTTAGTTGGAATATCTGCAAGGTATAAATATTAGTGTCTACAATGCACTGCTTTACTCTGTACTCAGTTCAACTAAGATCATCATCATTAATCACATATGACAGTTTCTCTTCCAAAGATTACAATATGTTGTAATGTCATTCTAGACCCATGAGTTAGAAATATATTCAGCTAATTGTTGTTGTTCATTTTTGTCACACGGGGTTCTGAAAATCACCAGCAAAAATGTATATATTTATTTTCATCTTGTGCTGTGTACACATGATGTCAATAGAATTGCCAATTTGTGAGTAGAGCAATACTGGAAAACAATTTAACCCATGACACTGGGTATGTGACCTGCTCATGCCTCAGACTTAATTGGATCTTTCTGACATTGCACAGTGATTTATTTCCTGTGTCCCACAGTTCAGCATCTGCAACTGTGATCTTTGTATTGTTACAGTGCCTGAGCTGCGCTGCTTTGACAGAGCTCACACAAGTCTTTAGGCATGAAAAAAAATTAATGTTGTCTTTCATCATTGACATGGCTGGGAAATGTCCATCTGTTCTTCTGTTAGAGTGAAAGTTTATAATTCAATGTCTTGATTTTGAAGCACATTTGGAAATATGAATGATTATAGTTTAAACTGGTGATTTTGTAAGTACAGCTTGCTTTAAATTCCAGCATATAATTGTTATAGAATCCTTGAGAAATGTAAGGGACCGCTGAAAAGAATAATTCCTGCCACAGCTCTCAATGCTGTAGAAACATGGCTTCCCCTTTACCCAAAGCTGACATGCATTCTGCAGACAATAGACAATCAATAGGTGCAGGAGTAGGCCATTTGGCCCTTCGAGCCAGCACCACCATTCAATGTAACAGCATGCTATAATTTTTCTCAATTCTACATAGATAATAAAAACGTTCCTATTAATTTTTGTGTGTTAAATGAATATATTGTATGCTATGTTAACAAAATAAATCTAAAAATGTTTTTAATCAAAAAGATAATTCACTACATGTTCCTCTATTCTAAATTAACTTTAATCATGCCATTTAATATCATGTTTTATTTTCTCCCTCATCTCTCACTGTGAACTGGATCCTCTCCATTTTTCACCTACAACTCATCCAAAATGATGTGGTTATGTTCCCGACTCTCACCAAGTCTCATTGATCTATTAATTCCATGCGTCATAGACCATTTGTTGGTCGATCATTGCTTTGATTTTTAAATTCTCAACAATGTTTTTAAATCTGTGTCCCTTCTTGTTATCTCCTCCTATTCCCTGCATTATGTCTGTATCCTAGTTCTGCCTTCTCGCACTCCTCTTTTGCACACTGCAGCCTAGCTCTGGCCTTTCACAAAAGCCCTGCTCATTTAGGATTCTAATTAAAATCTATCTTTTTGATCAAGCTTTAACTCATCTCTTTATGTAGCTAGGAGTCAAATGTTGTTAGATGTCAGATGAATTGTTATGTTTATTTTACTATGTTAGAGGCTACATAAAAATGCTAGTATTTACAATTGAAGTGAAGTGTGAGATTTTGCATATGAGCTTTACATTTTGAATTATCTTGTATCTGGAAATTAGTGAGTATACAGAGTTGTTGAGACAAAACCAATGACATGATTAAGAGAACGTTTGATAAAAATGAGGGAGAAAGGAATAGAAGATTATGAATGATATATGCAAAGAATTGATAGCTAATTCTCAATTATCATAATGGTGCTCAGTAAAATATACTGCCTATTAATATTTGGGAATTAAATTTCAACTTTAATGAAAAGAGAGAATGCTGGAAATTTTCAGCAGGTCAGGCCACATTTGTGGGAAGGAAAATAGGGCTTACATTTCAGGTTGAAGAATAGTACAGGGTATTTCCAACATCTTTTAATTTTTTTAATTTCAAACATCTGCAGCTTATTTTGATTTTCATTCTACTTTAATGTTATTTTTTTCCAATTGTGCCCATTTAGCCTGAAAGCCAGTTTATTCAAATATAAAGGCACATGTTCATAAAAGCCTCCAACTATTTAATCTTAACTTTCTTATTAAAATAACAAATTATGTCATACTGTTCATATTTGTACCATCTGTGGAATATAATTTTTTGTTAAATATTGACATTGTTTGGATACAACTGATATTTGAGGGAAAGTCGGCCTTGAAATTGCCTATGCTGACATGCTAAAGCTTAATTTGGCTGTGAGATTTTGCAGCAAAGTTAATTTCTCCTGATGCTCAAATCATTGGCTGGGCACCACTGTTTCCTGCATGCAGTCTATTGCATGGAAATAAAAATATGGGTGAATCCAGGGTCAGGTCAGGAGAGTTTAGGAGCAAAAGAGAGGGCCACGTCTGGGAGCCCAGATAGGTCCTTGAGGGTGGTGGTGGGGGCATGGGAGAGGCTGTACTGTGACGTATACCTCGGGAAGAAAGGTTTGATATGCACAGAGATCAAATCGTTCCAAGAATGTACTTGGAGATTCGGGCCTAGAGGTCCAAGAGAACAGGTCTAAATGGAGAAGTTGCTCAGCAACACGGTGTTTGGTCATGAGATTGGGGATAGGCCAGTGAGTTGCTCAGGTTGGTGGAGCATTCTGTTGGGTTCCCAGTATTGAAGTAAAATCAGTTCAAGGAGCAATTGCTGTAGCAGAGGGACAATTTTACGGTAACATGATTGATCTGGGAGTGCCCAATAATAGGTGCTCCTTAGAACAATATACCCCAATTCCTGATCACAAGAACTCACCATAGGAAATTACATTATGTTTTGGATGATTCATCGGAAATGAAGTGCTCTTTTGAATTCATTTTGATCCAGTCTAGAATTGGTGGAATTCAGAAATATTGAACCATGTGTTTCAATGAAGAATAGTTAACACATTTTAATTCTGTCGTGATTTCTTCCCCTTTCTTATTATAAAGACAACAGAATCTGAATTTCTTTAGCTCTACTTTTGATTCTAATTAAACAAATATGTAATTAAAATCAATTTGTGACATGTCTACTACTTCAAAATTAGAGTAGCACTCAACATTTGATGTATATGTAAATTCTCTGGACTTTGAGATGTTGACAACTCTATTAATTATGTCACAGTGAAATTTCATTAGCACCTTGCTCTTACATGATTTTTTTGGAGTTTATTTTTTGTCATATTTTATTTGGTTACAAAAGCATTAAACAGATAGATAAAATTTGTTGATTGTTACCAATGCAATTTTGAAAATAAATCTTGATTCAAAGTTTAAATAACCAAGTGGATTAGAATAATAAGAACTACTCTATTTATATTGCACTTGGAATTAATGCAGGGTTCATAGAGTCATTCAAGTGCTTCACCAATTTATTTCCAATACTATCTTTAATACTTGGAGCAATTCAAAGAGAACAACTTCAATTTGTTTAAATTCTGGAACATGCACCATGGAACATCCTATGCCCATTGTACATGAAACATAAACTGTTGGTGCCTTTCGTGATAAATTGGGATACATTTTAGAACAAGATTGAAACAAAATCTTCTGAACTATCCTCTTTTTGATTTAAAAACATAAATACAAATAAAGTAATTTGGTATTAGTTTCTTGAGTTATCATTGTTAGCTTGCAGAATATTTCCAGCATTTTTAGTTTTTATTTCGGATCTCTAGCAACGATAGTTTTCAATTTTCATTAATCATCCATCCTCTTGTTTATGGCATCATATTATATCTCATATAATTCTTCGTCTGAGGAAAATAACAAGGAACCATTAATAATACTAATTTTTTTTTAGTATATGCGGCTGACAGCGATTTGCAAAATTTTGAATTTGTCACTAATATCTCAGCCTCAGTGTACACCTCCGCTACATACAGTAGAGCTTAGTAATAATTAAAATTCCTTCACAATGTCTTTGATGTACCAATTCAGATTATATTTCCTTTGCAAAGCTTATCTTTAGCATCTTAAGTTTCTTTAAGCCACCATTATTGGCCAGACCTTCAACTGTCTTTTCCCTGGAATTCCACTAAAGTATTGCATTTGCTTTTAAGTCACTCCCGAGAAACCTCTTTCTTTAAAGCTTTTAGCTAGATATTGCAAAATCTCCTTATGTAGCCTGTCATGAAGTGTCCCGTGAAGTGTCTTAGAGTATTATACTGTGGTGAAAACACTCTGCTGCTGCCACTATACTGATGCATGTTTCTGGCCAGTGGATTGTCTGTCTTTGATCATTAATAGTTTCACACAGGAATCCTGATAGCTCTTGATTTTCCTATCTCCAGGTGATCTTGGCTCAATAGTTATTCTCCACTTTTGAATCGAAAGGTTCATCATGAAATGTCATTGGAATGTCGAATGAAAGAAAATCCTAAGGCTTTTTGTACGTACATTAAAAGCATCATTAACTATGCAGAAGGGAAGGACTACTCAAGGATAAAGGAGAGAGTTTATGTCTAGAGTCAGAAGATGTGGGAGAGGTGCTAAGCGAGTACTTTGCGTCTTTATTCACCAAGGAGACGAACATGGAGGATAGTGAGATCAGTGTGGCGTATACCGATATGCTAGGGCAGTTTAAGAGCGTGGAGGTGAGGTGTTGGGTCTCTCAAAGCGTAAAGGTGGATAAATCCCCAGGACCTGGTCCCCAGTGAAGTTACTGTGGGATATGATTTAATAGTTTATTTATATTTACATGAACTGTTTGGTGAATACCCTGTACTGATAACACCAGGAACATGGTGGTCAAGAAAATGGAATACAATGTATTCATAGTTAAGAATATAATTACTATATCTTGCAGCAAATGTTGCAGTGTGTGAGACCAAATGTGAATACAATGTAACTGTAGAAGTGATCCACAAGATTTTCAGTGCCTGGAGTGGATAGATTATGATTCGTGGTGAAGTGTTAAGTAAACACAGCGATCATCAACTTTATGGATGGCTGAATTTACAAATGTATATTAATCTGAAGAGTTAACATCATGTGCTTTTTTGTACTTTCTATGGGGTTTAACTACATTTCAAAGAGGGAACAATGTGGCGTATTTATGTACAAGTAAACCTTTTAGAACTTACTACATTATGTGGGATGACTTAATACATTGTTGTACCAGACACTGCTATTGAGAGTTTTCACTGCAATCACTAAAATATATTCTGTTCATAGTTCTGCCCCTGTTATTTGATTTAGAGAGCCTATGTGCAGTTTTAATGGCGCAATTCAGTTTTTTTCTAAACCAGCATGGCATGGTCTCCTTATTTTGTAAATAAATAATTATTTACAGATGGAAACCACAGGCAATCATAAATCAAATAAATGTGGAATAAAGTCAGAAAAGGTGATCAAATTTTATGCAACATGTATATTTATGTATTTCTATTGCAAAATAACAAATATTTTATCATTATGAGACACTCTTGAGGTTTCTAAGGTTTATGCACTTGGACAACATATTCTATTTGCAATTTGTTCCATGTAATGCAATACTGTTGGCAGTTTCTTTTTTAATGTGCACTACATATGTATTTGCAGGTTGCCGACAGCTGGGCACTACATTTTTCTGCTCTGCACCTGCATGTATAAGTACATACATAAACAAAAAGAAATTAAATCTTATGCAGAGCAGTAAAAAATCCAACCAGCCATGAACCACAGGGGAACATGATGACAAGTGTATAGCTGTAAACAAGCTTTAAAGGGATTTAATCCTTTTGACAAGTGCCCACAATGGCATCTCATGCAGAGTCGGTATACGCAGGGATTTGAGAACAAGCATCATTGAGGAGTTTATTTTCGAAATTCAAAGCAAACCAGCTTCAGCATTTTCCAAAAGAACTACACCTGAAAATCATGTAATTACCCTCTTTTCTCAGATTTCTGGCCCAAATATTACTGGTGCTGACACTAACGATCAAAGCACAGCACTGATATAATGAAAGTGGAGGTCATATTTTAGAATGAACATTACAAAATCAACCATACTTCAAATAAACATTACCAGCTACAGGAATGTCACATTACATTTGTCCCTTTGGAACATCTGAAATGGAATATAATATCTTAAACACAAACTTTTTCCCTAAAAAGGAATAAAACAAATGGTTTCTTTGTTTAGTTATAAATATTGGGGCATTCATTGGAGGATTTATACGGCATGATATTAAATATTTTTACCAACAAATATCTAAGGAGTTCATCTTAATTAATCTGAACATTAAAGCAGTAGCAAGCAGAAATAAATTGATGGGTCTCCTCCCCTGTCCCCTTGAAGAGATTTGCCTTTGTTTTTATGAGAACTGAAAGGAAGCAGATACAAATCAAATTGGACGCATAATCATCAGAAGAAAAATCCATTACGTTTGAAATAATATTAGAGCAGTTTAAACCCCCTTTCATTAATTTCAATGCTATGTGGACCATTTACCTTTTCTCTGTCTTGTAGATTTAACCTGTGAGATTTGTCAAGAAATTTCCTTCTCTCATTCCCAAATGGACATTTAATGCTAACAGCTGGTGAAATTCATAAAGTGTAGCTGCACATCTAACAGGCTCCTGTGATGTACTTCTTCATCTATTACCAATGGTTCCCAGAGCTTATTTCAAAATAATTTGCATGTCAGTCCATGAAATAAACTAACCAGTGATCACCACTGCACCCTCACTCCATTGCGGCTGTTATCTATTTCCATCTCTACACATCCTTTATAAAATAAAGGAAATGCCCTGCTTTTCGGAATTTAAAACGTGATCAGAAATGGGAGCCATAACCAAAACAAACTGCTTCAAAACTAAATCTGGAAAGAGGATTTCTCAAAGTCCTGTATTGTTTAAATGATATATTGGAAAAAAAATTCAAAACACTCTTAAATTATTAAAGGCAGAGCAAAATTTTGAAGCAAAGACAGAGACTGCACTCCATTCACCCTGCCCACAGTTGTCCGCAGTCTGATCACAATCTCCCTTAATTTGCTATCTCTGATGGATTCTACATAAATCCATGGTATCTGAAGTCAGAGGCACAAGGAACTACAAATGCTGGTTTCATGTCAAGAAATACCGAAGTTCTGGAACCAATCAGCCCAAGTCTTCAACTTATCCTGCAGCAAATTTAATTCATCAATAATTTTACTGCAGAACTATCTAGCAAGTAGTTGCTGCCATTTCAATGCAAAGATTATTGACCAGAACTGCCTCAGCCCACAGTCTTGCGCAGCAAGGTATCAGAAAAGTCTGGAGTCATGCAAGTACAGACATCAGACTGTGAAATATATTCGGTATTAATACTAAGTGATGACAGCTTCATCAAAATTATTTCAGCAAAATCTGGCCATAATCATCATGCACTCCCAGTTATGGAGATTTAATAAAAATGTTTTTTTCCTCCATTGATGTTGTAAATTCCACTTGGTCTCCTGGAGGCAAATATGTAATCATGAGTGAGCTTCTCGACCAACCTTTGGTATTAATTTTATTTTGTTGTACATACCCATGTTCATTTGTTGCTACTTAAAAGATTTTTTTTCTTCACATTTTCAATCAAAATGAAGGCATTGACTTGTACCACAAGAAACCTCATGGGCGCCAGTAACCCTCCAGTACATGTCAAGACTGGTGAGTCTTGCGTCTGTAAGAATATTCATTTGCAGGATCATCACATTCAAGCTTTATCGTGTCAAAATTCATTTAGAAGGCACATAGTAATTATATCTATCATCTTCATGTTCCTTACACAGATACACTGTGGACAATTCAGAAATTCAACATGCGATCTGTACACAAATAAAGCTAGCATTTGGATTAGGGACATCCTTGACAGTGACAATCAGGTTACTCACCTGTTCAATTAATGCACTGCACTTTTTAAACATTGAGCTAATGTTTGGCATGCAGATTTTAATGTAACTTGAAAACAAAACAGTTCCAGTTTGGTCAACAATTGCCTCCTCTGCTTTTTGAAATGCATTGATAAGGAGGAAGCCATTTTTCACCACAGATGTGATGGCTATGCTGGTTCAGATTCTCTGACGCTTACTCAACTATCAAGGCAGATCATGACTTGGTGACACAGTGAATGTTAATACTACTTTTCGGCAAGTATCAGGATCATGTCAAAGGCTTCTGCTAAATGACTTTTATTTGTCAGATGTTTGATACATTAAAAAAGTCAAATGACCAATAATTCTACAGCATATAAATGTATCTCTGCTTCCATGCAAAGAGGGGAACGGCAATTCATATGACAACTGTTTTTCTCAAACGTTTACATATTTGGTGGTACTCACCAAAATCCCTCAGAATGCCCATGCTTTTTATTTGAGACTCCAAAATATTTCACAAGGTTTAATGCATAACATCATCATTTTATGTTTTCTGGCACCTATTCCCTGTGATGTGCAAAGATTTTAAAATATTTTTTAAATCATCTTTTCATCATAGAATTAAGTATTTTATTTATTGAACGATAAGAACGGTGGATGACCTACACAGGTGGTTGAATAGACTTTTTTTCCTAATCCAGTGAAGTTTAGTTGTACATTCACAAGATTCAGTATTAACAGTGAATGGTGATGCATACAAGTCAAAGTAACATTTGCTCTTCCTCCTTCCCCAAATATGGTTTGGTTTCTGCATCATTTCTGGAGGTTGCAGAGCTGATTTGTCAACCAGCACTTATGCGCCACCTGGTGGGCAATTTACTGCAGATGCTGGAAACTACCCTGGGATACAAAGTGCTGGAGTAACTCAGCTAGTCAGGCAACATCTCTGCAGGACATGGACAGGTGACGTTTCAGGTCAGGACTATTCATTTCAAATTATTTTGTGATTAGTCATTTGCTCAGAGCAGGGAAGAAAAGGTCCGAAAATAAGTTGGTGACAAAACAGAATAAAAGCAGCCAATTTTAATTCTTTAAGCCCATCCCCATTCCCCCCCCCAAAAGGATCCTGCTCAGGAACCACATTCCTTAATGACAGTTGGAGATTTAAAAAAAAATTATCTGCAAGAGTTTTGCTTCCTAACACAATGCAAAAAATGGAAAATAAGTTAATTTGCACTTGCAGGAAAATGAATTATGCAATCTAGTATAATTGATCTGGTTATAGAAAGCATTTTGTTATAAAGAAGTACATAAATCAGAGGAGCAGCAGGTTTAATTATTTCCCCCCAAGGACTGTGCAGAAATGTAGCCAATCACTGAGAAGCAATAGCTAAATACATTCATAAAGCAAAGACAGGCATCAGCTGCACAGTCTGGCTCCAATTTCTAGAGGAAGGTGAAGTAAAAACTTGTCAGCCCACTATGCAACCTCTTAATCTCACTGTTTATTCCAGACTTCATTAAAATCAATCTCCACTGTTTGGGCTGTCACTCAGGCCGAGCTCAGAGTCCTGCTGCCCACCTTCCCCTGAGAACATCCTTCATTCTGATAAATGGTCTGTTACTTGTACTGAGGCCGAGAGGAGAATGGTCTTGCAATTGAGGAGATGGAAGGGGACAGCTTCCCTCAAAAGTCCCTGAGTAGAATATGATAACAGTTTGTGGAGAAAGACCTGTCAGGCAGAAATAAGTTTGGTAGCAACACGAAAATCAAATAATTGAGTCCTTCACTGCTGTTATAATGACACAGTGAAGCAGACAGAACAAGAAGCACAAATGGCAAGTTCACTGGCTGAGTGCCAAGTTTGGTCTTTGGAGTGCAGCACAGAGGTGAGATATCACGCATGAGATATAAAACAAACTAACAAAAACTGAAAACTGAAAGTTTCCCTCTTTAGTAAATACCAACTAAAATTTGAAAAGTATGGTTCTCAGATATGAAATCAATATTATTTTTGCAAACAGAAGTCAATGGTTTCTTGCTTTAATGGATTTTGTACACAAAGTCAGCTAGAACAGTTTAATAAAAAACAGATGCTAGAAATACTCAGTGGTCAGGCATTAACTTTGTAGTTAATTAACTATGAGGACAGAACCGGAATTAATTACTCTTCGGTAGTATTAGAAAGTTACAGTCATTCAAATTTTAAGTCAGCGTAGAGACAGGGAAAATAAAGAAGAAAGATTAAAAAGATAGGGTGGAAGATAGAATGTTCAATTACTACAGGATAATAAGGGCACCACCTCTCTGAGTTCAATTGAACTGGAGTCTGGATGGCATTGCTGTTCGATTCTTCAAAGAACATATGCTCTGATTTTTGCCTCATTAAATGTGTTGTTTACTTTTGAGACCATCAATGATCCTATTAAATATTTTTTATCAGATTAACAACAATAAAATAAAAAATCTGAACTCAAGATAGGAACTGGTGTTAAACAGCATCTGCAAAGAGAAAATGACAGCTGGTAATATCATGTTCACCTTACAGATCAAGCGAAGAAATATGAAATTAAGGAAAGGAAGCAGTGAGGTACTGGAATCATATTTACTTCAGGAATGCTGAATGCCATTTATCTAGATTGTCTCTAGATTGTCTCGAGCATCGTGATTGTGAGCACTCACATTTGCATCTCACATACATTATTTTGGAACCATTGGACAAAAAAAACTGCATCAAGTCGCTCGCGGTCTGCTATTTTCCAGACTTGAATACAATTTTTTTTCTTTTATCCCAAGTCAGTCATCATGAACAAAAGTTTTATCATTCCTCTTCCAGATCTTGCATGTCCCTCTCCATCCATAATCGTGAGACTGACCCGAGCTTCGGTAAAAATGCGAAATGATAAAAGTATTTGCATTTGAATGCAGCCTGACCACAGATCCATATTCCTTGGCCATTTTACTTTGCCAAGAAGCAGTCGCAGATGTTTAATGGGGGCTCTATTTTCACTCCAGGAGTTCTTTATAACCTCTCCCCAAACTCAAAAGTACTCATTAATTAAGGATCTCGGCAATTTATTTCTTCCGTTGTATACAATGCTGAACTTGTGTGCATTGGTCTATCTACTAAATTTGTCTGGAATTTTGTGTAATTCTTCATGTACCTTTTATTCTTCCTAAGTATTATTTCATCTCTTTATTTCACTATCAATTTCAATACAGGCAGTGCATTTCTGTAACCTGACCAAAATGTTCAAAAGGTCCTAGTTCCAATCTGAGGGCACTCTACTTGGTATATCACAACACTCCCTAATTAGTTCTATCAGATTGCTTTTGATCTATCGGATGTTTCTTTTTATTTAATTCACTTCCACAATGTCACAGAGCTTTTGTAGCTCAATTTGGATATTATGTCCTCAGAAAGGTCAAGGAGATTGGTGAGACAAGTCTATTATATCAGAGATTGTTTTGTCTGTCACTTACTAAATTTATTACACAAAGATACACTTTATCCTTGTTCCTAATGAAAACTATTTTTATAGTTCCTCATCTAAAATTGTTTAGTATATGACCTCTCAAGAAATTAGATTTGTTTCAGACCAGTAAAGTTGTGTGTTCTTTGACTGTCTCAAGGTGATTCTCCTCTCGTGAATGTTCAGTACTATTCAGATTCAGAACTTTGTGTGTTAAGGCAGGAGTAGGATTTTGGGAATGCTAATGATATGCTGATTTCATTGTGGAAAATTTAGTTTTGGTGAACCTAAATTATACTTTCTAATTCAAATTCGGTGGATACTAAGAGTAGTTCTTTTCAGCTGCTCCTACATATGGTATATTCCTGAATATTGTCCATCTTTGTTAGAACAGCACAAAATTGCATAAAAGCACTTAACAACCAGTGCAAATTTAATAATGGTCTGTATTGCATTGAGTAATATCCGGGAGTTTTGAATTGTTTTGTTACTACTTGAAATTGATTGCTTTCCCTAATTGTACAGTGTCCAAATATTACCTATTTCTTTTGTTTCTGCTGTGATATAAATAGTTAAAACCAACTTCCTGCACCAGGTTACATTCTTGTTATGGAATGCTCAAAGGCAATTCTGGATTTAGTGTTGTCCAATGAACCAGATTTGATGAGAACTCGAGGTAAAGGAACCGCTTGGAGGTAGTGATCATAATATGATTAGTTTTAATCTGCAATTTGAGAAGGAGAAGGTTAAATCGGAAGTGTCAGTGTTGCAGTTGAACAAAGGGGATTATGAAGGCATGAGAGAGGAACTGGCCAAGGTAGACTGGAAAGGGATCCTAGCAGGAATGACGGTGGAACAGCAATGGCAGGAATTTCTGGGCATAATCCGGAAGACGCAGGATCATTTCATTCCAAAATGGAAGAAAGATTCTAAGGGGAGTAGGAGGCAACCTTGGCTGACAAGGGAAGTTAGGGATGGAATAAAACTAAAAGAAAAGATGTAAAACGCAGCAAAGAGTAGCCGGAAGCCAGAGGATTGGGAAACCTTCATAGGACAGCAGAGGGTAACAAAACGGGCAATACGGGCTGAAAAGATGAAGTACGAGGGGAAGCTGGCCAAGAATATAAAGAAGGACAGTAAAAGCTTCTTTAGATATGTTAAGAGAAAAAGAGTAGCAAAATCAAATGTGGGTCCCTTGAAGGCAGACACGGGTGAAATTATTATGGGTAACAAGGAAATGGCAGAAGAGTTGAACAGGTACTTCGGATCTGTCTTCACTAAGGAAGACACAAACAATCTCCCAGGTGTATTGGAGGATCTAGGGGGGTAGAGGAACTGAAAGAAGTTTTCATTAGGCGAGAAATAGTATTGGGTAGACTAATGGGACTGAAGGATGATAAATCCCTTGAGCATGATGGTCTGCATCTCAAGGTCCTCAGGGAGGTGGCTCTCGAAATAGTGGACGCATTGGTGATCATTTTCCAATGTTCAATAGAATCACGATCAGTTCCCACTTTTCAAGAAAGGAGCGAGAGAGAAAACCGGGAATTACAGACCAGTTAGCCTGACTTCGGTGGTGGAAAGATGCTGGAGTCAATTACTAAAGAGGTAATAACGGTGCATTTGGATGGCAGTAAAAGGATAAGTCCAAGTACGCAAGGATTTATGAAAGGGAAATCATGCTTGACTAATCTTCTGGAATTTTTTGAGGATGTGACAAGTAAAATGTATGAAGGAGAGCCAGTGGATGTATCTAGACTTTCAGAAAGCCTTTGATAAGGTCCCGCAGGGGAGATTGGTGACTAAAATTAGAGCACATGGTATTGGGGGTGGGGTGTTGGCATGGATAGAAAATTGGTTGGCAGATAGGAAGCAAAGAGTAGGAGTAAACAGTTCCTTTTCAGAATGGCAGGCAGTGGCGAGTGGGGTGCCGCAAGGCTCGGTGTTGGGGCCGCAACTGTTTACCATATATATTAATGATTTGGAAGAGGGAATTAGAAGCAACACTAGCAAGTTTGCGGATGACACAAAGCTGGGTGGCAGTGTAAACTGTGAAGAGGATGTTAGGAGGTTGCAGGGTGACCTGGACAGGTTGAGTGAGTGGGCAGATGCGTGGCAGATGCAGAATAATATACATAAATGTGAGGTTATCCACTTTGGCGGCAAAAATAAGGAGGCAGATTATTTTCTCAATGGAGTTAGGTTAGGTAAGGGGGAGGTGCAGCAAGACCTGGGTGTCCTTGTACACCAGTCACTGAAAGTTGGCGTGTAGGTACAGCAGGCAGTGAAGAAAGCTAATGGAATGTTGGCCTTCATAACAAGAGGATTTCAGTATAGGAGTAAAGAGGTTAGACAATAGACAATAGGTGCAGGAGGAGGCCATTCGGCCCTTCGACGTGATCATGGCTGATCATTCTCAATCAGTACCCGTTCCTGCCTTCTCCCCATACCCCCTGACTCCGATATCCTTAAGAGCTCTATCTAGCACTCTCTTGAATGCATTCAGAGAATTGGCCTCCACTGCCTTCTGAGGCAGAGAATTCCACAGATTCACAACTCTCTGACTGAAAAGGTTTTTCCTCATCTCAGTTCTAAATGGCCTACCCCTTATTCTTCTGCAGTTGTATAGGGCCCTGGTAAGACCACATCTGGAGTATTGTGTACAGTTTTGATCTCCTAATTTGAGGAAGGACATCCTTGTAATTGAGGCAGTGCAGCGTAGGTTCACGAGATTGATCCCTGGGATGGCGGGACTGTCATATGAGGAAAGATTGAAAAGACTAGGCTTGTATTCACTGGAATTTAGGATGAGAGGGCATCTTATAACAGGTATAACAGGTGTAACAGAGCTTTATTTGTCGTTCGGCACCGAAGTACCGAACGAAACTACATAGCAGTCATAGAAAAAAAAGAACACAAGACACATAACCCCAACACAAACGTCCATCACAGTGACTCCAAACACCCCCTCACTGTGATGGAGGCAACAAAACTTCCACTCTCTTCCCCACGCCCACGGACAGACAGCTCGTCCCCGACCGACCCGCACAGTCCCCGCACCGGGCGCTGAAACGTCCCGCGGCCGAACCGGGCGATGAAAGGCCCGCGACCGAGCCTTGCGCAGCTAAGTCCAGTGGCCGAGCCGCACCGGGCGATGTAAAGTCCCGTGGTCGAGCCGCACCAGCGATGTTAAGTCCCGTGGCCGAGTCGCACCGGGCGATGTTAAGTCCCGCAGTCGAGCCGCACCAGCGATGAAAAGACCCGCAGCCGAGCCGCACCGGGCGATGTTAAGTCCCGCAGCTGAGCTGCACCGGGCGATGTTAAGTCCCGCAGCCGAGCTGCACCGGGCGATGTTAAGTCCCGCAGTCGAGCCGCACCAGCGATGTAAAGTCCCGCGGCCGAGCCGCACCGGGCGATGTTAAGTCCCGCGGCCGAGCTGCACCGGGCACTGTTAAGTCCAGCGGCCAAGCCGCACCGGGCGATGTAAAGTCCAGCGGCCAAGCCGCACCGGGCGATGTTAGGCCCCGCAGCCGAGCCGCACCCCGCTCCGTGAGGAAGAGAAAAGTTCCCCCCCCCCCACACCACCACCCCCTCCCACACATACACAACCAAAAAAATATATAAAAACCATCCCAACACCGACACACCACAAAAAAAAAGAGGAAAAAAGACGAACAGACTGCTAGTAAGCCGCTGCCGTTAGGCGCCGCCACTAGAAACATATAGAATTATAAAAGGACTGGACAAGCGAGATGCAGGAAAAATGTTCCCAATGTTGGGCGAGTCCAGAACCAGGGGACACAGTCTTAGAATAAAGGGGAGGCCATTTAATACTGAGGTGAGAAAAAAACTTTTTCACCCAGAGTTGTGAATTTGTGGAATTCTCTGCCACAGAGGGCAGTGGAAGCCAAATCACTGGATGGATTTAAGAGAAAGTTAGATAGAGCTCGAGGGGCTAGTGGAATCGAGGGATATGGGGAGAAGGCAGGCACGGATTATTGATTGGGGACGATCAGCCATGATCACAATGAATGGCGGTGCTGGCTCGAAGGGCCGAATGGCCTCCTCCTACACCTATTTTCTATGTTTCTAAGTTTCTAATTACTCTTCCATTTCAATATGACTAATTACAGTTATTCAAACAACCTTATTAATTTAATCGAAGCATAGTATATACTGCATAAAGTTAAGGGACATTGTCTGCTTATGTCAAATTTCTTACTTCCCACAGATTTAGATGTTACACCTCATTTTGACCTCTTTGAACTTTGCAAACGAGAAAGGCGTTTTCAAGGAATCTATCCCAATTACACACAATTGGGTTAAAAATGACAATTTTTCTTAGTTTCTTTCAATAATCTTACGTCTTCTGTCATGATGTTGTACGAGCAAGGAAGTAAATATAATAGATGGTGCAAATATAAGCTTAAAACCAGAAGATGCTGAAAATGTTTGGATCCATGCATTGGCATCTTTATGCAGAGAAACATAGTTTGAGAGTGATAACTTTTTTACTTGATCAAATGTACTTGAGTGAGCAAGTATTGGAAAGAGTTACATAGCAATATTATCCAAAATACAACAAACGGGAGAAATGCAATGGAACACACGGAAGGAATCCCTTCTACATCATTCATTTTGTCATTTAATCTCTCCTAGCATTCACCTAACATCGACCTTTGCTTTTGTTTTATTCTTTATTTTGTCTTTGTTTGCAGCCACTTGCTCAAAATGATTCAATTTTCCAGTTCTGATGAAAAATTATAGACTAAAAATATTAGGTTTGATTCCCTTTCCATAGTGTCTGACCTATCGAATAGGTTCACCGTTTTCTCATTTAATTACAGGGAGAGGCTTTTCTTTGTGTAAACTTATCTATTTAATGTACAAAATATTTTGAATGAAAGCTAACAAGATTCAGAATGAAACTCACTGCTTTTGAGCTGGATATAAACTATAAAAGATCGATAAATGTAGTTCCTGGATCATATTTGAGTTTAGTTTTAGTTTAGAGATACAGGCCCTTTGGCAGTGCTGGATTTTCTAAGGCCCCCCTCTGTCATGGCTGACCATGGGTGATGCATCCTGGTTGTTGGCTACTTGCTCCAAACCTCAGCTAGAGCAGCATCGATGTGTGGTCGGATGTAAACCTGGGCGATGTCATATGAAGGACAGGCTGTTGCCCATGCAGCTCGTCCCCCCTCTCCACGTCGCTGATCGATCCAAAGGAACAGCAGAGCCATTACAGTTTGGTACCAGCGCCGTCGCCGAAGCTGTCAGAACGAGGTTGTAGACAACGACGAACTGCCTTAGGGACTCCGACTCCGGATTTTTCCTGAGGTTTACTCCTGGAGCCTTTTCCATGACTGGATATGGCCACAAGGCAGTGGAGATTTTAGATCAGAGTTTTCCCTCCCCAAGATGGACTGCCTTCCCAGGCTGATGAGTCCCATCTGCCCGAGACCTGTGGGGGCGGGAGCGTCTACCTTCCAGTCTATAGCACATGCTCATTGCAGCCTTCATCCGCCTTCCCAGCCGTTGTGACGCACCACTAAAGTCAGCCATCGTCCACCTGTTTCATTGTTGAGGTCTTGGTTGGATTGCTCTTTGTCAGGGGCCTCCCCTCGACCTTACCGCCATGGGTGACCCTACCAGGAACATAGCTCCAGACGGCATCGCTCTCAGGATCTCAGGACCACACAAGCTTCTCCATCATGGGAAGGTGACAATCCACGGAGAAATTAGCAGTAAAACATAGCACAAAAAGTAAGGAAATTTGTGTTCGCTAGATTGTTTCTTTGTTGTAACAATGCTTCTTGGCAATAAATCTTATACAGTTGGAAAGCCTGTTTATTTCCCTTTGAAATGGTGCAGACACCTACTGACCACTGTAGCAGGGCCCATGCTCACAGATGCTGCCAATCAGGTGCCAATCAGGCACCTGATTGTCAGCACCTGGGGGTACCAGAAGCTCAAAACAAGAGTCAATAGCAACAGCAGAATAAGCTGTTTGGCATTGGCAGAGAAGATTTGGCAAATTTTTCATGGGCGCAACCCATATACTCAGCTCTGCTGCTCATCCCACAAATGCATGTTCCTTACAAATGTGGCACCATTTAAAAGGGAAATAAACAGGCTTTCCAACGGTATAAGATTTATTGCCAAGAAGCATTGTTACAACAAAGAAATAATCTACCAAACACAAATTTCCTTACTTTTTGTGCTATGTTTATATGCTACGGGCCCCGCATTTTTGAGGCCTCCACACTAAATGCTTGCAAGCTGTCTGGTGAAAGCGGCATCTCACGATCTGGCAACCCTGTTGTTTACATGTCGGGGGAGCTGCATGCCGCATGGTACGTAATCATTACGGACGTCATTAATAACATGATACGAATAAATAATTTTGTTCAAATGTCAATTTAAATTGTCCTGTATTGGCTGTCCACACAAAATGCTGGAGTAACTCAGCGGGACAGGCAGCATCTCTGGAGAGAAGGAATGGGCGACTTCTTCAACTTGAAGATTTTTTTGTTTTGGAACTAAAATACTTTATTTCCGAGTGTTGTTTTGCACAAGCCAACCTTACCTTTCCCTCCCCACCCTCTCCCCAGCCCCACGACAGTCCCGACTGAGATTAAATGGCCCCTGTAACGCACGGCTCAGTTTGGGCACGACGATCTGCGGCGCATCTCGGACCCGGCGCTTTACAGGCCGCTCCGTCCCACCGGTCGCTCCGCACTCCATCCCGGGTCAGTGACGCTTCCGGTCCGGGCTCTGACTCTTGCTCCTCGGGGGCCCCTTGACGAAGCTCCAGTCCACGCTGATGGGCTGCCCGGCCAGCTCGACCCATTCAAACCCTCCATGGCCGCCTGCGCCTCCTTGTCGGTCTTGTACTCCATCAGAGCGTAGCCCTTGTGGTAGCCAGTGCACCGGTCCAGGTTGAGGTGTAGGTTCTTGATCTCACCGTACTCAGCAAACTTGTCGTGGATTACCTATTCGGTGGCTTCCTCGTGGACCCCGGTCACAAACAGGATCCACCCCTCCACCGAGCGTTGAGGGCCTGGCTCGTCGCCGTCTTGCTCCACGGAGTCGTAGTCTCATCTCAGCCTGGATCGAGCGCCTTCCTTGGAGCCAAATCCTCGGTCTTTCCTCTTCTTCGCCTTCTCCTTCAGTTTGTGGATACTTTTGTTGCCCTCGTTGTCCATGACAAAGTCCTCGCCGCCTGTCTCATGGAGGTCCAGCAGAAGATAGGTGACGTTTTGGGTCGAGACCCTTCGGGTCTACCTCCGGACAGTGTAGGCCTAGGCGCCACCAAACGGTGGTTGCATAGCAACCCGCCTCCCGGCCCAGGCGACCGTCATTGGTGGAGCGGGAGCATGTGGCCACTGGCTGGGTGAGGTCACGTGGGTCGCGGGGCTGCAACATCACCTTGTTCCGTATTTGGGAGTGAGGAAGTTGGCAACCCTAGCTACAGGCCCCGCACTAGCTTAATCCGGCCCTGCCCTTCAGCCCACCGAGTCGGCACCGACTGGCGATCATCCCGTACATGAACGCTATCCTACACACTAGGGACAATTTACAATTCTTACCGAAGCCAAGTAGCCTACAAACCTGTACATCTTTGGAGTGTGAGAGGAAACCAGAGCACCCGGAGAAGATCCACTCGGTCATGGGGAAAACGTACAAACTCCATACAGACAGCTCCCGTAGTCAGGATTGAACCCGGGCTTTGGTTGCTGTAAGGCAACAACTCTACCGCTGCGCCACTGTGCCGCCCCCAAAGTAGATATCCTGGAAAACAATTTTTTCTCTAATATTCTGCAATAATAACAAGAAAAAAGTCAATGGTCATCATTATTATGGAGAAATTGGCCTGTAACATTTAACATTTGAATGTAAACTGTACAATAAGAAGCGGGAATCCAGAATTGAAGTTCAATTTACCTTGTTCGTCAGTCAGCGTTGTTCCATCAATACTTTGCTGGTAAACTTGGTTTTGTAGTACTTTTTTTAACGATTTATTTATTCTTAGTAAGTATCATGTATGGAAGGTTTAGGCCCTGGATATTTGTCCAGTGACCCACCAAACGCATCAGAAAAGTTAAAAATATCCATCCAATTGTAAATGGAAAATGCTGAAGTAACTCGGCAGGACAAGCAGCATCTCTGGAGAGAACCAATGGGTGACCTTTCGGGTTGAGACCCTTCATCGGAATAGTCAAGGGAAAGGGAAATGGGAGTAGACAGTGATATAGAGAGATATAGAACAAATGAATGAAAGATATGCAAAAAAGTAACGCTGATAAAGGAAACAGGTCATTGTTAGCTGTTTGCTGGGTGAGAACGAGAACCTGGTGCGACTTGGGTGGGGGAGGGATGGAGAGAGAGGGATGAAGGAGTTACTTGAAGTTAAAGAAATCAATATGCTTATCACTGGGTTGTAAGCTACCCCAAGCAAAATATGAGATGCTGTTCCTCCAATTTGCATTTAGCCTCACTCTAACAATGGAGGAGGCCTAGGACAGAAAAGTTAGTGTGGGTCGGGGAATTAAAGTGTTTGCAACCGGGAAATTGGGTAGGCCCAGGGGGACTGAGCGAAGGTGTTCAGCGAAACGATCGCCCAGTCTACGTTTGGTCTTGCCAATGAATAAGAGTCCACATCTTGAACAATGGATTCGGTAGATGAGGTTGGAGGAGGTGCAAGTGAACCTTTGCCTAACCTGAAAGGACTGTCAGGGTTCCTGGACAGAGTCAAAGGAGGAGGCATAGGGACAGCTGTTGCATCTCCTGCGTTGCTGGGGAAGGTACCTGGGGAGGGGGTGGTTTGGGTGGGAAGGGATGAGTTAACCAGGGAGTTGTGGAAGGAACGGTCTCTACGTAAGGCGGCAAGGGGTGAAGATGGGAAGACGTGGCTCATGGTGGGATCCATTGGAGGTGGCAAAAATATCGGAGGTTTATGTGTTGTATGCTGATGGGGTGAAGGGTAAGGACTAGGGGGACTCTGTTCCTATTGCGACTAGGGGGAGGGGAGCAAGGGCGGAGCTGCGGGGTACCGAGGAGACATGGTGAGGGTCTCATCTATGATGGAAGAGGGGAACCTCCTTTCCCTAAAGAATGAGGACATCTCGGATGACCTGGTATAGAACCCCTCATCTTGGGCACAGATGCAGCGTAGAGGAAGGAATTGGGAGTAGGGGATAGAGTCTTTGCAGGAAGGTGGGTGGGACGAAGTGTAGTTGAGATAGTTGTGGGAGCCAGTGGGTTTGTAACAGACGTCAGTTGATAGTCTATCCCCTGTGATAGAGACTGTGAGATCAAGAAAGGGGAGGGAGGTGTGGGAGATGGTCCAAGTGAATTTGAGTGCAGGATGGAAATTGGTGGTGAAGTTAATAAAGTCCATGAGTTCTGCATGTGTGCAGGAGGTAGCATCGATGCAGTGGTCAATGTAATGGAGATAGAATTTGGGGATAGGACCAGGGATTGGAGCAGGGATTGTTCAAAAATCAATTTCCTGCTTTAAGCTACGTTTGACTCAGTAAGGATTTGTGTATTTAACTTAATGAAGAGTCAAGGTAAGCTTTTCCCAATCACATGTCCTAGATCTTGTGTTAAACTCTCATTAACAGCAAGTTATTGTCCAAAACCACAAAAGTTCTGCAGCTAGCCATAAGCATAATAAACTGCCCCATCATTTGTTCACTTTTGAATGCAAGATTAAGAGCTTTGCTTGTCTTTGCCTCCACACTCACACTCCCTACAAAGTGATGTCATTGCATAGTTACATCACATTACCTAACAATGTAAATGTTGGGGGGAATTGAGTATTTAACCTGTACCCTGAATTTGGCTTTCACATGGGGCCCAGTCACCTTATTAATTATACCTCAGATCGGGCACATACCCTGTACAAATAGCATCTGGTAGAGCAGTGGTAAGTTTCTTAAACAACTTGGTTTAGTCAAGGCCTTATCAGTATGTATAGGGAAACACTCTGAGAGAACCCAAGGTGTTTCAAAGATTCACAGCACCCATGGCCTCTTATATTCTGTGCTTCAGTGGTGACTCCCATACTCCAAAGACGTACACGTTTGTAGATTAATTGGCTTGGTCGGTGCAGACTTGGTGGGCCGTAGGGCCTGTTTCTGCGCTGTACCTCTAAAACTAAAATTAAAATTAAAAACCTCGCTTATGACTCTTGGCCATGTCCAAGTAAGCCATATTAAATAAAGCCATCTAACACACCTTCTGGAAGTAATTATTGGCAGTTTATCTCTCTTCCTACCTGCATGACTAATATCAGAGTCCAACTTATCACATTGCTTTCTAAAATAACAAATTTACTAAAATAAAAAAATAAAAACATTTACAATCAACAACTGTGCAAATATGAATACATGTGATATAATCCTAATCCCTAGTTCCAGACTCTTTCCCACCAAATCCATTTTTTCAAAATTTCCACCGCTTTTCTGCCATGCTTCAGAATAGTATTTGAACTCTTGGAGCATTCATGAATGGCCATCTCACCTTCCATCAGTGCCTTCCAATCAACATTGAGGTGTGGTATTGATCAAAGTTTGATTGCAATAAATCTCCTAAAATAAATCTCATCTGAGTCATTTTGTAGGATAACAAAGTTTACTGTTATCATATCCCTGTTTCTTATAGTGATCTGTTTTGAGAGACCCTGGAATATGACATTGTGACCAGGTTGAGTATACTTCCTGCCATGCTCTGACCATTCTCATTCTATTTATTGTCCCCTAATATGGCTTGAGTATTTGAGCAACCTTTTGAAATACTTGCACTGTTTCCTCCTCTGCCTTGCTGTGTTTTGGCACCTTTAAATCCCATTGCTGCACTCTCTGCATCTTCTCAACTGCTCTAATTGTTCACTAAGTCCCAATACATCTATCAAATTAACTGTGGATTCTCTGCTGCAGATCCTGCTCCCATATTCTTTTTGATCCTCTTCAAGTTATATGTGTTTTATCCCCTTTCCCAATAACTGCTGCCTTAACAGATATTGAAATAATTCCTTCAAAGTTTGGGAGCACTATTCTGGAATGCCCAACCCCATGAGTCATAATCATAGAGTGATACAGCGGGGGAAACAAGCCCTTCGGCCCAAATTGCCCACTGGCCAACATATCCCAGCTACACTAGTCCCACTTGCCTGCGTTTGGTCCATATCCCTCCAAACCTGTCCTATCCATGTACCTGGGTTAAGCACCACTTGAATATGATGGTAATGAGGAACAAAGGTTACATTTTCTTCCTTCAGGGTCATCATTAACCCATGACCATCCACCATCTTCATATCCTCATCACAGAGTGTTGGGCCCTTGGTAGTGGTGGTCAAGAATCTGTATGTTGGACATCAATTTAACCAATCCATATATGGGGATCTCCACATATTACTGAATCTGATTTAGAAAATTGTTATTTTTAAATATTACAATGTTTTGAATATTGGTGTTTTGTGCAATTTTAAAAATATATATTTAGAATAAGCCAGTCGTCGTCATGTTACAATTCAGCATTGTAGTCATAAACCAATAAGATTAATTGACTTTACTTTAATTTGTTGAGTATTGTTTTGTGATAATAATGCTCCTTTAAGCATCAATTAGTTTAAACCTAGAGAATGATATTGTGTGATCATTCATTTTCTCAAAACATTACTATAACCATGCCCCATGGGGTTAGATGTGGCACATGTGAAAAATTACCATTATTAATGTTAAGAAAAGCAAAGTTTATTGTAATAATTCAGCCTATTTTGCAATCTTCATTGTTTTTTTAGATTGTAAAATGAATTAATGTACAATATGTGACTATATTGTTTTGAGAGTTTTATCTATGTTCCACATTGCATACTGATATTTAAACATGAGAGAAAGGAAATCTACCCACCACAATTATCACAATTGTATACTGTATATTTAAACAAATATGTTATTAAGAGTCTCTTAGAGACTCAAAACAATTCACCCTCAAATTATTACATAATTCATCAAGTCATCACTTCATGAGAAAATGTTTGCAGATCTCTCGTAATACAAGAGCAGAAAACATGAAGTAAATAATATTAAAAGACTGTTAGCTGATAACCAGATATGAACAGTCATTGAATTTCAGTATCCCCTGAACATCAATTACATGTGAGAACAAATCTGGACTGTTTTCTGGAAAAAATCTGTTACTTTCTGCTTTCGATTAATTTTGGGTCCTTAGTTCAATATGTATTCTGTCTGAGGAAATAAGCACTCATAAGGCTGCCAAGCCTTCAAAACACCATGGTCTGACACTTTTGGAAACTGATTGGACTAGAGGTAATTCACTTATAAATCTTGGAACATCGAACAATGCAAAACAGGAATAGGCCCTTTGGTCCACAATGTCTGTGCCAAACATGATGTATACTTAAACTAATCCCCTGTGCCTGCATGTGTCCCATATTCTTCTATTCCATGCATATTCATCTGTCTATCTGAAAGCCTCTCAAACACCAATATTGTGTCTATTTTCAAAACCACCCCGGCAGTGTGTTTCTGGCACCTACCACTCTCTATGTAAAAATACTTTACTTTAGTTTAGTTTAGAGAAACAGTGTGGAAACTGTTTCTTCAGCCTTCGGCCCACTGAGTCCGCTCCAACTAATGATCACCTGTACACTATTTCTATGGTATTCCAGTTTTGCATCCTACACACAAGGGGCAGTTTTACTACAAGGCTGCATGTCTTTGGAATGTGGGAACAAGCCTGCGAATCCAGAGTAAAACCTACGCAATCACAGGGAGAATGTGCAAACTCCGTGCAGGCAGCACCCATAGTCAGGATCAAATATGGGGCTCTGGCACTGTAAGGCATCAACTCTACCATTGTGCCGCTTTTCCTGCACGTCTCCTTTCAATGCTCTCCTGACCGTCCTGCTATGCTCTCTAGCATTTCATATCTCCACCCTAGGATAAAGGTTCCCGTTGTCTATCCGTCTGTGTCTCTCATCATTTTATGAATTTCTGTTAGGTGGCCCTCAGCCTCTGATGCTCCAACAAAAATAATCCAAGTTCATTCAACTTCTCTTTATAGCTAATACTCTCTAATCCACAGAGCATGCCTGGAGAAAATAACTACTCTTTCTATTCCCCTAGTAACCTTTCTGTCTTGGGCCTCCTCCATTGCCAGAGTGAAGCCGCATGCAAACTGGCGGAACAGCACCTCATATTCAGTTTGGGGAGCTAACAACCCAATGGTTTGAATAATGAATTTTCCAATTATAAGTAACTAACCCATAACAGCCTCCTTCATTTTCTCCCTGAAGAACCGTGCCGCTTTCATTCAACTCTTCTCTTCCCCCCCCCCTTTGTTTCTCCCCCTTCCTCACCGCCCCCCCCTCCTTTGAAACATGGCTGACCTCGCACCTGTTTCCCCCACCTCTACTTCCATTTGTACCATTTACAGTGAATATACAATTCACAACTTTACTATCTTTGAGCTTACGAATTCACAACTCTTTATCCTGTTGGGCCCACAACTGTGTCCTCATCTCTGGCCTTTGTCCAACAATTTGCCTATCAAATAATCCCCTCACCTGTGTTCACCTATCACCCGCCATGCTTTGTCCTGGTCCTCCTCTTTTCCAACTTTCTTTCCCACCCCCCTTAAAATCAGTCTGAAGAAGGTTTCCGAAATGGCGCCTATCCATGTTCTCTACTTATGCTGCCTGACCCGTTAAGTTACTCCAGTATTTTGTGCCTATCTTTGGTATAAACCAGTATCTGCAGTTTCTTGGTAAACCTCTTCTGCACCCACTCCAAACCCTCTACATCCTTCCTGTAATGGGGTGACCAGAAACGTACAAAATCACGACTCAGTTTTTCCCTCCAAATCTTCTCATGGTATTTATGCTTACTGGAATAATTCGATCTCGGAGGTCATGTGTTTGAGCGGTGCTGTTGGAGAAACCAACTTGGTGGCACACGTTCAATCCCAACTACGGGCGCTATCTGTACGGAGTTTGTACGTTCTCCCCAAGACCGCATGGGTTATCTCCGAGATTTTTGGTTTCCTCCAACGACCTACAGGTTTGTAGGTTAATTGGCTTGGTATAAGTATAAATTGTCCCTAGTGGTATCGCTGGTCAGTGCGGACTTGGTTGGCTGAAGGGCCTGTTTCTGCGCTGTATCTCTGAACTAAAATAAACTAAACTGAAGTATATATTTTAGGTGGTATACAGTGTAGCCACGGTGTGTTGACGTGGAGGGCATGAATGTTAGGGTGGTTGACAGGATGTTATTCAAGCCTGCTCTACCCCATATTGTGTTAAGCAACTCAACAGTTGTTCGAATTACACTCACCCACAAAATACCTAGCCCCTTATCTACTCTCATAACCATAGCATTTATATGGCTGGACCATTTAATAAGCTGTTCAATTGTGGCCCCCCAGGGTAAAAAACTTTGCCGTTGAATGATGTGGATGGTGAGGGTCTATCTTGTTGTAGATGATCATTGCCTGGAACATCTGTGCACAAATGTTACTTGTCACCTATCAATCCATATCTGAATATTATATCAGTCTGTTTCTGCATTTGCCACCTTTGAAGCCTGATAGAATGATGGATGCAGATCACTGTGATATTGAATAGGGCAACAGAGCTGAGAAACAGAAGGGAAATCTTGATCAAATCCCAAAACTTAATACCCACATCCAATCAAGGAATTTATAATACACTTGTATCACGTATTGTACACTTGTCTATTTGGCAGTGCCATGTCCTCTAACATACTAGGTCATGGATTCAATCCCTACCCACTTAAATATTCAAGTACTTCTGAAGCCTCCTTGTAAATTAAACTAATACTTATTTTCCACCCATACATTAATTTTGCACTGCGATTTCAGAACTGTTCAAGTTCTGGAGTGGAAATTGAATTCATGATCTCCTGGTTTAGAGGGCAGAGTAATGTCAAATTAGACAAGGAAAAAAAACAACTTTTTGTACTGTTCATGGGATTTAAGTTCTAGGGTTTTAATAATACAGCATTAGTTTAGTACCTTATCATTGTTACTGTATTTGGGGGACAGTTAAATTGGGGTCCAGAATGCTTAATCAAATAGATCAAAAGAGGCAATTTCTCAATGTTCACATTTTTCATCTCTGTCACTCATTCAACCCCTAAACAAATGAATGACCAGTCATGCACCTGTTGTTGACTTTGTTGTTTCTAAACTGATAGCGACTGAAGTGACCAAAAACGTTGACAAACTTTCAGAATAGAGCAGAATTCTTAAAACTAGAGAATACAGATGCCGTAATCTAGAGCAAAAAAATACAATTGCTGGAGGAACTCAGCGGGTCAGTCAGCATCTGTGGATGTAAAGGGATGGTTGCCTTTTTTGGGTTGAAACCCTGCATCAGGGCTCAGTAATAGATAGACACAAAATGCTGGAGTAACTCAGCGGGACAGGCAGCATCTCTGGAGAGAAGGAATGGGTGACGTTTTGGGTTGAGACCCTTCTTCAAACTGAGAGTCAGGGGAGAGGGAGTCTGGAGATATTGAAGGGTGAGGTGTGAAACGACATATCAAAGTAGCCAGTGATCAAGGAAATGTTACTTTGAAGAAGGTGCACAAAGTTCTTTAAATTACAGAGGAGTTGGTCTTGCAGTTATTACGTGTTTAAATGTATGTAAAACTGCTTTGTTTTATGACTTTGGGGACTTTAACCGGTGCTTCATGACGGCACAGTAGTAGAGTTGCTGCTTTACAGTGCTAGAGACCCAGGTTCGATCCTGACTGTGGGTGCTGTCTGTATTGACTTTGTACATTCTCCCATGGCTTTTCCCCTGAGTACTCTGGTTTCTTCCCACACTTCAAAGATGTACAGGTTTGTCGGTTGATTGGCTTGGTATAATTGTAAATTGTCCCTAGTGTGTGTAGGATAGTGCTCGTATGCGGGGATAGCAGGTGGGTGCGGACTCGCTGGGCCGAAGAGCCTGTTACCGCGTTGTATCTCTAAATTAAACTAACTAAGCTAGCGCTCAAGATGGACACAAAAATACTGGAGTAACTCAGCGGGACAGGCAGCATCTCTGGAGAGAAGGAATAGGTGGCGTTTCGGGTTGAGACCTTTCTTCTCGGCCCGAAACATCACCTATTTGTACTCTCGAGAGATGCTGCCTGTCCCGCTGAGTTGTTCCAGTTTTTTGTGTCTATCTTTAGTTTCTTTAGTCAGTGGGTGGTGAATCTGTGGAATTCTTTGCCACAGAAGGCCGTGGAGGCCAAGGCAGTGGATATATTTAAGGCAGAGTCTAGATAGATAGATTCGTGGTTGTGGGGAGTGTAGATCAATCTCCTAGGCGGATTGATCCATGCCTGACTTTCGTATTGCTGACCTGATCTATGGTCCATGCCTGATTTTTGTAGTGTTATCTGTATTATGCTGCTGATTAAATTCGTTTCACTTTGTAACCATGCAGGGCAGATTTTCTCACTTGCTCTCTGCATTGTATTTGTAATAAAACGCTTGTATAGAAGTTAAACGATTTGAGAATGGGGTTAGGGGAGTGATAGATCAGTCATAGAAACATAGAAAATAGGTGAAGGAGGAGGCCATTCGGCCCTTCGAGCCAGCACCAGAATTCATTGTGATCATGGCTAATCGTCCACAATCAATAACCCGTGCCTGCCTTCTCCCCATATCCATTGATCCTACTAGCCCCTAGAGTTCTATCTAACGCTCTCTTAAATCCATCCAGTGACTTGGACTCCACTGCTCTCTGTAGCAGAGAATTCCACAAATTACAACTCTCTGGGTGAAAATGTTCCTTCTCACCTCAGTTTTAAATGATTGAATGGTGGAGTGGAATTGATGGGCCGAATGGCTTCATTCTGTTCCTACCACTTATGATCTTAAACCAGCATCTGCAGTTCCTTCCCTCATTGGGACTCACCGCCGCTCGGCGCCTTCTGTTGAGTCCCGTTGCTGAGCAGCAACGGAATCCGCCTTCAAAATGTCGCCCGCAGCCAATCACGGGCGCCGTTACTGGACGGTGAACAGGGCACCGGGCGTTGCTGGGGTAACCGTCGCTGCTCTGGAATTATCTTGGCATCGCCGTCGAAGTTAGTGATCGATAAAATATTGTCCACGCTATCACTTGTCCAAGATGGTAAGTGAGGCCCCGGGAGAGCGTCGCCGTCGGCTCGGCACAGTGTGGCAGCTCCTGGGGAATAACCGGGACACTTGCTGGATCTTTTGGCGGGATCATGTTTTGAGGGGGGGGGGGGGGGGCGCGAGATTGCCTTCAGTCAGACGGCGGAGGAGTTCCGTGCGATGGTTGCCTTGTTTACGGATCACAAACCCGTTGGAGAAAATGCCCACGATGCCCTCCAGTGCCACACCCACTGACCCGGCCGGGGAGGAAGTGCGGGTGCAGGTTTAAACCGAAGACAGACACAAAAAGCGGGAATAATTCAACGGGGCATGCACCATCTATGGAGAAAATGAATAGGAAAAAAACACAGCAGTCTGAAGAAGGTTCTCGACCCGAAACGCCATCTATTTCTTTTCTCCAGAGGTGCTGCCTGACCCGCTGAGTTACTCCAGTTTTTTTCCTCACGCAAGAACCGTGAGGGGCGATGGCAGGACGTGGGGAATGAAGAGCGAGAGAATGATCTCACCTTTACTCCATCATCTGAAGAAGGGTCCCACCCGAGACCTCGTCCATCCAAACTCTCCACAGATGCTGAGCTCCACGGAACCCGCTGAGTTTCTCCTGCATTTTGTTTTTTGCTCAAGATTCCAGTATCTGCAATCTCTGGTGTCGGCAGGACAGGGAACGTGGGCCAGGTTCTGCGCCAACACATACACACAACATCTGTTTTCAGAAACAGCAACCCTGAGACCAAAGCTGAAGTGGGAATGGGACCAAAGGATTGATAAATTCAGTGTATTGATCATTTCAATTGTCTTAGAGTTCTAGGTTTTGGTGTTGTATTCCTGGATTTGCTACGGTACCTAAACAAACAATGCCATCATGCAGCAGGGAAAAAAGAAGGCTGACTGAGCTTACTCAAGGATGTGAATTTTGATAGGAGTGAGATTGATGCACTTGGAATAGAATTTAGGATATATTCCAAAATATTTTGCCTTCAAAGGTAGGGTGAAAGATGATATAGATGCTGCACAAAATGTCAAAATTTAGAATACATTTTGAATATACAAGGGTTAAAGAGATGGTGGAGCTTGAGAAGAGGGAAGGTTGAATAATGATTTAAACTAGAGGTCTGCTTGACCAAATGGCCTGTCAGATTGTGAGATCTTGGATAAATTTGGTTGAAAGTTAGAATCCTTTTAAAGTTAAATTAAACATGTTGTTTTAGCAGCAAGTGGCTTCAGTACTGCATACCCAAGACAACACAGTCCTGGAGTCTTAAAGCAACAACCAATATTAATTTGGAATCATCAGATTGAGCTAACTTACAAAGTTATACAGCACTGAAACAGGCCTTTTGGCCCAACTCATCCCTGCCAACAGGGTGCCTACCCATTTGCTTTCATTTGGTCCATAGCTCTCTAAAGCTTTATAAACTGAATGATTGGCTGCTGATTTATTAATATCACATATTGGGTTGTTTTGTGAGAAGAAGATCAGTGATAACAGATAACATCTTGGATTAAAAATAGGCAAGGAAACTTCCTGTTAACCACCTACTAACCTCCCTCAGCTAATGAAGCAGTGCTTTTCCTTGTTGTACAAAATGTTTGTCACCAAGAGAGGCTTGATAGCAATATTGCTGACCAAGTTGTCTGAGTCCTGGAGAATGTACCTACCACCCCTGAAGGACTGGTCTGTGGCAGATAATGAGTGAAGAAAAGCAAGGGATAAAGTAACCTGTCCTTGTTCCAACTGTGGCAGGTGCATCTTCCACAATAGTATAGATAGAAGTGACAATAGTCCAGCCTTCACACAGAGGACATCCTCAATTTGTGGAACTACAGTTATGCTAAATGGGACAAACTCTGAACAGATCTGAGATCATAATTGGAAATCCACACCACCTTGCAAAAGCCAAGCTATTCTACCTTCAACTTTTCCTATACATGCACCAAATGTCCAAATGTCTTTTAAATATAGTTATTGTACCTGCCTCAACCACTTTCTCTGGCATCTCATTCCATGTAAACACCGCCCTTAATGTGAAGAGGTTTCCCCCACCGGTTTGTATGAAATCTCCTCTCCTCACCTTAAACTTATGGTATCTAGTTTTTGATTCCCCAACCCTGGGAGGAAGACTGTATGCTTTCACCCTACATGTGTCCTGCATAATTTTGTACACCTCTATAAGATCCCCACCTCCACCCCACCACACCCCTGGTCTCCTGAGTTCCAAGGAATAAAGTCTTAGCCTGCCGAACCTTATAACCCAGTCCCTGAAATATGGCAAAATCCTCTTTACCCCATCCAGATTAATGGTATTTTTCCTACAGCTGGGTGACCAAAATTAAGCACAATACTCCTCATCAATGTCTATGCTGCACAACAACATCCTAATTTGTATACTCGGTGCTCATCCTGGTAAAGACCAGCATGCCAAAAGCTTTCTTCACCACCCTGTCCACCTGTGATGGCATCTCCAGGGAGATATGTACTTGTACTCCTCGATCCCTCTGTCCCCCATCCTTTGCCTGAGTCCTACCATTCACTGTGAAGGTCCTACTCCAGGTTGACTTCCCAAAATCAAATTCGTGAGATGCTATCTCCCATTCATAAAGCTGTGTTGACTGTCTCTCATTAATCCCTGTCTTTCCAAATAAGGTCACTCCCAGTGACCTAGATTGACAGCCCCTGTCAGGAAGGAGCCACTTCAGTAGAAGAATCCCAGACACAGGAAAGAGGAAGGAAGCCCAAAAAGTTGTATAGGCATTGGAGAAGTACTGGGTTCTAAAATAAAATACTGAGCCTTGCTGTCTGAGGATTATCATGCTGGCTTTTGAGTTTTCTTGTTACCCCTACTCCAACTTTGCACTTGGCCACATAAAGTTGGGAATGGTGTGGACAAGCTATTTGAAATGCTTGCCTGCCTGGTCCCTGCTATGTTTTTGCAGTTTGGGATTGAACAAAGTTAAAATTACACATCTATCCCATTACCAACTCTCCCCACCATAGTTGTCATTTACAGAAACACTTTCTACAGAATGTTGAATTGAGCACCAAACTGATTATTCATTCAATGTTTCGTGCCATTCATTGCATCTTTATGCATCATCTAATAAGAGGTTTATGAACTATTTTGCTTTCTAGTTCACGAAATACTTACATGCAAAATATCATAACCATCTGAAACAATTAATTTCTCCACAGTTGCATCATTAACCTATATGTGTCATGGATGATTGATTGAACTGAAGCTGAATTGTAGTAATGTATTAGCTGTTCTTTTGATTTTAACATTTTTTTTTTCTCTGGGTGAAACAGTTATTAAAGCATATATGAAAAAACGTTTGCACTGATTTGCTTAAAATCAAAGAAAAAGATGCAACAACATTCCATGATTTTGCTTGTGCCAATGTTTTCTAATGTGCAATTTTAACTTTTATATTAACAGGCTTATATTTGCCCAAGTAAAGAAGCAGGTAATCAGCAAATTAAGGCTATAGAGACCAAAATTCATAAGGATGGAATTTATAAAGAATTTCTTGAAAAATTGAGTAAAGAAAAGTCGGTATTGGCAAAAATAAGGTCTGACGAAATGGCATCACGAAAGCATTTCCAAAGAATTTTACAGGAGATCGAACATGAAAAAATGATGGAAGAAGCAATTATGAAGGTGAGCAAATTTCTAGATTTTGTATTGCTATGTGAAATACACTGGAATTACGAACACATCACTGCTGTGTTTCATACTACTTTCCTTTATTACATAAGAATAGGACCTATGTACAAGAAGTGCAAAAAGTGTGACAATAGCAATAGATTTTATAACAATAGTGGTATCAAGCAATAGTAATTTTATTAAATCTTCCTCTTAAGTACATTTTACAATCCTGGCCAAATTAGTAAATTGAATTCTATTTTACCTCCCCTGACTTTTTGTATTAAAAACCTGTTGTTCTGTGTAGACCTTGTTTAATATAATTAATTACATATCCCAACGACAATGACGTCTGAAGAAGGGTCTCGACTCAAAACGTCACCCATTCCTTCTTTCCCGAGATGCTGCCTGACCCGCTGAGTTACTCCAGCATTTTGTATCTATCCCAATAACATGTTCACCTTCGCCTCTTGTGTGTTATTTAGTTTGATTTAATGTGGTAGTTTTTTAAAATGTACTCTTGGTCTTGATACTGCTTAGGATTGCCTTGATTTATGTTCCTTTCACAATATCTTGTGTGTCGAGGGCTTGAATTGTGTTGTCACCAAATTAAGAGAGACAAAGTTGTCGCAGCAATGGGCAATTGGTTCATTATTGTCATGTGCGGAGATTTGGTGAAAAACTAGGTTCTATTCTCTGTTGGTATGATTTGCCTGGATAGCATGCAAAACAGAGAACAGAACCTAGTGTTACAGCAACAGAGAAAAATCAGTTTTGATAAAAAAATCGTGGAAAACAGAATCCAAATGTTGCGGGATGGGAGGAGGCTGGTTTGCGTGATGGACTGGGCTGCATTCACAACTATTTGAATTTCTTGGGATCTCGGGCAGAGCGGCAGAGCAGGACTCATACCAAGCTGTGTTGCATCCAGATAGGATGCATCTGTCGAAATAGAGAAATTAGTGTGCTTTCTTGGCCGTAGCAATCAGGGCAAACGTTTGGTGATATTTACACAAAGGAACGTGAAGCTCGAGACATTCTCCACTTCAGCACCATTCATAGAGACTAGGATATGTATTTCACTCTACCTCGTGAAGTTGATGACCAGCTGCTTTATTTTGCTGGCCTTGAGGGACAGGTTGTCTTGACACCATGCTACTAAGTGCTCTATATCATTCCTGTCATTCAGTCTTGTTATTGTTTGAGAACTGACCCCCTACAATGGTGTCATCAGCAAATTTGTAAATGGAGTTGTCGAGAATTTGACTGCGCAGTCGTGAGTGTATTGGGAGAATAGTAAGGGGCTGAAACTTACAATACACTGGTGTTGAAAATTCTCATGGAAGAAGTTTTGTCGCCTATCCTTACTGATTGCAGTCTGTGGGAAAGGGATCAAGGATTAATTTGCGGAGGGGAGCGTTGAGACTAAGATCCAGGCATTTGGAGATCAGTTTGGTTTGATTATGGTGTTGAAGGAGGAGCATCTATATACTAAAACTCTCGTTTGTTCACTTGTTCCTGAACTGCAGCCAAAACGGTACACGATAGCGCGACAATTTTAGGCCCACCTTAAAGTTATTCACATTTCAAAGTTTAAAACACGCGCGTGCGCAGTTGGGGCTCCGTTCATCTGGTACTTACGTAACATGGCCGCCGCATCAGTGCGTGCACAGACCAAACGCGTCCGCGCTTGCGCAGTTGGGGCCTGTTGAGCCAAGCTCGGCCGCCTGTCTCTTGGGAGTGCGAGAGCCAGGCCTGGTCCCGGGGGAGCCTGGGCCTGGACGTGACCGGGAAACCCCCAGCATGAGGTGGGCCAAGGGCAAAGGCGGCAGCAGCAGCAGCGGCGGTGAGACCAGGCGTTGGTGGAGGTGGAGGCTGAGGCCTGGGCCTGGCGCTGGGCCTGCCCTCGGTCTCCCCGGCCGACTCAGCGCCTACCCCATGCCGCCCAGAATCCAGCGGCTCAGCAACAGTGGGAGAGCCGCCGCCGTCTACCACTGAACATCCCCACACCAGGACCGGACAGGACTCTTCCCCCACCCCCGCTCCACCAATGGTGGCGGCCCAGGCTGGAGGCAGGTTGCTACAGCAACCACGGGTTGCTCCCAAGAAGGGGGGGGAGGGGGTTGAGGAGGGGGGGGGGGGGGAGGGAGGGAGGAGGGTGGAAGGAGGGGGGAGGAGAGGGTGCTGCACGAATGCAGGAGGCAACCCTAAGGGGGGTGAGTGTGGGAAGGGGGAGGGGAGGGGGAAGGGGGCGAGGGGAGAGAGAGTGGGGGGGAGGAGGGGGGGTGTGGGGGGGGAGGAGGGGGGGTGTGGGGGAGGAGAGGGTGTTGCACCAATGCAGGAGTGGTTTGGGCTCAACGGGTCCACTTGGTCTAGTAGTCAATAAATAAGAGTCTGTTGTAGGTGTCTATGTTATTTGGATGTTCCCTGTTATTCAGTTCTTCCTTTCTTTCCACAAAAGGTATTTGAGCAGGACTGAGTGGTGACCTGTGGGGTTCACCAAACCGAGTCACTATTGACAGTTAATTGTAATTTATTTCAATAGCTCACAGCTTTGTGTGGAGGTTTGAAATAGTGGACCTTCACTTGAATTGGAAAATGAAATTTCTTTATACTAAAATTACATAACCAATGGTTAAATATAATAATAAACTGCTTTAGGGTTGCACCAGTCAAGATTGCATTAAAGATGCAACCACTGAGTATTTCTTTGGAATCACATGAGATGTTCTCTAACCTATTGAAGGATGGGTAGTTAAGATTGTCTTTACGTTGACATCTCCTTATTTGGATTGTTCAAAAGGATAAGATTTTGGAAATGACCATAGTTTTACAGATGTGATGCAACAAATTCTAGACATTGGAAACAAAATAATTAGAAAACTATAGGCCTAAATTTAGATTCGTTTTTGTATATTCTTCAGGAAAAATTGTGCATAATGCAATGAGTTGTCTGTTCCAGACTTTGTAGATTATTGTTGTCACATGTACAGTGAAAAGCTTTTTTGTTGCGTGCTATCCAGTCAGCAAAAAGTCTATACATGATTACAATCAACCATCCACAGTGTACAGATGGAGGATAAAGGGAATAACATTTAGTGTAAGGTGAAGTCTGATAAAAGGTAGTCCGAGGGTCTCCAATTAGGTAGATGGTAGGTCAGGACCACTGTCTAGTTGGTGATAAGATGTACTGAGAAATTGGCAAATAATCAAGAAGACCTTGATAATTAGAATGCTAATTAATAAGTTAAATTGGATAATTTAGACAAGTTTTGGATTAATTTGGTTGTATTGAGTAAAACGAATTGCAGTTGAAGTTCTAAGGCTAATCTGTTAACTTGGATCAATCAGTGAAAAAGTTTTTTTGGTGATCGGGTTGACATTGACGTTCGTGATTTCTTGTCCATTTATTGTTCTGGACTTTTGTCTACAATAGGCAGAAAAGAGAAAAATACTGAAGGCCAAGCAGTTGGAACAGGAGGAAAGGATAGCCAAGGAGCTTGAAAGAATAAAGTATGAGAAACTAAAAGATGAAAAAATGAGACAGCAAGTCCGAGAAAACAGGCAAGTTAAAGAAAGATGTCATGCTGATATATTGTTCCATTACCTTCTCAGTGCTGTTATTTAATTAGTTCTTGAAGCATGTTTAAGAAGGCTCAGGTACTCACAAAGGCATCACTGGAAATAAATACTAAAACTGATGGCCAAAAAGATTTTGTTAATAAAGAATAAACATTGAAATCCCAGGTCCCAGATAAGCTGCAGTTACAAATTGGTTTGTGGTTAAGTGTAAATGTAAATTTTCAGATGGATACAACAATAATTCTGTTTTTATTTACAGCTCCTCCAGATCCATCTTTTGACTCTTGTCCCATTATCATCCTCACTTTGGAGGTTCTCCAGTTTGTCATTTAATCACTCCTGCTTCGTATCTGACTGACCTTTTCATATTCTTTCACCTACCTTGTTTCTCTTCCTTGCTTCTGTGTATGCTTAAAACTGTTTCATTGTATAAACTTTGTAATTGCAAAGAAAATAGGGCAGCATTTCTGAGAAAACAGACACGTTTATATAGTGCTTCAGTACATTTTCAATACTGCTATTTAAAAAAGTTCTTGGCAGAACAAACAAACTGCAGTAGAAGCCAGTGTGTCAGGCAGCATCTGTGGAGGCAAAGGGATAGATATTTTGGGTCCAGACCTTGCATCTTCCAAAGAAAACAAGTGCAAACTGTGTGTTCATATCTCTCTAAAGCTTTTCAGCCATGAACCAGTTCAGTTATCGTTTAAACATTGTAATTGTATTTGCCTCTACGGCTTCCTTATGGCAGTTTGTTCCATTTACTCACCATCTTTTGTGTGAAAAAAGTTGCCTCTCAGGTCCCCTTTAACATATTTCCCCGTTCACCATTCATCTATGCCCTCTAATATTAGATTCCGCTATCCTGGGAATGTCCCATTTTACCTTTGACCTCATGATTTTATAAACCTCTGTAAGGTCATCCCTCAGCATGGTAGACACAAAATACTGGAGAAACTCAGCGGGTCAGGCAGCATCTCGGGAGAGAAGGAATGGGTGACGTTTCAGGTCGAGACCCTTCTTCAGACTGATGTCAGGGGAGGGGGTGGGACAAAGATAGGATGTAGTCGGAGACAGGAAGACTAGTGGGAGAACTGGGAGGGGGAGGGGATAGAACGGGGAAGCAGGGACTACCTGAAGTTAGAGAAGTCAATGTTCATACTGCTGGGGTGTAAACTGCCTAAGCGAAATATGAGGTGCTGTTCCTCCAATTTGTGCTGGGCCTCACTCTGACAATGGAGGAGGCCCAGGACAGAAAGGTCGGAATGGGAGGGGGAGTTGACGTGCTGAGCTACTGGGAGATCAGGTTGGTTGAGACGGACTGAGCGGAGGTGCCTGCGCTTGGTCTCGCCGATGTAGAGAAGTTGACATCTGGAACAGCGGATACAATAGATGAGGTTGGAGGAGGTGCAGGTGAACCTCTGCCGCACCCAAGCAGAAAGGGGTGGAGATGGGAAGTTGTGGCCAGTAGTGGGATTCTGTTGAAGGTGGCGGAAATGTTGGAGGATAATTTGTTGTATGCGACGGCTGATGGGGTGGAAGGTGAGGACAAGGGGGACTCTATCCTTGTTACGAATGGGGGGAATGCACGAGCAGAGCAGCGGGATATTGAGGAGACCCTAGTGAGAGCCTCATCACTAATGGAAGAGGGGAACCCCCGTTTCCTAAAGAATGAAGACATCTCCGATGCCCTAATATGGAACACCTCATCCTGGGTGCAGATGCGGCGTAGATGGAGGAATTGGGAGTAGTGGATAGAGTTTTTACAGGAAACAGGGTGGGAAGAAGTGTAGTCAAGATAGCTTTGGGTACAGGAAACAGGGTGGGAAGGTGTAGTTACAGGAAACAAGGATCCAGCCTATTCTGTTTCTTCTCTTGACTCAAGCCCGCAACATCCTTCTGAATCTTTTCAGCATCCTCGCTAGCTTAATAACATTCTTCCTGTAGTACCCCTGACCAAAACTCACACAATATTCCAGGTGCAGCGGCAGGAGTCCACAGAAGGGAACCTGTAGATGTAGTGTATTTTAATTTGGAAAGGTATTTGACAAGGTGCTACATAATTTGTGCACCACCCTCTTCAGGTGTTGGAAATGTGTAAGGGTGGATTGAAAATTGGCTGTCATGTGGAAAATAGAACTGGAATAAATTGTGTTTTTTTCAGGTTTGAAGGATGTAACTAGTGGAGTACGTCAGGGATCCCACAGGGATCAGTTCTTGGCACTCTTTTTACTATTTATAATAATGACCTGGAGGAGGGAGTGAAATGAAAAGTATCCAAGTTTGCCAATGATGCAAAAATGTTGGAGGTGCATGTTATGATGAGGATATTGGGACTCCACAATGGGATATGGAGAAAATTGAGTGGTTGGGCAAAAACTTGGTAAATTGAATTCATTGTGAGGTTTTGCACTTGGATAGGAAGAATAAAAAGGTGGATTGTTATCTAAATAGAGGAAGACTGTAAATGAGTGAAGTTCAGAGGAATCGAGATTATCTTGTGCATGAATAACAAAAGGCTAGCAGGCAAAGACAGAAAATAGTTAAGAAGGTAAATGACAAATTAGTCTTACTGCAAAGTGGTTCGATTTTAAAAATGGGGAGGTTTTGTTGCAATTATCTTCTTCTTACACCCTTTGCTCCTCTAGGGAACATAGGCCATTGATAAATGTCCTCCACCTCACTCGGTTGTTGGCGGTTCTTTCGAGATCTCCCCAGTTGAGCCCACTCCACGACATTTCTGCCTGGACACTTCTCCAGCTGTTCCTGGGGTGACCTCTTTTCCTTTTTCCTTGGGGGTTCCATTTCAGGGCTTGCCGGGTGATGTTTGTGGCAGGTTTTCTGAGGGTGTGTCCAATCCAACTCCATTTTCTCTTTCGTATGTTTCACTCTCTCATCTTCCTTTGCGGAGTAGATAATGGACTTCCCACTGGCCAATTTGATCTCTCTTGACTGTGTCCATCTTGTTTCTGCCAAGCCCAGGACTGAGAGATTGTAGCGCACCATTTTGTTGGCAACAGTGGCAGCCTTGCCAGCCTGGAACATGGTTCGGATGTTCCATATCCCCACAAGGATGGATTTCTTTGGCGTCAGAAGGTGTGTCAGCTTCCCAGCACCCTTGCGGGTTTGGCTGGGAAGCGTCATGTTCCCCATCGCTGGGGCACCTTCTTCAACCAAGTGTGTCATTTGGTTTTCATTTGTCAAAGTTTCTGTAACTCACACTTTTTTCCAGGGTGGGGTAGTTAACCCCACACCCAACCCCCAACTTGGAGGACCAAGGACTGCTTCGTCTGCCTCCTCACCCTTGACCTGTCCGGTTTGGTTGAACCTGCCAGGGATATAAAACCCCATCCAGCAGAGCTCACAGGATCACTGGAATACACAAGCCTCTCCACCACGTCAAGGTTGCAGTCCAGGAGAAGTGTTGCAATTATACATGGTGTTAATGAGGTCTCAACAGGAATACTGTGTACAGTTTTGTTTCCGTTATTTAAAAAGTATATAGTAACATTGGAGGCAGTCCAAAAGAGATTCATTGTCTTAATTCCTGGGGTGAGATTATCCTATTAATTGACGCTAAGCAGTTTGGGTCCGAGTTTGCAAGAATGAAGAATGACCTTATTGAGATGTATAAGATCCTGAAAGCATAGCAGGCAGGATGTTGAGAGGTTCTCATTAGTCAGAAAGAGTCAAATGAGGGTTCAGAGTTACGAGATAAGGGTCACTTAAAATGGAAGTGGTGAATCTCTGGTTTATTTACCCCAGAGATTTGTAGAGGCCAGAGCATATGAAGTATTTAAAGTGGAGGTAGATACATTTTAGAAAGATCAGGAAATTGTGAGTTTTGGGATCTGGCACGAAAGAGGAGTTAGGAATGGTGTAGATCAGCCACGATATTATTGAATTGGAAGGCAGACCTCAGCAGCCAAGTCACCCTTTTGTGTTGTTTTCCTACTGCAATTAGTTAATATCTTATGATTTCTTATTGTGTTCCTATATTTCAAAATTTAGTCTTGAGCTTCGTGAACTAGAAGCCAAGTTAAAGGCTGCTTACGTGAACAGAGAAAGAGCTGCGCAGATAGCTGAAAAAGAAGCAAATCGTTTTGAGAGGATAGTAAGTATGCGTTAAGGTGGATATTGAAATATTTAACTATTTTGAAAATATTTTGAGATATTTAACTATTTTTATTATATTGTGCATCCTAAAAGTAACTCCCTATTTTATTTATTTTTTCTCTTTTCCACACATATTAGAATGTAAACTAATTTCAAAAGCTAGTACATTAGGAATATGTTGCTTGTGTTTTAGCTTAAATGAACAATGTAGCTTGAATAAAACTATGCCTTTCGTTTGCAAAATATGTCTCCAAAAATGTGTTATAGGTTGTACAGAATTCAAAACAACATTAGAAGTAAAAAGCTTTAGCTTTTTCGAAAAGTTAAATACAGTCTGATCAAATAAAATGCAGAACCACTGGGGAAAATGCATAACCTCTTTTTAAACTAGAAACATGAGGCTGAGCTCGCTAAATTAATGAAGAAGGAAAATGAAAGGGCCACAGTAGAACGGGCCAAGGAAGAACAGAAACGCGCTGAACAATCCGTGAGATATCAGAAGGAGCTTGGAAAGCAAATTGATGAAAATGAACAAAGGAGACAGGAAGAATATGATGAATTCCTAAAAGATAAACTAAGGATTGATGAAATTGTAAGGAAAATCTATGATGAAGATCATAGGTAAGCTCTATTGCAAGTAATTACTTTCTTGAATTTTGTTCAAAAGAAGCTGTGTATTGTCAGAATATACTTCTGTGTTCGGGTAATTATCTTTCTCTTTCTGAAATGTCTTCCAAGATAAGCTTCGGTTTCAGTCAAATGTGACATTAAGTTATCTCTGATGTTAAAGAGTGGGATTAGTGCATTTGGTCACGACATTAGGGCCTTTGCAGAGTGTCATAAATTAATATCAGTTTTACATTTAATTCCATATTCTTTCAGACGCATTTAAAGTGAGCTCATTGACCATTTGTCAAAATTGCTAACTAAATAATATCAGTGCGGACAGTAGTTGACGTGCTTCAGTTGAACTTGATGATTGCAATATAGTAAACAGAAAGATGAGTCGAAACAGGAGGCCCAAGAAGTATATGCAAGTTGTCAAGTATAGTAATCTATGGGCATAATTCCCTGTGAATAGTATGGCCTCAGGCAGCTCCTGTCCTGAAGGAGAATAGATTTAAATATTCTTACATTATGTATTGGACAATTCTCAATGGCTGCTGATTATGTGGTTGTCACTCAGCAAAAAAACCTAGAGAAACAAGCTAAAAAAGGCAGTCAGGGGGGGCAAAAAGGCGACTGGAGATGGCTCTGTCAGATAAGGTTAAGGATAACCCCAAAAGATTTTATAACAACCTAAAGGGAAAACGGGTAACCAGAGAGAGAATTTAACCCCTCAGGAATCAAAGCAATCAACTCTGTGGAGCCACAGGAGATGGGTAAGGTACTCAATGAATGTTTCTCTTCTGTTTTTGGAGAAAGGCATGAGGACCAATTCAAAATGCGATAGTTGATAGGCACTGTCCCTACTTTTATGTTAATCCACTCTTTTTGAATAGGGAAAGAGAGCTGAAGATGCAGAAGATGAGGGAAACTCAGAGGTATGTTGAGGAGTTCCAGAAGCAACGAGCTGAATGGAAACAAATGGAACGGGAAAAAATGGAAGCAGAGAACAGAAAGATTTTGGAGTTTGCCAATGCACAAAAGAGCAGAGAGGATGAACGGATGACAAAAGTTCGAGAACAAGATGAGCAAAAAGAAATGCTGTACCAAAAGGTAGGATAAATTTGTTTGCTTAGTCTGTCATGATCTACATGTTATACATACTCATTTTATAAATTTCTAACAAATAACTGGCATTTTGTTCCCACAGCTTGCTGCGGAAATTGAAAAACAACAGCAAGAACGTGAAGATTTGGAAAATGTCCGTCAGGAATTGTACCTTGAAAAAGTAGAAGAAGCTCGTAGACAGCAACAAATTGTGAGTATCAGAAAGGCTTCTCGCCAGTTTATTACCAAGAGTTGCATTGTTTGTGGCATTGTGCAGGTTGAAACAAGGTTATTAAAATGTGCAAATATCGTATTTTTGCTGAAAGATGCCAATCAAATTGAGCCTGTTGTACTGATCTGACAAAGTAATTGGAAATTCTCAATGACATCATACCTAATATATCGTCACTCTTCATTGTGCAGCAGAGGTCAAACTATACCGGAAGGTAATGCATGAAAGGGTAACAAGTTTATATTTGTTTTTGCAGGCAGAGATGGAAAAGCAAATTCGACAACGGCTTGAATTACAGAAGACGTACCAAGAGCAATTGGCTTTCAAACAGAAGCGCCTACAGGCAGAGAAGGAGGAAGAAGATGAGCTACGGAGAAAGATGTTGGCCAAACTTGCCGAGGATGACCGTATTGAGCAGATGAATGCACAGAAACGGCGTATGAAACAGCTTGAACATAAGAGGGCTGTGGAGGAAATCCTTGCAGATCGACGCAAACAATTTGAAATGGACAGAGTATGTTGTGAACTTTACTTGAAATTCAATTATTATTTTGTTTCCCATTTTCTACTAAATAATTAATGATCCATGTAAATTGATATTGAATAATTTTGGGGGGGAATTTGTTCTTGCAAGATTTGAATTTTCTTTACAGAAAATCTGACTGCACCTCTGCAGTGTAAATGTACATATATTCAAACCAGCGATGATGTTTTTGTAATATAAATGTTATTTCAAAGGTGTGAATTTGTCCAAATTCAGTCAGAGTTTAGTGTTGCACACTGCATCTAGTTGTGAGAAAGCGAGAATCTTTCTGAATAAATGGCTTCCAGTGAATTCTGATTAATATCTTCTTAATAGAAACGAGAACTTGAAGCACGCCAGCAAGAAGAGAAGAGGGAGGCAGCTCTGCAGGCTATAATTGAGGAAGAAAGGCAGAAACTTCTCAAACAGCATGCCAGTAAGCTGCTTGGTTACCTTCCAAAGGTATGTCATGATAGAAATATTATTAACTTTAATAATGAATTGCAGTATTTTGGGGATTTTGTTCTTTGGAAAATATAACTTATTAAGATATTAACAGATAGTAGCAGTGACAATTGAAGTATCATTTGTTTCTGACACTCTCCCAGAGACCTGGAGTTCTTCACGACATGCAAAGATAACGCAGGAACATTTAGAGGTTATGGGAAATCTGAGCTTTTATGTCCGCTTGCTACCTTGTTCAAACTTGTAGAGTAATTGATGTTGATATAAGTATCTTCAATTATAAACCTATTGTTTTTCCACACACACTGGTATAACAAAGAAGTAAACAGGCAATTTGAACCTGCAGCTTTCTGTTTCAACTGTATAATGTCAGTCTGTAAAGGAAAGGAATTATTTCCTGGTATTTTACTACATTTTGATTTGAAGCAAAACTTTAAAAATTCTTCACTAAAGACAAACAAAACATTGAAGAAAACAAATGTATTTGTTGCTCCAACCTCAAATTCCAGATAAAGAATAAGTTGAAGATGCAAGTCCACAGTTCCCATCACATGAAAAAGAACTTTGAGGCTTGCAGAAAATGAATACAGGGCTTCAGAAGGACTAAACTTAAAACTCTGAAGTTTTAAAGATGTAAAATATATCTTTAGTAAGCAAAAAAAGCTTACTGAAGAGCAGGGGAATTTCAAAGGATGGGTCCACTATCACTAGAGAAAGAAGTTGATTATTATTGACTCAGGAGTCTGTACTTGCACCAAAGTTCTCTCTGAGGAGAACTTTGAAAATAATCAAGTATCTTAGACAGGTTGTGATACTCTGGATTATTAATTTATGAATGATAAAAGTGGGAGGTTTATAGAATTATTTGGAGGTGAACCAGGAGTATAGAGGGGGGGATATTTCCAAAATAATTTTGCAAAATTTGAAATGAAGAAATCAACCTTCTGATTAAGCAACACATGACCTCTACCCCTCTACCTCTCTGTCTGAAAAAGTTCATTGACATGGAATTAGAATCTAAGATGAGATATAACAGTTTTGAGTTTTGAAAGCATTAACCATCTATTTTCTACTTTTTGAGACAATAACAGTTGAGTTATCAAAGCAGCTTACAATAAGGTGGAAAGGTGTTCTCGGTTAATGTAATGTTTCTGAATAGTATTGCACAGCTAAATGATAAAATAGAGGATATTTGGGATATATTAGAGAATTCCAGAAAGAAAAATCATTTGAGAAAATGCTTTGTCAACCTGTGTGAATTGGAATGAAGGATAGCTGTTACAAGTCGAGATTCATTAACAATACTGACATCAGTTGTTGGGTGATGAGCAAGGGGGGAAGAGTCAATAAAGGAGAATGGTAAAAAATGTCAACATCAAGCATATTGATAGTATCTTTCAGACTGCGGGAGAACATGCCTACTTCCAATTGATGGGTGGAGTCTGTGTGCAGTTTGCATGTTCTCCCTGTGACCACGTGGAGTTCCTTCAGGTGCTCCAGTTTCCTCCCACGTCTCAAAGACGTGCGGGTTTGCAGGTTAATTGGCCTCTGTAAATTGCACTTTGTGTGCGGGGAGTGGATGAGAAAGTGGGATAACATAGAACTAGTGTGAATGGCGATTGATGGTCGGTGTGGACCTGGTCAGTTGAAGAACCTGTTTCCCTGCTGTATCTCTAAACTAAGCTAAACAAAATGTGAAGTTTCTGGAAGAATCAAACGAGAGGTTTATAAAATAACTAAAATTTAAATAGTCAAGAGTTATTCAGCATTGAAATTGATCCTTCAGGCAACTTGTCTGTGCCAACCAAGATGTTTACCTAAACTCGTCCCTTTTGCCTGCATTTGGCCCATAATCCCCTTAAACCTTTCCTCATGGACCCACCAAATGCCGTTTAAACATCGGAATTGTGCCCATCTCTACCACTTCCACCGGCAGCATTCCATGTACCCACCACATTTTTCCATGTGGAAACCTGCCTCTCGGATTCCCTCTAAATCTTTCCCTCACAGCTTAAATCTATTGTGTCTTATTATGGCTTCTCTATCCTGGGAAAGAAAGACTGTGACCATCCACTTTTATCAATGCCCCTCATAATTTTATAAAGCTCTGAAAGGTCAACCACTTTCACTGGAGTGAAACGGTCCTAACCAATCCAGTCTGTCCTCATTGCTCAAGCCTGCCACTTCTGACAACATCCTTGTTAATCTTTTCTGAACACACTCTAACCTAATCACATCCTTCTTATAGTACGGCAACAAGGACTGCATACAATATCCCAGGTGCAGCGTCACCATGTTTTATACGGCTGTAACATAGCGTCCCAACTCCTGCACTCACCGCCCTGTCTGATGAGGCAGCCATGCTATATACAGCCATCATCACCCTGTCTTACCTGTGCCACCACTTTTAAGAAACGATGTACTTGTACCCCATGTCTCTCTGTTACACAACATACCCCCAGGGCTCTACCATTCCCTGGTCTGGTTTAAACTTACAAAATACCAAGAAACCTATTGAGATGAATGTTTAATTTAGTTTATTATTGTCACATGTACCAAGCTACAGTGAAAAGCTTTTTGTCACATGCTATCCAGTCAGTTAAAAAAACTACACATGATTACATGAAAACTACAATGTTCTATAGATTCCGGGTCAGTTCCTGTGGATTGGAGGGTAGCTAATGTTATCCCACTTTTCAAGAAAGGAGGGAGAGAGAAAACGGGAAATTATAGACCAGTTAGTCTGACATCAGTGGTGGGGAAGATGCTGGAGTCAATTATAAAAGACGAAATTGCGGAGCATTTGGATAGCAGTAACAGGATCGTTCCGAGTCAGCATGGATTTACGAAGGGGAAATCATGCTTGACTAATCTACTGGAATTTTTTGAGGATGTAACTAGGATAATTGACAGGGGAGAGCCGGTGGATGTGGTGTACCTCGACTTTCAGAAAGCCTTCGACAAGGTCCCACATAGGAGATTGGTGGGCAAAATTAGAGCACATGGTATTGGAGGTAGGGTACTGACATGGATAGAAAGTTGGTTGACAGACAGAAAGCAAAGAGTGGGGATAAATGGGTCCCTTTCAGAATGGCAGGCAGTGACTAGTGGGGTACCGCAAGGCTCGGTGTTGGGACCGCAGCTATTTACAATATACATCAATGACTTGGATGAAGGGATTAAAAGTACCATTAGCAAATTTGCAGATGATACAAAGCTGGGTGGCAGTGTGAACTGTGAGGAAGATGCTATGAGGTTGCAGGGTGACTTGGACAGGTTGTGTGAGTGGGCGGATGCTTGGCAGATGCAGTTTAATGTGGATAAGTGTGAGGTTATCCACTTTGGTGGTAAGAATAGGAAGGCAGATTATTATCTGAATGGTGTCAAGTTAGGAAAAGGGGACGTACAACGTGATCTGGGTGTCCTAGTACATCAGTCACTGAAAGGAAGCATGCAGGTACAGCAGGCAGTGAAGAAAGCCAATTAAATGTTGGCCTTCATAACAAGAGGAGTTGAGTATAGGAGCAAAGAGGTCCTTCTGCAGTTGTACAGGGCCCTAGTGAGACCGCACCTGGAGTACTGTGTGCAGTTTTGGTCTCCAAATTTGAGGAAGGATATTCTTGCTATTGAGGGCGTGCAGCGTAGGTTTACTAGGTTAATTCCCGGAATGGCAGGACTGTCATATGTTGAAAGACTGGAGCGACTAGGCTTGTATACACTGGAATTTAGAAGGATGAGAGGGGATCTTATCGAAACGTATAAGATTATTAAGGGGTTGGACACATTAGAGGCAGGAAACATGTTCCCAATGTTGGGGGAGTCCAGAACCAGGGGCCACAGTTTAAGAATAAGGGGTAGGCCATTTAGAACAGAGATGAGGAAAAACTTTTTCAGTCAGAGAGTTGTGAATCTGTGGAATTCTCTGCCTCAGAGGGCAGTGGAGGCCAATTCTCTGAATACATTCAAGAGAGAGCTAGATAGAGCTCTTAAGGATAGCGGAGTCAGGGGGTATGGGGAGAACGCAGGAACGGGGTACTGATTGAGAATGATCAGCCATGATCACATTGAATGGCGGTGCTGGCTCGAAGGGCCGAATGGCCTACTCCTGCACCTATTGTCTATTGTCTATTACAATTAAACTGTCCACCGTGAGCAGATACAGGATAAAAAGTATAACATTTAGTGCAAGATAAAGCCCAATAAAGTCAGATTAAAGATAGTTCTTGCCTGATGGGAGAGGGGAGAAGAGTAAGTGACCGGGGTGAAACTGGACTTGATTGTCAGCTGACCAACGACCTAAACGTGTTCTACTGCAGGTTTTATAGACAGAAACATAACCCCTTCCCCCCCCCCCCACCCACTCCTCCCCAATCACCACTTCACACCAACTCACAGCCTGACTCCAGTCTGCAAAGACTGGACCCTTCCCCACCCACCCCTCCCCAATCCCCACTTCACACCTACTTACAGCCTGACTGCAGTTTGCAAAGATTGGGCCTTTGTCCACTACCCACTCCCTCCTTGCTGCCCAACATTGGTCTGGCCACCTCGCCATCACTAACAATAGAAATTGAGGAGGTGGAGAAGCTATTCAGGAGACAGAAAAGCCAGAAATCTCCAGGACCGGACAATGTTTCCCCCTCTACCCTCAGGTTCTGTGCCGAACAACTGACACCAGTCTACACAGACATTTTCAGCCAGTCCCTGCCAACCTGCCCCTGCCTGCTTCAAAGTCTCCACTATTGTTCCTGTACCCAAAAAGCCAAGGATGACTGGTCTTAATGACTACAGGCCTATCGCACTGACCTCTGTAATCATGCAGACCCTTGAAAGACCTATGCTGGCCCAGCTGAAAAATATCACAAACCCACTGCTGGACCCTCTGCAGTTTGCATACCGGGCCAATAGATCAGTGGATGACACAATCAACCTAGGCCTGCACTTCATCCTCCAGCACCGAGACGCCCAGGGGACCAATGCAAGGATTTTGTTTGTGGATTTTAGCTCTGCATTCAACACCATTGTGCCAGAGCTACTACACTCCAAACCCTCCCAGTTGACTGTGCCTGAACTCCTCTGTCAGTGGATCACCAGCTTTCTGACAGACAGGAAGCAGCATGTGAGGCTGGGAAAGCACATCTCGGACCTGCTGACCCTCAGCATAGGAGCTCCACAAGGCTGCGTACTCTCCCCTCTCCTGAACTCTCTCTATACCAACGACTGCACCTTCACAGATTCCTCTGTCAAGCTTCTCAAGTTTGAGGACGATACAACCCTGATTGGACTGATCCAGGATGGGGAGGAATCTGCCTACAGACAGGAGGTGACACAGCCTGGCCTCCTGGTGCCATCGTAACAACCTGGAGCTCAATGTTCTTAAGACAGTGGAATTGATTGTAGACTTTAGGAGAGCTCCCCCCCCCCCCTTCCTCCACTCACCATCAACAACACCACAGTCACATCTGTGGAATCATTTAATTTCCTTGGAACCATCATCTCCGGGGACCTCAAATGGGGGGCCACCATCGACTCCACAGTCAAAAAGGCACAACAGAGGATGTACTTCCTGCGGCAGCTGAGAAAACACAATCTGCCACAGGCAATGAGGGTCCAGTTTTATACTGCCATCATAGAGTCTGTCCTCCTCTTCACCGTCATGGTCTGGTTTGGCTCAGCCACCAAGCATAACATCCGGAGGCTGCAGCTCAGAAGGTTGTTGGCTGCAACCTTCCCCCCATCAACGAACTGCACACTGCAAGGGCCAGAAAACAAGCAGGTATGGTCATCTCTCACCCTGGCCACAAACTCTTTGAAGCACTTCCCTCTGGAAGGCGACTCCGGACTGTCAAAGCTGCCACAGCCAGACATAAACACAGCTCTTTTTCCATGAGCAGTCGCTCTACTCAACAGGCAAAAGTCTATAACCTCCATTTGCTCTGATATTTTATTTCATTCTTCACATGTTTAAATTATGTTTTATTCTTAATTGTTTTACTGTATATCATGTTGTTACTTGCGAGCAAAGCACCAAGGCAAATTCCTTGTATGTTTACATACTTGGCTAAAAAAATATATAAAATTCAATTCAATTCCATTATGCTGGTTGCCTTGCCGAGGCAGCGTGAAGTGGAGATGGAGTTCATGAAAGGGAGGTTGATTTGCGTGATGGTCTGGGCTATGTCCACAACTCTGCAATTTCTTGCAGTCTTGGATGCAGCTGTTCCCTAGCCATGGTGCGATGCATCCCTATAAAATGCTTTCTACAGCACTCATGTCGAAGTTAATGAGGATTGTTGGGGACATACCAAACTTCCTAACCTTCCAAGGAAGTGGAGGCATTGGTGTGCTTTCTTGGCCACACTTGAACTGGGTTATTGTATAAATATTATTACGATGATAGTGTTATTGTTGTGTTGGTTAGGCTAATTGTTTTTATATGTGTCTTTGATAGGGAATATTTAAAGATGAACAAGACCTTGATCTGTTTGATAATGCCTTCAAAGAGACTTTCAAGAAAGGAAATACCGATCTGACTTCAGATGAAGGGTGGAATTGTTAGACCTGATCCCATTACATTTCCTACAACCACTTTGGCCTAGGTAGCCACCTCAGACCGCTCAGTTGCACTTGGATATAAATTTATATTGATTCCTTTTTAATTGCAGAGTTGAAATGTATCTGATATAACTATTGAAAGCATATATCATAAATATTATGAATAAAGTTTAATTACAATAAAAATGTTTTAAAAGAAGTGGAATATAGCATAATAAATATTGCTTTTGAAGTTGAGGGGGAATTATGGAATCCAAGGAAGTTCGTAAAATTTTTCATTTGGAATATTTTACCATACTCCGTGTTCTCCCTGTGATTATGTGCGTTTTCTTGAGTGCTCCGGTTTCATACCAGAGTTCAGAAATGTGCTGGTAAGTGTGCTGCTGTTAATTAACCCAGAGCATAGATTTTAGACTTTGCAGATACAGTGTGGAAACAAGCCACTGAGTCCGCGCCAACCAGTGACACTAGCACTATCCTAAACATCAGGGACAATTTATAGAAGCCAATTAACCTATAAATCTGTACATCTTTGAAGTATTGGAGGAAACTGGAGCACCCAGAGAAAAACCATCTTGCTCCAGTTTCCTCCCATACTCCAAAGATGTCCAAATTCCATACAGACAGCACCCATAATCAAACTCGAAACCGGGTCTCTGGCAATGTAAGTCAGCAACTCTACCGCTGTGTCATGCTAAGATAGCTGGAAGGAGTGGGCTGAGAATGGATGAGATGATGTGAGAGAGGGAAAATATATGGGGCAGTGAGACTGATCTAAATACTCAGAGCCAGCCAGGATTCAGCAGTCTCCTGTGATGTAAGGAAGTCAGGCTAATCAATAGGAATTGTTTTATGGAGCTAAAGAGTACAGGCCTTGCAACCCTCAATTCTATCTCCCATCCCTGTCCTTTCATGCCTTGTTTCTATTCTGATCCATCTTGAATGTATCTGTTCCTGTGCGTTTAGAAAGTTCAAACATTCACAAAATCGTTCAGGTAACGAAATGTCTCATTTTCTCGGTTCTAATTGACTGACATCTTTAATCTGAGACCACAATCTCCCTAGTTTTAAATGCTTCATCCAAACAGCGAAAAAAGTTATTGCATAAGTGACGAATTTTGAAGTCAGTTTGAAAAGTCCGGGAGCAGAGCAAGGACGCCCGTTGGCTGAGAAGAAAAGTAAGTGTTAATTGCAGTGGAAAAGGCAGATTAATAAGAGCGCATAACTCCAAGCTGGTCAGGAAGACAGCAGAGAAGTGAGATTGGTTGATCAATTAAAGCAGACGATTGGTAAATTGGCCATTTAAGTAATTTAGTGGCTGATATAAGCAAGGCTTGCACAAGGGGTGCAGCCCTGTGAGAAAAGTGCGAGTCTTTGGCTGCGGTGAGGAGGTTACGCTTGTTTTTTGAGCCAGAATTGTTTTTGACACCAAAGTGATGGCGCACAAGTTGGTGCAGTGTGTTTCCTGCAGGATGTGGGAAGGTAGAGACACTGCTGGAGCTTCTGGGAGCTACACCTGCAAGAACTGTGTCCAGGTGCAGCTCCTGACTGGACGTGTGGCAGAGTTGGAAAAGCAGCTGGTTGACCTCAGGGCCATCCGGGAATGCGAGAGTTTCCTGGACAAGACCTACTGTGAGGCTGTCATGCCAAGGGTCCAGGTCGAGCGAAGGTGGGAGATCGTTTCAGGGGGGAGCGAACGTGGACTACAGGAGACCCCGGTGGTTGTGCCTATTGCAAACAGGTACACCCTATTGGGAACTGTTGGGGCAGAAGACGCTTCCAGTCCGAGCAGCAGTCGCGTTGGCGGTTCTATCCCAGGCAAGGAAACTCGACCGGGGAGACCGAAGTCAGGATGAGCCATAGTAGTCGGTGACTCCATTGGCCGAGGTACGGACAGTAGATTCTGTGGCGACAGGCGGGAGTCGAGGATGGTTTGTTGCCTCCCTGGTGCCAGGGTTCAAGACATCACGGAGCGGCTTCAGAACATCCTAGCGAGGGAAGGTGATCAACCGGAAGTAGTTGTGCATGTGGGCACAAACGACGTCGGGAGGAAGAGGAAGGAGATACTGCAGCGTGAGTTTAGGGAGTTAGGAAGAAGACTGAGAAGTAGGACGTCAAGGGTGGTTATCTCTGGACTGCTGCCTGTACCTCGTGCTGGTGAGGGCAGGAACAGAGAGATCAGGGATATGAATGTATGGCTGAGGGGCTGGTGCAGGGAGCAGGGATTTAGATTTCTGGACCACTGGGATCTCTTCTGGGGTAGGGGTGACCTGTACAAAAGGGACGGGCTACACCTTAACAGCAGGGGGACCAACATTCTGGCAGGCAGGTTTGCTAGTGCTACAAGCGTGGCTTTAAACTAAGTAGTGGGGGGGAGGGGTTGACAAATTGGGAATATGGAGATGGAGTTAAAGGGGAAGCGAATACAGGAGAAACTGTAAAGGACTCTCGTATGAATGGGAAGGGAAGTTCTAGAAGGGATATGAGAGTAAGGTCAGGGCCAATTGTGACCGGTGTGAGAGGGGAGGTAAATACCGAAGTTAAAGTGTTGTATTTAAATGCGCGAAGTATAAGAAATAAAGTGGATGAGCTCGAGGCTCAGTTAGACATTGGCAAGTATGATGTTGTGGGAATCACTGAGACATGGCTACAAGAGGACCAGGGCTGGGAGCTGAATATTCAGGGGTACACAACGTACAGAAAAAACAGGCAGGTGGGGAGAGGGGGCGGGGTAGCTCTGTTGGTAAGGAATGATATTCACTCCCTTGCAAGGAGTGACATAGAATCAGGAGATGTAGAATCAGTATGGATAGAGACGAGGAATTGTATGGGTAAAAAGACCCTAATGGGAGTCATCTACAGGCCCCCAAACAGTAGCCTCGACATAGGGTGCAAGTTGAATCAGGAGCTAAAATTGGCATGTCACAAATGTAATGCTACGGTGGTCATGGGAGATTTCAACATGCAGGTAGACTGGGGAAATCAGGTTGGTAATGGACCCCAGGAAAGAGAGTTTGTGGAGTGCCTCCGAGATGGATTCTTAGAACAGCTTGTACTGGAGCCTACCAGGGAGAAGGCAGTTCTGGATTTAGTGTTATGTAATGAACCTGACCTGATAAGGGGACTCGAGGTAAATGAGCCATTAGGAGGCAGTGACCACAATATGATAAGTTTTACTCTACAAATGGAGAGGGAGAAGGGAAAATCGGAGGTGTCAGTATTACAGTATAGCAAAGGGGATTACAGAGGCATGAGGCAGGAGTTGGCCAAAATTGACTGGAAGGAGGCCCTAGCAGGGAAGACTGGAACAGCAATGGCAGGTATTCCTGGGAATAATGCAGAAGTTGCAGGATCAATTTATCCCAAAGAGGAGGAAAGATTCTAAGGGGAGTAAGAGGCACCCGTGGCTGACAAGGGAAGTCAAGGACAACATAAAAATAAAAGGGAAGAAGTATAACATAGCAAAGAAGAGTGGGAAGCCAGAGGATTGGGACTCTTTTAAAGAGCAACAGAAGATAACTAAAAAGGCAATACGGGGAGAAAAGATGAGGTACGAGGGTAAACTAGCCAATAATATAAAGGAGGATAGTAAAAGCTTGATAGTAAAAGCTTTTTTAGGTATGTGAAGAGGAAAAAAATAGTCAAGGCAAATGTGGGTCCCTTGAAGACAGAAGCAGGGGAATTTATTATGGGGAACAAGGAAATGGCAGAAGAGTTGAACCGGTACTTTGGATCTGTCTTCACTGAGGAGGATACAAACAATCTCCCAGATGTTCTAATGGCCAGAGATCCTGGGGTGACAGAGGAACTGGAGGAAATCCACATTAGGCTGGAAAAAGTTTTGGGTAGACTGATGGGACTCAAGGCTGATAAATCCCCAGGGCCTGATGGTCTGCATCCCAGGGTGCTTAAGGAGGTGGCTCTAGAAATTGTGGACGCATTAGTAATTATTTTCCAATGTTCTATAGATTCCGGGTCAGTTCCTGTGGATTGGAGGGTAGCTAATGTTATCCCACTTTTCAAGAAAGGAGGGAGAGAGAAAACAGGAAATTATAGACCAGTTAGTTTGACATCAGTGGTGGGGAAGATGCTGGAGTCAATTATAAAAGACGAAATTGCGGAGCATTTGGATCACAGTAACAGGATCGTTCCGATTCAGCATGGATTTACGAAGGGGAAATCGTGCTTGACTAATCTACTGGATTTTTTTTGAGGATGTAACTAGGAAAATTGACAGGGGAGAGCCGGTGGATGTGGTGTACCTCGACTTTCAGAAAGCCTTCGGCAAGGTCCCACGTAGGAGATTGGTGGGCAAAATTAGAGCACATGGTATTGGAGGCAGGGTACTGACATGGATAGAAAGTTGGTTGACAGACAGAAAGCAAAGAGTGGGGATAAATGGGTTCCTTTCAGAATGGCAGGCAGTGACTAGTGGGGTACCGCAAGGCTCGGTGTTGGGACCGCAGCTATTTACAATATACATCAATGACTTGGATGATGGGATTAAAAGTACCATTAGCAAATTTGCAGATGATACAAAGCTAGGTGGCAAAGTGAACTGTGAGGAAGATGCTATGAGGTTGCAGGGTGACTTGGACAGGTTGTGTGAGTGGGCGGATGCATGGCAGATGCAGTTTAATGTGGATAAGTGTGAGGTTATCCACTTTGGTGGTAAGAATAGGAAGGCAGATTATTATTTGAATGGTGTCAAGTTAGGAAAAGGGGACGTACAACGTGATCTGGGTGTCTTGGTGCATCAGTCACTGAAAGGAAGCATGCAGGTACAGCAGGCAGAGAAGAAAGCCAATGGAATGTTGGCCTTCATAACAAGAGGAGTTGAGTATAGGAGCAAAGAGGTCCTTCTGCAGTTGTACAGGGCCCTAGTGAGACCGCACCTGGAGTACTGCGTGCAGTTTTGGTCTCCAAATTTGAGGAAGGATATTCTTGCTATTGAGGGCGTGCAGCGTAGGTTTACGAGGTTAATTACCGGAATGGCAGGACTGTCATATGTTGTAAGACTAGAGCGACTAGGTTTGTATACACTGGAATTTAGAAGGATGAGAGGGGATCTTATCGAAACGTATAAGATTATTAAGGGGTTGGACATGTTAGAGGCAGGAAACATGTTCCCAATGTTGGGGGAGTCCAGAACCAGGGGCCACAGTTTAAGAATAAGGGGTAGGCCATTTAGAACAGAGATGAGGAAAAACTTTTTTAGTCAGAGAGTTGTGAATCTGTGGAATTCTCTGCCTCAGAGGGCAGTGGAGGCCAATTCTCTGAATACATTCAAGAGAGAGCTAGATAGAGCTCTTAAGGATAGCGGAGTCCGGGGGTATGGGGAGAAAGCAGGAACGGGGTACTGATTTAGAATGATCAGCCATGATCACATTGAATGGCGGTGCTGGCTCAAAGGGCCGAATGGCCTACTCCTGCACCTATTGTCTATTGTCTATTGAATTTTATTTTACCCTGTTGAAGATTGATTTTAACCAGGAGTAAATAGGATTTGTGACCATTTTCAGGTCAAAGCCTGTTAATCAAGAAATGCCTCTTGAGATCCCATTCAGAATCCGGCAAGAGAACTGAAACAAGAGTATCGGAGAAAGTACTTCAATGGGCACTCAGAGACAACTAGGGTTTAACTACTGCCCTGGGAGGCCCAGTCCTATCAGAATCTAGGTAGGATTCTCCCTCATATCTACCTCAATGCAAATACTCGGTTCTGATTTTACCCTATGTGTGCCTGTCTATTTTTTTTCTCTCGAATTTGCAAGGTGGTCAACTAGTAGGACTTGGAAAAGAGGAGCAGACAGCACATTTGGGCGAGAACAAAATGAGCACTTGGATACTTCAGGCAGAACAGAATTTTAATATGGTGAAACAACTAAAATGGTAAATTCTCCCCTTCAGCACTCAAGGGCACATTTTTGACAGCAATGAAATGCTGTCACATTATTGATAGCATTGGAACCAATTTAATGGTTGGTTATTTATTGGTTATAACCAATCAATAAATATTTGTTCGTTATTTATTCCAACAAATAACCTGAAAGGAATGTACATGATCTGTTCTATAAGATAATTCCATCATTCTAGGCATCACCCCTGTGCGTAGAGTATGCTAGTCTACAGCAATTAAGGAGTTAATTCAGCTCCTTTGTTGAGTACATAAATGAAACAGGATGGAATCAGCATCTTAGAAATTCAACTGCAATGCTCTGTTTATTCCAGTGCTATTCAATGAGAAAATATTCTTTGGATGAAGTGAAATGTGAATAAAAACCCAGTAGAAACAAGGAACTGCAGATGCTGATTTACCAAGAATAGACACAAAATCCTGGAGTAACACAGCGGGTCAGGCAGCATCCCTGCAGAACATGGATACGTGATGTTTTGGGTCGGGACCCTACTTCAGACTTGGAAATAAAAAACATTTCTGGGTCATTTGAGGTCACTCCTGAAATTTAAGCAGCTCACAAACTATCTGCTAACTGCCACTTCTTGCGGTTTCTACATTGAACTCATTAACCACTTCAAATTCCACAGATCTAGAAGCGTCATCCTTAATCGCAAGAGTCTGCATAAAAAAAAGACTAAAACTCATCACTGAAAATAAGTGAAAGGGTTTTTTGATTGGAGACTTTTAACTTGAGCTGTTCCTTTCAACGCCATTTTCTTTCACAATAACATTCAGAGATTGTTTCTCCCAAGTAAAACAGTTAAATTTAAGGATTTGGCCATATCTAGGCAATTTACAAAGAAGAGCACACTCAGGATGACTGATATTTCAATTTTGAAATATACACGCTGAGAACAACATGTCTGCTGATGGATATGCCAAGTTGTGACCAATTTGAACTGGCCATAAAAGAAAATCCTTTCGGCAGGAGTAGTTATATTGCATGAAATTAGAACTTATGTCAATGCAGTAATTCGTTATCTGCAACAAAATCCATCCCATAACTGTAGGTGATGCTTACCTGTGATGTGCTACAGAATAGAAAAATCAGTTTACAGTGATCAAGAAATGGCCATACTGATTTCTGTATCTTTGGCATTTGAAGAAAAATGGAATAGATGTTTCCTCTGATCACGAGGTTAACTAAGTGTCCAACCCATTATTAACAATTATTTGGTGTATTTAGTTGTAAAAAAAGATGACTAGGAATACAGTGCTGGATTGAAGTGCTTGATCCCCAGTTGATTTTTCTATTGTCCTTATTGATATTTAAATACTTTAAAACCGAAACAATTTAAGTCACTTGACTTAGTCATGGAAAAATATGAACACTGGTGACTTCAAAGGAAAATAAATGAAAATGTAGGAAATAAAATCAGCCACCAGGTCTTCTGCTGTCAATCTGGGTCACTTCAAGCAATCAGACAGTAGAGGCTAATTATGAAAACTCGTGTACCATTTCAAGATTTGGTATTTAAGAAAGAAGAATGCACACAATCAGGTTTGCAGCAAGTAACCATCCGATATTCAAGTACGATAAAGAGAAAAAGGAATAAATGAAAAATGTAGAAAATATCTTTATTTAATTCAAATAATTGTATAATATTAAAACATGAACAGATTTTGCAAACTTGAAATTGTATTCAAATGCATGGTTTACAATATCAAGTTATTACTCCGCCTTTCCTTCCAATCAGTTTCCCCATTCCAGTGCTTTAATAAATTCTTCCTCAGTGAAGGAGAGCAGCTTAGCAGCTTCCACATGCATCTTAAAAAAAAAACATATTTGTGATCTGTTAGTGCTATGATAAATTAGCATTCAATTACCAGATTATTTTAATACTCTTGGTTTCCAAAAATGGCAAGGTTACTAATTACTGCTTCTCTCATTTTCACATCATACCTTTTGCCTTTTTAAGATGTCTATCAACTTCATCTGTTTCTTAAAGCCAGTCATAAGCTCATTTTTTTGCTTTTCCATCTTCTTGTTTTCTAACTTCAGCTGTTCAATTGTTAGTTTTTCTTGATTAGTTATGTCCTGCACATAAGAAATTGGCATGCATTACAATTACTTTCATTTTAATTTTGTCCAGTCAAGCACCAATAATGGAGAGAGGCAGAGCACTTTCAGCAGTCTTCATGCAGTGGACAAAGCAAATAAATATCATGTCCCTAAAGGACTCTATGAGAGTTGGTATTGAGTAGTGTTAGCTTCTTTGGTTGAATTACCACTATCCCATTCAATTTGTAAAATATGCAAGTAAGGAGCTGCTTTCGTGTCAAATTATCAGATGACTTACAACAAAATTGGCAGCTAAGGAAATAAAGAAAATATACAGAATAGAATCAGCACAAATGCAAAGTTACCAAGAATGCTGGAAATAGAAAAGATACATGTCATGCATGGAGATAGAAACAAACCTAAAATTTCAGTGATCTTAAAGCATTTTTGTTCTCATGTCTCATCAGGACCCACAGGACTGGCGTGGAAACAAGTAATCCACAACCCTGAGAAACCACCTTAGATGCTTAAAAGTCAATCAAAACCTTTGAAATGGGTCCTTTGGCCCAACTCCATCCATACCGACCAGTTGCCCGTTTGCCCACCGTTGACCCATATCCCTCTAAATCTTTACTATCCTTTTACCTGTTTAAATGTTCCTTAAATTCAGGGAGTTTGGGTAGAAAATTAGGATTCAAGGCTTGAGTGACTCTTCTCTCAACGGCGCCTTCAAGAGTGCCTGAATGCAGAATTGATAATTTTCCCTATATCTTTATCTTACCTTATTACTTTGCTTCAGTTTATTAAGCTCTTTCTTGTATTTGTCAGTCTCTTCTAATGCCCGATTCAGACGAACCTCTGTGGCACTGTGGTTTGTTACAAATTGCTTCTGGGTTCTTTTCTGGGTCTCTAATTCCTGGGAAAACAATTACATGATGAAGAAATCACTGAATGTTCACTTATAAGACATCAAAATATTAGAAGATACATTATTTATAATACTTCACTTTTACATAAATAGCTATCAAATTCTGCATGTATATAAAGCATTTCTTTAAAAAAGTCACTGAACCAATTTGCTGACTCATTTTTATGGTAACACGAGACCAAGGGCCCAAACCTCTCCGGCATTGATGCAGCATCCTCTCCCCCTTCCTCCTCCCCTCCCCCTTTCCCTTCCCCCCCACTCCAGCCCCACTCCAGCCCCACCCCCCCCCCCATCTCCTCCCCCCTCCTTCCCTAGGAGATAGATTTGATTGTACTGCCCTTCAGTAGATAGACACAAAATGCTGAAGTAACTCAGCAGGTCAAGGAGCATCTCTGGAGAAAAAGGATGAGTGAGGTTTCCCATCTGAGTTACTCCAGAGTCTGAAGAATCTCAACAGTTTGAAGAGGGGTCCCAAGCCGAAACATCATCCATCCTTTTTCTCCAGAGTTGCTGCTTGGCCCACTGACTTTGTGACTATCTTTGGTATAAACCAGCATCTGCAGTTCTTTGTTTCTACCTTGCCTGCCCGAGGTTGTCCATGAACAACTCATCTCTGAGTGATAACAATATCTGGAACCCCACTTCCAGATCTTTCAAAAGTTGCCGCCCCAATTGTCAATGCATCCACATAGACATAATGGAATGAATACTTCCTCCTGTCTTTTACTTTTGGCAAAGTAAATTTATAAATGGAATCATGTCATATAATGGTCAACTGATCACACTTGTATATTTATTCCCTTGGTTCCTCTTTGGTTCTGTATGCCCTACTCTTCTTCATGGTGCAATCCCACTGACCTTATCCAGACTGGTCCTTATGTCACACAAGTCCCACACCAACATGATTCAGTCTTCACACCCTTTAAAGTAGAAACAAACAACTGCAGATGCTAGTTTATATCAAAGATAGACACAAAGTGCTGGAGTAACTCAGTGGGTCAGGCAGCATCTCTGGAGAAAAAGGATGGGTGGTATTTCCCGCTCAGTTACTCCAGCACTTGGTGTCTATCTTCAAATTTAATTTGCCAAATTGACAGTGTACTTTTACTAAATGTTATGTGGTCTTACACACTTGTGCATGCAGGTGGGATGGAATCTCTTTGATTTTCTCTCCAGGGCCAATATGAGCAAATCATTAGGGCCTGTGAAGCAGATCAATTTCTGCCTTGTGCAGCTATCAGGAGCAGCAAAGCCTATCCACAATGTTTGTAGAAACAATTTAAATGGATCAGTTTACTTAAATGTTATAGTATGAAATATACCTTTTGCAAAGCGAGCACTTGTTGCTGCAAACCATCACTTTTCTTTTGTGCCTCATCAGCCAGGCTTTTATATTTCTCAGTTTGAGACTGCTGGATGTTTGTTGCCTTTTGCAATCGGCTGCGTTCTTCCTCTACCTCCTTTACATGGCTAGTCAACGTATTATTTTCATCATCCTATTAAGCAAAGGTAAAAACTGTGAAACATAATCAAAAAGATAACTATCCAAAATCTGTGAAGTGAAATGGTCACTCAACCCACATTCACCATCAAGTTCATTAAATAAAAATGGAAGAAACTAGAAATACAGCAGGTCAAGCAGTTTCTCTGGAGAAAGGAGCTGAGTTAACATTTCAGATTAATTTTCTCTTGTCACAATTAAGATCAGATATATCACATCATATTTGTGTTGGATGTATCTGTTTTTTTAAGAATCAAAAGGTGCAGCCCACAGCATGAATAAAGGTATATTTTGTGGTGAAATTCTGACCTACTTGTCGAATTATCAGTAATTTCCCCAGCAAGTTCTGAATTTCTGCAAGAGTTGAAATTCCGACTGATTGCCAGCTAACTTGGAGAATAGACCAATGGTACAGGAGATTAGACACATGGAACATTTATTTTTGTTAAAACCTGAGTTTGCAACCTTGCTGAAATTGATCTGAGGCAGAATGTAAGCACTGATTAAGCATCAAGATATTTTCAACAAGATAAACCATTCCACTGAAACTGATATATACCCTGTTAAAATAAAACTGTCAGTTGGGCAAATGAGTCAAGAATTTGCCATCTTTCAGATAACATCTACCAGAAGTGGGATATTTTCAGAATTCTCAATATGTTTAATATTAATATATTGAAACTTTGTGGTTGAGGTCAAAATGGCAATCTTGCCAAAGCCTTTAACCACAAACAAAATATATCAAAGATTTTGATTAAAATTTAGCTGTGAGATACATGTAACATAATTATACAGATGCTAATAACTGCCACTTTTTAATGTATGTCTACTCTGCTATTCTGAGCATGATTTTCTCTATTTTAATTGCATTGCCAATTCATGTATCACAAATATTCTTGACAAACTCATCATCTTGGACCCCAAGATCCCTCTATACATCAATGCAGTTAAGGGTCTTGCTATTAACCGTATACTTTCCCCCTTACATTTGGCCTCCCAAAGGGCAGCACATTACAGTTACTCATATTAAACTCCATCTACTTTTTTCTATGCTTATATCTGTTACTGATCTAAATCCAAAAGCAACAAGTACTGTGGCCAATTAATTTATGGAATGCACAAGAGATTTATTTTTTTTAAATCAGTGTGTTGAGCAATCCTTCAAAGGAACAAACTATTTTGGATTCAGTAATGCGCAACCAAAAATGGTTAATCTATGATCTGGGGTCTTCAGGGAACAGTAATCATGATATGAAAAAATCTTATGTGAATATTGGAAGTGATTTAGTTCAAATAGTTCCAAATAAAGCAAACTACGGATGCATGAGGCGTCTATGATAGATTGGGATCAACATTGAAAATATAACAATAAACAACCACTGGCTAACTGTTATTGAATTAAGAAATAGTTTACAAGTAATATATATCTCTAAGGCAAAAGATCTGAACTAGTCAAGTGGTTGAATGTACCGTATATCCCTGACAGATTCTGGTTCTCATCGTCCTGAACTATCCCTCTATTTTTTATGTGTAGCTATAAAGGGAAATTAAAGGTTGCATTGGATCAAACAAATCGATTTATAATATTGACAAATAAATAACAGAAAACCTTATGATTCAGAAAACATCAGAATTAAGTCAAGCAGGATCAAGATATTGATGACGAAAGATGAAGCAGAATATAAGGGTAAGCTTAAAAACAGATTGTAAGAACTTCTACAGATAAGTATAAAGGAAAAACAGAACCAAGTCAAGTCGAGTTTATTTTTACATGTGCAAGAATGGTGGGTATAGGTACAAATGAAAATCTAGCATGCAGCAGCACAACAGACATCTAGACTCAGTCAATACAAAACAAATTATGTATAAATTATGCGTTAAATTACTAATAGAAAGAATACAGTGCCAAAAAAACATTAGCGCAAGACACAATTAGATAAGAAAACAAGACCATGGTAGGGCAAAAGGTAGTTCATAGTGTTCTGTTTGTAGAGTTAGGATTTGGGTGGTGCGGGTTGGTTTGAGGATCTGATAGTTGTAGGAAAATATCCATTCCTGAACCTGGAGATGTGGGTCTTCTGTATCTCCTGCCTGATGTTCGCTGTGAGAAGAGGACATGGTCTAGACAGTGGGAATACTTGATGATAGATACCGGCTTCTTCAGGTAGCGCCTCATCTAGATGCTTTCGATAGTGGGGAAGGTTATACCCTTGATGGACTAGGTTGCATCCATTACTCTACATTTTCTTACCGTGGGAATTGCCCGACCTGGCCATGATGCAACTAGTCAGGATACATCCCGCTGTAAATCTTTGGAAGTTTGTTTAGTAATATGCCAAATGACTTTAAACATCCAAGTGAGGAGAGGCGCCGGTGTGCCTTCTTCGCTGGAAGGGTGACATTTCTTCAGACCTAGAAAGGTCCCGACCAGAAATGTCACCCATCCTTTTTTTCCAGACATGTTGCCTAACCTGCTGAGTTACTCCAGTATTTTGTGTCTATCTCACTTACATTGATATTATTGGCAGTTGATTATGTTACTAAAATATTTAATAGCAATCCATTTAATAATAAATACTTCTAAACTCTGTGTGACTTTATACTTGACCCTTACCTTCTTGTTGTATTCATGAGCTAGTCTATCCAGTTCCTCCTGCATTACTCTTAGTTTTGCTTTCAGAAATCGTATCTGGGCCTCTGAGTTCAAAGTAAATAATAGAATCGAATTTAAAAAAATTAATGCAAAACACAATTTATCAACTACCTTTCAAAATAGTTATCCATTATATTATATGTGCCATCTATATACTAAAGCTTTCGTTTGTTTGTTTGTTCCTGAACTACAGCCAAAATGGTACACGATAGCGCGACAATGTTTGGCCCACCTTACTCACTGTCTGTTTGGTGCTGATGGAAGAAGTTTGATTGAAATCGGTGTTATACATTTTTAAGATATTCACATTTTAAAGCTTAAATCTATCTCCTGGGGAGGGAGGGGTGGAGGGAGGGAGAGGGAAAGGATAAGGGGGGTTGAGGGGGATGGGGGAGGATAAGGGGGATGAAGTTGGGGGGAGGGAGGGAGGGGGAGAGAGGAGGGGAGGGGAGTGGTGCTGCACCAATGCAGGTGAGGTTTGGGCCCAATGGGTCCATTTGGTCTAGTTCTATCTAAATGCTTCTTGCTAACATTAGTGACTGATGTGATCAATGTATCCAATTGAAAATACCTTTCTCTTAAAAACATTGAGGCTTTTCACAACTGAATTTTGCTATGTAAAGAGCAAAGCAATGCGTTCAGACCCACCTGTGCTCATTTCATTGCCAACGCTTGGCATTATCACATCTTCGTCAACAGCAGGACTTCCATCCTCCAGCTGACCTTCAATTTTGCTAATTGTCTTTGCAAGAGAGAAATTGGAAAAGTCCTCTGGAACTGCAACATCATCAGCCACGTGTAATTCAAGACTTTTATGTTTCGCACTGAAATTTAAAAAAATTAATTATTTTCCTCTTTCAGTTCAGAAAATAATTTTCTGTTGAACTGGTATATTTAAAATTAGAACACACCAAAATGCTAGTTATTAATAAATAAATAAAATCAAGTTATGCTCTCTTGGGTATAAGTGAGAAAATATTGCACCCCAAACTGTGTTGACTGAATCATTAAATTATTTAAAGTACATTAAAAATGTATGGAAACAAAAATATAAAATATAATTCTAATCCAGTGGGCATACTGTTTCATTAGTAATTTTTACTCGATCTGATTTGAATTGAAAAATGAAAAGTGATCTGCACTAGAACAAATTTCACATATTTAAAAAAATCATAATTGGCTAGTCAGTTACATTTTGATAAATTAACTCAAATTAATTTCATATTTCCCTTTACACTTTCCCAATCCAATGCACTATTTTCAAACAACGGTTCACTTTACAAGGGCTCTGGAACAAACGCAAACAAAATAAAACTATAATAATAATAATAATAATAATAATAACAATAAAATGTGTGTGTGTGTGTGTGTGTGTGTGTATGTTCTATGCTTACAGCAGAGTTTATTGAATAATTGTCTTGCTAAAATGTAGATTGATTTTGTCTTCTTGTAAGACAGAGGTGTTCAAACAAGGGCCTGTAAATTCTTTGTAGCTAATAAGTGTTTGTAATTAGACGACAAAAACATGTTAGTATTCAGGATTTTGTAATTATTTGCTTTACTCTCTTATTTTCACATTTTAGCCCAATTTTTCCTCCTTTTACATAGTGAAACTTCAGAAACAGAATACAATGGTACTAAATAAATGTAAAGAAAGAAACATCTGTTACAAAGTAAAAAGAGGTTTGCATGTATCAGGTTGTTAGGCCGGGACCTGCTTTATATGGAACTGTTGCAATTCAAAGAAAATACAGTTGTTCAAGAGTGACTTTGACAGATACTCCTTAGAACAACAAGCTACTTTACTGGGAAACGCACCGTGTTGAATGATGAATGCTGCCTTCTCAGTACAAAAGTGAACTGTACTGAATTTCAAGATTAGTGTAAATCAATTTAAAAACGGTTAAACTGCATTTCATTTCAGAAATAAATTTTCAGATATGCAATGCAGAAAAAAATGCACTAGATTTCTAGATAACATGTCTTAAAGTACTGAAAGTTTGCCTTCCAGAAGACAAATTAGGTAACTCTGCCACCTGCAGAGGGTGATAGAAATTTAGCATTATTTTACTGCGATCAGCAATTGATATTAGATTTTAAATCTGAGATTGAGAGATTTTAGTTAACTGCAAGTATGAAAGAGTGGAGGGAAAAGATGGTACCCGGACCTGAATCAATGATCAGCAATGATCTTATTGATTGTCAGAACAGGCTTAAAGAACTAAATGGTCTATGCTTGAGCCAAAATTACTTGCAGCCTTTGGACTCCACACTCTATCCCTTAATCTTAGTTCAGGTCCAGGTTACACAAAGCTAACTAGAACATAAATAAAAATAAATAATGGTAATTGTTAATATGGTTCTGCACATTTAACATCTTGCTTATCAGGTCTTTTTGAACACATAGTGTTATATCAGATTTATGTATAGATATATAGATGATTTTACCTTGTAATTTTCTTTCCTTTGCTTGCTGAACATGGTCTGGTTTGTTCTACGTTCCTCAATCCAACCTTACTTTTGTTCTGAAGTACACAATTGAAAACAAAAATAAACAATTGCTGTCACTATACAGTTAAGATTTCAATATGTACAGTATCATGTCTTTCATTTGATAGTATTTAAAGCTAACAACAGACAAAATATATTCACAAAGCCTAAGAACCCGATGCAGGGAAATCTCCTTAAGGAGAAGTGTGCAAATAAATGGTGCAAAAGCACTTTAATACTCACGAGACACTGTTAAATAATTTTGGTTTGAAATTTCAGGTGTGCTAGGGAGAGATATAAAGAGGAGGGGCATTGCATTATTGATCTTGGAGTCATCACTGCAGTACTGGGGGAGGATGACTCAGAACGCTCTTCAAATGAACCCAAATTAGCAGAGCTTTGGGGGAAAAAAGCACGAATTTGCTATGATTATATTAAAGGCCTTCCAAGTCAGCAGGAAATAGAGGAGCAGATATGTTGGCAAATCACGGAAAGATGTGAAAGGAACAGGATTATAGGAGTAGAGAATTTCAATTCCCCAATGTGAACTGGCAATGTGAAAGGATTAGATGCAGAGCAATTTTTAAATTGAGGTTTTTGCATCAGTCCTACTGCAGTACAATTGTAATTGATAAATGTGGCTGGAGCAAGTACAAGTGTAAGCTGGTAGATAGGAGCCATCATCATCCTGATGGTGCATACATTTGTTTCAGCCTTGTACACATAATTATTTGATGAAGATATTTTGAAAAATACATGTTTTCCAATGAGGATAAATGACTTAATTTTGATGTAATGACGTTTCCTTACATCAAAAAGTATTTTGAAAGCGTTGCAGATGTGGCAATACAATGGTTTTCTAAATTTGTGAAAAAGTATTTTAACAGTTAATCTATTTACTTCTGGGTTTTTTTTGCTCCTCTCTGGTCAATGCACTGTTTATATCAGCAAATTTGATTATATCCCATTGCTTCTGCCAAGGCTACTGAACTCTGATTTTGCCTGACTGTGCAAGTCTCGAACAAACAATCCAGAAAGGAGAGGGTTTCTAAGCAACCTGTCAGTTGAGGAACTATATCATTACAAATGAGCTCAGGCCCTACTCCAGCCATCTGGAAGGGCCATTACAATTATTGCCCATGTCATGGGAATCATCCAATTTAACTTCCATTATTTACAAACTATTTGATTCCTTCACGACATAGAAACATAGAAAACACAGTAGGTGCAGGAGTAGGCCATTCGGCCCTGCGAGCCAGCACCGCCATTCAATATGATCATGGCTGATCATCCAAAATCAATAACCTGTACTGGCTTTTTCCCCATATCCCTTGATTCCCTTAGCCGTAAGAGTTGAATATAATCTCTAGAGACTCTGTAAAGACAGCTTGATAATTTATCTAGCTATATTTCTTCCCTCTCTCCGTCCCCATCCCAATGCCCAGCAATAAATACAGCCTCTTGTTTCTTTCTGACTTTGCCACCATATTGACATTGCAGGCATATACATCTCCCAACCAAACATTTGCAAAATATGCTTTTTTTTCACCAAAATGTTAAATGTATATCTCTGCTTCCGGTATGTTCTATTTTTATTTCAGATTTCCATAATATATAGTTTTTTGAGATTAGGAACTTTAATGTTAGAAAATGACATGAACAACCGCTCTGGAAAACTGGAATCCTTAGATCCAGAACCAGGGGCCTCAGTTTAAGAATAAGGGGTAGGCCATTTAGAAGTGAGATGAGGAAAAACCTTTTCACACTGAGAGTTGTGAATTTGTGGAATTCTCTGCCTCAGAAGGCAGTGGAGGCCGATTCACTGGATGCATTCAAAAGAGAGTTAGATAGAGCTCTTAGGGCTAGCGGAATTGGGGTATGGGGAGAAGGCAGGAACGGGGTACTGATTGTGGATGATCAGCCATGATCATATTGAATGGCTGTGCTGGCTCGAAAGGGCCGAATGACCTACTCCTGCACCTATTGTCTATGTATCTATGTGTCAATACAGGTAAAATAGTAGTGAAAAAAAAACCCTATTAATTACGTTAACTAACAAAAAACCCAACAACACAAAGATATGACTTTCAACAAAGCAAGAAATTTTATAAAGCAACAATGATTGACAAAAAAAATTAACATCTTCCTGTTACGTGCAAAGTAGGTCACTCACAGCAAGATTATAATTAGAAAGCAACTTAAGAAGCCACGGTGTGAACTTTTAAAAAGCAAGCAAATCATCTTTGCACTAAAACCAGCATCCATTCATGAAGGTATGGATACATATAACATATTAGGTTTTCAAGTTGGAGAAAACAACATAGAAAGCATTTACAAGAAAGGGACCAAGATGTTTGGAAGAGCAATTAAAAAAAAAATGTCAATATCATCATTTAGTGATTATTATAAAAGTTCAGATTTTTTTTCTAATTGTTATTTTTACACAGGATTCATTGAAGAAATAATTGGGTTTCATAAAAGTCTTTTTAAATAATCATTGATTTGACTGCTTTTAAAGTTGAGAACTTTTTTGTGGATTGCCATAGAATCGTACAGCATCGAAATACGCCCTTCGGCCCAAATTGCCCATGCCGGCCATGATGCCCCATCTATACTAGTCCTATCTGCCCTAATTTAGAGGCCCATATCCTTCTAAATCTTTCCTATCTATGTATTTGTCCAAATGTCTTTTAAAATATTGTTATAGTACCTGCCTTAACTTCCTCCTCTGGTAGCTTGTTCCATTAATCCACCACCCTCTGCGTGAGAAATTGCCCTTCAGGTTCCTATTAAATCTTTCCCCTCGCACCTTAAACCTATGTCCTCTGAATCTTGATTCCCTTATTTTGCCTAAAAGACTGTGCCTAAAAGACCCTATCTATTCCATAAGATCACCCTCAGCCTCCTGCACCCCAAGGAATAAAGTCCTAGCCTGCCCAACTTCTCCTGATAGCTCAAGCCCTCATATCCTGGCAAAATTCTCATAAATCTTCTCTGGACTCCTTCCAGCTTCACAACATCCATCCTGTAGCAGGGTGGTCGATACTCCAAATGCGCCCTCAACATGTCTTGTACAACTGTTACATAACATCCCATCTTTTATTTTCAATATATGGAAACAATGAACTGCAGATGCTGTTTTATACCAAAGATAGACACAAAGTGCTAGGGTAACTCAGTGGGTCAGGCAGCATATCTGGAAAAAAAGATGGGTGACGTTTCAGATTGCGACCCTTCTTCAAATGTTTACCCTCCTTTAATCTCATCTACTGCATCTGGTGTTCCCGATGCGGAGTCCCGTACATTAGCAACACCAAACGTAGACTAGGCGACCAATTAGCTGAACACTTATGCTCAGTCCGCCTGGGCCTACAGGATCTCCTGGTTGCCAACGATTTCAACTCACCTTCCCATTCACATACTGACTATTCTGTCCTGGGCCTCCTCCATTGCCACATTGAGGCCACATGCAATTTCTCATTTTCATATGAGAAATATGAAATACCTCATATTTCGCTTGGGTAGCTTACAACCCAGTGGTATGAACAGTGAATTCTCTAATTTTAAGTAACTTCTACTTTCACTCCACTCTCCTCCCCTCCCCCCTTGCTCCCTTCCTCAACCCTAGTTGTTTTACCAGTTCCACAGTTCTTCATATTGTTTTTACCTCTTGAGATCACACCTTCACTAGCCAACAATGGATCGACCAGGCATTGCCATGCCCGAGGTCATTTGTGGCGGCTCCTGATTGTTCCTGGTCTTTTCTCGTCCCAACACCCCATCCCCCGCCTCCACCCCTTATTTTCAGTTTGAAGAAGGGTCCCGACCTGAAACATCACCTATCCTTTTTCTCCAGAGATGCTGCCTGACCTACTGAGTTACTCCAGCACTTTGTGTCTATCTTTCTATATTCAGTATGCTTACTGAAGAAGGCCAATATACTGAAAGCCTTCTTGATTATCCTATCTACCTGTGACACCACTTTCAGGGAACTATGTACCCACCCTCCAAGATCCACCTGCTCTACAACACTCGCCAGGGCCCTGACATTCACTGTGAAGATCCTACCCTTGTTTGACTTCCCAAAGTTCAATACTTCTCACTTATCTGCATTCCTCGGCCCACCTAACATATAACATATAACAACTACAGCATGGAAACAGGCCTGTCCGGCCCTACCAGTCCACACCGACCATTCTCCCTGACCTAGTCTCATCTACCTGCACTCAGACCATAACCCTCCAATCCCCTCCTATCCATATACCTATCCAATTTACTCTTAAATAATAAAATCGAGCCAGCCTCCACCACTTCCACCGGAAGCCCATTCCATACAGCCACAACCCTCTGAGTAAAGAAGTTCCCCCTCATGTTACCCCTAAACCTTTGTCCCTCAATTCTGAAGCTATGTCCCCTTGTTGGAATCTTCCCCACTCTCAAAGGGAAAAGCCTACCCACGTCAACTCTGTCCGTCCCTCTCAAAATTAAAAAAACCTCTATCAAGTCCCCCCTCAACCTTCTACGCTCCAAAGAATAAAGACCCAACCTATTCAACCTCTCTCTGTAGCCTAAGTGCTGAAACCCAGGCAACATTCTAGTAAATCTCCTCTGTACCCTCTCCATTTTGTCGACATCCTTCCTATAATTTGGCGACCAGAACTGCACACCATACTCCAGATTCGGCCTCACCAATGCCCTGTACAATTTCAACATTACATCCCAACTTCTATACTCGATGCTCTGATTTATAAAGGCAAGCATACCAAACGCCTTCTTCCCCACCCTATCCACATGAGATTCCACCTTCAGGGAACAATGCACAGTTATTCCCAGATCCCTCTGTTCCACTGCATTCCTCAATTCCCTACCATTTACCCTGTACGTCCTATTTTGATTTGTCCTACCAAAATGCAGCACCTCACACTTATCAGCATTAAACTCCATCTGCCATCTTTCAGCCCACCCTTCCAAAAGGCCCAAGTCTCTGTAGACTTTGAAAATCTACCTCACTATCAACTACTCCACCTATCTTAGTATCATCTGCATATTTACTAATCCAATTTGCCACACCATCATCCAGATCATTAATGTAAATGACAAACAACAGTGGACCCAACACAGATCCTTGGGGCACTCCACTAGACACTGGCCTCCAACCTGACATACAATTGTCAACCGTTACCCTCTGGTATCTCCCATTCAGCCATTGTTGAATCCATCTTGCAACCTCACTATTAATACCCAACGATTTAACCTTCTTAATCAACCTTCCATGTGGAACCTTGTCAAATGCCTTACTGAAGTCCATATAGACAACACCCACAGCCTTGCCCTTATCAATTTCCCTGGTAACCTCTTCAAAAAATTCAAGAAGATTAGTCAAACATGACCTTCCAGGCACAAATCCATGTTGACTGTTTCTAATCAGGCCTTGATTATCCAAATAATTATATATATTGTCCCTAAGTATCTTTTCCATTAATTTTCCCACCACAGACGTCAAACTAATAGGTCTATAATTGCTAGGTTTACTTTTAGAACCTTTTTTAAACAAAGGCACAACATGCGCAATGCGCCAATCTTCCGGCACCATCCCTGTTTCTAATGACGTTTGAAATATTTCCGTCATAGCCCCTGCTATTTCTGCACTAACTTCCCTCAATGTCCTAGGGAATATCCTATCAGGACCTGGAGACTTATCCACTTTTATATTCTTCAAAAGTGTCCGTACCTCCTCTTCTTTAATCCTCCTAATTTCCATCACTACTCTACTTGTTTCGCTTACCTCACATAATTCAATATCCTTCTCCTCGGTAAATACCGAAGAAAAGAAATTGTTTAATATCTCCCCCATTTCTTCCGGCTCAGCACATAGCTGTCCACTCTGACTCTCTAATGGACCAATTTTATCCCTCACTATCCTTTTGCTATTGACATATCTGTAGAACCCCTTGGGGTTTACTTTTACATTACTTGCCAAAGCAGCCTCATATCTTTTTTTCGCTTTTCTAATTTCCTTTTTAAGATTCCTTTTACATTCTTTATATTCCTCAAAAACCTCATTTACTCCCTGCCGCTTATATTTATTGTATATCTCCCTCTTTTTCCGAACCAAGTGTCCAATTTCTCTGGAAAACCACGGCTCTTTCAAATTATTATTCTTTCCTTTCCACCGAACAGGGACATAAAGACTCTGTACTCTCAAAATTTCACCTTTAAATATCCTCCATTTCTCTATTATATCCTTTTCATAAAACAACAATTTCCATTTCACTCCTTTTAAATCCTTTCTCATCTCCTCAAAATTAGCCTTTCTCCAATCCAAAATCTCAACCCTTGGTCCAGATTTGACCTTCTCCATAATGATATTGAAACTAATGGCATTATGATCACTAGACCCAAAGTGCTCCTCAACACATACCTCCGTCACCTGACCCATCTCATTTCCTAACAGGAGGTCCAACACTGCCCCTTCTCTGGTAGGCACCTCTACGTATTGCTGCAAAAAACTATCCTGCACACATTTTACAAACTCCAAACCATCCAGCCCTTTAACAGAATGTGATTCCCAGACTATATACGGAAAATTGAAATCACCCACAATCACCACTCTGTGCTTACTACTAATATCTGCTATCTCCTTACATATTTGCTCTTCCAATTCTCGTTCCCTATTTGGCGGTCTATAATACACCCTTATAAGTGTTGCTAAACCTTTCTCATTTCTGAGTTCCACCCAAACAGCCTCCTTAATCGATTCTTCTAGTCTGTCCTGCCAAAGCACTGCTGTGATATCCTCCCTGACAAGCAATGCAACACCCCCACCTCTTGCCCCTCCGATTCTATCACATCTGAAACAATGAAATCCTGGAATATTTAATTGCCAATCGCAACCCTCCTGCAACCATGTTTCACTGATCGCCACAACATCATACTTCCAGATGTCAATCCAGGCTCTAAGCTCATCCACCTTTCTTACAATGCTCCTAGCATTAAAATATACACATTTAAGGGACCCATCATTTCTTATTCTCAGTTTATTTCTTTTCCCTTCTTTCTCTCCTACATATTGGGTCTGAGTGTTTCCCTTTTCTGCCTCCTGCCTCACACACTGCCTATTAGCTATCTGTGTTTGAGTCCCTCCCCCCAACCGTACTAGTTTAAAGTCTCCGCAGTTATTTTAGCAAATCTCCCCGCCAGGATATTGGTTCCCCTCGGGTTCAGATGCAACCCGTCCTTTTTGTACAGGTCATACTTCCCCCAGAAGAGGTCCCAATGATCCAGAAACTTGAAACCCTGCTCCCTGCACCAGTTCCTCAGCCACGTATTTATCCTCCACCTCACTCCATTCCTATTCTCACTATCGCGTGGCACAGGCAGTAAGCCTGAGATTATTACTTTGGAAGTCCTTTTTTTTAACTCTCTTCCTAGCCCCCTGAATTCTCCTTTCAGGACCTCTTCCCTTATCCTACCTATATTGTTGGTACCTATATGTACCACGACCTCTGGTTCCTCTCCCTCCCCTTTCAGGATATCCTGGACACGCTCAGACACATCCCGGACACCGGCACCAGGGAGGCAAACCACCATCCGGGTCTCCCGACTGCGTCCACAGAAACGCCTATCTGACCCCCTCACTATAGAGTCCCCTATTACTACTGCTCTCCTCTTCCTTTCCCTACCCTTCTGAGCAACAGGGCCGGACTCCTTGCCAGAGGCCCGGGCACCGTCGTTGCCCCCAGGTAGGCTGTCCCCCCCAACAGTACTTAAACAGGAGTACTTATTTCCGAGGGGTACAGCCACCGGGGTACTCCCTAGTCCCTGCCTCTGTTCCTTGCCCCCCCTAACAGTGACCCACTTGTCTACCTCCCGTGGTCTAGGAGTGACCACCTCCCTGTAACTCCTATCTATAACCTCCTCACTCTCCCTGATCAGACGGAGGTCATCAATCTGCCGCTCCAGGTTCCTAATACGGTCCCTTAGGAGCTCCATCTCGTCACACCTGGCGCAGATGTGGATGTCTGGAAGATTATCAGACTCCCAGATTCCCCACATCTGACACCCAGAACAAAAAACTGCCCTGGCAGTCATACTCTCCAAACAAAGCCCCGCGCTCGGTTACTAAACCTACCGCCCGGCCGCTACTCCAACCGCTCCAACCGCCCACCCAAAAGAACTGAGTGATCTCCTGGGAGAGGCGAAAAACCGGATAAAAAACCCAGGCCAATTTGGGAAAAAATCCGGGAAATTCCTCTCCGACCCCAAGCTAGGCGATCGAAACTAGTCCGGGAGATCACACAGGTCTTACTCCTTACTATCCCCACACAATCCCCACACAATCCCCACACAATACTTCCCAAGCAACACAGCTTGGTGCTGCTGCTGCTGCTGCTTGCTGCTGCTACTGCTGCTTGCTGCTGCTGCTACTGCTGATTGCTGATCAAGATCCTGCTGTAATTTTTGATAACCATCTGCTCTGACTACAATATCAGCCACTTTAGTGTCAGATTGTGTTCGTGAAGGAAAAAGAGAGTGAGAAAACAAATGCACTTGAAAGTTTTTAAAAATAAAGACAAACTTAAACTATGTAGGAAAATAACTGCAGATGCTGGTACAAATCGAAGGTATCACAAAATGCTGGAGTAATTCAGCAGGTCAGGCAGCATCTCTGGAGAGAAGGAATGTGACCACAAACTTAAACTATGTAGGAAACTTAAACTAGTTCACTTTACATCCCTTGCAAATTACAAATGGTTGGTGACTATATAAAATAAAAAATTTGGCCAGAATTACTTATAACAATGCAGGAAGCTATTTGGCTACCATCTGCCGACAAGGTAATCCCATTGCATTACTCCCCAACTATTTGATTATTTTTTCCATTTACCTACACTCAGGTAATTTACAGAAACCAATTAACAGCAGGTTTTTGGCATATGGGAGAAAACCCCAAAACCTGTCCAGTCATGAGAAGAACATGCAAACTCCACACAGACAGCTTCCGAGGTCAGGATTGAACCCAGGTTGTTAGAGCTATGAGAGGCAGTGCGAACTGCCGTACAACCAAGATGCCTTACATAGTTGATGCATAATTCCAATTAACAAATTTAGATATACAGCTGGTTACTGTAATTAAAAGTTTTGGAAGTAAACTGTTTTAATATATAATTTCTATCTAAAATCTATTGCAGGTTCATACCTTCAAAAAATGCCTATTTCCACAACATGCAATGTAACATGAAAATGCTGGATGTTTCCTCACTTCAACAAGATGTGTTTCACATGTAATTCTATCAGTGAGTGAAGGCATTTTTATTTATGCAACTGCAATGCAAACTACATCATCTTTATTTAAGTAACAGCATATGAAATATATCAGTATTTTAACAGACTATTGAAGGCATGTTGACTTTGGCGTTTAAAATGCTTGGCTGTCTAGGCTATTCATGGAGAAATTTGAGTACTTTATGTATTCAAAAAGGAGCAGGTAATCATGTTTGGTGTCCCTTGTCTAATCGCTCACCAATTTTCACATCCATCATTCAGTAGTTAATATATAAAGGATAGCCATATTCTCACATAGACAAAAAGTAGTAGTGTTGAATTTGCAGCTAACTGAAGATATGCTTTACTGATCACCAATTATCCATTATTTTAAACAGCACATTTATATGTAATATTTCATAGGAGCTTTTCATCTTTAATTCACATGAACCATATGAATTTAGAAAAAATTGAAACATAAAAAAAGATTTTAACTTTTAGAATATATAGAAATCCTAAATGGTGGAGACAACAGACATCAGTATTTACTGGTAGAAATAACTTAAATAATATGATTAATATGACCAATAAATATCTTGTTGCTTACTCAATACCATGCTATCAGGTGCACAATTGGGATATTCTTTATTTCATGTCACAATTTATTTTTTCAAACTTGCAAAGTGAGAAGTCATTTTATGGAGCAGAACATTGCATTGTTTGATAGACTGTTAACATATTAGCAAGTCAGGGCGGCACGGTGGCGCAGCGGTAGAGTTGCTGCTTTACAGCGAATGCAGCGCCGGAGACTCAGGTTCGATCCTGACTACGGGTGCTGCACTGTAAGGAGTTTGTACGTTCTCCCCGTGACCTGCGTGGGTTTTCTCCGAGATCTTCGGTTTCCTCCCACACTCCAAAGACGTACAGGTATGTAGGTTAATTGGCTGGGTAAATGTAAAAATTGTCCCTAGTGGGTGTAGGATAGTGTTAATCTGCGGGGATCGCTGGGCGGCACGGACTTGGAGGGCCGAAAAGGCCTGTTTCCGGCTGTATATATATGATATGATATGATATGATACAGTGATTTGTGTTCACCAAAACCAAATTGCAATGCAATAATTTTATTATATTGATTTCTTCCTTTATATATATTGGTTCTAAATACTAAAATCACAAATACCATGACATTCCTTGGAATTTAGTCATGTGACAAATCAAATAAACTAAGAGAACACGAGTTTTAAAATACCGTTTTTCCCCGCCAAAGATGCCACAGAAGACATTTTGCAATTAGTAATCCTCTTGCATCTGAGCTGCAAAGTTATGGGTACAGCTTTCACTCCAGGTCTTAGGCCTCAAATGTAGTTCCCATTAAGTCCTATGCTGTCACATCTTTTGTTTGAAGCATGAAATTATTAAAGTGAAGCCCAATATGGAGCATAGAACAGTGCAGCACAGGAACAAATCATTCAGCCCGTGGTCGGACCAAACATGATGCCAAATTAAACTAATTCCTTGACCTGCACTTAATCCATATCCTTCCATTCCCTGCATATTCATGTGCCTATCGAAAAGTCTCTTAAATGTCACTCTTGTATCTGCTTCCACCACCACACCTGGCAATGCATTCTAGGAACTTATCATTTGCATATAAATATCTGCCCCATACATCACCTTTAAATTTCCCTCCTCTAGCATTGCCCTCTAGTATTTGACAATTCCACCCTGGGTTTCTGACCAATGCCTCTCTTAACTTTATAATCTTCTATCAAGTTTCTCCTCAGCCTCCAGAAAAATAAAATCCAAGTTAGTCCAACCCCTTCTTTTAGTTAGTATCCTCTAATCCAGGCACCATCCTGGTAAACCTCTTCTGCACCTCCTCCAAAACCTGTACACCTTCCTGTAACTGGGAGACAGATGCACACAATGCTCCTAACCAAATACGGCCTAACCAAAGTTTTATAAAGCTGCAATAAGACTTCCTGACTTGACTCTTACATTCAATGCCCTGATGATTGAAGGCAAGCATATCATATGATCCCTCTAGTGACAATAGATCCCTGCCAGCACTATTAATAAGCCATTACTTATTCCTCAAACATTATTCCTTAACAAATTGGATTATTTTCTCATTTGTGGTAACAGAATCTTTCCTTACATAAATGCGATGCTGTTTATACTATAGTACATTACAACTGTGCATAGAATTCAGAATTACTCACTGAATGTTCTGAGAGTATATATATTTTTCATCTCCTCTATAGGGCTAAAAATGGTAAAATTAACAACTGAAGATCTTATTTATCTGAAAAATTTTGTTTACTGATAAAGTAAGAGCATACATTTGGTAAAAATTATTCCATAATTTTAAGGTGAAGGGGGAAATATTTAATAGGAATCTGAGGGGTAACTTTTTCACACAAAGGGCGGTGGATGTATTGCCAGAGGAGGTAGTTGATGCAGGGACAATCCCAACATTTAGACAGGTAAATGGATAGGACAGGTTTGGAGGGATATGGATCAAATGCTGGCAGGTGGGACTAGTGTAGCTGGGACATGTTGGCCGGTGTGGACAAGTTGGGCTGAAGGGCCTGTTTCCACATTGTATCACTCTATGACTCTTATCCAAATAATTATTAACACATAAATCTAGCCAATTAAATCAAAAGCAGAGGGCTGCTCCTCTAATTAAGTCACTCAGGAAGAAGTGAACAAACTAACTTGCATTTGCATTATGACATCATTCAGTTAAAGCGATTCATACGAAATGAATTGCTTTTGCAGTGAGGAGGGAGGCGAGTTTTGTTTCATCATTTGACATAAAAGCAAATTGTTAGAATATCAATATTGGGATCTGATCATTAAAAATTTTGGGGACAGCAAATTTCTGAATCCAAAATTACATTTTTCTGCATTGTTACATTGGTTACTCAACAAGGAAAATGAAAATGAGTAATAAGTGAGTTAAGTGGTTTGTATGTGCTCAATGCGTTCACATTTCAGCTAAAAATAAAGCAACACACGGGTGCTCATTAGGATGCTTGCGCAGCTTGTTTTTTTTGGCGTCCTATTTTTGTATATTATTTTTCTCCTACTTTGTTAGGTCAACAGTTTGCTTTCCTTGGTATCATTGCCAAATGTGGCTGAAATTAGAAAATGTTCATTTAGAAAACTCACATTTATTCAGAGCCTTTTAAAGCACTAACTGAAGGCTCGTAAAAAAAAAAGAAAGGACTGCAGCAAATTGGCAGAGCAAGTAGAACTGCTGTCTGATAGTTCCAGTGACCCGAGTTCAACCTGACTGGCGCTGTTTTGGAACTGGTGTCATCTGTATGGAGCTTGCATCTTCTCTCTGTGAATGCATAATTTTCTCCTGGGTACTCTGCTTTCTTCCCACCTTCCAAAGATCTCTGGATTGTAAATTAATTTGCCACTGTAACTTCGAAGCAGGATGTTCACTTTGATGGGACTGCATCATAGGCCTCCCAATACTCAGCATGAATTAAACAAGCAGATATATTAGGAGATTGCAGATAGCTGTTAAAATAATAGGGCTGTGTTAGTGGGAGATTTCCCAAATATTGACTGGTTCTTCCATTCTGTAAAGGGTTTGGACAATGTGAGATTTCTTGAGTGTGTCCAAGAAAGCTTCCTTACTCAAAAAATAGAGCCCTGCTAGAGAGGGTTTCTTCTAAGGGAACAAGGTTGGGCAAGTGACTGAAGTGTAATCAAATGCAAATGCGATGAAATACAATCAAATTGGACTAGCTCAGTATGCCTTGGACAAGTTTGGTCAAACTGCTTGTTTCCATGCTGTATAAGCTCTACGATTCTGTCTCCTCAGGTATGTATCAGGGGAGGGAGTGGTGCAATTGCCGGGAACACGCAAATAATAGTTTACAGGAAAGTTAATGGGAAATGCGATTACTGTGAGCCAACATATTATTTTATGGCTGAAATGTCCACCTATGTCATATACCTAAAGACATATGGAAAGAGATTAGGAAGAGCAAATAAAGCCTTGATCAAGAAGATAATACATTTCAAGGAAGAATTTAAAAGATGTAAATTAGGGAGGGAAGAGAAGAGATGGAATTATCAACAAGAGATCAAGATAATTGAAAGCCAATTGCAAAATGAAAAGGCACAAGGACAACAGAGAACTTAGAAAAAGTAGTAAAACTGAAATAGCTTCTGGAAATAGTAAGTGGCAAACTACTGAGGGTTTTCAAGACAAGAGAAAGAATTTTAAACCTCAGGCACTGTACTTGATAATAATGTACTATATTCCTGTGCTATCATCGGCAGTTAAATTGTTAGTTTGTTTGAATGATAATTAATACAGTACTAGCCTTCTGAAATATCTAATGCAATCAAGCAAAGCTGGTTATAATAGCAGCTCCCAAATTTTCCTAAATTGATTAAAATTGTGCCCCTTCCAAGTGACATCATCGTGGAGTAAATGAATCATATGGTTGCACCAAATATAAACGATAGTCTTTTCCTGTAATACACCAATGTTCATTATGTAAAAGAGAAGCACAAAAGAAGAAAAAACATCATAGGATTTTCAGTTAGTTTCCACAAACTAAGTTTCTCTAAATCATTAATAATATTTGATGCTGTTAATTGTCATTTGGCTTCAAAGCTATCCAAGATAGCTCTTGGGTTAAAGAACAGTTTGCTTCCAAATTAATTAAATATGTAGTATAATAAATGCATGCCTAGATTTTTCAGTTATTTTAGTACCTTTGTTACTTTATTTTCAAAAGATGATCCATCAAAAGAAAACAATTCTCTGTGAAAGAAAAAGCAGTATATTAATACATATTTTCCTATTTATTGACCTTTTAAATTACCTTAAATATGTAGGCCAAACAATTTCATCCAGATGCTAAATGAGCAAAATGACTAATTATATAATTTTAAAATCTGCATTGGAAGAGTACTGTTAAATTCAAGTTTCAGTACACATATCTATCTGCAGATTACTGTACTAAATTATGCAACAACTTAGATTCTCAAATACATAAATCCCAGTTTTAAACCCATTGTTTATGTCTGAGTGTATGTTTCTATTTAATATAAAATCACTATCCTTGCTTTGAATGAATTTAATGTGATTGCTAAATCACACATCATGTAAAAATTAAGGCATGTATATCAGGAGGTGGACTATAAACCACCATCTAGTTTTCTACACTCAGATCTCACCTCCTATTAACTATACATAAACCAGCACTTTTGCAGTTGTCAGAATGAACTGTTTTAAGTTGTGATAAAATCTAAAGGGAGATCTGTGGTGATAATCAATCTCCAAATGAAGACAATGGGTGAAAAAAAAACAACTGGACAGGCACTTTAAATGCAACTCTCATGAAGGTGCGGATGCATTTTTTTTTTTTTAACAGATATTAGATTTCTTTTCCATCTCTGGGTCTTCCAATACATCAAATTATTATCCACTGTGTGCAAAAGCATTGAATCTTTGACCAACAGTTGGACTGAGCATATTTGTGGTATCAGTACTTAATGGATGGTGCATTAGAAGTATAAATGTCTTTGGCTCATACATCTTAAACTTCTACTTGCTTTCACCAAAAGCATTACATTTTGCAGATTAACTAATGATTTGTCTAAACAGAAGATGGCAGTGCAATCTCATATGGTTAATTGCTATGTTGGAATTATAAAAAAGTTATAATTTGTCATATGTTCTTATTCTACTTGTTCCTCCTACCCACTTACCATTGTTTTCACATATTAAAGCTTATTAATATAAACAAGCTTTTGCTGGAAATATAAACATGTTTTAAAACCTGGAAAATGCCAACTTCATTATCTGTCCCCTCTTGACAACATCCCTGCAATATTATTCACAATTATGTTCGTTTTTAGAATATTTAATTAATGTCACACAGCTGGAGGGAGAAATTAGTTCCTTAAAAGTTCACATAAGTGCATTGAGAGAAGATAAGAAATGTGTGACCCAGACGGTGCAGCAAAACCACAAATGAGACAAACAGTTTTTATAGCACTTGGTGAGTCAGAGAGAGATGGAGGAGGGAAAACTTCTAAAAGAGAACAAAGAAATGGCAGAAAAACAATGTAAGTATTTTGTCTCAGCTAGCAAAGGAAGTGGAAATTGGTGAAGTGGGCGTAGAATAGTTTGTGGAGGCTATTATTCACAAAAGTAAAACAAAAGAAGTGATACAAACTTCTGATAGAGAAATCACCAAAAATGTACAAACCAAGAAACTAGAAATAAAACAATAACATCTCTAAATTTGAGTGTGGCAAAAAGTTAACCAAAGTTTCAAAGGAGTTAAAAACAAATATTGGCTAATTTCTAATCATTGGAGAATTATGAAAGCAGGTAGTACAAATGTTTAAAATTAAAGGTCAGGCATTCATGTATTTTATAATGTAATTCAAAGAATTGTTAAAAGAAAGAATAGATAATATGAATTTTCAAAAATGATTTAATAAATATCATCAAAGAATCATTGCAATGGTAATGACCCATGAAATCAAGAGGATTAGTCACATAAATAAAGAGATGCCTAGAGGCCATAAAGCTAAAGGATAGGAATAGACATAATGGTGTAGTGTTCCACAAGGGGCTGTGTTGGGACTGCACTTGTTTGCTATAAACATAAATGAAATGGAACTAAAAATTAAAGGGATTATAATTAAATTTGCTGAGAACACAATTACTGTCCAATTGCCTACAGAATGAAATGCTGCAGGAGGACATTCAGGTTGGCTAGATTAAGCAGTCATAAAACTGCTGCAATCATTTTAAATGTGCTATACAAATAAATTGACTTGACTTGACTTGACTATCAAAATATCAAGAATAAGAGTCAGAAAGAAAATAAATTTAAATGGTAAGATTTTAACAGGGCCTAGAATTCCAGTGTGCAGGGACCAACGTTCAGGATCAATGTCAGGACAGGGTTCTTGATTTGATCACTGATGAGGACTGTGGTTATTGGGGCACAAGGAGATGCAAGCATGCTCCAAGTGAACGGCAAGGGAGAGGATCAAGGGTCAGGAGACACAAGAGACTACAGATGCTGGAATTTTGAGCAAAAAACAAAGTCCTGGAGGAGGAAAGTAGATAGATGAGGATTTGGGTCGGGAACCTTCTTCAGACTGATGAACTTGAGGGGAGATAGCTGGTAAATAGAGATGAGGGAAAGGAGTGTGGGTAAAAATGGCAAGTCATAGGTGGATGCAGGTTAGGAGGGGTGGTTGGCAGATGATGATAATGATAACAAAAACTAGAGGTGAAATGGAGTCAAAAGAGTGCAGATGTGGAGACAAATGTAAAACTGAAAGGGGGACAGCAGGTGGAAAGGGAGCAGGGGAAGAGGAAAATAAGGGACTTGGGATCGGGAGAAGAGTGGACTGAGGAGAAAAACAAAACTGGGTGATGGGGGCAGAGGGAGAAAGGGGTGTGTGAGGGAGGTGGGAAGGGCGCAGGGTAGGTAAGTAGGGGGATGGGTACCTGAAATTGAAGAATTCAATTTCATGCCATTAGGATGTTGACCACCCAAGGGGAATTCAGGGTGCTGTTCTTCCAGTTTGCGTGTGGCCTCACTCTGGTAATGGAGGAGACCGATAATAAAAAGATCAATATGGGAATAGGAAGATAAATTAAAACCCCTCACAACTGGGAGCTCTAGCAAGTTTTGGTATAATTATGGGAATGATGTATTGTAGCCAGAATTGCTTACAAGGCAAAGACAGGTGGGAAAGTAACTTTAAGGAGGACAAAGAGCCTGTAAGGAATATAGAAAGGTTATGTGGACGGAAAAACATTAGAAAGAAAATATATAATATAGGGTAGTAAAGTTATTGACTTCGGTAGAACAGAAAACCAGAGTACATGCTGTTTAAATGAAGAGAGATGACAGAAAGCTGCTTGAGAAAGGACTTTGGGTGTTTTCACGCATTAAACATATCCATAAAGCATAATATTCAATCATAACAATCCATTTCTTCAGAGGTTAATTATGTTACCTCAGTTTCTCTTTGTCCATTAATGCAGATGTTTCATACTGTGGTGTTGATTGAGAAAACATTTCCTCTTGTCCCTTCTAAACACAGACATTCAACTATTTGAGACATTCAGCAAAAAAATAGATCAACATGATAGAATTACAAAATATAAACTATCTGTAAAAGGAGAAGGAATACTGGTACAGGTGATTTTTTTTCTGTTCATTCAAGGGATGTAGGCATCACAGGCTGAATGAGTATTTAATTGCCCAACCCTAATTGCCCCTGAGAAGGCAGGGGTAAGCTACCATCTTGAACCAGTGCAATCCCTGAGGTTTGGTATATCCACATTGTAGCTTTGGAAAGAGTTCAAGGTGAAGGAACAGTGATATACTTCTGTCAGTATGGTGTGTGGCTTGGAGGACAACTATGGTGGTGTTCCCATTCTTTTGCTGCCCTTGTTCTTCTAGCTGGTAGAGGTCATGGTTTTCAAAGGTGCTCTCTAAGGAGTCTTAGTGAGTTAGCTGCAGTGCATCCTGCAGATGGTACAAACTGCTGCTCTTTGTACCGGTGGAAGAGTGAGTGAATGGTTGTGAATGGGGTGCCTTTCAAGTCGGCTATGGTATGGTGTCCTGTATGGTGTCGACCTTCTCGAGTGTTGTTGAAACTGCACTCATCCAGGCAAGTGGAGAGTATTTCCAACCTGACCTCAGCATTGTAGACCAGGATTTGGGGAATTAGGAGGTGAATTACTCACTGTACGATTCCAAGGCTCTGACCTGCTCTTCTAGCTACATTGTGTAAATGACTACTCCAGTTCAGTTTCTGGTCAGTGGTAATCCCAGGGCCTTGATAGTGGGGGAATTAGTAATGTTAATGCCATTGAATGTTAGAGGATGATAATTGATTTTCATTTGTTGGATATCTTCATTGCCTGTTTGTGCCATGGAAGATAGCACCTCCAATATCCCGTATGCGCTATGAATCAGCATTTGGAGGCACCACCTTACCAAAGCATTTTAAAGCATAACTAAAATGCAATAATTTCATAACTCATTGTAACTCACCATAACTTCTTCAGCTTGCCGGACCAGTTCAGCTGTTTTTGCTTCTAATTCTGCATTTAATTTCCTAATTAAATATGACATGTTTTATTAAAAATAGTCAATGAATAACTACATTAAAATATAACCTAATGAAGAAAAATATACGTACTTGTATTCTTCTTCTTTACTGAGTAAGTCTGGAGGAACTTTCTTTGCTGAAGCTGATGGCAGGGAGCCAGATCTATTAGACATTGCTTTCTTCGTCTAGATTCGAAAGAACACAGTAGAGAAAAGTTGTTTTAAAAGTTAATAATAGAACTTTCTTTTGTATCAGTGGCAGAAATTGATTGATCAAACAATCACGAAAATATTGAGACAAGCAATTGGCAAATATGCTGTTAGGTTCAATTTGTTCTGATCTATTACAACAAACACTACTCTGGATGTATGGAATACCACTCACATCCTATTCCATACACTTCATTAAACCGGCAAGCTCACGGCTTTGGCAGTGCTTTATCTGGCAGATTTTCTGGAATACCAGGTGTTAGTTTAATAACACTCCAACACACATTTCATTCAGTTCTTCTTTTAAAAAGGTGTTACATGGTAACGTATAGTGAACACTGCTTGTTTAAAAGGAGTGTGGGAAATAGAACTAGGCATGTTTTAAGGGAGCAAAGGAACAAAGGAACAGGATCTCCAGTGAGTGAACAAAGTATGAGGAAATTACAGTCTTGGCAAAAGGAAACATACTGAAAACATAAGAAACAGGGTCACGACAAGCAACGGGGAATGCAGAAACCTGGTCCCAGGCCCCCTCAAATGGTCAGGATGCATAGGAATCAGGACCTCATGGAGAGGACAGGGAGCACAAGAAGCAGGGTCCTGGAAAGTAGACAAGGAGAGCAGCAAACATCACCTGGCGAGTCAGATGCCAAGCCAGTGGAATTTCCGATTGACCAAATAGCATTTGATTAGATTTTTACTGTATTAGGGATACTGTTTTAATATTGCATGTGCATTATTTAGTGTGATGCACTACTGAAATGCTATTTTTCAAATTAGGTGTTTTGAAGAAGTATTTTGAGTACCCTTGCCAACATTTCTCTCACAACCGACAAATAAAGCAGATAAATTGATCACTATTTTTGCTACCACTCCCTTTCATCATTGGCTTTCCCCTGCTATAATTGTGACTAACTTCCAGTTGTGCAATGTCTTTAAGGCAATAAAGCAACAAAACATTTGCATTATCAAGTGAGAATTTATGCTGAACTACATTAGATATTAGGGAGATAACAAAAAACTTGGTAGATTTTAAGGGGTGACGTAAAGCGGAAAAGAGAGGCAAAGAGATTTTGGGAGAAATTTCCAGGGTGTAAGGCTTGGCAACTCAAGGCTCAGCTTCCAACAAGGATGTGATTAATTTCAGGGTTGATCAAGTGGAGAGAATTAGAGAACAGCAGATTCCCAGTTACTGACTGGGAAATTACAGGGAATGTTGAAGTTGAAGATAACAGGATAAGGCTAACAAAATTAGGATTTTATATCAATTTGCATAGTTATATATTTTATAAGTTTAATTTATGGGGAAATAATGTAGACCTGCAAGTGCAAGAGTGATCAAAAGACCTAAAATATAAGATAACAATGACTCATTTACCTCAAAATCATTTCCTGCCCAATTCACATAACCCTCAAATTTATTTATCACAGTTTTGCATGGAATCGTAATGAAGCCTCCACAACAATTCAAGATACAAAATTTCAAAGTTTCACCATGCACTGTGTGAAGAAACCTTTCCCCCCATCAGTCTTAAATGGCCATCGTCTTTATTCAGAGACTGTGAAGTCTAGTTCCAGACTCTGCACCCAGGGAAAATATTCTCCCCACAGCTATCCTGTCCAGCCCTCTGAGAATTTATATGTTTCAATTATGCGACCCCCTCATTCTTCTAAACTGTACAGAAGCCTAACCTGCTCACTTTCCCTTTGTATAATAGACCAGTCATCCCAGGAGCTAGTCCAGTGAATTTTCACTGCACTCACTCCAAAACAAACTTTGTTTTAGGCAAGGAATCCAAAATTGTACATGTTACTCCAAATGTAATCTCACCAAGGCCCTACAATAATTGTAAGAAAATATATTTATTCTTTGACTCATATACTTTTCAATTGATAGCCAGCATATTACTTGCCTTCCTAATTGCCTGTTGCATCTATAATTCAGAGAGAATTTAGATGTAGGCAGGAGTTTTTGTATGACCTTTACTTTTTGTAAAAATAGGACAGCCAAGACTGCAATAATTAGATAAGTCTTGAGGTAACAAAAGCATGAATGAGGGCTTCAGCAATAGAGCCTAGGTGTGAACAAAGAAACAAGGTATAAATAAACTATCTGTCTTTGTGATGGCATATATATATAATGAAGTGAAGCTCAAGGATGGTGAAATATGATACCACAGTTGCAAACAACCTGATTGAAATTTCTTACAATTGCTGACAAGAGGAATGGGGTCAGTAGCTGGAGACCAAAGTTTTTGCCAGGTTTAAGTTTCAAGAGTACTCAATGACTATAAACCGTTTAGGATACGAAGGGAAGGTGGGGTGGGGTGGGGGTCATGAGATATATTTTATGAAATTCATGTAATTTGCTCAAAGAGTTCAATAGAAGATGAGTTTTTGATAATGGACTCACTTAACCACCCAAACGTATGAAGCAAATACAAGTATTCACCAAAAAGATAAGTATCGTTATTATGGAAGAAAATAATCTCAAATGTGTTCTGTGCCCCTATCAGCCTGTGCCCCTATCAGCCTGTGCTCCTCGTGTTTATTGAATTGTTATCTGCTGAAACCTGAGATTCTGTGACTACACTTATTTTTTTTAATGATCAGCAGCTATAACTGGCAATTAATAAAATCCTAATACCGCAGACAATAACACATGTTAGGCCAGCGTCCAGACACAACATTAACCCCTGCAACAGCAATGCCAATTAAAGCCCACCAGTGTAGTTCTCCCCTGACCCTCAGAATGAAGAAGGGTCTCGACCCCAAACGTCCCCTTTAACTTTTCTCCAAAGATGCTGCCTGACCCGCTGAGTTACTCCAGCATTTGGTGTCTATCTTCAGTGTAGTTCACAAGCTGGTCCACTGGAAGGGAACGGAACGGCGATGAAGCCCGAGTCCTCCTCTCCGGTCAGACCCTGTGCGGCTCCTTCCTCCAGGCAATGTATGCCCGGGTAACGGTCAGAACATCGAACGGGGTAAGCGAGTGAACCGGTTACTGGAGAATGAATCCGAGCCCCTCGCTGCCGGTGCAAAACCTCCCTCCCTCCCCCTGGCCGCCTCTCACCGAGCTCGATGGCCGCCGCCGACCCTCCATGGCGTCGCCGCCGCCCGGTTTCCAGGGTAACGAGCAGGGAAACAACGCGAGGTTTGCGGAGGGCGGGGTGGAGACTCAGTGAGGCCGGGCTCTGAGGTGACACCGCCTGCAGTCCCGGGCCCTGAGGTGACGCCGCCTGCAGCCCCGGGCCTTCCCCCGCAGGGCCCTGAGGTGACACCGCCTGCAGCCCGGGCCCTGAGGTGACACCGCATGCAGCCCCGGGCCTTCCCCCGCAGGGCCCTGAGGTGACACCGCCTGCAGCCCCGAGCCCTGAGGTGACACCGCCTGCAGCCCCGGTCCTGAGGTGACGCCGCCTGCAGCCCGGGCCCTTCCCCGCAGGGCCCTGAGGTGACACCGCCTGCAGCCCCGGGCCCTGAGGTGACACCGCCTGCAGCCCCGGTCCTGAGGTGACGCCGCCTGCAGCCCGGGCCCTCCCCCGCAGGGCCCTGAGGCGACACCGCCCCTGCAGCCCCCCTCGCAGGGCCCTGACTGAGGTAACTTGTGTTGGAAGGAACTGCAGATGTTGGTTTACACCGAAGACAGATACAAAATGCTGGGGTAACTCAGCGGGACAGGCAGCATCTCTGGAGAAAAGGAATGGGTGATGTTTCGGGTCGAGACATTTCTTCAGACTGACAGTCAGGGGAGAGGGAGACACAGTGATAAGGAAGGGTAAGGTGTCAAAGCAGACGTTGATAAGGAAATGTATAGGAAGGAACTGCAGATGCTAGTTTATACCGAAGATAGACACAAAAAGCTGGAGTAACTCAGCGGAACAGACAGCATCTCTGAAGAAAAGTAATAGATGACATTTCATGTCGAAACCTTTCTTCCTCAACCCTATTCCTTTTCTCTAGAGACACTGAGTTACTCCAGCTTTTTTTGTCTATGATAAGGAAATGTTGTATGTTTCATCGATGGCTGAGGGGAAGGTGACGAGGAGGCATGTAATCAGTAAAATTAATCAGAAGGACAGTGACATTAGTCGGAGAACTAGGGTGGGGGAGAGAAAGGGAAAGCAAGGGTTACTTGAAGTGGGAGAAATCAAATTTATACCGCTGGGCTGTAAGCTGCCCAAGCAAAATTTGAGGTGCTGTTCCTCCAATTTGTTCCACAAAAGTGCCAGAGGGCACTTGTTAGCACAGCCACAGGCAACAACTGACATGGTTGCTTCGGCCACCGGGTCTGCCTGAAGAGTGCTACGAGATCCTGGTTGATCCAGTGCCTGCATTCCTTACCAATCCCCCACGCACTGTAATTGAGTCTGAAGAAGGATTTCGACATTACCCATTCCTTCTCTCCAGAGATGCTGCCTGTCCCACTGAGTTACTCCAGCATTGTGTGTCTATCTGCAGTTCCTTCCTACACTGTCATTCCTTTCCCGTCCAAAATGTGATCATCCAGCCATTGACTTTATTAATCTACAATCCACCGAGATGGATAATTCTAGGTAAATAAATGTTCCCTTCACTCAAATATCTTCCAACTCCTCACTCATGGCTCTCTATTCCCCTGGAGTAAAACCTGTTGCCACCTGACTTGTTAAACTCTCAGAGGTGCTTGAAATAATGAGAGATTGGGTCAAGGTAAATGAACTGTTGCCATTGGCGGCAGGGCTGAGAATCAGGTTCCAAATCACTAGTTGAATGATACACGACATGTGGAATATCTCTTTATAGTAAAATAGAATATACCTACTATAGAGAGGTGCAAACACATCCAATCACATCTTTCAAACTGGAGTTGCATATTTCCAAGGGGGAAGAATTTGTATTTGATGGTGAACAAGGTTTTTAAAAATTAGCAGCAGGATTTTGATCAGCTGGGTTAGTGAGCTGATGATTGGCAAACGGAGTTTAATTCAGTGCAAGGTGATGCATTTTGGGACGTTAACTCTAGGACTTTCACAGTGAATGGTACTGCTCTGGGGATGGCTGTAGAACAAAGGGATGTAGGGTTACACGGACATAGTGCCTTGAAAGTTGCGTCACAGGTGTACAGGATGGTGAACATGCAGGCTTTCATATGTAAGGGTACAATATACAAGTTGAGAAATTATGTTGCATAAAACATTGGTAACGCCACATTTGGAGTATTGTGTTTAGTTCTGGTCACCCTGCCTTAGGAAAGATGGCATTAATCTGGAAAGAATGCAGAAAAAAGGCTGAGAGGTAGATCGGGGAGTAGATCGGGTGAAAGTACACAGCCGAGTTTCCTGTTTGGGGAAATCAAATAAGAGGGCATAGATTTAAAGTACAAGGGGAAAGATTTAACAGGAACCTGAGGGAAACTTTTTCACGCAGAGGGTCGTTTGTACGTCGCAAGGAAGTGGTTGGGGTAGATACAATACCAATATTGAAAAGGCATTTCAACAGATACATGTAAAGGGATAGTTTAGAGGAATATGGGCCAAAAGCAGGCAAACGGGATTGAAGGGCATCTTGGTCGGGATGGATGAGTTGGGACAAATGGCCTGTTTCCGTGCTGTATGTCTATGACTGTTAATCACCCTCTAATGTACCTCACCAAAGAGGGAAAGAGCTATAAGAGGTGATTTATCCTACAAAGATCAGGCAGAGGTCAATGGATTCAATGTTGTCTTATTCACATTTTAAAGTTTAAATCTATCTTCTAGGGAGGGAGGGGGGTATAAGGGGGTTGAGGGGAGGGGGACGGGGGAGGGAGGAAGGGAGGGGACGGAAGGAGGGAGGGGAGGGGGACGGGGAGGGAGGAAGGGACGGAAGGAGGGAGGGGAAGGGGGAGAGGATGGAGGGGGGTGGAGGGAGGGTGAGGAGGAGGGGGGGAGGGAGGAAGGGGGGAGGGCGGAGGAGAGGGTGCTGCACCAATGCAGGAGAGGTTTGGGCCCAACGGTCCACTTTGTCGAGTATTATTTAAAAACTATCTGCTCAAGTCTGTGGACGGCATCAAGTTTGACAACATAAACTGTTAATATAGATTCACATTTAGATTGGTTTACTGATGTAGATTAATGTTTTGAAAGCTAACCAGATAATGTCTGCTCTTTGGGTCATTCATTTAAGATGCATTGATTTTTCTGCAGCCCATGTAGGTTAAAGAGGATAAGAGACGATGAGTTTTTGATAATGAATAGTATGTAGGAGGCATGATCAGTAAGTGCTCAGATGACTGGAAGATTGGTGTGGTTAATAGTGTGGAAGGTAATATTTGGTTACAGATTGTTATTGATGTGTTGGTGAAATGGGCTGATAAATGGCAGATGCAGTTGAATACAGATAAATATGCGGTGATGCATTTTGTAAGTGCTAATGAAGCTGGGACATACACCTTGAATGGTAAGGCCTTGGGGACCAATGAAGAACACAAGGAAGTACAAGTCGAGCGACCCTTGCAAATGGCAATACGAGTAGTTAATGTGGTTAGGATAGCATAGTATGGGATGTTGGGCTTCATTAGTCCGTTGCTGAATATAATTCCATTGGCTCCATTGGTGTCCTGGATCACCAACTACCTGACTGGCCAACCACAATATGTCAGGCTACAGAATTGTGCCTCGGACATGGTAGTGAGCAACATGGGGGCCCCCACAGGGGACGATCCTCTCTCCCTTCCTGTTAACCATCTACACCTCGGACTTCAGATATAACTCGGACTCCTGCCATTTGCAGAAGTTTTTGGATGACTCTTCAATTGTGGGCTGCATCAGTGAGGGGAGGGAAGCTGAATACACAGGTGTAGTCAACGACTTTGTTGAGTAGTGTGGGTTGAATCACGTGCAGTTCAACACCGACAAGACTAAGTGGTGGACGTTAAGAGGAGGGGAACAACCCTGTCCCCTGTATCCATCAACGGTGTGGATTTGCAGTTTCCCAAGGAGTACAAATACCTTGGAGTGTACCTGGACAGTAAACTGGACAGGTCCAGGAACTCTGATGCACTGTACAAGAAGGCACAGAGCCGGCTATATATTTTTTGAGAAGGCTCCACTCCTTCAACGTCTGCAGTAAGATGCTGCAGATGTTCTACCAATTGGTGGTAGCCAGTGCCATCTTCTTCGTTGTTAGACAATAGACAATAGACAATAGGTGCAGGAGTAGGCCATTCGGCCCTTCGAGCCAGCACCGCCATTCAATGTGATCATGGCTGATCATTCTCAATCAGTACCCCGTTCCTGCTTTCTCCCCATACCCCCTGACTCCGCTATCCTTAAGAGCTCTATCTAGCTCTCTCTTGAATGTATTCAGAGAATTGGCCTCCACTGCCCTCTGAGGCAGAGAATTCCACAGATTCACAACTCTCTGACTAAAAAAGTTTTTCCTCATCTCTGTTCTAAATGGCCTACCCCTTATTCTTAAACTGTGGCCCCTGGTTCTGGACTCCCCCAACATTGGGAACATGTTTCCTGCCTCTAACATGTCCAACCCCTTAATAATCTTATACGTTTCGATAAGATCCCCTCTCATCCTTCTAAATTCCAGTGTATACAAACCTAATCGCTCCAGTCTTTCAACATATGACAGTCCCGCCATTCCGGGAATTAACCTAGTAAACCTACGCTGCACGCCCTCAATAGCAAGAATATCCTTCCTCAAATTTGGAGACCAAAACTGCACACAGTACTCCAGGTGCGGTCTCACTAGGGCCCTGTACAACTGCAGAAGGACCTCTATGCTCCTATACTATATGGGCGGCACGGTAGCGCAGCGGTAGAGTTGCTGCTTTACAGCGAATGCAGCGCCGGAGACTCAGGTTCGATCCTGACTACGGGTGCTGCACTGTAAGGAGTTTGTACGTTCTCCCCGTGACCTGCGTGGGTTTTCTCCGAGATCTTCGGTTTCCTCCCACACTCCAAAGACGTACAGGTATGTAGGTTAATTGACTGGGTAGATGTAAAAATTGTCCCTAGTGGGTGTAGGATAGTGTTAATGTGCGGGGATTGCTTGGCGGCGCGGACTTGGTGGGCCGAAAAGGCCTGTTTCCGCGCTGTATATATATGATATGATGATGATATGATATGATACTCAACTCCTCTTGTTATGAAGGCCAACATTCCATTGGCTTTCTTCACTGCCTGCTGTACCTGCATGCTTCCTTTCAGTGACTGATGCACTAAGACACCCAGATCACGTTGTACGTCCCCTTTTCCTAACTTGACACCATTCAAATAATAATCTGCCTTCCTATTCTTACCACCAAAGTGGATAACCTCACACTTATCCACATTAAACTGCATCTGCCATGCATCCGCCCACTCACACAACCTGTCCAAGTCACCCTGCAACCTCATAGCATCTTCCTCACAGTTCACACTGCCACCTAGCTTTGTATCATCGGCAAATTTGCTAATGGTACTTTTAATCCCTTCATCCAAGTCATTGATGTAGCTGCGGTCCCAACACCGAGCCTTGCGGTACCCCACTAGTCACTGCCTGCCATTCTGAAAGGGACCCATTTATCCCCACTCTTTGCTTTCTGTCTGTCAACCAACTTTCTATCCATGTCAGTACCCTACCTCCAATACCATGTGCTCTAATTTTGCCCACCAATCTCCTATGTGGGACCTTGTCGAAGGCTTTCTGAAAGTCGAGGTACACCACATCCACCGGCTCTCCCCTGTCAATTTTCCTAGTTACATCCTCAAAAAATTCCAGTAGATTAGTCAAGCACGATTTCCCCTTCGTAAATCCATGCTGACTCGGAACGATCCTGTTACTGCGATCCAAATGCTCCGCAATTTCGTCTTTTATAATTGACTCCAGCATCTTCCCCACCACTGATGTCAGACTAACTGGTCTATAATTTCCCGTTTTCTCTCTCCCTCCTTTCTTGAAAAGTGGGATAACATTGTTGTGTGCTGAGGCAGCAGGGCGAAGGCTGTGGACGCCAACAGGATTAACAAACTCATCAGGAAGGCTGGCTCTGTCCTTGGAATGGAGTTGGATTCATGGGAGGTGGTCTTGGAAGGGAGGATGCTCTTAAACTGCGGAGCATCTTTGGACAACACAGCTCACCCCCTCCATGACACACTAGTCAACCTGAGGAGTACCCTCAGCAACAGACTGGTTCCACCAAGATGCAGTACAGAACGCCACAGGAGATCCCTTTTCCCTGTGGCTATCAAACTGTACAACTCCTCCCCCTTCTGCCGTGGGGTAGACTGACTCCCATTCTCTCCCCCCCATCCCAAATCTTTGCACATCCCCAATCCTTTCCACTCGTCACTTTAATTTCATGTATCTTGTGTTTTATGACTGTTGGTAGATCTATTTCCCTCCTGAGATATATAAAATTCTATCGTATCGTATAAGTACAGGGAGGTTATGCTCCAACTTTATAACACTGTTCAGGTCTCAACTGGAGGAGTACTGTTTGCAGTTTGGCAGTCACGTTACAGGTCCTTCCAAGCTTTGTAAACTGAACAGTTTGCAAGTTCAAAATACAACAGCCGGGCAGTGTATTTAAATAAAAACATAGGCCATAAAATGGACAATGTGTAGTTAAACCAGGGAGTTTAACTCAACCATTCAGATATTGCTGCACATCACGTACCCACAGCTCAATTGAATGCAGCATTCAGTAATTTTCTGCAATCTATCTGAGAGGGACACCAAGCTTTCTTATCTTCTTCGTTCTTCACAGCAGCAGACAAAAGCTGGCTGCTTTCCACTACCATACCTCAATCACACACAGTACAGAAGAGAGAGAGAGGCTGCAGGGGAGAGGAAAGGTGCCCCAGGATCTCGTGAAAGAGACCCGAGTTCTCATCAGTGAAATAAAAAGCAGCTGGAGACCCGCTAGGACCATCATTGGAAGGAGTCAGGAAGTGACTACCAATTATCTTCTTCATATCCAGAAATAAACCATATCTTCACAAAATATATCAGAGTAAACTGCCAACCACTAAGAACAGTCCAGGCAAGCCATTTCTCTAAGTGGATCATGGATTTATTCATTGATATATTGTGGTCAGTGCAGATGCAGTGCAGTGGGATATGGATCACATGCAGGCGGATAAGATTAGTTTCGCTTGGCATATTTGGCAGGTACATGGTGGGTCAAAAGGCCTGTTTCTGTGCTATACTGTTCTATGTTTTGAAAACTGCTTCCTTTCCTCTCTTCCCCCAGTTCTGAGGAAGTTGAAACAAACACAGAACTGATGGAAGAACAGCCAGTCAAGCAGCAGTGGTGGAAAGAGAAATGTCTGAAGAAGGGTCTCGACCCGAAACGTCACCTGTTCCTTCTCTCCAGAGATGTTGCCTGTCCCGCCGCTGAGTTACTCCAGCTTTTTGTGTCTATCTTCGGTTTAAACCAGCATCTGCAGTTCCTTCTTACACAACTAGTTAATATTTCAGGTTGAAGACCCATCATCGGAACTGAGAAAGAGAAAGCAAGTCCAAGCCACAGAGAAGGTGGGAATGGCAATGGGTGGAACAAAGGTAATAGAATGAAATCATGGACAAATTTGAATGGATGGTTGAGTCCCTTTACATGTGTGATATGCTGCTAATGTGAGATCTATGTGATGTTGTGATATAGTCTGGCCTACTGAAATGTGCTAAGCAAGCCAGAGTATACGTGACAGAATAAGGGTGTGGGGGGGAGGGGGGGGTAGAGGAATATCAAGCATAAATTGTCAGTCTTGATAAAAAAAGTTTTTAAAAGTGCAACTTATTTGAAGTTGGGAAATTCATTATTTGGTCCTGCAGGCTGCAACATGTTCGGGCAAGAAATTAGGTGTTGTTCCTCAAGTTTACATTGGGTCTCAATGTAGCAGTGCAGGTCAGACAAAAGGGGCTGAGTGGGAATGGGATGCTGAATCTAAATGGCAGACGACCAGAAGCTCAGGGCACCCCTGCAGACAGAGTGCAGGCGCACTGTAAAACATTCACACAATCCCCCAATGAGGAAGGGGGATTCTAAAACATGAATTGGCCTCCCCTACAGATGCTGCTTGACAGGCTAAGTACTTCCAGCATTTTCTCTGATTTCCGTCACATCTCTAACAGTTGAGCACTTTGATTTTCGCCACTGAATGAGTATCTCAGCAGCAAAACGCAGAAAAATCATTCCTTCAAATCATATGCACGCTCTGTGAACTTGGAAAATATTTGAGCATCTTATCAGTTCTGAAGCTGCCTTGTCAGATAGCAAAATGTATGCCCGTTTGTATTGTGACTGATCAGCAGAATCATGCATTGCATGCTAAAGTTCCAAATTATGTTGGTAAACGAGAAAATATGTATGTATGACCTGTGGCATCTTTAGTTTCATCAATAATGATGTCATCAGGTACATAACTGAAACTGGAAAATGTCGCCCATGCTAATGTGAATTGCATGCTCTCTTATTACAATGCAGCAGGAGACATTCAACCCGATAGGTCCTTCTTGACTCAACAGAGTAATCCTACCATTTTCATTCCTCCTTCACTTTCCCTTTGGTCATACAGCCTATTTCTTCTCACATGCCCATTAACTCCCCGTTAATTATTTTGGCCACATAGCGACACAAAGTGATCATTAACATTAGCCAATTAATTTCCCAAAGATTTTCAAAAAGGAACCTGCAGCATCTGGTGCAAATCCACAGATCACAAGAATAATGATCAGCCATGATCACATTGAATGGCGGTGCTGGCTCGAAGGGCCGAATGGCCTACTCCTGCACCTATTGTCTATTGTCTATTGTCTATAATGTGTAAGTCGCACACAGTCAGTAGGATCGGGATTCAACCTGGATCTCTGGAGCTGTAAGGCTGCAGCCCCATCTGTTGCACTATTATGCCACCCATGGGCATTGGAGTACCCAGGCCAATTTTTCTATGAGGTTAATTTCATTTAGGTCTGGTTGCTTGTGTGATGTAACCTGGATTAAATAATTTACTGCACAACTTGCAAGTAAAGTGTAGGTACTATTGGATCCAGATTCTAGGCTTACATCTTGTGGTAGGGGATCACAAGCTTGGTAACAACATACATCCCAAATGGATAAAATGCTTTAGAATTTAATTGAATTAAGCTATATTTCCATTTTTGAAGTCAGAAATGCAGTTTAATAAAGTTTTTGATTTTTGATCATACGTGATATAAATAATTGCACACTACTTCAATTTCTGTAATTCTATCAATCCCTCTAGAGCTCAGACAATGCGTCGTTACAATGAATGAAAAGGCAATCAGTGTCTTATTTAAGGCTAAAAGATAGTGTGCCGAGTGGCAAGGACTGGTGCGGAGGTTGGGCAAGCTGACACTTGTGAAGAAACATTATGCAGCAATAGGTCACAGATTTTTATTTTCTCAGATCACTGAAACAATTCAACTGTATGGTTTGACTGTATGCTTCAACTCCCTGGTTGAAGTTTCTCTGTTTTCTGGAAGGGCATGAGAGTTTTCTGAATGCCAGTAAACCATTAATTGAATTGAGGGTAGAACATGTTGGAAAATGCGAGAAAATTACTCTGATTTTTTTTCAAGGTTGTCTTTTTTTTAAAAAACAATTTTTGCTTGGTGGAGATTTGACAGGGAAAGCTAAGGTAAAACAAGCCAACATTGGGTTGTATAAATCACTTCCTGAGAACTAAGACATGAAAGCAGGAATCAACAGTATTCAATGAAATTTTGGTTGATCTTCCAGTTTCCATGAGGATTACCATGGGATTTTTTAAAACGTTCATTTCCTACCTTCCCCTTAAGAGAGTCATTGGTTCTTAAATGCACGAGCAACAAAGGTCGTCATTGAAATTTGATTCCAGATTAACTTGGTACATTATGGTCTACTCCTTAGTTTTAGTAAACATCCAGTGGAAGAACATCATATTCCCTTGGGACTGCAAAATTGCAGGTCCTGTCATTGTGGAAATGTTCTCAGCATTGTCATGAGGGAATAGAGCTTCCGCCAGCCTTCAAAACTGTTGATTTAAAGGAATCATGCAGAGGGCAAGAAATGCTCAGGAGAGAAATTCAGAACTGTCCCAGGATCAGGACACAGTGTTGTGTTTTTGGAGGTGTATTATGTTCTCATGTGCCCCCCTCCTGACACCTGACTGAAGTTGTAACTTTGACTCCCAAGTGTGAGAGAGAAGTCTACATGAAGGTATTGCAAGCAGCTTTATCGACGTATGTCAGCCACCCTCTCTTCCCCTTACCTGTTTTATTTTGGTCATCATTTCTGGTATGTTCAAGGATTGCTCCCGATATACGTAAATATAGGGGATTCATCCATGATTAATTTCAAAGCTATGAAGCTCTATTTAGTGAAGTGAGTCTAAAATAATTCCATTTGGAAATTTTAAGAGCTGCTTTGAAAACAAACAGCTTTTACCTGGAATGTATCAGTGTTGTGTCCCTTTGTCATTCTTTTACAAAAGAAAATTTAAAACATGGGAAAGAAAGGAATGTATTTGGCTTTATATAGGCCAAGGGACTTTAGTAATAACAACCAGCTGCCATGATCAGTTCGTTACCTAATGCTTAATTAACAAAATAATCAACTGCATAAATGAAATTTGTGTGCGTTTCACATGTTTTCAATTTGTGTATCTTTTTTGGAGTTCACAAGATCACACAGAATATAGCCATATCAGATAACTGACTAGACTAAACAAAGCTGGTCATTTGAAGATTACCTTCATATGTCAGACACATTGCAGGAATGACATAACATTTTCTTCATTTTCAGCACAAGTAATCGGCATGAATTATAAAGCTGTAATATCTACAGTGTATAAAAGAAAAGTGGTAAGTATACAAATTAATGGGGATTATCTGAATTAAGGTGCATACATCAGGCCGGGACCTGCCAGAGGGTCTCCCTTTTGCATCACGATGCTGCAGAACAAGAAATGCTGTTAAAACCTGGCTGGGATGTGTATGCCTAACAACAGGCACGCTTCAGAACAATGTGACCTAATTTTTCCTGGCAGCAATCTAAACAAGGGTTGTATGGGGAATAACATCATTATAAGGGCATCTGATGCAGAATCTGATTGAGCTGCACAAGGGCGATGTATGGCAGTTAGTGTCTAGACCGACTTCGACAGTGGCTGAATGATGTGGATATCATTGTAAATGCATTTCAATCCGGGAAATGTCAGCTATTATGTCTGTTGGTAATATTCTTACAGTTCCATTACTTAATCAATCATCATCATTCTCTCATTGTCAAGTATGATTGTCTCCCAAGGCACGTCTCATCTTTGAGACTGAAGATAGCTGATGAAGCTGATCTGGTGTGTCAGACTGCTGCAAATTGGACAAATATTTCCGTTCACGTGGGTGGATTTACTGATCTGAGTGGCAATACACCATTTCAGCACTTTTCTATTTCCTGTATATTGCAAAGTACTTTCACTTCAGACTGGTGTCCAGCCAAGCTGCATTGTTGCCCCAATACTTATCTTAATCTTCTTGATTAAGAAGATGCTTCTCAGGTGGAATGGAGCCAATCCATGGGACAAATGAGAAACTCCAACCTTCACCACTTCTACTCCAGAACCATCCAACTCCCATTACCGAGCTGCAGTGCACAGATAATGTTCCACATGCCCACATTCAGAGAACAAGCTGCAAGCCATAGTGTTGTTCACTGACACATATGAGAGAATGTGCTTTATACTTAAACTCTGAAAAGGACCATCATCAAACTATCCCAACTGTGCAACACTACCTGACAATAATAAAGATCTGCAATGGGATCCTCAAAAACATGGACGGCTTTCTACATCTTGGACGCATGGACCTCTTTCTATGTCTTGGGCATTTTCTCTGAACCACGACATTCATAGATGATGAAATTTATGATTGTCAGCACAGCCTTTGCATGTCCAAGGAAAAAGCAGTGCATGAAGACCAAAACCTTAAACCCAGTACAGTGGTTTGGATGACTGGGCAGCAGTTACCCTGCCTTTCTGTTTGCTTCAGAGACTCGGGTGACCTGGAGAGATATAGTCAATGCTCTCTCTGAAAATTTCTCCAAATCCTTGAAAGAATTAGCATATTTATGTCAGCATCCTCTTCCAGATATTAAGATCCTAATTAAATTCTGCATGCTTTGTTGGTCAAGCCATGCTATAGCCACTTCAGTATTTGCAAAAATGGCCTTCTAGACTGTGCGCAAACCTGGTTTCAAGGTGCAGTCCCCCAGTTCAGACGGATTTAGTGGCAAGCTGAATTTCAGAGGTGAGGTGACTATGCCTGCTGTGGAGGTTGTACATAATCCAATCAATTTCCCACAACAAGAGAACACAAATATTAAATGCATAATAATAATGTAGAGAGAGAGAGGGAGAGAGAACATAAACACAGAAAGAAGGAAGTAAAAGAGAATGGGAGAGGAATAATAAGGACCTAGATGAGCATCCTCTCATTTTGAATTGACTTAAAGTGCTCCATGTAAAATAAATTACTTTGAAATATAATGTTGTTATTTTGGCAAATGCCATGCTGCAATAACAAGATATTGATTAAGAAAGGAAGATTCATCAGAACAATGACAGAACTCACTGCTCTATGTTGAATATTCCCATAGGACCTTAAGCATCCCCTTAAATAACTGTAACAGACAGACCAAACCTCAATTTAATGTTTCATATGAAGGGCAATGCGTCATTCCTGCAGTGCTGTATAATGTTGTCACCCGAGATAAAGCATTCAAGGAAGAGAGACATCGTTATGTTCCACCTATAAGCAAAGCCACAGGAGATTCACTATCATAGTTTAAAAATAATTTTCTTTCCATTACCAGTGTAGATGATATCATTCAGCAATGAATTGATTCCATAAATTAGGATAATTTTTAAACAATATTCATATAAAGGGCATATTTAAATTATGTCCAATATTTTAGAAGATGTTGTTGCTCAATGTTTGCAAAAGTGAGCTTTCACTCATTCATTTCACAGAATAAATAGATATCTGAAACAGACTATCAGGCCTCCTGGGGAATTTGAGTGAACCATAACTGCAATAGGTGTGAGAATTCCTGTATATTCATTTAGGAATTAATCTCAATTCATTTCTTAACCATGTCTTAAGGGTATGTGGTCTGAATTTGAAGGAAGAACCTTCAGATTCTACCAGAGTCCAAAGTTACTCCCCTCTACAACTACTCAAGTTGTGGAGAGGGGATGACACTTACCCCCCCCCCCCCCCCCCCCCCCAATCTTTGCACATCCCCAATCCTTTCCACACACTCATCACTTTAATTTCATGTATCTTGTGTTTTATGACTGTTGGCAGATCAATTTCCCTCCTGGGATAAATAAAGTTCTATCATATCGTATCGTACATCATCACTCTGGTGCTCTGCATTTTGCACAGGGAGAGATATCAAGTTTGGAGGGATACATAACCTGAAATTGAAAAGATTATGACAGGGATTTAATAAATTGGCTAATCATATAATACTTTGTAAGGCCTGGCTACAAGGTACAAGCTATTTTCATGAATGGTTCATTTCCTAAAGTACAATATTTTCAAATTTGTTCTCCATATATTCCCAGGTAAAGGAACAGAAATTGGAGAGAGAATTATCACGAAAAGGTTTGTCTAATCATATCATATCATATCATATATATACAGCCGGAAACAGGCCTTTTCGGCCCTCCAAGTCCGTGCCGCCCAGCGATCCCCGTACATTAACACTATCCTACACCCACTAGGGACAATTTTTACATTTACCCAGCCAATTAACCTACATACCTACATAATGTATTTTTGGTAACTTAAGGGGACAAGATTTTGTTGACATATTTATATTATTCATCAACATTATTTCGTTAGCAGTAGATGTCGATAATAGTAAAAGAAATGTTTACTTTAGAGAAAGGAAAAATAAATGATTTAACACAATTCCCATAAGAAAATAGAAGCAGGAATAAGATCCCTAAATCTGGCTCGCTGTTCATTAGGGTAATGGGTTGGGTTGTGTTGCTGATAACTTTGGACTGCCTGCCCCCCATGAGTGGGGTGGTAGCTCAACAGAGACAAAGATTGAATCAGTGTGTAGCTAAGGCTCCACTTCTGAGGAGGAGCTGTGTGCAAGATATCGGTAAGTCAAGTCGAGTTTATTGTCATGTGCACAAGTACAGTGATCAATGAAATATCAGTGCATTGGATCCAGGGGCTAGACCCTGAGGTACAGGAATTCTGTAGCATTTCAAGGGAGAATCTTCTTCTGTGTCCCTTCATCAATATTCTTGGTATAAGATAGGAATCACAATTATTTACATTAAAATTCCCTTCCTGAAGTTGATCTTTATTTTTTATTTTACTTCATTTCCTCGTGTTTTGATTTGTTTAAACTTTTTTTTAGTTTATAATCTACAGTATTTACAGCGATTTTCATAGTTGGTCTCCCTGCTTTAAGAGAAGGCAAGGCTTCACTCCCTGTGTCTCCCACACCCAACTCTCTTCTCTTATCAAAGACTGTCAGAAGTGGGTCCTCAATACTACACAAGTGAGGCTCAGTTGACCTTGAGGCCTGACTGCACAAGGTTACCTAATTAACTTCTAGGTGTGGACAGTCACCTTTTCAGTCTTCCACACCTGGTCCAAGTAAATTGAAAGGCTGAGAGCCATGAGTGCTGAGTCAGGGTGGTGGAACACAATCAGATAATCCTCTAGTTATCTTTGCATGCTAGAATATGTTGATCTCACCCAGGAATTATGATGCACATCTGCTTCTTGGGGAAGGCCAGATCGACAAGCCAAATCACATGGTTAGATCACATAGGATCTAGGGTGAGATGGCCAGGTAGATGCAAAATTGGCTCGGTGGTAGGAGACTGAGGGTGTAGATGGAGGTTTGTTATTCATATTGAAGGCCTTTGACCAGTGATGTGCCAATGAGATTCCTGCTCGGTCCACTGTTATCCATTATATTAACAAATTAGATGACAATGTTGTTAAAAGAGTGAACAAATTTGCAGATGCCACCAAAATTGGTTATGTATTGGACAGTGAATAAGGTTATCTAAGATTATAACAAGATCTGGATGGATTGGGGAAGTGAGCCAAGGAATGGCAGATGGAATTTAACTGGGACAAGTGTGGGGTGTTGCATTTTGGTAAGTTAAAACAGAGCAGGACTCACATTAGACATAAAGTCTTGGAGTAACTCAGTGAGTCAGGCAACATCCCAGGAAAACATGGATAGGTGATGTTTCAGGTCAGGACCCAAAACAACACCTATCCATATTCTCCAGAGATATTGCCTAACTCGCTGAGTTACTCCAGCACTTTGTGGCTTCTCTTGTAAACAGCATCTGCAGCTCCTTGTTTCAACTTTCTAATTAGATTGTGTTTACAGACAGTGACATTAGCAGAGTTTGGTTGCACTCCCTTGAGATTAAACACTTCATGCACATTGCTTAAATTCAAATCCCAAGGCAAAAGGATTACCTTAACCATTCCATTTTAATATGTAATATGTGGTGATCTTTGAAATTTCAGAACTCAGACTTTAATTTGAGATGGATTATGTTGGAGACAATAAATAAAATGAGATCATCTATCAAAACATTATTTTTTTATTCAAGTAATGAAAGAATTGCTCATAAAAAACTTGGATAATTGGAAGTTGAACAATAAACATATGCAATTATGTTTTGGTTATTGCAGTTGTGGAAAATATTCACAGTTCGTTTTGCCAAACTAGTAAAGAATTTCCTTTCGTTCTTTAAGGTTATTGTTAATTATAGTCTAATTATCTTTTCTGATAATGCAGGCAAACAAAATAAAGGCTTCCTGAATCTAACTGTGTGCTGGACAACTTCTTTTTTCTACATGGTTAAATAATAGAAATTCCAGCTGGATTGTTCATCCCCAGTGTTTGCATGGTTGCATAATTTATAAGTACAACAAATCATGTGAAATTTAATGCAATAAAATAATAAGATATTTGTGAGAATTTGTTAGCGTTATTGTTGAGGCTAACACCAGATTGCTCTTCTACATTTAATTTAGCAAATGAGTGATATGGTAAGAGTTATTTAGTTACTGGAGTAGTAGCCAGAGGACTGGAGCATTTGTTGTGAGTCTGGATGTCACCAAAGCAGCTATGATTAAATGTGATCGGAAATTACCAAAATGCCTGGCTTCAGTAACTAACTACTGGATTGTCATAAAGTCACATCTAGATGATAAAAGTCCTTCAGGGAAGGACATGTATTGTACCATCCTTACCTAATCTGGCCTAAATATGACTGTGGCAATGTGGTTGACTTTTAACTGCTTCCTTAGTTTGGTCCAACTTGAGATGGGTAATGAATGCTGACATTACTAGCAATGTCTACAACTAATCAATGACTCAACAAAAGAAAATGTCAGTAGCCTGGACCCAACCACCAGAATATGAATTTCAGACCTAATTCAGACCTTGTAGTTGAGGTTTCCCAATTATAGTTGTGGCAAGAAGGTTATAAGAGATGCTGGTGGTATTTAATAATAATAATAATAAACATTTATATTTTATAGCGCTTTTCCAAATGCTCAAAGACACTTTACAAAAACAGTCAAGACATAAAAACAAACAGACAAACAATCCTGACGGAGAAGCGGCGAACAAATAGCGCCAGCGTCCTCTCACATCAGGGTCCGGCAGTAGACAATAAAGAACACAAGGCACACAATTACAATTTTTAACACAAACAGCCATCACAGGCACACCCTCACTGTGATGGAAGGCAAAGAAAAGTCTTATCTCCTCCTCATTCTTCTCCCATGGTGCCACGAGGCGATCGAGGCTCCCAACTTTTGAAGCCCCCACCGGGCGATGGAAAGTCCCAGGGCCGAGCCGAGCAGGCCGATGAAGGTCCTGAGCCCCCACCGGGCGATGGAAAGTGCCGCGGCCAGGCCACGCAGGGCGATGAAGGGCCTGCGAGCGAGTCAATCAAACCTCGCGCTTCGGGGTGGTTGAAGCTGCTACGGCTGGAGCTCCCGAAAGCCGGTCGCCAGCCAGGGACCTGCGAGCTCCCGATGTTGCGGTCTGCAGGGCCCACGGCCGAAGCCTCCGAGATGGTAAGTCCAGGCCCTGCGACCAGAGTCTTCAAGGTCGATCCCAGCTGGAGGCCGCCGACTCCACAGTGTTAGGCCGTAGCACGAACGGAAACACAACACGGTAAAGGTCGCATCTCCGTTGAGGAGGAGATTAGAAATAAAGGTTTCCCCCACCACCCCCCACATATACAGAGTTAAAAATAAATCAAAAGAAACATTTAAACGATAACAAAGACAAAAAAAAAAACCCAGAAAGACTGCCGGTGAGCCGCAGCTGCAGAACGCAGCCACGCCCCCCTCAATATTTGTCTTCTAGAGGTAGATGGCAGCCCATTTATGGACCGCAACAAGATGATTAAATGTCTTCTGGAATACCAAAACAGCTGGTTTCAGTACCTAACTACTGGATTGTCATAAAGATACATCTGGATGATAAAGGTAACAGGCATAACTATTTAATTTTAAACTCTTCTCTGAGTCTGTTAAAGAATGTTTTTAGATCATGCATATATCCAAGCAACTGCCTCAATTATTAACCAACCAAAATAAATATACATTCCTCCATCGTCACCTACAGAGAACAACAAAAGATTTGTATTAAATTCAAAGGGTAGGCAGGACATATGACTTCATCAGATGGTTAAGTTATGTCATCCAAAAGGAGAGAATATCTATGTAGCTCTATGTTTGTTCTCATGAATTGTCCCAAATAATAACAGGGTAAGAATATTTGTAGCCAATAATCTTGCAAAAGATGTTCCAATATGGAATGAGGAAACAAAGTTCTGAAGAAACTGAATCCAAATGTAAATGATGGGGAAAGCAGGATTTATTGATTTTTAATAGAAGCATCAATGCCAAGGACAGACAGTGACAGCTTTACAAAGGACATGTTATAACCAAAAACAGCAACATTCTTCTCAGAGATATCAACCAGCCAAGATTAACAACTAAAAATAGCCTTGTATGATACTTTGCTACTATATTATTTAATCTTGATTTTGTTTCAATATGTTTCAGATTCTGACTCACACAAAGATTAACCTGAAGTCAAGTAATGTTCACTAAAAAGAGACATGGACATTATAACAATCTGGTGTTTTATTATGTATTATTAATGCAATTGGAAGAAATGTTAGTGGTAGTTCTGTTAAAACCAGTTAATGATTTGCTTTTGTTGTAAAATATTGCAGTTAGTTAAAGCCTTGAGTTCTGGTATACCAGGTAATAATCATGATCATAATTTAAGTCATATAGATGTGTCTGTGTGAAGTATCAACTACTACTATGTTCCCTCTCCAATCTAAGAATTCTCAAAATCAGAAAATATAAAACCATGCTGCATTTTTATTTCACAATGCACAGGAGTGTTATCAGTGCATCACACATATTTAGAACCCATTGCCTCATAGAGACACATTCTGTGTTAGGTACCTACATGTGTCTGCAGTGCTCACTTAGGTTATGTCTTAAAAATCTTGGGAAAAGTTGTTAAATGTTTTGTGCTGATTTTTATATACCTTTACACTTCATAAAGTGTCTGTTCGCGGATGTGGGGTGTTGTTCGGATGCTTTAGATAGATAAATAAACTGTACAATCTGACAATGGATGTGTCTAGAAGGATTCAACAAGATAAGAACTACATAGTATTGTGGCCCTCATAGCCACGAAAATATCAATACTTGAATTTTCTGTAAATTAACTCATAACAAAGATGTTATGGGGAGAGCGCAGGAGAATGGGTTTAGTGGGGAGAGATAGATCAGCCATGATTGAATGGCGGAGTAGACTAGATGGGCTGAATGGCATAATTCTGCTCCTGTCACTTATGAACGCAGCTTGGCCATGGTGTCTAGAGTTAAACTAAGATAGTGGAGCTTAAATAACTTCTGACCTATGCAGATCAGAGCCATCTCTAAATATTGGTTCGGGACTGAGCGTGGAGGGGACATCTTAAACATGCGCTAAACATGATGATTTTGAACCTTTCTGTTGGTCTCCTCAATTAATTTATAGAGAGCACACAAAGGAATTCCCATCCTTGGAATCATTCCAAAGACATGCAGGTCTGCAGATGAATTGGCTTCTGTAAATTCCCCTAGTGTGTACGATGTGAAAGAGGGATAACATGGAAGTAGTGTACGGGAGATCGATGGTCGACGTGCACACGGTGGGCTGAAGGGCCTGCTTCCACACTGTATCTCTAAACTAAACGCAACTGAGGCAGCCTCGAAGGATTCTGAGATAAGATTTCAGACAGTGAGTGTGACTTTGACCCTGAGAGAATTGGCACTTGTGTTTAGTTACCACTGAAGTTTGCTCTGCATCCAAACACCAGCACTGTGAGGAATGGTACTACCAATGCTGGAAATTCAACTGCTAAAGCACAGTGATCCTGAAATAGAATAACATTTCACAAGGGAGCTTGCTAGTGTGTTTTGGAACTGATGTTAAAAAAATCACAGTTACTTTGGAGCTTTTCGGAGATGAGTAATACTTGAAAAATAGACAGATAAATTTGTAGATCCAAGTTTCCCACAGTTATTCCTAATGTTGCGTAAAGTAAACAATATTAAATGCTCCGCATTGTGGCATTTGAAGTGGCATACCTCCACAAATGCATTAAACTCTAAAAATCAAAACTGTTGAGACACGCCAGCAGAACAGATTCAGAGGTCAAAAATTTTGAGATTTTCAATCATTTAACTGTGAAGCGAATGTTAACACTGCCGAACTGCAACTTGCACAGCTGTCCATGTTTAGTACAATTAATTCCGACAATCCAAGAAGAAAGAAAGACACAAAGCGCTGGAGTAACTCAGCGGATCAGGCAGCATCTTTGGAGAACATGGATTGGAGATGTTTCGTGTCGGGAACCTTCTTCAGACTGAAGAAGGGTCATGACCCAAAACGTCACCTATAAACCAGCATCTGCAGTTCCTTCCCACTTCCAAGCAAAGATCTTTTTGAAATGTAAATATTTCTGATGATTTTTCACAAATGTTCTTGGAGATTTTGTTAGAGTCATCAAAAGTGTTCACATAAAAAAGATCTGCATTTAGCTTGCATTTTATAGCTTAGAAGAACTTTTAAAACCTATTTCTTATCATACTCTAAATTAGAAGTAGAATGATTATATAGGTAAATACTGTAGTTGTATTGCACGCTGCATATTTTCAGAAAATGGAGGTGCAGACCCAATCTAATATGCACTGCACAAGGATTTATGACAATGATGTAGAAGTTAAAACAATATACCTAGAGGGAAAAGTTGAAATGGCTGAGAAAGACCCAGGACAAAGAGAAATGAGAGGTGACCTAAAATATTTTAAAGTACGAGAGATTGATAGAATCCTTGTCCAAGATGTAAACTGCCCTTTTCTGTACAGTGCTTCCAAAGTGTTGTTTTTTAGTTTTGTCTGAATTGGAAACATGGTTGATTTAATGGCAGTTCACTGATTCATTACTCATTCAATGAGTTGTAGACCTATGAAAGCTGAATATTGAAATCCAATCTACTCTGACAGTTGATTTTAGTTAGAATGGTGATGATGTAGTGGCCTGGCAATGAAGTTGTTTTAATTAATATCACATGCCTTGGGCTAAATCCTAAACCGCCAACCCTATATTCTGTGGCACTTGCTTCCAGACAAAGGAAACAAAGCTCTGCATCCACTCTGTTGAACTTTGCAAGTTTTAATGAGATCATCTCTCATTCTTCTAATTTCTAGAGAATAGAGGCTGAATTTATTCAATCTCATGAAGCAAACTCATTATCCTCGGAACCAATCTATTGAAACTTCTTGTCCATACTCACTATCCCCCAAGTAAAACCTTTTTCTGGTAAGAAGACCAAAGCTTTACATCATCCTCCAGGGCTGGTTTCACTAAGACCCTATATGACTACTGTAAGATTTCTTTACTCCTATACTTAATCTTTCTCATGATAAAGGCCAGAGAGGGCAAGCTCATTAAAGTCCCTTTGAATGTTAAGATTTCTAAATTTGTTCCTATTTCTGTGTTGCATAGCAGAGGATGACCTCGTATTTTCCCACAACATATTTTTTCAGACATGTCTTCGCCAATTCATTTAGCTTGATAATATATCTATAAAACCTATATACATCCTGCTCACAATTCTACCTAATTTTGCATTATCAGCAGATTGGAAATATGACATCTGGTGGTCCTTTCAGGCAAATTATTAATATAAATTATTAATAGCGAGTGCCCCGCCACCAATATAAGTGATACCTTAATAACCACATCCTCCCACTCCGAGGAAATCTGTTTATTCCCATTCTTTGCTGTCTGTCTGTTAACCAATCCTCAGTCTATGCCAGTGTATTATCCCCAATTCCATGTGCTCTGATGTTATTGGCTGACTTTTGTGGAACGTTTTGTGGAACTGTGGGGCAGCACAGTGATGCAGCAGTAGAGTTGCTGCCTTTACACCCCCCAATGACCCAGGTTCGAGCTTGAAATGGTTGCTGTCTACATCTCCAGAGGTGCTGTCATTGAGTGACTCCAGCATTTTGTGTCTATTTGTGTCTGTACAGAGTTTGTACATTCTCCCTGTGACCACGTGGGTTTTCCCTGGTTTCCTCTGAAACTCCAAAGATGTGAAGGTTTGTTGGTTAATTGGCTTCTGTAAAGTGTAAATTGTCCCTATTGTGTAGAATAGCGCTAGTGAACGGGGTAATCGCTGATCAGCACAGACTCAGTGGCCCGAAGGACCTGTTTCCACATTGTATCTCTAAGGCCTATTGAGAACCCTCTGAAAATTTAAATACTGTGTAGATTTCTTCTTATTTATTCTCCTAGTCACACACAAGGAAATAGGAGCAGGATTGGGCCAGCTGCCCCTCAAACTTGCCTCACTATTCAATATGACCATGGTAGATCCCTGCCAAGCCTAAACTCCTCCTCTGCATCAGTTCCTGATAGGGACTTCAGTCATTTAATCCTGAAGATTTATTGGCTTCTGGTCTCACCAACCTCTCTAGTACTTCATTTTACTGACTTCCTTCAGTTCCTTGTTCTCAGGAGACTTCCAAAGATCTTGTATCTGTTTTTTTTAGTTTTCTATGAATAAAGACACATAGTACTATGTTAATTTTTTATCTTTTCCTTATTCCTGTCTCTATTTCTTTATTAATTTATTGGTCTTCCTTTGCTCAATTCTAACATATGCCCATTCCTCAAGCCTACTGCTATTTAGATTCATAGTGATACAGTATGGAAACAGGCCTTTCGGCCCAACTTGCCCACACCGGCCAACATGTCCCAGCTACACTAGTCCCACTTGCCTGCGTTTGGTCCATATCCCTCCAAATCTGTCCTATCCATGTACCTATCTAACTGTTTCTTAAACATTGGGATAGTCCCAGCCTCAATTACCTCATCTGGCAGCTTGTTCCATATACCCATCACCCTTTGTGTGAAAAAACGTTGTCAGTCTTCCTTTGAGTTAATTTCTGTTAGCAATAGAATGGCCAGTTTTCCTGTCAATTTTTGTGAATCATATTATTTTTCCAATTTCACCCATTGCGGGCTGATAGTCATAACTTCAAGCTGAGTTTTTTGTAATTGTCCACAGAAAACATGCCCTTCATATTTAGATAATGTCTTTTGTTTTGATTCAAGGCTCCAATTTCATATTGAACTATATCACCTTAGAACTCATTGTAAAATCCTATCTTATTAAACACTCTTCCCTAAAGAACCTTTTACAAGTTTATTCATTAATACTTCTTGATTGAACAACACCAATTTTTTATTGTACACAAAAGTTTAGAAGATAAGGTTGCAGTTAATACATGATAACTCTGCAGTTGAATAGTTGATAATATTCATTCTAAAGGCTTCTATGCAGATAATCAATTCCGTTGAGCCATTGGAGCGCAATTTTATTGATGAAACTGCAACTTCAGCAAAATATTGTATTCGGAAGAAAATTGCTTGAGTAGAAAAGCTGTAGATAAGGTTTGTGTGGATGTGTTATATCTTCACTGATCTCACCTAACTTGATGCAAGGTAACATTTATTTCATATTGCAGAATTACCAGAAAACCATTAAACATCAGTAACTAAGGCCCATCTAAAATGCTAGAAGGGAAATCAATCCAGACGAAATGGATTTTTATTTCAAGGAGTGGGACTGGCATGATTGACCAAATTGCCTTCATGGTGCTTTATGATTCCATAATGGGATCAATAAGCTTGAAGTAACCTGGCCTAGAATCTGGCTAAATTTGATCTAAATTGGCTTGGTGATAAAATAACAGAGGGAGATGTGGTAGGCTGCTTTTCTGATTGGATGTCTGTGACCATTGGTGCATAGAAAAGATCGATGCTGTACCTTTGCTAATTGTGACATGTATATTAATGGTTGGGAATACAGAAGGTATGATTAGTAAGTTTGAAGATGACACAAAAGTTGGTGGTGTTGTGGATAGCAAGGAAGGTGGGTCTTAGCTACAGGATATAGATCAGACAGAAAGTTTGGCAGAGAGTATTGGCAGATGAACATTTGTCCCAAGTGGATCTTAATTATACTAATTTTTAAGGCTTCCATGTGGACAATCAATTCTGTTGAGCCATTGCAGCATTTTGGTTTCAAGTCCATAGTTCCCTAAAAGTGGCATCCCAGAACTATTGGGTGAAGAAGCAAAATGGCATTCTTGCATCCAAAGACCAGGGCACAGAATATAAAAGTTGGGACATTATGTTGTGACTTTACAAAGCACAGGCTTAATCACTCTTGGAGTATTCTGTGCAGTTCTGGCTGCTTGAATGGATTGTGTTGGAGAGAGTGTAGAATCCAGTATGTTGCCTGGATTGGAGGACTTTGGTTATGGAAAGAGGTTGGATAGGCTGTGTGTGTTTTCCCTAGAGCAAAGGAGGCCGAGGGAAGATCTGACAGTTGTATTTAAAATTATAGGGTAGATGGTCAGAATCTTTTTTTCCCTGTGGTAGGGATATGTGTGGTAGGGACACACATTTAAGGGGAGGGATAGGTGTCTTAAAAGGGACATGAGGGGAAAACTTTTTTTTAAACACAGAAGTGGTTGATAACTGGAATATGTTTCCAGAGGAGATGGTGGAGTCAGAAACATTCACTACATTTATGGGGCATGTAGCAAGACACATAAAGAAGCAAGGAATAGAAGGATGCAGTCCCAATGTAGACAAATAAGTATTGATGGACTAAATGGTTGGCAGGACGTTGAGAGTTGAATGGGCCATTTCTGTGCCATACCACTGCGACTTGAGTCCTGAAGCACATCGTTGTGCTCAAAAGTGTTCAATCAAAAATGTATTGTAATTTTTTTTTTAAGGTATGTGGTTTTAGTGTGACAACACAGGCCACTGCTGCACAGGCTGGCTGGACCACATTGAGGACTCCCTGGGAGCGACTGGCTCCCGTTCCCACAGCCCAATTCCACTCCCTCCCTTCCCCAACTAATGCTCCCTCCCATTCTCCCTCCCCCATCCTACAAACATCACTCCTTCTGACCCTGCAGCAAACCCTTCCTTCACCCCCCCCCCCCCCCCTCAAATGATCCCTCCTACCACCCCTGCATACAACCAACCCTCCCTCCCTCCCTCCCTGTAAACATCCCTCCATCCAAACAACCCTCCCACCCCAGCCCCCCTGGCGGCGGTGTGCGTTTGTTGGGCACCCCGCACCGTTCAGCCTGCGCCTGATGTGGGCTCCGCGTACAGCCCGAGTGCATGGCCCCGACTGCAGCTCCGGGCAGTAACACTCCGCAGACAACACCGCCCCAAAACCCCTCCGACTTTATTCCAATAATCAAAGCGGTCGGATCTCGGTGTCCGTGAGCGACCGAAGCATCTTCCGGCTCGGAGCGGGACCACGATGCACCAGAGCCGGGGACAGGCCGAGGCCGGGGCCGTGTTGATGCGCTGATTCGGGGCCGAGCGGAGTGGAGTGTGCCCGGCGGCGGGGAGAGAGAGAGAGGGGGGGGGGGGGGGGAAGGAGCTGATCGCTCCTGCGGGGCCGCTGAGAGGTTGCGGCCTAGTCGCCGTGCGTGTCCCCCCGCCCTCGCTTGCTCGACTGGCCGAGACCCTCCTCCCCCTTCCCCCCTCCCTCCTCCTCCTCCTCCTCCCTCCCTCCGCCGCACCATCACCATCATGGCAGAGGAGCAGCCCGAGCGAGAGTCGGAGCAGCAGCAGCAGCAGCAGCAGCCCCGCAGGCCGGACGGCAGCGCGGCTCTGCCCAGCCTGGTGCCGGGGCTGGCAGAGTCGGAGGCGAGTGCACTGCAGCAGAAGCTGAAGAACTCAATCTGGTGAGTTGTGCACAACCAGGCCAGGCCTTCTTCACAAACAAGTCCCTGCCTGCCCCTCAGCCGGATATCATAACATATTGTTTGCCTGTGATAGAGGTGCTAAAGCTTTGAATGTTTTATGATGTTAAGTGTAAGTACTTCTATCACAAACAAACAACATTTTATTTGCCGTGTGGTGGGACATCGATTTTACTGGTGTTTTTGTTTGGGTTGATACACATTTTATGGGGTCGGTTGAAGGAATGGAGAGATTTTTTTTGAGCTTTATTTAAAGACCATTGCCATCCTCGACTTTATGTGAAACATGAGAGATCGTCTAATTTCCCCACCCCCCCACCCCCACATTTTTCGTAAAAACGCCAAGGTATTATTGCTGGTATGTTTTTTTAACCCCCCCCCCCCCCTCCCCCGATACGTTGTCAAAGGGCGTAAAAACCAAAATGCGCCCGAGAGCATATATTGGAGTAGGAATTAATACGGTCAAACGTATTAACTTCTTGTAACGATGTAAAGAAAAACGGGATTCATCTGGAAAATAGTAACAGATGTCTGCACTTCTAATTACAACAGATTAGTTATTTACAGGCAAAATATGTTCGTTGGTTTTGTTCTTCAAATGTTAAAAATTAAAAAATACTATCTTATATTTTCAGGGATTTTAACATAATTTTCTGGGGTCTAAATATATGAAAATGTTCAGACCAAATATCGTGATGCACTTCAAGCTATTATTGTTTGCAGAAAATATTGCCACCCTACTTTGGCTTAGGGTCCATCAGTGCCTACTTTTAACCAAAGCAAAAAATCCAGTGTTGTGTACAGATCCTCTCTTCCCCCTGCTCCAATCTCATGAAATACAAGAAATCAGTATTATTTCAGTTTTGGCCTTCTGTTCATCTGCCAATTTCCAATTGTTGATGATGAATATTTAGGCCCAAAACCCTGTAATTCTCTTCTGAATCCATCCATCTTTCTTCCTTTTGTTGAAACTTATTCTGAGCACCTGTTTTAATATCACCCTGTGAAGCTTGGCATAAATTTTAGTTGGTTATGTCCATGGTGTACCTTGGGATGTTTTAATATCTCAAGTGCTATGTAAATAGGATGCCCGTTAATAATATGTGTAGGAAAGAACTGCAGATTCTGGTTTAAATGGAAGACAGACACAAAATGCTGGAGTAACTCAGCGGGCCAGGCAGCATCTCTGGAGAGAAGGAATGGGTTAATAAAATTTGAAAAGCGTGCAACCCGCTAGGATTTGCTTTTCTACATTTCTCTGTCATCCAATAGTTTTAAATGATGTAAGAAATTCCACTCTTATTAGTTATTTAGTATAGTACAAGTCTGAATGTGAGACCATTACATTTATACATTTCATCATCAACACCACTCATTTTCAAAGTCTTTATGTCTACGATCAATATCCAATGATCTTGAATCTAAATTCCATGAAAACCTGCTCTGTGATTAATGATTTAACATTTTATTTTTGGTGCATACTGTAGTTTGCTTTTGAAGGCAGTCAGGCTGCAATCTGGCTTTGTATGGGTTTGATTGCTAAAGCTCTTCATTTGAACTTGATATAAGTTTTTTTCCAATTTTAGGCTGGGCTGCCAGACGCAGCAGCTTGCAAGACGTGAAATGGATGGTTTTTGGCCTAGTCAGCTCTTCTTGCTTGAAAATGCACCTAGTGGCTGATGATAGTAGAGCATTACTAAGTTTTTGTGTTATTCCTGGCCTACCTTGATCTTCCAAAGTGAGCTGTTTTAGTAAAAACTATTATTGTTTGCAGAAAATATTGCCACCCTACTTTGGCTTATGGTCCATCAGTGCCTCCTTTTAACCAAAGCATTAAATCCAGTGTTGTGTACAGATCCTCTCTTCCTCCTGCTCCAATCTGTTTAGTAAAAACAGCTTCAAAGCTTAGCCTTCTAATTTTGTATCTTTGACACCTTGCAGTCCGTCGAATTGAAGCTAAGTACAGAATTTAAACTGTCATATTGAATTTGTTTTTCTTTAAATATAAAAGCAATGATCATCAATCCATTTTTTTAAGAAGCTGGCATAAATCATTATGCCCTGGCACTACTTGTGTGCTCCTCTTTGAAATGCAGCTTGCTATTTTCCTCATAGCAGCTTCAGGAAATGTGGGTGATGGGGCTGTTGGGAATGCATTGAGAGCCAGTGTAGAATTGATGGGCTGAATAGCATCCATCGGTGTCATCAGAAAATGTCTTGGGTCACAAAGTTTAAATTTTTTTTGCTGTCAAATTGGTCTGGAGCATTTTTTTAATGAATGTGAAAATTAACATTGTGTAAAATATGTAAAATATGTAATTAAATGTATGGGATGGAAGGCATTTGGCAAGTGGAATGGATGGTAGCATGAAGTGGTGTTCAAGGAATTTGGGCATCTCATCATTAGCAAGAATTGGCATTCAACCAGCTTCCTTTTTTTTGGGTTGATTTGGACAATGGGACTGTGTTACAATGTCTTGAGTTTGCAGATAATTATTATCATTACATGCAAATGCAAAAAAGGATCTGAAAAAAGTAGGCCTGTTGACATAAAGATGGCAAATGCTATTTGATGCATAAAGCTATGGGTGTAACTACCGAACACAGATAGAAACATAGAAAATAGGTGCAGGAGTAGGCCATTCGGCCCTTCGAGCCTGCACGGCCATTCAATATGATCATAGCTGATCATCCCACTCAGTATCTTGTACCTTCCTTCTCTCCATACCCCCTGATCCCTTTAGCCACAAGGGCCACATCTAACTTCCTCTTAAATATAGCCAATGAACTGGCCTCAACTACCCTCTGTGGCAGAGAATTCTAAAACAATGGCTTGGTCTTGATCGTTGTATATATGTTAATGGAGTGTAGATATCTTGTTTTGTTAATGTACTATTTGTTTGGAAAAAGAGTCTTAATAATTCCAGAATCAAGGTTTTTGACTTGAGATGGCAGACATTGGGACTTTGTCCCATGAGCCGATTGAAGGGTGATTTGTTTTAGTGCATAATATTCAGATGTTTGCATAATTTAGGTCCAGATAATTTCATTTTACATTGTCAATAGTACAATAATAAGGGATTTAAAAGAAAATAGTTAAGCAAAATGCATGGAGCAGATTTAAATAAGGAAAGAAAGAAACATTTTAAGAACTGGGGGGGAAATGAGATGTTCATTAGTTGATGTAATCGTATATTAAAGTTCAAAATGTGGTAAGAAATTCATTCGATTGAGTGGGTCAGATAAATTGAATATTTATAATCTTCTGTCTGAAATACCCATGGCTCTTGGGCATTGTTCAAACTCCAGACAAAGATTTTTTTTCCCTGTGCTGCAGTAATGTTGTGGAACCATGTATGGGAATTGGACGATTCTGGAGCTTATAAAGCTCCATTGATGGTGGGTGTGCACCTGCAGGCTTGTTTGTTTGTCATGGCAAAGCGGTTGCCAAATATGCAGAGCACAAAATGTAAAGGACATTTAACAGATTGCTGGTTGAGCTAGTTTAGCATTATCATTGGCAATTTGGGCTAAGTTTGGTCTCGCAAGAGGTAAAGGTCTTTGGACCGGAGATATAATTTAGTTTCCGTTTTGGTGGTGTTGTTTTTGCCCTGATTTCAAATCTACCCTATAAAATACATTGATTATGATGCAATCCTGTTATTGATATTTCAGTACCTCCAAAGGTGTTGGGTCTAACTGCAATGACAGATTTACAAAGATAGTTTCCGTTAACAGGATTAAAGTTTGTGCATTAAAGATTTTTAATCAGGGCAGTGTATAGCATTGTATGTGCTTTTTGACTTTATTGGATATTGAATTAAAACTAGCTTATCATTATGTATTTTCTGAAGTCGTAATTCTTTCCCCTTTTTATATTAATAGCATGTAGAAAAATTGCTGGATGCAAATATGTTGTATTTTTTTACGGTTCTTTGTTTTCCTACACTGAATGTTGCATTGTCAATTACTCATAAGAACCATCTAATGTCTTGGCTATGAATATTCAATACGTACAAGTTTATGGAATAAACTACCAAATCTTAAACATGGAATTATTACAGGTAATTCACTTCATATTTATGATTTTGTAAAAAGAATAGTAGAACATGGGTTAAAATCAGAGGTGGGGGTGGGGTGGGGGGGGGGAGCAGGCTGAGGTATTAGTACAGCAGTGTTATTGACCAAGTCAAGTTTATTTGTCACATACACATACAAAATGTGCAGTGAAATGAAAGGTCACCCACAGTCCAGCAATAAGAGCAATAAAAATAAGCAATTTCACACATAATCACAAACCAACACAAAAAAAAAAAGAAGAAGAAACATCCATCACAGTGAGTCTCCTCCAGTCACCTCCTCACTGTGATGGAAGGCCAGAATGTATTTTTTCTTCCCCTGCCGTCTTCTCCTGCGGTCAGGCTGTTGAAGTTGCCACATTCCAGGCCGCGCCGGTGAAAAGTCCGCAGCGGGCCGACCCACGCCCTGCGATCCGGGGCGGGCGAAGGCGCCGCCGCTGCACGTCGTGGCTCCCGACATTGAAGCCCCCGCCGGGCAGAGAAAATGGTGAGTCTGAAGTTGCCACAAGATAGAAAGCACACTTTAAGGTAATTTTACAAAAGCCATGAGAATTGATATGTCCCCATTTGGTGCAGGGGGATGGTTTACCCAATAAATGCCTATTAAGTTATAATCCCACGTCCTTACTTCATAGTGTATAGGTCCTTTTTTTTTCTGAGGCAAAAATAAAGTTTTCGTATCTTGTTTCTTAGAAGATGAGTTTAATTATAGGTACAATGAAAGTAAGTAGCTTTGCTGTTGTTTTTTTGTATTTTTGTGGCTGGCAAAAGTTCCCTAAGAGCCATGTCATGTTCCTTTATCTGGTGCATTTATGGTTGTCAATTTCATTGGTAGTCTGGTTACAGTAATCTTTGTTTTGATTTAATGCACAAGCAACTCCTATTTCAACCTGTGGCCTGACCTGCTTTCCCCCAGTGATTTCGTTTTGTACACCTTAAAACACTCTGACATTGGAAATTCTCAGAATGTCACAAGCACATTACATTTACTCTGTTGCAGTCTCTGCATCACAACCTTTTAAATCTTAATTCAGGTTTTATGGTCATTTCAAAAAAAAGTTTCAAATAAAACGTATTTGTAACTGCTGGGATACAGTGTGTATCTGGGAAGCTGACTTTGTTTCCTGGTTGTTTTTAGCTACCATCGCTCCAAAACAAAATTATTTTTCTATTTCTTAATCCTTCAATTTCTAAATACCTTTAGTTAAAGATTAATTTTAATGAAATACTTTTGAAAAAAATGGTGTATAGTCTGATCTGTTTCCCTGGCTTGTTTCAGCAGAAGGTGGATTTGGTGGTTAAGGGGAGGAAAAGCAGACTGGCCCGATATCTGCTTGTGTTTTAGTGAAGGCAAGGCAAATACGTGGAATCTGTTTCCTTTGCTGGGGTATCTCGAACCAAATGCCATAGTCTCAAACTAAGGGCTTGGCCATTTATGACCGTTGAGAAGCAATTTAATTACCCAGGTGATAGTGAATCTTTGGAATTCCCACCTAAAAGGGCTCCAGTTGCTCAGATGCGGAGTACATTCTAGAGAGACCAGTACATTTTTAGAAAGTAGGAGATTTAAGGAATATGGTGCACGCGGGAAAGTGGCACTGACATACTAGATCAGCTATGATTTCATTTAATGGAGAAGCAAGTTTTATGGACAGAATACCCTAATGCTACTCCCATTTGGAAGAGAATAGGTTAATTAGAGGCAGTCAGTATGGTTTTTAACACAGCAGGTCGTATCTTACTAACTTGATGAAGTTGTTTGAGGAGGTGACTAATGTGAGCGATGTGGATATTGTTTACATGGATTTTTGTAGGGCATTTGATAAAATCCCCCATTGTAAATTGATCCAGAAGATTAGGATGAACGGGATTAGGGGTGGAAGGACAATATTCAGGCTGGAGCTGTGTGACCAGTGGAGTTCCACAAGAGATGTGTGCTGGGTGCGACCTCGGAGGTTTGTGATATATATAAATGACTGAAGTAAGCGTAGATGGGTTGGTTAGCAAGTTTGACACCAAGATTGCTGGGTCGCGCACTGTGAGGAAGGCTGCCAAAATACATAGCAGAATATAGATCAGCTATAGAAATGGGTGGAGAAATGGCTGATGTAGTTTAACCTCAGCAGGTGTGAGGTGTGTAGGAAAATAATTGCAGATGCTGGTTCAAATCGAAGGTAGACCCAAAGTGCTGGAGTAACTCAGCGGGTCAGGCAGCATCTCAGGAGAGAAGGAATGGGTGACGTTTCGGGCCAAGACCATTCTTTGTTGCACGTTGGGAGGTCAAATGCATGGGGAAAGTATACAATTATTGCCAAAGCTTTAAGTGTTAATGAGCAGAGGGATCTTGGGGAATGGTGCATAACTCCATAACAGTGGCAACACAGGTAGATAGAGTGGTAAATAATGCTTGACTTCAATGGTCAGGGCATTGTCTAAGAGTCAGAAGGTCATGATGCAGCTTTATAGGACTTTGTTTAGGTCGCCTTTGAAGTATTGCGTGTAGTTCTGGTCACACCATGACAGGAAGGACATGGAGGCTTTAGAAAGATGCAGAGAAGGGTTACCAGAATGCTGCTTGGAAGAGTGGGGATTAGCAAAAGGAAAACGTTGGACAGACTTTGATTCTTTTCTGTGGATCACCTGAGGGGAAACCTGATAGAAATGTATTAAATTATGAAAGGCAAAGAGAGGCTAGACAGTCAGAACCCTTTTCCCAGCATGGAAATATCAAATAATAGAGGGCACAGCTTTAAGGTGAGAGGGGCAAAGTTTAAACAAGATGTGGGGCAATTTTTTTTAATACACAGTGCCTCAAGCTTGCTGGTAGAGGTAGACAAGATAATGGTATTGAAGAGGCTGTTGGATAAGCAAATAGATATGCAGGGATATATGTGGATTAGGTGCAGGCATGAGCATGACACCTTTCTGTCATGAGCCTCCTCCAGTGCCATAGTGAGGCCCACCGGAAATTGGAGGAACAGCACCTCATATTTCACTTGGGCAGCTTGCAGCCCAGCGGTATGAACATTACCTGCGGTATGAACAGCCCAGCGGTATGAACATTACCTCTCCAACTTTAGATAGTTTCTCTGTCCCCCCCCCCCCCCCCTTCCCAGTTCTCCCACTGTCTTCCTGTCTCCACCTATATCCTTTCTTTGTCCCGCCCCCCTGACATCAGTCTGCAGAAAGGTCTCGACCCGAAACATCACCCATTCCCTCTCTCCTACATGCTGTCTGACCTGAGTTACTCCAGCATTTTGTGATACCTTCGATTTGTACCAGCATCTGCAGTTATTTTCCTACACAGTTGACATCATGTTCGGCACAGACATTGTGGGCCTAAGGGCATGTTCCTGTGCTGTACCATTCTATGTTATCCTTTTGTGTTCATAAAAAATTAGGCAGATGGTGGTCACTGGAATGCGCAGGAAGGAACTGCAGATGCTGGTTAAAACCGAAGATAGACACAAAAAGCTGGAGCAACTCAGCGGGACAGGCAGCATCTCTGGCGAGAATGAATAGGTGATGTTTCGGGTCGAGACCCTTCAGAAGTGGTGGTCACCTGAATGCCAGATTAAGAAATATAGAGAGCAAAATGTATATACTGCAGCAACAGATTAGATGAAGGTCTTGGAGCTGGGATGTTAACTGCTTTTTCCATAGATGCTGTTCGTATGGCATATTTTATTTCTGTTTTACTACCTATTTGGAGCTTAGTGTCAGGTGATGTTCACATGCAATTGGAACTTTTTGATATCCTTGTCTTTCAAGATAAGGTTATTTACTTGCACTCAATGTTCATGCTCTTGGTTCAAGGACCAGTGTCTTCATTCTGGATTTTAAAACAAAAATGTGTGCAAAATTGCTTTAATGGTACTCATTGGGGAATTGTCTGTCTATTAGTTGATATTGCCTTCCATCAAAATTTGTATTTGCATGGTTGTAGAAGTAATATCATGCCATTGCGTGTTATAAATTATTTCAAGAGTTTCCATTGAGTATTTCAGTTTCTTTTGAAATAACACTTCTTTTAAATGACATGATATCCACTTCTGTAAAAGAATTCCAGTTTGAGTATCTTTTAGAAAGGGCCCAAATTCCTCTCATTTGTCTGTGGTTTGATGCTGAATTAATTACATTCTTTACTAATTTGTACAGTTATGAACAACAGGAACAGTCTTCCACTTTTTCCACCAAAAACGCTTCAATTTGAAACACAGAAAAATGCTTTTATGTTTGATACTATGGATGTTAAAATCTGATTTTGAAGGCAGAAAATAATGAAGGTGGATAGGTGAGGCATAGAAACATAGAAAATAGGTGCAGGAGTAGGCCATTCGGCCCTTCGAGCAACATTTGTGTGGAAAAGCAAGTGCATTTGTGTGGAAAAGCAAGTGCACTTGAATCAGTGACCCTTCAACAAGACTGATAAAATCCAAAATTAGCTCCAGAGATGTTGCCTGGCCTTTTGAGCATTTTGTCATTTTGAAAGTTTGTTAGATTTCAGTCTTAAGAAGGGTCTCGACCCGAAACGTCACCCATTCCTTCTCTCCCGAGATGCTGCCTGACCTGCTGAGTTACTCCAGCATTTTGTGAATAAATAGATTTTTTTTATCTTTGCGGCCTTTAAAATGAGGCTGTTTTATTTAAAATTTTTACAAATACCGCAGCTGGTGGAAATCTGAAAAAACAAACAGAAAATGCTAAAAATGCGCAATGGGGAAAATAAAAACAATAGAAAGAGACATGGGTTAACTTTTCAGATCCAAGACATCATCCAAATTCTTTTATGTTGTTTTATTTTAAGCCTTTCTTAATAATTGTAGTATTTTCTAAGTACAGTAAACCCTTGTTCTATCGGATCCCTTTATAACGGATGTTTGTTATAGCAGACGGAGCTCCCCACGCCATCCTGGCTTGCACAGTCTAATCTTCGCTTACGGCCGCAGCTTCTGACACTATCCCACACGCACATGGTGCACCAGCGTGCAAGAGAGGGATAATCCCTTCTGAATGGAATTGGTCAAAATGTTTTCTGCACTGTAGTTCAGTTGCCTATTGCTGCCATCAACAGATAAATGTGAAATAAACTAATGTTCTTAACAGTAAAAATCAGGATATTCATTCTTTATCAACGACAATTGGTTAAAAGTCCCAGAATTCTTTAACAGTGAATTACCAAGACCACCACTGTTCTTCCAGTAGTTTGTTTATTATCATTTTTCTAGTTTCCCAAGTTTAATATGAGTATTATCTGTAAATCCGGGCACCCAGCATATGGCCTGTGGCATTGGAGTTTCTTTAATGATGCTAGAAAATGCATTCAAGTCCTTTTTAATGTACACTTTGCACCCGGGGAGTTAATAATGCTGTTACTGGGGGACCCATGTAGTTATTCTATTAATTAGAAATGGAGGATTTAAAGGACTCTAGAATATGAGTCGGCACCTTCAAGGGAGAAACGGTAAAACTGACTAAAGACCTAGTTTAATATATTCAGCAGAAAATTCTGGGAGCACCCCACAATCGGCAATAATCTCTGGAGAGAATGAGTTAAAAGTCCAGACATTCTGGACATGCCCCTTTGCCCAGACTCTGCCTGCACCCCCAGCTTGCTTATCCTTTTCCAAATGAGGAAATTTGAACAAGCTAACGCTTTGCACCCGAGAGATGAGATACCATTCTACTGAAGGATGGCGGGGAGGGAAAGAGTGGGGACTTGAAATGAAACGAAACTGTTTAATAAAAGGATTAAACATTTTTCTAGTGTTTTATATCTAATGAAAGAGCATTAAACTCTAACAAATAATTTATAACAAAGTAAATAAGCGCGTGACTACTTTGAATGAAAACATTCACTATTCGTACACTAACATTCTCTGAGCCAGATGTGAAGAACATCTGAATAGTTTCTTCAGTGAGTTACTATTCCACTTCTGGTGTTGATGAATCCAGCAATGGAACAGAAAGGTCAATTGTGATGACATCTGACCTTTGGAAAGTCTCGGTCTGCATCGTTTGAAAAGACGTGTTTAGGTTTGGGACTCCCAGAAGTTCCAATGGGTCTGAGGCTCCAATATTTTAATAGATTTTAAGCAATCACAAAGCCATGGAAAAGCTAAGAGATGAAGAAGGGTAGGAAAGAACAATAGGCAGGTCCATGGAAGATTCGGAAGGCATGAGCGATTGGAGATGATGCAAGAAAAAGTGAATGTAACGTAACTCAAGGATGGGTTGAGGGGAGTTGAATTTCGCGACCATAATCATCCCCAGAGCCTAATTTTTGCTTTTTTTCCCATGTGATAGGCAGAACACAGAATTACATACACCTATGACTGGACATTTTGCTTGAGCATCAAATTAAGTTGCTGGTGAGATTAAAATAGGAGCTGTGATTATGATCTGAACTTGTTGAACACTGAACATAATGCGGCAAAGTAATTATCCAGTTGCAACTTGACGTCTCCCAATATGGAAGAAATTTTATGGCGAGTAGTAAGTGTAGTGTAGTTAACAAAGTATAAGTTAAATATTTGTTTCACCTATTCAACCAAGGTAACTGGCAGTAATAAAAATGACCCATCATATCATTGAATGGCTGAACTATGTTAGCTCATTGGCATATTTCGGCCATGCATTCGGTCATTTTTATTACTGCCAGTTATCTTGGTTGAATAGGTGAACCAAATATTTAACAAACTCTGTTAATGTAATTTTGTGCTCAAGCAAGATGCACTGTCAGAGGACCATGTAATTTGGAATTGTGATTATTTCATAGAAAACTGGCAAATATGATCAATTTCCTCCTGGATTTAACGGTTGTACAGTTTTTGTTAACCTCGGGAACATAAAACAAGATGACAGGTTAAGTATGTGGTAACAGCAATTTGAAAGTGTTGTAATATTTAAAGTTCAATTCCCAGGGTTAGATGGCCTTCCTGTTGCTGCTGTTCTGTGGTCTGGAACTATGGCATAAGCGTTACTAACTGCGTTAACTGTATTGTATGATGAGGAAATGGAGATTTGGAAAGAAAAACGGGGCCTGGGTTTGATTTATGAGGGTGTGTCTTGATTTGGGGTGATCTCTGGCAGGAAGGAAGATCGGACTTGGCCAGGATGGAGCACGCAGTCAGCTGCAGATGGAGCATAGCGTGATAATGGTGGTTTATAAAGCATTCACATTTGAGTGGTATCTGGTAACATAACCAACAATTTGATTAGTTATTACATAAGAGCATAAGTAGAAGCTGGAGTACAAATAATGCAAGAGTTGAATGCCATTCAATAATGACTAATCCTCCACCTTTGTTCCATCTTCTGACTATTGCCATGTCCCTGGATCCCACTAGTTTCCAAAAATATTATTTTTTGTATATTTTCAATACATATAATGACTTGAAATGACTTACAGATTTCTGGTGTTTAGAATTCTATTGATTCAAAATACTTAGGGGAAAAATAACTGTCTTCTCTTTCCAAAATATTAATCCTTTATTTTGAAATGTTGTGCCCTAGTCTAGATTCCTCACTCAAGGAACAAACTGTCAGTGTCTACCCTATCAATTCCTTCAGGATTTATTATTGCTACAACGTGTTTGGCACTCATTCCTTTAAACTCCAGGAAATATAGGTTTAGTCCATTTACTTTCCCATCATTGAACAATTCCCTCAGCTTTGAAATCAAACTGCCAAACTTGTTGAACTTCCTGTTCGGCATGTATATGTCATAGCTAAAAAGACCAAGATAGTGTCCAGTGTTCCAGGTGCAGCCTTTGCAGTCCCCCCAAAAGTTGATTATTCCAACCTTGCGACAGCCAAGAAGACACACCAGAGCCTGCCGCTGTTGCGGGCTGGAGGAGTCTGTGTACCACGTGTATATGGAGTGTGTGAGTCTGTGTACCACGTGTACATGGAGTGTGTGAGGTTGCAGCCCCTGTTTCAATATCTAAAGGGGCTGCTCCTTGCCTTCTGATGTCCTGGTTGGGTTGCTCCTGGGCCTGGCCAAGCAGTCCATCCGCGACTCACGGCGCTAGGCAGAAGAGGGCTCTGCCCAAGCCAGCTGCCTTCCCTTTTCCGGGATAAGGCCCGCGCCCGGATGGTGCTGGAGAGGGACAATGCGCTGTCCACGGGTACCCTGGGGGATTTCCGAGACGGGTGGGCACCGCCAGGGATTGGATGCATCCTGGATAGGGATTGTACTATAATTGTATAAGAGTTTCATTTGGTATATTTGTTTGTATTGTATTCTGGTGGTGGGTTCTGTTTTGTTTTACTGCATTGTAAATATCGTTTTTAAATAAATACCTCTACTTCCTGAGGAGACTGAGGAAATTTAGCATATCTTCAGTGACTCCGACACACTTCTACAGATGTACCATAGAAAACAAATTGTTGGGTTACACCACAACTTGGTTGGGGAAGTGATCTACCCAAGATTGCAATAAATTGTTGCGCAGTTCTTTACGCATGCCAGACTCCCTGCCATTAATTGCATCTACACCACGCTACCTTGGAAAAGCAGCCAACATAATCAAAGACTAGGTAGACACAAAATGCTGGAGTAACTCAGCGGGACAGGCAGCATCTCTGAAGAGAAGGAATGGGTGTCGTTTCGTGTCGAGCCCCTTCTTCAAACTCAGCATTTTGTATCTACCTTTGATTTAAACCAGCATCTGCAGTTCTTTCCTGCACATAAGGACCAGGTCATTCTTCATTTTCCCTGCTCCTGTCTGGCGGAAGGTACAGAAGCTTGAAAGCGTACACCACCAGCCCCAAGGTTTTTGTGTACCTTGTGTATTGTGACTGTTGGAGGACCAATTTCCCCCTGGGGATGAATAGAGTTTTATCGTATCGTATATCTGATCTGTATGAATAGCATGTAAAAATAAACTTTTCACTGTACCTCGGTACATGTGACAATGCTAAACCCCTACCTTGTATCTTAACATTTTGGTTCTGAGTCAATTTGCAAATTGCTTTGTAATTTGTGTTTTAAAATTTTAAATGCTTCACACTAAGGTAGACAATGTTTATGAAATATTTAGGTAGCATTGGATCTTGCAAGAAGTTCTTACTCATCATAAGGTGGGACACAATAGAGACAGCATTTGTCCTTAAAAGATTTCTGCACTGTAAGGCTACTTAACAGGTTTTGTCTAATTTAGTGTATTTTGAAACATTTGCTTCTCCCTTGGAAGTAAAATTCCCATCTAGTATCTATTGGCATTGTTTCTCTGTGGTGGGTTAATTTTCTCTGCTTTGCTATCCCCAGCAATCTTATCTAATTGCTCAATTTTGGTTCATTTTCCTTAATTGCTTTTGTATATCGTTCTAATATTTTGCATTTCCATTAATGGTTTTACCCATGATTTTTATTTAATCTGCAAATCCCATGTGTTATATTCAAAATTGATGTAATATCCCTTTGCACACTTAGAATCCATTGTTTGAATCTTTTACTATTTTCCTGATTAAATTTTCAGTTGTTAACAAAAAGTACAAAGCTTTTGCTTCTGGTTAACCTGAAGGAGAATCTGTCATAATTGTTCCTTTCCCAATTGTGTAATTGGCTAAGACTACTTATTATACCTTTAAGTTAACTGCAATATATTTTAATTTCCCAATGGTTCATCGTTTTCCATATGCAAGAACTGCTTTTCAACATGGGACTTGAAAGAAATGCCATGATTCCAGTCATTTTCAATTTATGCAGGTTATTTAAAAGTATGTATCTTTTCTCTTTTAATGTAATATCTTTCATTATTCAGTTTCTTTATCTCTGTAATATCCTTCAACTCCACAATCCTTTCAATTCTGACTCTTGAGCATCCTGATTTTAATTGCTCCATTGTTACGTTTGCCTTTAGCTGCATTGGCCCGAGGCACTCTTCTATCCTCAAATTTCACCGCTTTTCCTTTCTCCCTTCAGATGCTCTTTCTAAGCGACCCCCTTTTCTAATTGAATATATTATGGAGCTCTGGGTTTAATATTGTTAATGTTTGTGGAGTGCTTTGAATGTTACTTAAATACAATGTACGCGTCTCCCGGAGCCCAGAGCATCAAGATGCACAGTGGAAATGGTCTTCATCATGCAACAAAGAAAAGATGTAAGCAGCAGCATCAAACAAATGTAGAGGATGTTGCCAGGGCCAGAGGTTCTGAGCTACAGGGTAAGGCTCAGTAGGCTGGGACTCTATTCCCTGGAGTGTAGAAGGATGAGGGGTGATCTTATAGAAGTGTATAAAATCATGCAAGGAATTGATCAGGTTGATGCACAGAGTCTCTTCCCCAGAGTAGATGAATTGAGGACTAGAAGCTATAGGTATAAGGTGAAGGGGAAAAGATTTAATAGAAATCTGAGGGGTAACTTTTTCACATAAAGATTGGTGGGTGTATGGAACGAGCTGCCAGAGGAGGTAGTTGAGGCAAGGACTATTGCAACATTTTAGAAACAATTGGACAGGTACATGGATAGGACAAGTTTAGAGGGATATGGGCCAAAACCAGGCAAGTGGGACTAGTGTAGCTGGGACATGTTGGTCGGTGTGGGCAAGTTGAGTCGAAGGGCCTGTGTCCAGGCTGTATCACTCTAACTCTATGAGTCAAGAGACCTGACTGAAAAAGTTTTATAGATCCCACATTATTTTCTTAGCCACCTTGTAATGTACAGAACTGAACAGTAAGTCAATCATTTCAATGAGAGATTCCCTCAAAGAAAGGAATATTTTTTCCATCTTACAGGTTGACAACAAACATGAAGTCCATGAGCACCATATAGATTTGTAAACCTTTCTCTGCATTTGTTGCCATTGTGATTTTTTGCAGCCATTATGTACCTTGGGTCATTGATTTATTAGTGTATAACTCATTTTACTGGAAAATATATGCTTTCCCAAGCAACATAAACATTGGATTATCTGTGAAATAAATGGTGGTGCAATCTCTTTCAATATTTGAATAATTACTCGATTTGTATCTTAAAATTTAGGAAAGTTACTGGTTAAGTGATTTTGTATCTTAGTGAACAGAAACTAGAAATGATTACGAAATCATTATTTTAAGATTTTTAAATAATGAAACAATAATGCATAATGCATTTGAGTCTATACTGACTTAATTCTTTCCAACTCTTCCCATTGTCCTTTTACTTTTCCATAAGCTGAAATATTCCTTACCTCCAAGTATTAGTCTTGCCTCTGATGCTGGTGCAGTCTTTGCTTATTAATTTTTAATAAAACATTTCTTGTTATGTTGCAATCCTCTCCATCTACTTGAACCCATGGATTTCATAAATGATGATGCACCCACAGTGGTGTTGGCTCAAGTTCCACAATATTTTAGAACCTGATAATTCGGGAGGATCCGTTTATATTATCAGTTTGTAAATTTGATTTAGAACAGTTATTTATACTCTCATTCAAGTTTGAAAAACCAATCATAGTCAAAGCTAAATGTGTTTAAAATGTTTGCAGGTTTTCTGTGAATGCAGGAACAGATTTTTTAAAAAATAATTTAGAAAAATGTAGAATTTGAACTTCATCTGAGCTTTTGGTCAGGTGGCTGCACATCATCAGTCCAAGTAACGAAAGTTAATATGTGGGACTGGGAATATGAATTTGGTCACTGGACCCAAAGCTAACTTACGTGTCACAGAAGGCTAGCGAGGCATCTGAGGATTAAGTTTCACTAAAATTTGAAATAGAGTATGATTGCAGTAATATTTGATCATGTTAAATTTGTCGTAGAAAGAAACAGAAGCAGGAATAAGACCGTCAGCTCCACATACCCTTGAGACCGTATGCACATAAGAAATGGGGCCAAGAAGGACCATGTGGTCCTTCAAGCCAGCTATGCCCTGGCTGATCTACCTTACTACGGTTTTCCTATGCCACTGATTATTCCGTTCAGTGAACTTGACAAATAAGGCTTAACAGTCTCTGAGGTTGGGATTTTTAAAACATTAATTTCCATTTTATGATAGAAGTATAATAATCCCTTTCTTACATTTTACTCAGTTAACATGTTTTGCTGAGACATCGTGGTCTTTTGGGATTCTGAAACAAGAGAAATACTGTAAATTATCTTATTTAGAATTCAATACAGTACAAATTTTCTTTCTTTCCACAGCAAAACTGTACAATCAAAAGTGGACTGCATTTTGGTAAGTACATAATGCTAAAATTTAAATATGTTGTTTATGTTGTCTTTTGTGCGCACTATTGCGTGGTTATAAATATGCACTAATGGTGTTTGGTGTTGCATGGTGTTGATGCAAGTGATAAAATAGACATTGGTGTGGTGCCTTTTGTTAATCTCGGGACCATCTTAAAACGTTCAAATACTAATTATAATTTTCAAGTACATTAACATTCAAGTTGCATTATGGGAAGAAAGAATAGCCAATCTCCCATCAATGACATCCATGTCCATAAGTGCCAAAGAAGAACTTCCCTGGGCCGAATCAAGCTGGACTGAATGGAAAAATGCCTCAACAGACTGAGAGCTGGTACTGGTCGTTGTAAAGCGACCCTCAAGAAGTGGGATTATGTCGACACTGAAGACGTCATCTCCATATGTGGCACTGAACCACAAACTATGGAGCACCTACAGATGGGAGGACATATATAAATTATACCTGAAATGAAGTCACACTAATTTAAACAGAAAGTCTCAAGATTAAACTTGATTGTATTGCATTGTTGAGGCTACAATCCTGTCAAGATGGCAAATCTAATTCCTCCATTTGGTCTTACAGAGACTTTAATTCTCCTGTAGCTGAGGTGTTTTGTATTTGCCTGGGAAATTGTATTTGGAGCTTGAAAGAGAAGCTATTTGAAATTTTGCCAGTGGAAACATTTGGTTTAACTGGTTGAATTATATTATTACCATTTAGTTGCAGGATAAGTTTGTGTTCTTCAATTATGTACCATCATGGTTTAGCGTTTATTTAAAATAGTCATGGAGTTTGACAGCATAAAAACTGTCCCTTTGGTCTAATGTGCCCATGCTGACTATGATGCATATCTACACTGATCCCATTTACCTGCATTAATTTAAAAAATATATATATCTACCTCGACCATGTCCTCTGTTAGTTTGTTCCATATAAGCACCACCCTTTGTGTGGAAAGAAAGTTGCTCCTCAGATCTCCTTTAAATTTTACCCCTCGTTCCCTAGACCTATGCCCTCTAGTAAAACTCTTTTACTCTAGTAAACCTCTAAAGTCAACCCTCAACCTCCTTCACTCCGGTGAAAATAAAATCAGCCTATCCAAGCTCTCCCAACAAGTAATGCTTTGATTTGGACCTCACCATATCTGGTAAAGAAGTCTGTGGTATCAGAGGAAATGAATTAGAATGGATGGAAAACTGGCTGACATGGAAAATAATTTAAATAAATGGGTACTTTTCAGACTGGAAGGAGGTAACTGGTGGAGTACTACAGGGATCAGTTCTTGGCCCGTAATTGTTCGCTATTTATATTAACAACCTAGTGGAATGGACGGTTTGTCAAATTTCCGAATTTGCCAATGTAGGTGGAAGGAGAAGCTGTGGTAATGATACCGGATTAAAGAAATATTGAGTGGGCAAAAGATTGGAAAGTTGAGTTGGAAAGTGTGGGGTCATGGGCTTCGGTAAGAGAAATCAACATGGCGGATTATTATCTAAATGGAGAGAGACTGCAAGTGAGTGAGGTATAGAGGTATCCAGATGTTTTAGAGCATGAATTATGAAAGGCTAGCAGGCAGGATAAAAAAGAAATTAAGACAATAAACTATATTTGGGGTTCATTGCAATGGGGTTGGAGTTGAAAAATGGGGAGGTTTTGTTACAATTGTACCAGGTGTTAGTCACTTAGAATACTATTTTGGTTTTCCCTTACCTAACCTGTTTTCCCTTCCTTGACCTGTTTTGGCCCCTATCTAAAAAGAAATGTCATGACATTGGAGACAGTGCAATGGAGATTCAATAGACAATAGACAATAGGTGCAGGAGTAGGCCATTCAGCCCTTCGAGCCAGCACCGCCATTCAATGCGATCATGGCTGATCACTATCAATCAGTACCCCGTTCCTGCCTTCTCCCCATACCCCCTCACTCCGCTATCCTTAAGAGCTCTATCCAGCTCTCTCTTGAAAGCATCCAACGAACTGGCCTCCACTGCCTTCTGAGGCAGAGAATTCCACACCTTCACCACCCTCTGACTGAAAAAGTTCTTCCTCATCTCCGTTCTAAATGGCCTACCCCTTATTCTCAAACTGTGGCCCCTTGTTCTGGACTCCCCCAACATTGGGAACATGTTATCTGCCTCTAATGTGTCCAATCCCCTAATTATCTTATATGTTTCAATAAGATCCCCCCTCATCCTTCTAAATTCCAGTGTATACAAGCCCAATCGCTCCAGCCTTTCAACATACGACAGTCCCGCCATTCCGGGAATTAATCTAGTGAACCTACGCTGCACGCCCTCCATAGCAAGAATATCCTTCCTCAAATTTGGAGACCAAAACTGCACACAGTACTCCAGGTGCGGTCTCACCAGGGCCCGGTACAACTGTAGAAGGACCTCTTTGCTCCTATACTCAACTCCTCTTGTTACGAAGGCCAACATTCCATTGGCTTTCTTCACTGCCTGCTGAACCTGCATGCTTCCTTTCATTGACTGATGCACTAGGACACCCAGATCTCGTTGAACCCCCCCTCCTCCTAACTTGACACCATTCAGATAATAATCTGCCTTTCTATTCTTACTTCCAAAGTGAATAACCTCACACTTATCTACATTAAACTGCATCTGCCATGTATCCGCCCACTCACACAACCTGTCCAGGTCACCCTGCAGCCTTATTGCATCTTCCTCACAATTCACACTACCCCCCAACTTAGTATCATCTGCAAATTTGCTAATGGTACTTTTAATCCCTTCGTCTAAGTCATTAATGTATATCGTAAATAGCTGGGGTCCCAGCACCGAACCTTGCGGTACCCCACTGGTCACTGCCTGCCATTCCGAAAGGGACCCATTTATCCCCACTCTTTGCTTTCTGTCTGTTAACCAATTTTCTATCCATGTCAGTACCCTACCCCCAATACCATGTGCCCTAATTTTGCCCACTAATCTCCTATGTGGGACCTTGTCGAAGGCTTTCTGAAAGTCGAGGTACACCACATCCACTGACTCTCCCTTGTCAATTTTCCTAGTTACATCCTCAAAAAATTCCAGTAGATTTGTCAAGCATGATTTCCCCTTCGTAAATCCATGCTGACTCGGAACGATCCCGTTACTGCTATCCAAATGCTCAGCAATTTCGTCTTTTATAATTGACTCCAGCATTTTCCCCACCACTGATGTCAGACTAACTGGTCTATAATTACCCGTTTTCTCTCTCCCTCCTTTCTTAAAAAGTGGGATAACATTTGCTATTCTCCAATCCACAGGAACTGATCCTGAATCTATAGAACATTGAAAAATGATCTCCAATGCTTCCACTATTTCTAGAGCCACCTCCTTAAGTACTCTGGGATGCAGACCATCAGGCCCTGGGGATTTATCAGCCTTCAGTCCCATCAGTCTACCCAAAACCATTTCCTGCCTAATGTGGATTTCCTTCAGTTCCTCCATCACCCTAGGTTCTCCAGCCCCTAGAACATTTGGGAGATTGTGTGTATCTTCCTCAGTGAAGACAGATCCAAAGTAACGGTTTAACTCGTCTGCCATTTCTTTGTTCCCCATAATAAATTCCCCTGCTTCTGTCTTCAAGGGACCCACATTTGCCTTGACTATTTTTTTCCTCTTCACGTACCTAAAAAAACTTTTGCTATCCTCCTTTATATTATTGGCTAGTTTACCCTCGTACCTCATCTTTTCTCCTCCTATTGCCTTTTTAGTTAACTTTTGTTGCTCTTTAAAAGAGTCCCAATCCTCTGTCTTCCCACTCTTCTTTGCTATGTTATACTTCCTCTCCTTAATTTTTATGCTGTCCCTGACTTCCCTTGTCAGCCACAGGTGTCTCTTACTCCCCTTAGAGTCTTTCCACCTCTTTGGAATAAATTGATCCTGCAACCTCTGCATTATTCCCAGGAATACCTGCCATTGCTGTTCTACCGTCTTCCCTGCTAGGGCCTCCTTCCAATCAATTTTGGCCAGCTCCCGCCTCATGCCTCTGTAATCCCCTTTGCTATACTGCAATACCGACACTTCCGATTTTCCCTTCTGCCTTTCCATTTGCAGAGTAAAACTTATCATGTTGTGATCACTGCCTCCTAATGGCTCTTTTACCTCTAGTCCCCTTATCAGATCAGGATCATTACACAACACTAAATCCAGAATTGCCTTCTCCCTGGTAGGCTCCAGTACAAGCTGTTCTAAGAATCCATCTCGAAGGCACTCTACAAACTCTCTTTCCTGGGGTCCATTTCCAACCTGATTTTCCCAGTCTACCTGCATGTTGAAATCTCCCATAACCACCGTAGCATTACATTTTTGACACGCCAATTTTATCTCCTGATTTAACTTGCACCCTAAGTCGAGGCTACTGTTTGGGGGCCTATAGATAACTCCCATTAGGGTCTTTTTACCCTTACAATTTCTCATTTCTATCCATACTGATTCAACATCTCCTGATTCTATGTCACCCCTTGCAAGGGAATGAATATCATTCCTTACCATCAGAGCAACCCCACCCCCTCTGCCCACCTGTCTGTCTTTTCTATACGTTGTGTACCCCTGAATATTCAGTTCCCAGCCCTGGTCCTCTTGTAGCCATGTCTCAGTGATCCCTACAACATCATACTTGCCCATGACTAACTGAGCCTCAAGCTCATCCACTTTATTTTTTATACTACGCGCATTTAAGTACAACACTTTAACTTCTGTATTTACCTCCCCTCTCACATCGTTCACAATTGGCCCTGCCCTTAATTTCTTTTCCGCTCTAGAACTTCTGTTCCCATTCTTCCGAGAGTCTTTTGCAATATCTCCTGTATTCCCTTTTACCTCATCTTCATATTCACAATTTGTTAACCCCTCCCCCCCACTACTTAGTTTAAAGCCACAGGTGTCACACTAGCAAACCTGCCTGCCAGAATGTTTGTCCCCCTGCTGTTAAGATGCAACCCGTCCCTTTTGTACAAGTCACCCCTAGCCCAGAAGAGATCCCAGTGGTCCAGAAATCGAAATCCCTGCTCTCTGCACCAGTCCCTCAGCCATAAATTCATACCCTCTATCTCTCTGTTCCTGGCCTCACCAGCACGAGGTACCGGTAGCAGTCCAGAGATAACTACCTTCGACGTCCTACTTCTCAGCGTTTTTCCCAACTCTCTAAACTCCCGCTGTAGCACCTCCTTCCTCTTCCGCCCGACGTCATTCGTGCCCACGTGCACAACGACTTCAGGTTGATCGCCTTCCCTTGCTAGGATTTTCTGAAGCCGGTCTGTGATGTGTTGAACCCTGGCACCAGGGAGGCAACAGACCATCCTCAAGTCCCTCCTGCTGCCACAGAATCTTCTATCCGTCCCTCGGACTATGGAGTCACCGACCACTACGGCTCTTCCAGACTTCGGTCTCCCCTGTCGTGTATCCTTGCCAACAGGTCCGCCACTCGGACTGGAAACGTCTTCTGCCCCGACAGTTCCCAAGAGGGTATACCTATTTGCAATAGGCACAGCCACTGGGGTCTCCTGTAGTCCACGTCCACTCCCCCCGGAAACAGTCTCCCACCTTCGCTAATTGCTGGAGTGAATGGGTTGTCCAACCAAGAGGGAATAAATAATTGGGGTCTATATTCCTTGGAGTTCAGAAGAATGAGTGGGGATGTTATTCAAACATGCAAGATCCTTTGGCCAGTTTTCTGAGTAGATATTAGGATGTTTTCAGTGGTGGAGTCACAAAGAAGGGGATATAAGCTTGAAGAGTAAGTAGGTGAGATAACACCAGTAAACTGGGCAACTAAAAGTGATTGTGTAGTTATTACCACAGTGCCCACAGTGTATTTAATGGGATCCAGCTGTGTGCAAATTGGCTGCTGTGTTTCAGCTCGTTTACTACACATTTTAAGATTTTTTTCATTGGCTGTAAATGTCTTTGAGACATCTGGAGATTGTGAAATGCATTTTATAAATGCTAGGTTTTTTTCTTCGCTGTTTTGTGATTAGGTATGCTCCATTTTAAACAGTTTAATAGTTCTGTCAACAAAAGACAATTTAAAATCTTAAATTAATTCAGCTATTTCAGTGTAACTAGAAATTTAAAGCTGATTACCCATGGTAAATATTAATTTGTTGCCCATTAAGTTAATGGGGAACATATTTCAAAATGTTAGCCTGTCAGAGGTTTATCTGCGCTACTGGGCGTAACATTAATATATTGTCCAAAAGCACATTTCCCACAATAGCATGCTAATTGGTATCTTGGGCAAGTAAATTTCATCTTTTTCTTCCTAGTAAAGATCATTTGATGTATTTTCCTTCGCAATTCATTCTACCTTATCCACATTATCATTTTTGTTGGATTTTAATGAATTGATTGAACGACTGAAAGATACAGCATGGAAACAGGCCCTCTGGCCCACCAATTCTTTTAATCTTTTCTCCATTCCCAATAGTTGACCTTTACAGCATTTTGTATGAACTCCGCTGAGTTACTCCAGCATTTTGTGCCTACCTTTGATTTAAACCAGCATCTGCAGTTCTTTCCTACACAAGTTTATGACAGTTTGTTTGTTTAAAAAAAAATTGATTTGTTCTAAATTTTAATGGTGTTGGCTATACAGTCTGGTAAGGAGAACAAAAATTTCAACGTAAAAAGTTGAAAATACTTTTGTGATTTGTATTAGTTTTCTTTTAATAGTCATTGGTATCTTTAGCCTTTCCTACACTGTTTAATTTTACAAAAGTAAGTCCTGCCCTATTTTTTCACCTTTTACGATTTTTTTCTTGACAATAACTCATCAAATCCATGATCATCCCCAATATTTAAGTTTCCCATATTCTTTCCAAATTGCGTGACTCTTGTCTTTGACAAGATAAGGATTTAAACCATATAATTTAGACTTAAATATCGAGCATCCGAAAAAGTGTTACGTAGAATTTGCCAACAGCAGAGGTGAATTTATCTAACTGTCCAGAATGTAGAAGTAAAAGTGATAACAAACAAAATGTCTCACTTTGTAAATATAAAGTATAAAATCAAGAAAATCATGTTAAAATTTTGTAAATCAGAGGTTGCGCTTCAACATTCAGTTCTCGGCACCACATTTTTGGAGTGATGGGTTTTTTGGCACATGCACCAGAAAGGAACTGGGGATGCATCCATTGAGTTAGGTCTAGTGACTTGAAGCTGAGTATACCTGCTTTTAGAGTTTACGTGTTTGGGGCAAGGGCTTTATGTATTTGAGGGGGACACGGTGGCACAGCCGGTGCCGTACCGTGCTAAAGACCCAGGTTCAATCCAGACCTTGGGTGCTGTTTTGGGTGGAGTTTGCATGTTCTCCCTGTGACCGCATGGGTTTCCTCCGGGTGCTCTGGTTGTCTTTCACATCCCGAAGACGTTCAGATTTTTTAGTTAATTGGCATCTATAAATTGCTCCTAGTGTGCAGGGAGTGGATGTATAAGTGGGATAACATAGAACAAGCGTGACTGGGTGATCAATGGTCGGCAAGGATACATTGTCCAAAGGGCCTGTTTTATCACTCTATCGCTAAAACTAAACCCTTAAAGGAAAAGTGTCGATGGAGGGAACCATTTTAATTAACAAATGGTAACCATAACATACAGATTTATGATGTTTGGCAAAAGAAACACTGTAATGGGGGATGGAAATTTATCGTATGGCATGCACTGTTTTTTGGAGAGGCCGATCATCTTTTGCCTGGTGCTTTCCATTGGTTGACACAGATTTGATGTGACATTTAGCTCTGAAGTGTGGGATTTGCTTTGCACTTCACATGTCTGTGCCACTTATTTTCTAAAAGCCATTTGTACTTCCAATGCAGTTTTTTATTTTTTGCTTTTAGCAAGAAGTGATGAAGTTTACAGATCCAGAAAAACTCTACCTCTACCTTCAGTTGCCTTCTGGTCCCAGCAATGGAAACAAAAGGTAAAGCCAACATGGATATTCTGTTACTCTTTATATAGCTTTTCAAGGGACTATATGTTTATAAATAGTAACTACTTATAGAAAATAAGCAACAACAAATGCTCACGTCAATTAAACTTCAAAGAGGAATCAATAATTTTGCTATAAACAGATGCTGAGTAACAACAGTCAAATAGAAAAGAGGTGCCGTTTAATTATTTTGAACAAGAAAAAGTACTTTGTTCCAGGCAAGTTGGAATAGTGGCTCATAAGCTTAATTTTAGCAGCCTATATTTATCATGTTATGATATTCGTAGGATCCACAAGTGAATAACTTAACCTTTTGTGCACTGCTCATTAAAAACTTGAGTTTTAAAACAGTTTGTGTTAATTATTGATTTTACTCTATATCTTTTGACATTATGCTCTTGAATTGATGAACCCTGACCAATTTTCAGAACATTTTTCAGCAGGATACTACAGTTTGAAGCACAGTCTGGCGTTGATATATGTAGCAGAAAATTCGCACTGCTAAGTTTCTAATCTTATCCTTGCTCTACAAGTTGAAAGGGAAACTATTTCAGATGGGAAGTCTTAGTGGTCTTTCAGGCTGAGAGGTTGCTTGAAAATAGATTTGATAAATTTAGAAAAATACTTCTTTTTGGCAGCAGACAGTCCTGGAGGCAATAATATGGAAGAAAATGCCTCCTTGTTCATTCTCCACCAATAGATGAATATGTCGTTTGCCCAAATTGCAAAATACGTGGGAGTAGGCAAAGAGAAAACTGGACCAAGTTCTTCGCTTGGACTCTGCAGTCCATCATAATGTTAACTGTGTTAATTAACACGTTGAAATAATTTCATCAAAACTACTGCATGATTGGTTTCCTTTAACAAATCATGCAGCTGTAAGTAGCAGTTTTGAGGTCTGGTAGCTTGATCATTTTCAGCTGTTTAAATGGCACGTTACTTCAAGTTTACTGTTCACATGTAGCTCTGGAATTGGCTCCAGGTATTATCTGCATTTGAAATGTGCAAATTGTTATCAGTCTAAAATAACCATAAACAATCAGTTTAATGGGATTTGCTGTGTATCTTCTAGAAAATAGAAGATAAACATCCCATTGAAACTCGTTGAAAGGGTTTGATTGGAGGGTTTTTACTACGAGAGCAAGAATAATATGGAGGGGTCATAAATGAGAGACCATCGCAATTAATCCAAAAGGGAATTCTGGAAATAATACTTTATGTAGTGTTTAGCATGTGGCACTTACCATTTAAAAAAAGTAGATGAGGCATTTAAGAAGAAGCTAGATATATATGAGGGAGTAAGGAATGAAAAATATATTGGGTTTGCAGAAGAATCAGTGCGAAGTTCAATTCCAAATATATCCTTTTGGGTCAAGCAGTCTATTTCACTGTTGTAACTGCTGTACAATTATAAAGCAAGAATACTGATTAGGCCATTCGACCCAGGTCAAAAGTTAGCTTTACTGTAGGAGCACCAGATTTATTACATCATTCATCAAAATTGTAATGCAGTTATAAACAATCAGTATGATTTTTCTTGCATTTTATGTTGGGCTAGGGTTAGAAAATCTGCTTCCTTTGAGCTTTATTCCTGCAGCGTAATCAGCCTCAGTAACATATATTTCTAATCTATTTTGTAGACTATAATAAATATTGAGGAATATAATTATTACAAGTAAGCTTTTAAAAATTCAAATAGACAACTGTTATTAAAAAAAATAGTTTGACTTGGTTTTCCTGATTTATTAGCAACTGGAATAAGGAAAACATATTAAAATGTTAAAAGCTATTAACTTTATTTCAGAAATCTTTACTGTAAGAAATAATTGAAATTGTATTATGAGAAATTGCCTTAGTAATTAATTCATAAATTAATTAACTTGTCACAAATTCCAAAAGGTTAGATTTAATAGTAACTTTTTGCTTGTTTCTTAAAACCAGAAAACCTTCCCTGTGCAGCTTGCTTAGTTTGCATGTTGCAACCATGCTAACATTTCTTCGTTTTTCCAGCAATCTAAGCTCTTTGTCGTCCAGCCGTACTCTACAAATGCATGCGTGTAACTGGATCCAAAATCATTTGGAGGACCACTCAGATACTTCATTGCCCAAGCAAGAGGTTTATGACGAATACAAGTAGGTATTACATTAGAAACCCTAAATAACCAAGGGAAATATAGATTACAGATGTACTTTAAATTTGGATTGTAATTTATAAATGATGCATCGGTGAAGAGCTTCTTTGCAGTATGCATAACTTAAGCGATATATAAATGTTCTACAATTTTTTCTAATTGAGGATAATTTAGATTTCTTCAAGATTAGTCCGTTGAATTATTATCTTCAATCTTTTTTACTCTCACAGATTTTTCTATTATTCTTTAATGTTATGGGACAGAGCCATAACAACAGATAATTGAGTTTCTTCCCTTTTGATAATTTTTTAAATATTGATCTAATCATGGTTATGAAAACATAAATACATAGAGGAGCAATGATTTGACCGTAATATTCTTTGTTATCCGTTGTTAAAAAGACAACCTATTTTTCAGGATATTAGATCTTCAGCTGAGAGAGCATCTATGAAAAGATGTGAGGAGCTATAAAATAATTTGGTTACAACTAAAGAAGAATGCAATACCTGGAGGCAAATAGCATATTTTGTAGTTATGTTTGCATTTTGTAAACTACATTACCAATACTTTGATTAAACCTGGTTCTCCCTTGCTGAATTTGCAGTCTACTGTCTGCCCGAGGCCATACTTAGTTAGGCCAGATGGTGAAGGCAAGTGCTGTTGGCTCACCAGATGTCAGAATCCAGCATTATTGAGGGATGGTGACTCGGCCTCTGGCAGCACTGAGGCCTTTGGCCTTAAATGTCCCTGACAGGATTTAGTTACATTTGAAAAAAATCGAGCCGTTTTAGCACCCCTCGGAGCCCTGCATTCGTGTATTCACTGAATTCAGTCTGCATCTGGAACGAGCTGTTGAGGCAGATACAATTACCCATCCAAATCACTGTGCCCTCGCCTTTCTTCACGACTGACACCTGGGACAAAATCCAAGAGACCCAGTGTGTTTTAAGCTTTTTCGCTTTCTCTTCCCTCTCTCCACCCCTCCCCTCCCCCAAATCAAACTTCTCCTGACCCAAATAATATAATGTTAGGGAAAACACAGTAATACTGACTCTCTCGATCTGTCATAAAGTTGTAAACTTTGGCACTTCACAGACCTACAGTTATCTTGAACTTCACTTTCAAAGTGTCAGATGATCTATGATCTATGACAGTGATTTCACTTGGAGCCACCAAAAAATGATCATGATTAGTCCAGCTATTTTTCATAATTTGGAATCATAAAATGAGGTAAATACTGAAAACGTCAAATCATCAACCTAAAACTTAACTGTTTTTCTCTCCACAGATACTACCTGAGCTGCTAAGAATGTCTAGAATATTCTGGTTTTATTTCAGATTTCAAGCATCCATGGCATTTTACTTTTAAAATTTGGTTATTATTTATACAAGGTAGTTGTGCCTGAAAGCAGGTGAGTTAGTTGAAGGATTATCTGCCCACAACATACCTCTAACTTTCCATACATTTTTTTTGTGAAATTACTTCATTTTAAAGATTGATAAAATCATAAATAATTTGGAACACAGAGGATGACCATTATGAAAATCAAGTTCCCCGAGATCCATAACTCAACAGGTCAGGGCTCTTCAAGTAATCATCTAAGTATTGTTTATGCGTGATGAGTGTTTTATCTGTACACTCATTTTAGGCAGTGAGTACTCGGCACTCTAATTCCTCCACCTTAAATCCGTACACCCTGACTTTTGACCCTTCTGCTGAAGAACGTGGATCATTCCCATTTATCCTACCAGGCCATTAATTTTAAAATGGTCTTTCCTCGGTCATATTGCTAATGAAAATAACCATTGGTTATCCAGTTTTCAGTTCCTGGTTCAATTTTCCTGTCTGGGCAACATCTTTGTAAATTCCTGAATCCTCCTATAGTCTTTCCTATCATGTGATCTTTGCTGTAAAGAGACAAGTAATAACAGCAGAATCTGATTGATATAATAGTTGTAGAAATGTTGTGCAGAGTCATTTGGTAACTGGAGTACATCACAATGAATGCTTCCAACAAGGACTTTGTTAACTACAAGATTTGCAGGCAGCCTGAGGATGGGATAACTTCTGAGGTTTAAACATTTTCGATTGTTGAAGTGGGAAAGGTTTGTCCAGAAATGCCGAAAGCGCAACCATAAATTGTTCTAATGAAATGGTTTCCAGCTGCCCTGTATCTGCAATGCAGTTTTGTGACTGATTAGCTGCAATTTTTTAGCAGGTTTGTTGAGAGTCTTTGTGGCACAAAGACCCATTGCTATTCCTATTCATGAAATGGAACATCACTCTGTTCAGTTCAGACTGGAACTTACTTATAAGAACAACAATGTCAGTGCTCGTGGTGGCAAACTGAATTTAAAACTATTAATTTTGGCCCTTAATTTCAGTGATGTGATTTCGGATGATGAGCAGTTCTTTATTTGACCAATTGGATATTGTTCATCGTTCAATGGAAATATAAGAGCAATGTCAATTTGGCTGAATGTTTGTCTTAGTTTGTAAAACTGTGATTTTATTTGTCACCACTAATGCAGATGGATCTGTCGAGTTTACCATAATTTTTTATTTCAGATGGAATCACAGAAAATTAAAAGGACAAAGGTGATTTAGTCTGATATCCAGCATCTGCAGATTTTTGCTTTTCAATTGAGTATTTGTTCATGCAATCATTTTACAAAGGAACGGAAGTTCCTTGTCATAAGTGATGGGAATATAATTAGGCCATTCGGCCCATCAAGTCAACTCAGCCATTCAATCATGGCTGATCTATCTCTCCTAACCCCATTCTCCTGTCGTCTCCCCATAACCTCTGACACTTGTATTAATCAAGAATCTATCTATCTCTGCCATAAAAATATCCACTGACTTGGCCTCCACAGCCTTCAGTGGCAAAGAATTCCACAGATTCACCACCCTCTGACTAAATAAATTTCTCTTCATCTCCTTCCTAAAAGAATGTCCTTTAATTCTGAGGTTCTGACCTCTCTTCCTAGACTCTCCCTCTAGTGGAAACATCCTCTCCACATCCATCCTATCCAAGCCTTTCACTATTCTGCGTTTCAATGAGGTCCCCCCTCATTCTTCTAAACTCCAGCGAGTACATGCCTAGTGCCGACATGCGCTCATTGTAGGTTAACCTACATTCCTGGGATCTTTCTTGTACACCTCCTCTGGACCCTCTCCAGAGCCAGCACATCCTTCCTCAGATATGCTGCCCAAAATTGCTCACAATATTACTCAGCATTACATCCCAGTTTTTCTATACAAGCCCTCTTGAAATAAATGGTAGCATTGAGTTTGCTTTCTACAGAAAGCACTTGTCAGTCCACAGAACTTGAATATAAATATGACTCGTGTTTTCCCCCCATCAGTATTGTCACCATCTCTGTGCATTAGGATTTTCTGCTTATGTTAGGGTCAATTCATGCCAAAATATAAATAATTTTCCCACTTTGTGAAAGCAAATACTTGGAGCAAATTTTATCAAGTTACCTTGTTTAGAGAACTTTTAAAATGTAAAATGCCCCCTTATACCTTGACCACTTAGTATAGAGTCTCTATACTAGTTTCTGTTGTATTTCATCTTAATCCCAAGGAAGGACGTGAAATGATCATGGTGGTCATCATTCCACCAGGTGGCGCCATCAGCGATGGCAGCCTTGTGAATGGTCTGTCTTTTGTTATTTTTTGTGTGTTTTAAAAGTATGTGTTAATGTTCTCTGGTTTGTTTTATGTGGAGGGGGAAACCTTTTTTCAATCTCTTACCTTGCCGGAGATGCGATTGTTTACCGGATCGTATCTCCGGTCTAACATCGTGGAGCAGGCAGCCTTGCTCGAGACTGACTTTGAGCCCCACCGTGGGGCCACGGACTTACCGTTGGAGCCTGCGATCCCTTGCCTTGGATCGACGCTCCAACTGCGGCCTACGGATTTCAACATCGAGGAGCTCGCAGTCTTGGATAGAGACCGATGTCGGGAAGCTCCAAATCGCAGACAGTTCGACTAGCCCCAGGGGGGCTGAGATTCCCCCCGATGCAGGAGCTTGATCGCCCTGACACAGAAGGCCCGTCCGCCGGCTACGGGAGCCAGGATCGTCCCATCAACGGAAGACTCGAGGCCCCTGACTGCAGGAGATCAAAGAAGGGAAGAAGTTTAACTTTTTTGCGCCATCCATCACAGCAAGGAATGTGGAGGAGTCACTGTGCGGATATTTATGTTAAAATGTATTTTGTGTGTTCTGTTGCTTTTTATTGGTATAATAACTATGGCAAAAACAAATTCCTCGTATGTTGCAAAACATACTTGGCTATTAAAGTATGATTATGATTTCTGTGTTTAAGTTGAATGTAAAACAATTTTAGGTGGTCAGTTAAAGTGTAAGCTAAATTTGAATTTGTACACGTTTATGTGCATAAAATATTGTAACCTCAATAGTTTTCACATTATGGTGCAGCTTTATTTAGATTTTTTTGCATGTTCTCATTGCTTTGGTATTCTTGGTTGAGAAAATGCGTTGTCAATTATTAATCCATCCATGAACATCATTCAAGTCTTGGTATTGGTGGGCATGATGGTTTAAATGTTGATTGCACATCAAAATAGGTTAATAACCTACATAGGCTAATAATCTAAGACTGCATATCATAATCTTCAACCATGCATCTGAGCAGTTTACTAGTTTTCAAAGGCTTGTGGGCATTTCAAGGACACAAAAGGCTGAACTAACAGATTTTCCTCATTAGTTTATGTTAGTCCCTGTTAAAACCCAACGCATTTTAATCGCTTTTTTGGTGTTGCGTCATATCATAATCAATTTCACAATAAACCAGCAAGTTTAAACGGAGTTGGGGAAATGGGTCTCCATTTGGTTTAAGGAGAGAATGGAAATGAGGGCTCTGGTGGGTTTGAAGGACAGTGGCGAATATGCCCAGCCTGATCTGCCAGGCTAGTCTTCCCACTCTGCATTTCACAACGCACATACATTTTTTGTCTGTATCCTCTTTTGCTCCCATTCACTCATTGACAAGATAACATTGTTTACAGTTTATCCTCATGCCACTCCTGCGTTATCCTATCAGAGACACACTTCTCCCCCAACCTGCAGATTTTATCTCCTCCACCCTGAAACATTAGCTCTGTTTCTCTTCCTGCAGATTTACTTGTTCTGCAGTGTTTAACGTGTGGTCAGGGTCAGTGTAATTACTGAAGCACCTTAGATACTACAACATGCTTTGCGTTATACATGGTCCTCAGGCAAAAAGATTTTGTGTCTGTCTCTCCACAAGTTAAAACTTACTGCACCTCTTGTTCCCATGTGGCCTTTCAGCCAAGTATTAACATCCTAAATCTGCTTACCACTTGGTTTCTGAGATGCCATCTGGTATGAGAGGGCAGCAGTACCTTAGCATCTAAACAAATCAGTTATAGAGTACATAAATACACCAACGTGTAATATAAATGGCTTTTCTTTCAAAATCCCTATTGTGTATACTAAGTGAGTAGTGATTTAGCCTGCAGCTTAAGTTCTGCAGTTTCAATGAAACACCCTGAGGTGCATTTGAAAGGCGTTGGAGAAATTTGCATGCAGTAGTTGCCAATATGAAGGATGCTAAGCTGGAGGAAGAATTTAGCTCCCAGTGTTTAACTTGTACATAAACATGGATGCATGTGTCAGTCAGATAAGGTGAAATTCAATTCCAGGGTTTTTTAAAAAGTATTTAAAGGGAGTGTCTTGAATAATAAATAGTTATGTCAAGTTATTCAGCAATTGCTGCCTTTCATCTATTGTCAATATTGCAACAGCTATCTTAAAGTTTTGCAGTTCATACTAATTTAAACAAAATTGGCTGAAGATATTATCTTTTGGTACATTAATGTAGATATTTCCCACAATATGAATATTTTGGGTTGATGATTTTGTGTGTGCTGATATTTTGTGTGTGCACCTCAGTATCTGACTTTACTGGTTAAAATGTGCAAATTTGTCCTGTTTTTGGCAAATAGTTGCAATCTTCATATACTTTACTTTATGAAATATGCTTTACTATTTCTGACTTCTGATGCCTTAGAAAACAGAGTTCCAGAATACTGGCATTGGATCCTTTTTTAGAAAGTTTCATTGTGCCTGGAAAAGTTATTTCTTGTAATATCATTACACCCTAATAGTGGTCAATACCAACATTCAAGCATTGTTTAGTCCAAATGCATTATAATTCATGAGTAATGGGGAAGACGATTCTTACTCTGGCCAGCAAGCCATTTGAGAGGTAAACCCCCACTTCAATGGAGAAGACTTGATGAGAGCAAGACTTCTGAGCATTGGAGCAGTTCCAAATCTCACTGGCTGGCAGAGCTACCATTTAAATTGTATTTACTATGAACGGTGGATCATCAGCACCAATCAAACATGCATTGCTTTGTAGTGTGCGTCTTGTCAGGTGTTTTATTTATGAATATGTGAGTTTTATGAATTGTGATTTGTTTACACAGTGAACAATTCCCCCCGTTTTCCTTTTTTCTTCAAATAGTGAATTAACAACATTGTAAATTTTAAAGTATTTTGTTACACAGCAGGTAAATTTAAGCTTTAAATTACATTGTGTTACTATAAATTTGTGTTGAATCTTTATCTTATTCCATCGCTGGATTTTTTTAGACTTTTTAAATATGGTTTTGGCCACCTTTAAGGAAAATGTACACGATGTTTTGTATTGAGTAACTTTTCTATTTCCCATTATTATGCACAAAAAATTGTCAGATGTAATTTTCTAAGAGCCGATGATTTCCATAAAAGGTCACGCAATTCATAATTTACTTTTAATATCACTGGCTTTTAATTTAAAGAACATGTTTTAATGTGGTTTCTGCATTTGGTGGGGACAATATAATCTGGGGGGTAAATATGAACTATAATGCAACAAATGATATTTAAACCTACCCACAGTCAACCATTACTGATTGAATTAATAGGCCATGTGGTGGGTTCTGTATTAAAGTTCAATGGGCGAGTAAATATAAAATGAACGAACAATTATTGATTAAAAGTTTCTGCAGTTACCGATTGTTAAAGAGCTTCGATCCATGCATCATACTGAAATGCAAGATATTTTACAGACTTGCCTTTTTCAATTAAAATAAAGACGACAAATGAAAGAATTACCCAGCAGGGCAGGCAGATATTTTGTTTTTAATTTGAATGCTCTAGTACAATTTTTTTTTAAGATGATTTGGCCATTCTGTCTTTAGAATTCCAGAATTTTTCACTTGTCAGATCTAATGCATTGCAATTGGAGCTGAAGTCTGCTGTTCAATTCTGGAACCAGGTTTAGTGCTTGATGCCTTAACTACACATTAATAATGGTGGATTGTTCCCAAGATTACCTAAACACAAGACAACCTATTACATCTTTTGATGTAATAGGGCAATTTATAGGTCAGTTATTCTTTCAAACTGTGAATTAAAGTTCTTTCTGACGGAGTGTTTAAGTCTACGTACATTACAAACACGGGTACAAATGGACTAATGAATATGGTTTATTAGAACAAGTTATCAGTTTGGGTGAGCCTTTAAAAAAAGATAAACATCGGTCGTGACAATTCATGATTCTATTGTTGATCTCCTGTGAATTAGTCACATGACAAAGGTATGGTGATTTGGTGGGTGGGGAAAAACTGTTTAATATCTGAAGAAGTGAGACTGCAGGCCTCTGATCTAAAATTACCCCCGGACCTAATTAAATTCTAATTTGTTTTCCAGAGGCTATTGTGACAATCTTGGATATAACTCTTTAAGTGCAGCTGATTTTGGGAAGATCATGAAGAATGTCTTTCCAAATATGAAGGCTCGGCGTCTTGGCACAAGAGGCAAATCTAAATATCCTTTGCAGTAGCTTTGAAGTTTTCATCTTATTGTTCATTTTGATTTATAATAATGTCTTTATGTAATAACCTTTTTATAAAAGAAAGTTACTTTTGAATATAGTAAGAAATGTATTACAAATATGATTAAGCTTTGAAATAGACGTGTTTAACTTCATTTGCATGTCATATACTTTCGGGTTATATGCAGATCAATTATGTTAAATGCATTTTGCACGACATTAATTTTTTAGATTTTTGTTTCCTTTCAGTGTTGTCAATTTGTACATCAGGTCCAAGCCATTTTAGTTGAAGTTACTTATTTCCTACAATACTAGTACGAAATTTAATTTGTACTAATTTTGTAAATAAAGTTTATCCTGATTTTTGGAATTGACTTGGACACTTTGGTGCAAACAAATGTCACCTGTAAATGGAGTGTGACCCTCCTGGCTTTGAAATTATGGGACACAATGAACAAAGAAAATATTGTGGTTATATGCCCATAATGTCCTTGAGGAATGCGTTGCCATTCTGTGAATTAGACTCTCCTGTCATTGACAACATTTTGACATTAAATATGTGTCCCTTGGATGTTTCCATATCCATATACAGTTATGTAAGGGGATTGGTAGTGCAGGGTTAGCATTTTATTTTAAAATTACGACCATTCTTCAAATCCACTCCAAGGTTGTACCATGTTGGAGTCATTTCTGAACGGTTCAGCATGAAATTAATTTGAAGTTTTGTGCAGTTTTTAATCATTTTGACTCCATAATACATAACGGCACATTGTTGCAAAACTTATTCAAAGACAGAAGCCATTTATCAAAAATGGAATAATGCTTTTCTGACATTAATATTGGGGAAATGAACATCATACTGTTATGTTTCCACTTGGGAATATTTGATGCTGTGCAGATGTACTTAAAATTAGATTGGGAATTAACAGTGGAGTTCAAGTAGTTTGCTGATATGGCATCATGGTTGCAGCATAGGCTACCGAGAATAACATTGGAGAAAGAGTAAAAAATAACCAGTGTTCCCCACATTATTTGAATTCTTCAAGATGTAACATTTTCTCGTTTGTAAAATTACAAAATATTGATTTGTTTTCGCTGTAGGCATGTAATAAATTCTAAGTTAATTTTTTGTATGGGTGTGAAAAAAGTTGGAATAGTTCATGAAATGTTATGCAAGCAATTTTTCAAATTTATGGCAAAACACAAAGGGCTGGAGGAATTCAGCAGATCAGCGAGCATCTTCGGAAGGAATGGACAGGTGACATTTTGTATTGAACCCTCCTTAAGACTGTCAGTCGATAGTCTGTCCACATTGATGGAGATAGAGGTGAAAAAAGGGTACAGAACTATCAAAATTAGTTGATGTTTTCAATCTATGGTTGGTTTATATATTTTTTTTTGGCAAACCTAACATTTTGCTTGGCTAAGCTTGCAATTTATAATGTTTTTAATGTTTATAATCTAAGATGTTTTTATTTAATTTTGTATATTAAAACAAACATTAACCTTAATTACTTGAAACATATTGCTATAGTGGTCTGAGGAAAAAGGCTTTTGTTCACATGCCGTCACTCCCAAGCCTGGATTTTCACAAAACCACTGAAGGGGTAAGGACTTCCTACTATGCTATAACTATAACGATATGTCTTCCTTCACTATTGGAAAGAATATTGTGTGTGCAACTGTCATCCACCATTCCAGCTGAAAGTGGCAGTCCTATCTATTCCGATAGCAAATACCTCACCCACACTTGAATTTGCAGACAAATCTGGAGAATTTGCTCTTCAGTCCAACTTGAAGTCCCGCCCTAATGTTAACCATTCTAAACTGCTTTCATACAGCTGCAGAATGCTCCTAAATGTTAGATTAATTCATGCTTAATCACATATAATACATCTGTGTGCTCAGCTATTCCTGTAAATTATACTTTTTAGTGAAGTCTTACTGTTCGTATAGTGAATGCTTCAATATATATATAGAAAAGTGCTGGAATGGGCCCGTCAGCCCAGGATGTCTATGCCTTCGATGCCAATTTAAACTGTACATCTGTCTATACATGGTAAAGTTCCTTCCATTGTCTGTCTGTTCATGTGCCTTTTAAATTGCCTCTTAAACACTTATGTATCTGCTTCGACCATCTCAGCGGTGCATTCCAGGCACTTCCCATTCTCTGTGTAAATTAACTTGCCTTGCAAATCTCTTTAAACTTTCCCTTTCCTCCCTCTAGTATTTGATATTTCCATCCTGGGGAGGTGGGGAGAAAGGGCAATCCCATCTCTGCTTCCTATAATTTGATGTGCTTTCCAGACTTTTATTTAACATGCACTTTTACTTGGTCATAGCTTTGGAGCAGTTTCAAAAGAAGCATTTTTCCCCATTTCAGTTAGTCTTACCCCGATTTCAATGCATAAGGTAATAAATTAGAGATATCTTCGTAGCTTGTGAACATGCATGAATTAGAGAGAAGGTGCTTACCATGAACTTCAAGAACAACTTCCTTAATTTTCGTATTCTTGATCTGTCAAAGCCATCACAATGGGACATTTCAGAAGAAACTTATATTTGTTTTCCTAATTGACTTCCATTGAATCATGTATTTGTCTTTTCAAATCCCTTTTAACGTTCATTGTATCAAAGAATGATCTGGCACAGAAGTGTGTTTGATCCCTGGTGCCTCAGTCCTGGGTGGTACCTCAAAGCTTTGCATTGATAGGCTTAGTGATTACCTTTTCTAAACTGGGAAAAGTCTCATCAACGACCAACCCATATTGAATCCAGTTTTATGCATTGATTACGGGGGAGATTTGAACCAGAAGTCCTGCTCAACTAAATTTCAGATGCAAAACACTTGATGTTGCCATGCTTTTCTGAACCCATTTCTGTTGTTTGGTTGAGTGGGATTACTCTTGCCCAGTTCCAATTTTTCCTTTGAAAGTCAATCTGTGATAGTGTACTCTGCTCATGCACCATTAACCTTGAGTCTCCCACAAATTTATATTTGCCCACTTCACACTTCTATTTGAAATCAGATAGCTTGCTGATGCCATCTGAAAACACATTAACATGGTCCATTTGTGTATTTTTCTTTACTGCCTTTGAACCTCTTCGTTTTTTAAAATTATACATTTATTACGAAGAGAATTTGTTTTCACGTACTTATTCTGAAGAGCTAAAGCATTGTTTTGAATATTTCAACTTTGTTTCATGGCTTACCAGTTTCATCCCTTCCTTTGATAACCATCTCAGATTGTCCAAGGTGGTTGACAAACTTGATGTTAAACCCTGACATGTTCATCCAAGCACAAATATTCCATTACCAAGAATAAATACTTGCACTTCTATAATGAAGGAGCATATACTGTAAATAGTGCGAGTTTGCATAGTTTTGATTGCCAAGGGATTAATTTGGCTGTCCGATGGTGTGATTTGCACACAGCTGGTATGCTGGTACAGGAAGCAAACAATATTATAGTTTATTGCCTGTATAATTTAATACAAAATAAGGAGATGTTTCTTCAATTATATAGGTTTTTGGTAAAGTCACATCTGTAGGACCATGTACAATATAGAACTCCTTAATGAGAGACAGATGTAAATGCATTGAAGCAATTCAGAGCAGTTTTACTGGACTCATTCCTGGAACGAATAGGTTGAACTATAAGGTAAGGTTGGATAAGATGGGCATTTATCCGAAAAAATATAGATGAGTGAGAAATAATTTTAATTGAAGGTGCATGATCCTGAGGAATCTTGACAGAGTGATGTAAAGATAATATTTCTTCCTGTGGAAGAATCCAGAAGCAGAGGTCATTGTCTTAAAACAGAACATATTGACTGGTTGCATCATGACCCGGTTCAGCAACTCGAATGTGCAGGAAGGTAAGAAGATTACTGAATGTAGTGGACATCACCCAGTGAATACTGACCTCCACCATCGAAGGGATCTGTACGAGGCACTGCCTCAGAAAGGCAGCTATCATCATCAAGTGCCTGGATTCGACTAGGCTTGTATACACTGGAATACACAGGAGTGGGCCAGCATCCCCACTCTGGCCATGCTCTCATTTCAGCCCTTGATGATGCTAGCTGCTTTTCTGAGGCATCTTTCAGATGACAGGAGTGAAATGCCTGCGAACTGTGACCTCCAGGTTCAGGACCACCTTCTTCCCAACAACCTTCAGTCTCTTGAACACTAAACGCCAACTCAAGTACAAACTCTTTTGGTTGCACCACTGGCATTGTAGTTTTGTTTGGCACCAAAATTATTATTTTTTAATTTATTGAACATTTTATGTTTATTGTGTTGAGTACTGTGATTACAGACCTGTTATACTGCTGCAAGTAAGGATTTCATTGTTCAATTTTCAGTACATGTGACAGTTAAACACCAGTTACAACCAATTTCATAGTGCAGACAGCAAATCTTCAGGAAATGTCTACTCAAAGCTTCCTGCACAGTAATAAAAAGAAGTTTGACCATGGGACATTATGTTGAGCCAATACAGACAACACTATCATACAAAGAAACCTTTGAGTTATGATGTGTTTTTGGAATGAGGTCCATATCTGGACTTGGAATGTGCTTCTTGACAATAGACAATAGGTGCAGGAGTAGGCCCTTCGAGCCAGCACCACCATGGCTGATCATTCTCAATCCCGTTCCTGCCTTTTCCCCATACTCCCTGACTCCGCTATCCTTAAGAGCTCTATCTAGCTCTCTTGAAAGCATTCAGAGAATTGACCTCCACTGCCTTCTGAGGCAGAGAATTCCACAGATTCACAACTCTCTGACTGAAAAAGTTTTTCCTCATCTCCGTTCTAAATGGCCCACCCCTTATTCTTAAACTGTGGCCCCTGGTTGTGGACTCCCCCAACATTGGGAACATGTTTCCTGCCTCTAACGTGTCCAACCCCTTAATAATCTTATATGTTTCAATAAGATTCCCCATATCAGCTCAAACTTCCAGTAGCTTGTTTAGTGGCCACGCATGACTACTTTTCTCCCCTTCTGTTATCATTCCTTTGGGAGCCCGACGGTGACACTCCTTTGAAATATAAACAATTATTTTCCCCCAAAACTCTTTTGTATCAAAGGATTTCGAAAAATGAAATTATTTCCAACCCTTCTATGCTATTTATCTTAAATCGAGATTGATATACTGTCTGTTATTTGTTTAGGGAATGAGTAATACAGACTTTGCACTTAAAATGTCAATTTGTGTCGGTTTAACAGCTGGGTTACCGTTTTGTTATCTCTTGTCCCAAGTTGTCATTTACTATCATTCTTTAATTTCCCAAAAGATTTTACAGAGCAGAAATTGCTCGGTTGCTGGTATTTTCCTGCTTGCATTTGTAAGAAAATCTGAAAATCTAGTGATTGAACTTGGATGTATGTGTACTCGATGAAAATAGTGAGTTATCATTTGCTTGTTTATGCATTAAAGTAAATGTACTCTCCTCGGTATTTTGTGCAGCAAACGTCTGTGGTTGGTGTAATATAACATCTAGAGTTGGGTATATCTGTCCCAAAGTCAAATGTCAGTAGTACTTTTTGAGGGAGTGCATTTTCATAAATTGATCTGTTTGCATTTAATTATTTGTGTTGCTGCTCCATTCTTGACCTCAATGTTATTTTTATTTTAAGTTTTGTAAGTAGTTGAATTTCTCTTACTGAAACCTCAAATAGTTTTTTGTGATTAAAAGATGAGAGTGTCATGCAGAGATATTCCTTATTTTTGGAGTGTGTCTTTTTTTCCTCCGTTAATAATTAGAGACTAACGTTTGATTATTTTGTTTTTCTAGTCTGAGGGATCAGACTGTGCAGGACACTTGCAGTGTATTGATGAAGAGGTCAGATCTGCGGCTTGCAGTCTGGTGTGTGAGTGGGCCCAGAAGCTATTAATTCGCAAGTTTAATTCGGTGGTCGATCTCGCACGCTTCCTTGTCACCAGTCACTATATTGTCACTAAATCTGTTGCTGCGTTGTCCGTGATGACTGGTGAACCTTCAGGTGAGCGATCGAGTATATAGAATATCTCCCCATTAAATATTTTAAGACTACTTTGCTGCTGTTTAATATACAACATTTTATGATGGTAAAGGAAACAAGTTGCCAAGTACCGTACTGCATGCATTATTGGTTATTAAGTTCAAGTACTTACTGTAGTTACGTGAGGGGAGTTGCTCCTTCCTTTTCCTGATCCGTACATGATGTTGCAACTTTTACGTAGTCACAATGAACTGCAGATGCTAGTTTACAAAAAAAAACACAAAGTATTGGAGTAACTCAATGGGTCAGGTAGCATCTCTGGAGAACATGGATAGGTGACATTTTGGGTTGGGACCCTTCTCCAGACAGATTGTGGTGGTGGGGAAGAAAGCTGAAAGACAGGAGGGGCAGGACAATGCCTGGTGTGTGATAGGTGGATACAGGTAGCTTTGAAAGGCAGATGTTCAGAAAGCCAGAGATGAAAAGGCAAAAAGTGAGAGTTAAGGTTAGAAGAGTTGTAATTAGTGAAGCCAGAAGAAGGAATATAGGTGGAAGGGGAGGAGCAAGGGGAGCCATTGGTCCAAATCAAGGTGGGGCAGAGGGGGGAAAAAAAACACAACTAACAAACAAGTGGGTTTTTTTGTAGGTTAGTTACCCAAAACTGGAGAATTCAATGTTGATACAGTTAGGCTGTAAGCTACCCAAACAAAATATGAGATGCTGTTCCTCCAGTCTGTGTATGGCTTCACTCTGGCAATGGAGGAGGCCCACAACAGAAAGGTTAATAGGGGATTTTAAATGGTTAGCAACTGGGAGATCCAGCAGGCCCTGCTGGACCCAGCACATGTGTTCGGTGAAACGGTCGCTGAGTCTACGCTTGGTCTCGCCAATGTAAAAGAATACGGTAGTTGAGGTTAGACAAGATGTACGTAAACCTCTATTTCACCTGGAAGGACTGCTGGAATCCCTGGATGGATGTGAGGGAGGAGATATATGGACTGGTGTTCCATCTGTGGTTTCAGGGGATAGTACATGGAGAAAGGGGTTGTTTGGTTGGGTGAGAATGAATGAACTAAGGAGTGCAGAGGGAATGGTCTCTGTGGAAGGCAGAAAGGAACGAATGGAAGATACGACTGGTGGTGGGGTCACATTGAAAGTTGTGGAAATGTCAAAGAATGATGTGTTGGATGCGAAGGCTGCTGGGGGTGAAAGGTGAGGGCCAGGAGAACTGTATCATTGTTCTGTCTGGGGAGGTGTGAGAGTAGGGCTCACTGGGACACATAGAAGGTGTGGGTGAGGGATCCATTTATGAGGGGGGGGGGGGGGGGGGGGCATGATTACTAGAGAGAGAGAGAGTATTTTGGATGTCCTACAATGGAAAAGCTCATCTTGGGAGCAGATGCTATGGAGAAACTAAGAGTCGGGGATACTGTCTTTGCAAGAGGCAGGGTGGGAGGAGGTGTATTCCAGATAACTGGGAGTCGGTGGGTTTGGAGTCGACTTCAGTCAATAGTCTGTTCCCCGTGATGGAGACAAAGAGATCAAGAAAGGGGAGAGGCATCAGATGGCAGATTTTCTGTTCGGTGGAGGATTTGTGTGTGCAACTGACCTCTTACACAGCCTCTTACACTGCCTTGAGGACATAAAATGTTGGATGGCACAGAACTTCCTCCAATTAAATGAGAGCAAGTCTGAGATCATCCTATTTGGCCCCCCCGACTCCATCAAATTGATAACCGGCAGTCTTGGAAGTCTATCCTGCCTAGTCAAACCGCATGTCAAAAACCTCGGCATGATATTTGACTCTGCATTAAAATTTGATAAGCAAGTCAACGCTGTGGTAAAAGCCAGCTTCTTCCAACTTCGAACCATAGCTAAAATCAAACCTTTCCTCCAATTCGACGACACAGAAAAAATCATTCACGCTTTCATTTCCTCCCGCCTAGACTACTGCAACTCCCTATACACTGGGATCAGCCAATCTTCCCTGTCCCGCCTGCAACTGGTCCAAAACGCCGCAGCGAGACTCCTGACGGGTACCCGTAAAAGGGACCACATCACCCCGATTCTGGCCTCTCTCCACTGGCTCCCTGTACGGTACAGAATCAACTTCAAGATCCTCCTATTCACGTATAAAGCCCTAAATGGACACTCCCACATCAAAAATCTTCTAACCCCCCTCTCTAACTCCAGGTCCCTCAGGTCGGCCGACTTGGGGCTACTCACTATCCCGCGGTCTAGGCTTAAGCTCAGGGGTGACCGCGCTTTTGCGGTTGCAGCTCCTAGACTGTGGAACAGCATCCCTCTCCCCATCAGAACTGCCCCCTCCATCGACTCCTTTAAGTCCAGGCTCAAAACCTATTTCTACTCCCTAGCGTTTGAGGCTCATTGAGGAGGCGCTGTGAACTGTTTGCGTGCTACTGTATGTTTCATTTTTTTCCCCATTGGAACCTAATCAGATGTACAGCACTTTGGTCAACGTGGGTTGTTTTTAAATGTGCTATACAAATAAAATTGACTTGACTTGACTTGACTTGACCTTACTTAGTTTAAACAAAGTTGAAGGCAAATTGGTTTGTCAGATCCACACTAGATCTTGCACTGAGTAAAGTCATCAAACTAATTCCTGTTCTTTGTTTCTCTGAAGCCCAGCAATTTAACACGCATGCCCATCAACTTCCCTTCTTTTTGCAATTTACCCACATTAAGCTTGTCCCATTGGCCTGTATTTGGCCAATATCCCTCTAAACCTATCCAACCCGTTTATCCTTCCCTGAAAATTGCAATTCATCATGAATATGCAGTATACCACATTCAAAAATGAAAAAAAAAAAAAAAAAAAGCCATTTCAATAATCCATCAAATTCCAACAACTACCTGATTCTTTTTACTGATAATTTAAAACTTGTATGAATGCAGTTATCCAGCGATCCAGAGACCTGGGTTGGATTCTGACCTGCTGTGTTACTTAATGGAGTTTTCATGCTCTCCCTGCGCCCATGTGTATTTCTCCCTCGGGTGCTTAATTCGTTCCAACATCCTAAAGACATGCTGACTGTCAGGTGAATTGACTACTATAAACAGATATGACTGGGCGATAGAAGAATTGGGAAGGTGATGAGCATGTATATGAGAAGGGTTACAGGGGGAAAAAGTAGAGGACTTGACAAAGGTCATGGTTTTTCATTGTATTTTGTCTTGTCAATTAAAAAAAAATTGTTGGCAAGATTCCGCAATGAGAAAGGGATAATGAGATTTTATTGATTATGTTGCATTGTTAAACCCATACAGGCAAGAATGCTGCCTAGGGACTATACAGTATCTTGATATGTTTGATGTTGACATGTGCTGCAAAAGCTGGACAGTTCTACATTGCTGGCACTGATATTATTGATCAGCAACAGACAAGTTATTATTTATTACGTCGTAAGAAAATAACCTGAAGAGCCAAATATTACCTAATTGCTTTGCTTTTAATATCAGATGTAATAAATAACTAGTAAACTGCAAAAGGCAAAAATAGTTGTGCCCAGGTTCCTGGATGAATTATGAAATATAACTATCAAAAGCCTATGCTTTTATTTCTTGACATTACTTATAAAAATGACTAGAATAATCTCTTTCTCCAGGGAGCTGGTGTTTCAACTGAGTTGCAGAAAATATTGGAAATGCCTAAGAGTTTAATGTGCTCAACGAAATACGGAGCATTATGGAAACAATAGTTGTTTTCAACAATAATTATATCATGTTTCCAATTTTATCGGAGGACCAAGAAATGGATTGAAAGCATGGGTGGTGAAATGGTTATCATGAAAAATATAGTAATAAGCAGTTAACAAAATCAGAACCTGCACATTTCAGAGCTGAATATCTTCACGATTTTGATGCTGACTTATCGAGTGTTCATAGTTTTGTGTGTTCACGGTTTATAATTTCCTTTGTTGCAGGAGGGAAGCAACCTTCTGCGTTTGTGCCTATGGCTGAAAGCAATTCTTTTCAGCCCCAGGTGAAGACTTTGCTTTCCCCATCAATAGATGCCAAACAACAATTACAGCGCAAAATTCAACAAAATACACTGAAGAAACAACAAGAACAGAAACTTCAATCTCCACTTCCAGGCGAGCAACAAGGGAAGAAGGTAGAGGGCCCCACTGTTGGAGGAGTAACTAGCATACCCAATGGTAGCCCTGCTATGCTTTCTCCACAACCCACAATTGGCATAGTAGTGGCAACTGTTCCCAGCCCCATCCAGGTAGGTTATTCGTGATTCAGTGTTAAGATTGATAATTAAAGTGAAGACTGTTGGAGAGGGGGTGTGGGGGGAGGGGAGGTGGCAGGATTTGAAAATCTAATGAATAAAATCACATAATTTTTCAATTGTAAAGTCACATAACCTAGGTATGTCGTATCAGGTGGTTTAATTGCTTCAGTGCTGCAGATCCAGTTTCAGGGTAATGGTTCAGTTAAAAGTTTTTGAGTGCTGATTTGGCGGTGCATGGTCTGATACTATTATTTACTTGGCCACTTTTCCCAGTGTTGTTATTTGTCAGTGGTATGTATTTTTCTTAAGGTCAAGCATTTTTTTAAAAAAGCAGCTCTGCTTATCTTCTGAAATACATCTTTAATGTAATTTCCCAATCCATATCCATTCTCTCTTCATTTCTTAAGTAATTATTTTGGTTTAGGATCCTATTCTCACACGAGTTTGCCACTCCAAGCTAAATCCATCATGCTATGATCACTTCTTTCAAAGAATTCTTGCCATGAGAACATCAATTTAATCCTGTCTTATGTCTGGTCCACAAGGAGCTGCCCTATGAAATGGTTCAGCATGCATTCTGTGAATTTATCCATAAGACTGCCTTTATGAGGTTGATTTGCCAAATCAATATGAAATTCAAGTCACCCATGATTTTGTTCACTGCCTTACTGTACGTTTGTCACAAGTCCCCTTTATTCTGTGATCAATACCATGTACAGCAATGTAGTCATTATGTGGAGAGACACTGATTTCATTCTTTCTTATCCTGAGCCAGACTGGCTCTATTTGTTGATTTTTGAGGCCTGAATATCATTCAAAGTATTCATTCTGCTGCTCTTTCTGAAATGCCAAATACCCAAGTCTCGTCAATTCCCACCAAGAGAAGATTAAAAAAGACTGCAGATGCTGGAAATCTGAAATGAAAGCAGAAAATGCTGGAAAAATACAAGTAGTAAAGTATTTCCACCACTTTCTATTTTTATTTATTTCACAGCCTTGGTCATCTTGCATATACATCACTCTAATGAAATTGTGCCCATTTATGTCTCTTTGTGCAATGTGTTCATCAGACTTGTGCATTGGCATTGCAAACCTTTAGCTTCAATATATAATGATTATTTTTAATTTACTATTGAAGCTAAATATTTAGTGCCACATTTAGCATTTTTGGTGCTGCATCTTTGACCCTATTTTTGTCTGCATTCTCCCTCCTGTTGCACTCTGCTTATCATTAATTGTATCAACTTGTCCTTTTTCTTTAACTAATTCAGTTAACACCATCCACTCCCCAACTTCCACCTCATTATTCATCTTAAGCCCTCGCCGTCCTAGTGACTTACTTTTCCAGGGAACTGTTCTCAGCATGATTCACTGAAGCCAATCTAAAATAAACACTGCCCTCCTTCCTGATTTTAGTGTTATTGTCATATGGTCATAAGTGTTAGTAGTAAAATTAGGCCATTCGCCACATCAAGTCTATTCCGCCATTCAATCATGGCTGACCTATCTTTCCCTCTTAGCCCAATTCTCCTGCCTTCTCCCCATAACCTGTACTAATAATCAAGAATCTAACTATTGCTGACGTAAAAAATATCCACTGACTTGGCCTCCACAGCCTTCTGTGGCAAAGAATTACACAGATTCACCACCCTCTGACTAAAGACATTTCTCTGCATCTCCTTCCTAAAAGAATGTCCTTTAATTCTGAGGCTATGACCTCTTCTCCTAGACGCCCCCACTAGTGGAAACATCCTCTCCACATCCACTATCCAAGCCTTTCTGAATTTTCTATTCTGTATTTTCAATGAGGTCCCCCCTCATTCTTCTAAACTCAAGTGAGTACAGGCCCAGTGCTGACAAATGCTAATCATAGGTTAACCTACTCATTTCTGGTAACCTACTTATTGTCCTGTTAATTTAATCTCTTTTTCCTGCACTGAGCCAAACATTCGACACTTGAATCTGTTTGACCCAAGTCTAACTTGCACATGGTTTATGTAGTTTAATTTATTGAATTTAGATACCAAGTCCTTCAGTAAATTCTATTATTTAGCCCTATCTCTCACAGTAATTTCTCCATAGCTGTAATAACTGGATCCTCTACTTCCTCATATGCATTTTTTTCTGATCCCAAATGACGTGCTTAATCCCTACATTGGACAGTGAACAGATGATCAGTATGGGCTGCAGGAAAAAATATATTTCCTTCAGTAGGCCATCATTGCTATGCCCCTTTTACTTCCCCAAAGGATGTTCATCTTTCCTGCAGTCCTAGTCTCCTCGACAAAGGCCGAAAGAAATTCGTACTGGTTGGGAAAATGCTTGGGGTTAATGCTCCTTCCACACAATCTTCAGGGTCCATATGTGTTGGACACATGGTGACATCCTCCTAATTCTCTCAAGTTCCAAAATCCAAGATCTCCTGAACATAGAGTGGGTGATTGGCTTCTGGAGTAAAATTTCCAAGTGATCTACTTTTGCTCCGTTAATGCATTATACGGCCTACAATTCTGACTCGAGCTGAACAAATCTGAGCCAAAATGTTTCAAGATCCTGGCACTTAAATGTCAATGATGTGCAAAGGATTTACTGATCTCTATAACCATCCGTATGTCATTGTTTCAACACATTGGCATTCCTATCAAACCTTGATATATAATATTCTCGTTGTTTAGGTTTCAGTTTACAGCATAGATTTTTTGTAACAAATGAGTTCATCTATTTTTTCTACTTTTATCCACTTTTCGTCTTTTGTATGCTTTAAATAAGATGCACCATCTTTCAGTATGCATTGGCCAACATTTAAATGCTTCCGGGCAGAAGCTAATGCAAAATATAAGTATTTTCTCTCCTTGCACCCAAAATCCCAAGCTTGCCAAATTCCTCACTCTTGTTGAAACTGAAATCTGTGTGTGACCACACTCTTAATGGTCATTGTTACAGATAGTAGTTTTTCGTTTCACATTTATTTAATTACTTGAACTTAAATTCCTGATATACTGTGTTGTGATTCAAAAATGCATCTCCAATAAATGGGTTTTGGCATCTGGACACTAATCAGATGACCAGAGTGTTACCATTTCCTTATGTGACCACAATACCTGTGATAGAGGACAATGCAGTTCTACCCCAAAGTTGTATAGATCAATGTCAATTTGAATGTTTCATTTTCATTGCAACAAGATCAGCAAAACTACTAAAAGTGAATGCTTTTAGAACACATGGTTTTCTTAAGACACTTTCAATAATTAACGGTGCAATTGCTTTAATTTTGAAACTAGTTGTAAAGGAAGTAAAATACTTTTAAGCTTGGATATATTGGTTGGATACATTTTTCTTATTCATCATAGTTTTACAAAAAATACCATGGAAAATTGTTGACTTTTTAATGTGTGCAAGGAAAAGCATTGCCTCTACTTTGATGAGTTTGTTCATTCATTAAACTTAGTTCTTACGTAACTGTTATGGTGTTTTTTAGATGCAAAGAAGCAGGCAGGTGATGACGTCACCAAGTCCATTGGGTCCATCAGAAAGCAAGGTCCTTCCATTGAACGTTCAGGTTGTGGCTCAACATATGCAGTCAGTCAAACAGCAGCAGAAGACTATCCAGAATATCCCTGCAAGTCCACATAACGACCGCTCAAGGCCTCGTTATCATCAAATCTTGCCTAAACCACCTTCAACCAACACACTTACTCTTACCTCTCCAACTAGGGTACTCTTGGCTAGTAGCAGTCCAATTAAAACTGTTGTTTCTGGAGCATCCCATCCAAGCTCTTTGAATATGGTGAAGATGACTACAATATCGCTTCCACCCAGTACAGGTGCATCTCCTAAACCTACGTCATCAGCAAGTAACAGTGGTGGAATAACAGAAAAAGCAAAATCTACGTCAACTGTGAAAGTTGGCACAACTTCTCTTTCTGCTGCTGGATCCAGATCAAGTAGTGCCACAACTACACCTACTGCGGAGGTCATCAAATCCGAACAGGAAGCAATGTCAAATGATGAAAAGCAGGTTCAGTGCCAAGATCATTCAAGAAACCCGAATGATCCTAGAAGAGCTTCTGGTTCTCCGTCCGGACAGAAAAGTAATAGTGAAGGTACCACAAAAGTGAAGACGTCAAATGGGAAAATATCTACTGAGAGGGCAGCTAAAGTCTGTAATGGTCAGAAAACTGAAGGAAGAAAGTCCAAAAGTGATGGCAAGTTTGTACACAATGACAATCTGGCTGTTTCAATGTCTGGAAATAATCAAAATGCTTTTGTTGTTTCCTCTGCTTTAATGATGAGCACCAGCATTAGTTCAAAATCCAATGCCGATACTGCCAGGTCTCATAAAGATAATGGGATGTGCCCAAAAAGCCCAAGGAAACGGTCTCCTTCAAATTCGTTATCTGAGCCACTGGTGCCACCTGTGAAGAAAGCTCTGGTTTTGGAATCCATTTTGGATAGTGCGGAACTTCAGATCAGTCCTGGAACTGCAGTAGTGACACCTCCGAAGCTCTCTGCAGGTGTACTGGCAAAGAATGAGAAAGCCCCAACACCTCAGGTTCATACTCCCAGTAAAATTACTGTTAAACTAAATACAACAGGGATAACTCGTATATTAGCCAACCCGTCATCCGATATCCAAGTGGTCACCTTGGGTTGCGTTCAGACGGATACAGAACAAATGTCTATCTTTCAGGAAAACAAACGTGCAGACTTGGAAAGGGGCTTATTTTCTGTGCATGGACACAACACAAGTACAAAGCTATTTGCCGATCATACTGATATCCAGCATATCAAAAGGAACCACCCATGTTTTTTTATGAACACAGAAAGGCAGGCAGCTGTAAATGCTGGTGTAATAGGGAATTCAGGGACCATTGATTTTCGAGAATCTGCATGGGAGTCAGCACAATGTAATGGGTTGGATCAGCAGTCTTCTGATCAACAGATGCATGCTCAAAATCAGATGCAAGTTTCTAATTCGGTTCAGCTGCAAGGACACCATCAAGTACAGTTGTCACACCATTTACCTCTGCAGGATAATTTGATGGATCTCACTGCTTCAAGTTCACAAACCAGTGAGAACTACTTTCAGTTTGATGATGATCTTACACAGGACAGTATTGTAGAAGAGCTAGTGTTATTTGAAGAGCAAATGTCCATGAATGCTGATTATGAATCTGCGCTGGGAATACCTTCTCATAGTCATTCTGCAGGAAGTCAGAATACACTGTTATCATCTCATCAAATGGGGCAATTCTATCATCCGATCCATAGCAGTGGCACTCCAACCCCAACACCAACACCAACTCCGACACCCAATCCAACACCTACATCAGAAATGATTGGCTCCCAAACATGTTCCAGTCCAAGCTCCAGAATGGCTCAATCCACACCTGTTGACAGTGCTTTCGGGAGTAGCAGACACACGCCAATTGGTACACCTCATTCAAACTGCAGTAGTAGTGTACCTCCAAGCCCTGTTGAGTGCCGGAACCCTTTTGCTTTTACTCCCATAAGCTCCAGCCTGGCCTACCAGGATACTAGTGTGATTTCCAGTAGCCCCGTTAAACCGATGCAACGGCCCATGGCTACTCACCCAGACAAAACAAAAATTGAATGGATGAATAATGGATACAACACTGGAATGAGCAATCCAGCAATGTTGACCAGTGGTGTTGGTATTCTTCCTAGTTACCAGAAACTTACAGAGGATCACTTTAGAAAACCACATGCCTTTGCAGTTCCTGGACAGATAATGCAATCATATCAACATAATACTGTGCAGCTACAGTCCAGACATCATGATGCTCAGATGGGCCGTGTTACTCCCGTTTCACCTATACCACCTTCAGTGGCTAATGGCAATAATAAGCAGGAGGGCTTTGCAGTGCCAGCGCCTCTTGACAACAAAGGAACACATTCACTGATCAATAATTTTAGGTGTCGCAGTGTCAGTCCTGCTGTTCGTCAACGTAATCTTAGCGGAAGCACAGTTGGTCCAGTGATTCACCTGCCGAGAACAAGTTTGGCAACTTTTGGAAGCCAAATGGCACCTGAGGTTCACAACACATTTGTTAACAATATTTCTGATAATAGTGCCAACAGTATAGCTCAAAGAAGCCAATCTGTCCCGTTGTCTGTTATGATGCAGACTACTTTTCCATCTTACCAGAAGCCAACTAACTCGAAAAAGATTACAAATGTGTTGTTAAGTAAACTTGATTCTGAAGGTGATGATGCAGTGAGAGGCTTAGGAATAAACAACTTGCCCTCCAATTATACAGCACGAATGAATCTTACTCAGATATTAGAGACAACATCTAATTTTGGTAGTGCCAACCAGCAATCAATGATTAATCCAGGCTCTTCTGTCTTTGAATTCCAGAAGCCCAGTTATGTAACAAAACACATCAATAATGATCAGATGGGTTATATATCCAAGGATAATCAAGCACAAACAGAAGCCAGAGTGCAATCATTGGATTTCAACAGTACAGTCAAAGACTTCCTGGCTGAAGAGAGCCTACAGCCTAGCCAGCAAGTTGGTCAAGTATCATCAGATCTAAATGTTGCCTCTGATTTCTCCAGTGATCTCAGGTTACCTGCTGAGCTTTCAGGCAGCATAAACGATCTGAGCACTTTAGACACAAATTTGCTGTTTGACCCGAGTAAACAACAGGGGCACGATGTTGATACTACACTGGAGGAACTAAATAATGATGCAGTATTCCAGCAAATCTGTAACGAGTCTTCGGGTTTTGACTGGATGGAAAGTAAAGATCATCCTACAGTTGAAATGTTGGGTTAAATCAAAGAGTACTGTTAAATATATAGCACACATTTCATTTTCTGATTCATAATATTTGGCCTAATAGATGTGCCTGCCTTCAGAAAAACACTTGTTCCTAAACATGTGTATTCCAGGAGAAAAAACATAACTGTTCTCCATACTTAAGTTCTATTAATCTTGTGTCCATAATTTCATTTTAGATGCCATCATCCTGTATGGTTCACTGTAAATACATCTGTGTGGATGTGTGTGTGCCATCCATTTATGGAATTAGGTGCATTTACAAGCTCGGCTGCTGTCAGTAGGTAGATTTTAGCACAGCATCTTTTAATATGCAACTTCAGGTCTCAAAATGCTTCATTGTGACTTTTCTTATACGAGTTTTACCATTAAAACGATTTAATAAGTTCCATTGAATTTAACAAGCAACAATATTTATATATACCTATTGTGTTTCAGCCACGTTTTCTTATTTTCTTTTGCTCTGTATTTCTTATTGGAAGCATATAGAACTTGGCATTGTATACAATACTAAAACACCCTTACAGTGATATCAGCGAGAACACTGCAATGCAATGATATTACTCAAAATGTTATCTTGCATTTCACCCAATGTTGGATGCCTGAAACTGGCCATAAAGGATAAAATAATACGTCATTGAGATACTGCAACAGTAATGAAGAATTATATTGCCAACCATGTACTCTTATTGTCAGTAGTGTGATGCCTGCCTTGTAATAAGGAGGAATTCAACAGTCTGAATTTGGTAAAGCAAACATATTATTATATTATGCTAGTTGTTTTCCCCTTGAGACATTTTTTATGGTACAACCTGATCGTGGTATATTCCTCTGAGGTGTAACAACTTTGTTAATCTACGTTAGAGGATAAGATAGCACATGTAAGAATTAAACAAACCAACTTGGGTGGAGCTTTAAATCCTTTGTATCCTTCCTAAAAGAGAATGCACTGTTCAATAAAATCAGTTGCTTGCTCTTATTGGTAGAAACATTCATGGTGGTTTATAAAAATTTGTCCGTTACATAATTTAACTTTTTCTAGACTGATTGAGAGGATTCCCCAAATAAATTAAGTTCTATGAAAATATCATAAATAGCTTTATCCCAAGTACGGCACTTGTCTCCAAACAAACACTTTTCTAGCTGTCCATAACTCAAGAAAAGGGTGAAAAGAAAAGCTGCCCTCAAAGGATTGTATTTTAAATTTGATTTATATGTAGTCTAATAGGATTTGATTTTTAATCGGGCCATGGTAAAACTTAGTTGCCTTTTTATATATTCCCTTGCATTTGGAGCCGCATTTTAAAGACTCCACACCTTCCTACGTTGTTTAATGGTTAAATGTGATATGCAATGTGAACAAGCTGAGTTGATTCCGCATTCTATTCTGCCTTGGCTATTCTCAAGGCTGAGAACCTTCGATAGTCTTTTATAACATCATCAAAACTGAGAAGTGAGGTGAGAATTTTGAGTTACCCATGTAATTGAGCAACAACAATCCAGGCAGAATGGTTGACCTGTTTTATTAAAATGTATGCAATTCCTTGAAGAACTTGGAAATATGTTGTCTGAAAAGTGGTCCGATTTTTAGAAGCAACATGGATATAAACACGAGATTCAGAAAACAGTTTAAAGTGTAAAAATTGTTCTTTTCGTGAGCTGACACATGTACAATGGGCCGAATGGTCTCAGCTGATGTAAAATGTAGTGTTTTTATTATGTGAGGATTAAATTAATTTCAGAAACCCTAAATTAGTAATTCAAAAGATTTGACTGCCAATTTTCTCTGGCTTTTGTTAGAAAACTGAGCATTTTTCAGTATTCTCTTTTCCAATAAAACTGAAAACTACTTTTTCAGCACAAATAAATAATGTGAACCCAACATTTGTTTAATTTTTATAGTTCAATGCCACGTCATAAATTTAGTTCACTGTTCCATAATTTTAGAAATCGTTGACCACAAGAGGGTGCTCCATTTTGTTGCCTTTACTTTTCAAGTTTGTATTCCAACTGAAGCCTTCTAAGATAATTATCCCATTGAATTAGAAACATAGTCATATTTCCAAAATCTGTAATGGCAAATCTCGCATAAACTGAATTTTGTCTCCTTATATATAGTTTGATTGTTCAGAATAATCATAATGATTATGGTTTGCCACTTGATAATGTCCAGTCCCTCTTTGGAATTTATTTGTTTACCTCATTGCTTAATTTTGCTATCATGAAATTTTGTCCATTGATTTCCACAATTTAAAAAATAATGGGATTGTCTGTGAAGATGTACATGCTACGCTCTTTCTTCATTTAGATTAACCCTTCTCAAACACATCATTATTCCAGTTGCAGAGTTAAATTACTGATCATGAAGCGTACACCCATCCAGTGGATTTTTATAACTCCATTTTAAAAGCTGACCAACTAATTTACAGGAATAGATGTACAGTATTGTAGTCGAGGTGTAGACTCCACATTCTCATTACATTTTGTGAGACTGAAGACATGATTGGATAAAAAGCATATTGCAAGAACAAATTAATTTCCCAAGTTCTTGATCTCTCTGTATTTGGTTAAAATCTTGAATTAACAAAATATCCCTTTAACCTGTTGTAGGTAGTGCAACAGTTACGTTACTGGACCAACTGTCGAGTTTCTAACCACTGATCCAGAAAGATGAGTTTGAATCTCACCACAGCAGCTAGGAACTTTAATTTCAGATTAATTTTATTACTTGAATTACAACTGGAATAGTTAGCTGGATTGTCATTAGAAACATTGATGAACATTGCCACCCTTACCTTGTCTCAGCTACCTACGACTCCTGATGCATCAACGTGATTGATTCTTATTTGCCTCAGGGACAATTAGAGATAACAATAAATACAGCCAATTCCAGTAGCATTTACTTTGTGAATAATTAAAAATTAGCGATTAAAGTTATCTGTCCCATGAACAAAAAGAAAAAAGTTAGTAATAAAATTTTAGAAAAAATGAAAACTTTTTATAATTAAATTTTGTTTCCTATTACCATGTGATGTCTTTGCCTCCTCCATATCCAGATTATCATCTCCAAAAAAGTCTACGCATCACATTTGCTTGCTTTCTCTATCAAAAGCAAAGCTGAAAACTGTACCTGGTTTTCGATCTACAGTCTGTTTCTCAAGAGTACATGCAGAATTTGAAATAGCTTGCATTTAACCATGACAATTTTTGCTAGCTTATTTCTGAAGGGTGAGGACTAAAATGTTTTGCCACTGTCAATTTGTCTATAAAATGATGGATAGAAGCAAAAAAAAAGCCCACGAGTCTACACACCTGTGGACACTGCTGTTCTCAATGGATCAGTATATATTCCTTGCATTACATTTTGTTATTGTCATTTCTATTCCACTGCTAGATGTTCTTAGTTGGTGAACTTTTGAATGTTTTAAAAAAATATATAAATATTTTATACCTTTAATTAGATTAGTCATGGATTCAGAAAGCACAAAACAGTCCATTTAGCTCAAAAGCTCCATGCCGACCAAGATGCCCGTCTAAGCTAGCCCCTTTGTTCTATTTTTGACCCATATCAATCTAAACCTTTCCTATCTATGTACATGTCCAAATATCTTTTAAACGCTTTGAAACTGCCTTAACCACTTCCTGTGGCAACTCGTTCCATATATCCACCGCCCTCTGGGTGAGAAAGTTGTCACTAGGGTTTCTATTAAATCTTATCCATCTCACCTTAATCTTATGGCCTCTGGTTTTTACTCTGGGTAAAAGACTGTGCATTCACCCTGTCTACACCCCTCATGATTTTATACACCCTTATAAGATCGCCCCACAGTCCCCTAAGTTCTCAGGAATAAAGTGCTGAGTTTGGAGTGTTTTATCCTTACCTTCCTGATACCTGTCTGTCAGGTGTACAGTCAACCTATGGGCATCAATTGTGCAGAACATAATATTGTGTTGCTCAACAAGTTATTTTAACTTGGCCAATTAATTTGCCTTGACAGTCAAAAAAAAAGTTTCACAGAATGGCCAATAAATGTATCAAACATACCCAATGATGTCGATACTCGTTAAATGTCATCAATGTAGACATATTCATTTGTTAAAGCTATGGTATTAACACATATATTTTATCCCTATGATACTACTTTTACATTTAAATCATTGCAGACTTAGTGGTTCATGCTTTAACTGAAACAATTGACTGAAAGGCCGAGCACATCTTTAAACTTTAAATTTTTAAAGCATATTTAAACATATATTTGCCAATTAACCAAAATCTGCAGGCTCTGTTTTCACCAATCTCTACAAAGGAAAGTCTGTTGCTAATTTTATTTTTATTTGAAGAAATATGATCGATAGGTAGTAACCAAAGGCAGCGTTGTTACGTTAAATATAATTTCTGTGATGTTTTAAAAGTCGATCCGTATGATTATTGGGCTTGGAAAATGATGTGCTGCGTAAATGGTTGAATGGAGGGGATGAGATGTACCAGTGATTTATTTTAAATCTCCAGTTTAAGAGTTTTCTGGAAAACTCTGAAAGTGGGCTGTATATGTGGGGTTTTATGTATGGGTGAATTGAAAAGCTCATGAAAACTTTGGACATTTTTAATTCATATTTGTGTTTCCTTTTTTTTTAGACTGCTTTTCAATATATGTACTTACAAAGAGGTTATCACTTTGGCAATCTCTGAAGTTTGATATTTTGATTAGTTATTTTAATATTGACATATTAGCTATCACATTGTTGTTGACATTCTGGTCCACTGGACCCGAACTGCTCAGCAGAGCACAAATGTACTAACTTTATCTAGCTGAAACAGCGCTGAGCGTAACATTGCATAGTTTTCAGCAAGAGATTCTTACATAGGTTTGCACCTTAAGTATATTTGGAGATGCTTTTAATCTAAGTATATCTTCAGTTCTGAGTTCAGTGGATATATTTTGATCATATTTTGCACTAGATGTTTAAAGGGAGTTTCTGGCCTGGCACATCTCTTAGGACAAATGTTAATTGTTTCACAAACTAAGTTGTCATTTGAATTGATTTTAGAAGGTGAGACCACACATAAGATGAAATGTCATTGAAAAATGACATTTTGAGTGTTTTATGTAGCAGTGTACATTGATCTCAATGAGATAATTGTTTTACTTAATTCTCTTGTATGAGAATATTAAAACGATGAAAATTTAACGTTCAGTTTTTCTTCACCATGTTAATAAATGATCACAAGTGTGCATGTGTGTTGTTGAATTATATTGTACAGTGCTAGTTATATTCCAGTAACCTCTTTTTGCTGAAATGAATCTGGCTCTTTAAGGGCCAGGGATGCTCAATTAGACACATTACAAGTTATGTACCTTTTCTGAAGTTTACTAATTCACCTTGGAAACGTTGAATATGTTATCACTTTTGTTCAATTGATTTGGGAAATTAGTATTTGGTAAACTAGTGTGGAAGAAGGTGCTACAGTAATTTGCTATACATATATTTTTGCAAAATAAATTGCCATTAATGTGAGCTGATTGAAAATGATTTGGTTTCAGCAATTATAACTAATACACATCAAGAGAAACTACAAGCAGTGAACCCCAACTACTTACTACATCACAAGGTAATGCTGGCCTGTACCACAATTTTTATTTAGTGTAGATTTTTTTTAATGGTATTTGTGTGTTGTACTGCTGAAAAACAAAATCAGTAGTGCAGTAATGTTGGAATAGCATTTCAGCTTAGCTTTTTTTTCTTATTGATGAAAGTGCTCACAGATATTGTTGAAGTTTTGTAAATGGTTTCAAAAACCAATTAAAAAAATTTGTACCACATTCCAATCTGGAAAGCGTGTCATCGTGTGCCTCCTGCTCTGGCAGTCAACCAGCAATCATTACCCTCATGGGTAAGTCCAGAGGAAACATTGCCTGGACATGTACCTGATCACTGTGCCTTGGGTAATTACAATAAGAAGCCTGTTCAACATGGAAGACAATAAATTGCTATACCTTAAAAAAAGAACTGGTCCAGAACTACCATTCTGGTCAGGAAATTTAGTTTAGATTAGATTAGAAATACAGCATGGAAACAGACCTTTCAGCCCACAGAGTTGATGCTTACCAGTGATCCCCAAACACTAGTTCTATCCTGCAGACTAGTGACAGTCCAGAAGCCAATTAACCAACACACCTGTCTTTGGAATGTGGGAGGAAATAGGAGCACCCAGAGAAAACCTACACAGTCACAGAGAACGTACAAATTCCGCACAGGCAGCATGTGTAGTCAGGATCAAGCCCAGGTCTCTAGTGCTGTAAGGCAGCAACTCTTCCACTGTGCCACCACTTGTTTTAGACCAGTCACATGGAATCCAGAATGATCCAGCCAAACGGATATAAAATTGGCTCAGAGGAAAGAATCGGAGCATAGTAGTGGAGGGTTGTTTTACCTATTGGAGGCCTGTCACTAGTGATGGTGCTGAGTCCATTGATATTTGTCACCTTTGTTCAGGATTTGGATGACAATGGTGTAAGTTTTCAGATGACACCAAAGGTTTGTGGTTATAGTGGACAGTGAAGAGGGTTATCTAAGATTACAATAGGGTCTAGATAACGGGTAGTGAGTCAAAGAATGGTGGATGGAATGTAACTTGGATAAATGTGAGATGCTGCACTTTGGTAACTTAAACAAGGGCAGGACTTGCTCAGACAATTAGATAGATACGTAGGTAGGAAATGATTAGAGGAATATGAGCCGAACGTAGGCAGATGGAATAGCTCAGCTCGACAACTTGATTGGCATGGACATGGTGAACCAAAGGGCCTGTTTGGCTCTATAATACAAGACAAATGTGCGCAGTCAAAAAGTAATGTTGGGAGTCTTCCGGACTTTCAAGGAGAAGACCAAGCTAATTAACCAATCATGTTTTTATGTGTTCAATAGTTTCTTGCGCACCTTTGGATGAAAGATTGTTTAAATAACACCATTGTGATCTTATTAAATGGTAGTTATTCACAAAATGCTGGAGTAACTCAGCAGGTCAGGCAGCATCTCAGGAGAGAAGGAATGGGCGATGTTTCGGGTCAGCTGGAGGGAAGGATATGGGTAGAAGGGACAGGGGAAGTTATTTGAGTCCTTAATTTCCCTTTTATCTCCCCTACTTTACCCCCATCCTCTTTCTTTGCTTATTTGACCATTTTGTCTGCTTTCACCTCTTGCCTTTGTCACTTACCCCACCCATCTGCTGATCACTCTCCCTTTTGTGTATCCATTTGCCAGACGATGCCCCACCCTCAGCTCTTTTCCAGCTTTCTCACACTACTCTATACGTCAGAAGACGGGTCCTGACCTGAAACTTAATCTGTCCATTCGCACGGATACCTCCTGACCCTTTGAGTTCCTCCGGCACTTTTTTTTTATAGCTGAAACTGAATGTCTCGTCCAGCTGATTTACTTCAACCTTTTGTGTCTATCTTCAGCTGATTTTAATGTTGATTCAGACTTTGTCTTGGGTCAGTTTGACAAATCTTCCCATGAATCCAAACATTCCTGTTTTGGGGAACGCCTTGGCACAATAGCATGAAATGGAATAAAACAATAAATTGCTATGGCTTACAAAAAGGAACTTCCTGATGAAGCTTAATGTGATAGCCCATGCAAATTGAATACTCTGATTTTTGTAAAAGAGAAGGGATATTGTTTCATGCAATGCATTCATGCTGTGTTCAGCGGCTTGGACAGCGAACTTAAGATCATGCTGTAATTACTGCAAATGGGTGTGACAAGAGGCCAATTACATACTCATGCAACTCGAGGGTAATTGTAGATATCTCTGTTCGTTGGTTATTAGTGCCTTGGGTAATTACAGTTCACGAAGATGTTTCTAACATGGAAAATCACAAACCTAAATCTCATTATCTTGGTCCTTATATAATGCACAATATGCACAATTACAAGCATGTTTGCTCAGATCGATTTGGAAGTAAATTTGTATCATATTTAGTCCTGTCAGTTAAACAGTCCCATTGTGGTCAAGTAGTTACTTGTGCTTTGTGAACATTTCAATCTGAGCACTAGCTGTGGAGCTTAAAGTCCTTTGAGAAAGGAAAATAAAAGTGAGTTGAAGTATTGAGCAAAACAATGTATTAGAGTAAATAAGCAGGTCAGGCAGCATCTGTGGAGGGAATGAACAGATAATGTTTCAGAACAGCAACCTTTAAACAGATGAAGCAAAGGGAAGGTAGTTCTGTCTCCCTAAAAGGTTGTATGTCCTTTCCCTTCACAGATACTGCCTGACTTGCTGAGCTACCCCAACACTTTGTATTTTGCTCAAGATTTAAGCATCTTTGGTTCCTTGTGTCCCTGAGACGAAGTTGTCATGAGTTACCAGCTCATATTACAGGTCTTTCGGCAGCACTTTAGTTCCTTGGCTGCGGAATCACTGAAAGGAAGCATGCAGGTACAGCAGGCAGTGAAGAAAGCCAATGGAATGTTGGCCTTCATAACAAGAGGAGTTGAGTATAGGAGCAAAGAGGTCCTTCTGCAGTTGTACAGGGCCCTAGTGAGACCGCACCTGGAGTACTGTGTGCAGTTTTGGTCTCCAAATTTGAGGAAGGATATTCTTGCTATTGAGGGCGTGCAGCGTAGGTTTACTAGGTTAATTCCCGGAATGGCGGGACTGTCATATGTTGAAAGACTGGAGCGACTAGGTTTGTATACACTGGAATTTAGAAGGATAAGAGGGGATCTTATCGAAACGTATAAGATTATTAAGGGGTTGGACACGTTAGAGGCAGGAAACATGTTCCCAATGTTGGGGGAGTCCAGAACCAGGGGCCACAGTTTAAGAATAAGGGGTAGGCCATTTAGAACAGAGATGAGGAAAAACATTTTTAGTCAGAGAGTTGTGAATCTGTGGAATTCTCTGCCTCAGAGGGCAGTGGAGGCAAATTCTCTGAATACATTCGAGAGCTAGATAGAGCTCTTAAGGATAGTGGAGTCAGGGGGTATGGGGAGAAGGCAGGAACGGGGTACTGATTGAGAATGATCAGCCATGATCACATTGAATGGTGGTGCTGGCTCGAAGGGCCGAATGGCCTACTCCTGCACCTATTGTCTATTGAATCACCCAAGTAATGAGAAATATATATTTATGACAGAATCTATCCTACACTTTGATTTTAGGGATAATACGTTGCTTTTCGGTTTAAGTGGGCAGAGAAATCCCTTTGCAGACATCCTTCTCGGGTAGAATTTACTATTCTAATTTTTTCCAACCATGCCCCACCCCTTCCCCATCACGAGGTGAACACTTCTCAATAAAAAGACAAAGTTGGAGTAATTCAATTCAATGGGTCAGGCAGCATCTCTGGAAAACATAGACAAGTGACTTTTCGGGCCTGGATCCTTCTTCAGACTGATTGTAGTGTAAGGGTGGAGAAAACTGGATCAGCGGTAGAGGCGTGACAAAACCTGGCAAGTGATAGGTGGATGCAGGTGAATGGGATTTTTGATAGGCAGATGGTTTGATAAAGGCCAGAGCTGAAAGACTGAAGTAAGGATAGAAGTGTAAAATGTGAAGCCAGAAAAAAGAATACAAGGGGGGGGGGGGTGCGAAAGGGAGCAATTGTCCATCCGTCTGGCTATCAACCCCCCCCCCCCCCCCTCACCTATATCCACCTATCACTTGCCAGGCGGGTTTTCCACTCCATCCTCTCTTTATATCTTCTCTTGCCCCCCCCCCCCCCTTACAAACAGTCTGAAGAAGGGTCCTGGCCCAAAGGTCATGTTCTCCCGATGTGCTGCATGACTCACTAAGTTACTCTGGCACTTTGTGTCTGTTTTTGTAAACCAGCATCTGCGGTTCCTTGTGTGAACACTTCCCAATCCTAGTCAGTGCAAGTCTACATGGCACATATATTCCCATATACGACATGTGGAGTTGTCCCGTGTAGGAGTGCAAAGTGTTCACACAAGGAACTGCAGATGCTGGTTTACAAAAAAAAAAAGATGCATATGGGAATGCAATTACATCTTTGGATCACACACTTTCTTATTTCCTTACATTTCTCATTCATAAGGTGGTATTTGAGGACGTTTTAATATGTACCAGTAGCAGAGGTACTATTGTTGGGGGAACCATTAAGAATACCAGGAGGTGGTGTGTGTTTTTTTTTAAGGGGCAGGAAATTTGATTTCCACAAAATCATTCCATATATACTTGGAGCGCTTTGAACCTCCATCTTCGGTAATTATTGTTTGATCTCCAGATAACATTTTCTTTGGTTCTAGATTTTCCTTGTGAGCTGGGCAGCGTGTTGACAAAGCATGAATTTGCCTGTGGGCAGGCGCTGGCTATTTATTGTAAATGTTATGCTCTGTTTGCATAGGTGTTCCTCGCTATCAATCAGGGAAGGTGTGTTGGGGTTTATTCACAAAATGCTGGAGTAACTCAGCAGGTCAGGCAGCATCTCGGGAGAGAAGGAATGGGTGACATTTCGGGTCGAGACCCTTCTTTAGACTGATGTTGGGGGCGGGACAAAGGAAGGATATAGGTGGAGACAGGAAGATAGAGGGAGATCTGGGAAGGGGGACGGGAAGGGAGGGACAGAGGGACTATCTAAAGTTGGAGAAGTCGACGTTCATACCACTGGGCTGCAAACTGCCCAGGCGAAATATGAGGTGCTGTTCCTCCAATTTCCGGTGGGCCTCACTATGGCACTGGAGGAGGCCCATGACAGAAAGGTCAGACTGGGAATGGGAGGGGGAGTTGAAGTGCTCGGCCACCTGGAGATCAGTTTTGTTAATGCGGACCGAGCGCAGGTGTTCAGCGAAGCGATCGCCGAGCCTGCGCTTGGTTTCGCCGATGTAAATAAGTTGACATCTAGAGCAGCGGATGCAATAGATGAGGTTGGAGGAGGTGCAGGTGAACCTTTGTCTCACCTGGAAAGACTTTGGGTCCTTGGGTGGAGTTGAGCGGGGAGGTAAAGGGACAGGTGTTGCATCTCGTGCGGTTGCAGGGGAAAGTGCCCGGGGTTGGGGTGGTTTGGGTAGGAAGGGACGAGTGGACCAGGGAGTTACGGAGGGAACGGTCTCTGCGGAATGCAGAGAGGGGAGGGGATGGGAAGATATGGCCAATGGTGGGGTCCCGCTGTAGGTGATGGAAATGTTGGTGGATGATATGTTGGATCCGCTGGCTGGTGGGGTGGAAGGTGAGAACGAGGGGGATTCTGTCCTTGTTGCGAGTGGTGGGAGGGGGAGCAGGAGTGGAGCTGCGGGATGTAGAAGAGACCCTAGTGAGAGCCTCATCTATAATGGAGGAGGGGAAGCCTGTTTCCTGAAGAACGAGGACATCTCGGAAGCCCTAGTGTGAAACACCTCATCCCGGGCGCAGAAGCGGCGTAGACGGAGGAATTAGGAGTAGGGGTTAGACTTTTTGCAGGGGACCGGGTGGGAAGAAGTGTAGTCCAGATAGCTGTGCGAGTCAGTGGGTTTATAGTAAATGTCCGTCACTAGTCTGTCTCCTGTGATGGAGATGGTGAGGTCCACAAACGGGAGGGAGATGTCGGAGATAGTCCAGGTATATTTAAGGGCAGGATGAAAATTGGAGGTGAAGTGTATGAAGTCAGTGCGTTCTGCATGGGTGCAAGAGGTAGCACCAATGCAGTCATCGATGTAGCGGAGGTAGAGTTCGGGGATGGGGCCAGTGTACGTCTGGAACAGGGATTGTTCGACGTACCCGACAAAGAGGCAGGCGTAGCTAGGGCCCATGCGAGTGCCCATAGCTACGCCTCTGGTTTGGAGGAAGTGGGAGGAGTCAAAGGAGAAGTTATTGAGGGTAAGAACCAGCTCTGCTAGGCGGAGGAGAGTGTTGGTCGATGGGGATTGGCTGGTTCTACGGTCGAGGAAGAAACGGAGGGCTTCAAGACCATCCTTGTGGGGGATGGAAGTGTAGAGTGACTGGACATCCATGGTGAAGATGAGGGAGTGGGGGCCTGGGAACCGGAAGTTATCGAGGAGATGGAGAGCATGTGAGGTGTCTTGGATGTAGGTGGGGAGGGATTTAACCAGGGGGGATAGGATGGAGTCGAGGTAGGTAGAGATAAGTTCGGTGGGGCATGAGCAGGCAGAGACAATGATGAGGTCCGTGATGGTGCTGCTGATAAAGGTCTGGTGTTGGTCAGTGGGGTCATGGTCCAGGGATAAGTGGGAAGAGGTGTCCGAGAGTTGTCGTCTGGCCTCGGTCCGGTAGAGGTCAGCACGCCAGACTATCACAGCCCCTCCCTTGTCAGCGGGTTTAATGATTAAGTCCGGGTTGTTGCGGAGTGAGTGGAGGGCTGCACGTTCAGGAGGGGAGAGGTTGGAGTTCGTCAGGGGAGTGGAGAATTTGAGGCGGCTAATGTCACGCCGGCAGTTAGAGATAAAAAGTTCTAGTGAGGGTAGTTGGCTACACGGGGGGGTCCAAGAGGAGGGGGTCCATTGGAGACGGGAGAAGGGGTCATCAGTGGGGGGTGGGGACTTCTTACCATGGAAAAAGGCGCGTAGGCGGCGGAAGAAGAGCTCCACGTCATGGCGGACGCGGAACTCGTTGATGTGGGGGCGGAGGGGAACAAAGGTAAGGCCTCTGCTGAGGACAGACCGTTCGGTGTCTGAAAGGGGGAGGTCAGGGGGGATGGTGAACACCCGGCAATGGTGGGGGTTGGGGTCGGATGGAGGCAGGGGTGCAGGTGGCAGGTGTTGGGGTTTATGTTCCTTAATGCGTTCCTTTTGTTCCTCAATGCGGTTATGACACTGATTCTCATGATTATTTACAGAGCTTGCCAGGACCTGCTTATAGTGAAGAACAGTGCATTGGAGAGATTATCAGATACCTGAAATAATCCAGTAGAAGCCCACATTCATAATAGTTTGTGAAGCTAAATTAATCTTAACGAAACTCCATCCTGGAAATGGCAATATGATTGTACAATCTATACAAGAAACATATAATCCCTTTCAAGATATTCCAACATCCATCAGAAATTTTAAATCTATTAATACTTTGATATAATTTTGAGAACGCTTCAGTTCTGCATCCATGTATATCTCTCTCTGTGCACCTGTGATCTAATCTTTGCAACTAATAGACATGCTGTTTGATGTGCAAGAACTCCCTGCCTGCCCTCATCCATCCTTTCCTCGCCATATTTCAAGCTCACTTCTCAGAACATCAGTTCCATTTTTATCTGAATTTGTACCAAATTTGATAGTTTTCTATAACAATAAAATGGAGAACACAAAACTCAGGGGGGCTCAGATGACGGCTGGTCCACAAGTGGCTGCATAATAAGCAGGTAAACCTAGACTTAGTTATTGAACGTACGAGGAAGCATTGCACACACCTTCAGTTGAGAAGTGGGTGGGTGGGTGGGGGGGGGGGGGGGGAAAGGGAAGCAACGACAGGAACGACAGCTTCACTGCAATCTGTTATTTAGTTAAGTGCCCCTATTTTCAATTGGACTCACCAATTTCTAATGTTATGGGAGAGAAAAGGATTTGCTTTGAAGAACAAATTAGTTCAGAATGGCCAGACAGATTAGCCATCCAGGTGAAAAATATCTGCGTTGGATTTCCCCTAAATATATTTTATTGATAACAATCACAGCAAATGTAATCGGAATGCCGATATCTAACCACTCCACCAGGACGTCAACGTTACATCTGAAACGCTGAGGTGTGTGAGAGTCCTTCAGTCTATCGTGGAGTTCAGACGGTGGTCCTTTCCTACAGACCTGTTCTGGCTGCACCGAGACCAGTGCCCCCCTCGCCACAAGTTCCCGCATTTGGTTGCAGAGGTCTTGCACTGGAGGACCAACGAGCTTCAAGGTGCGACTTTGACTGAGTTGATTCTGATGTGACACAGCGCCTGTCTGGGGACCTTATGCGACTGTGAAAGTTTTGTTTTAGTCGGTTCCTCCCTTGTGAGCCGCGGGTGGCCTTTGCTCTCACCACTCATCCAGAAGCCGAATCCCTGGTAAACAGGACTAACGGCGCACGCGTTCCCCGCAACAAGAGAACTGCGACAAAACAAACTATCGGACTACAATGAACTGCAGATGCTGGAATCTTGCGTGGAACACAAAGTGGTGGAGTAACTCCGCGGGTCTGGCATCACCTCTTCCCCCATTTCTCTCAACATTTCTCCCCTTCTATTGCAATCAGTCTGAAAAAGAGTCCCGATGGAAATATTACCTATCCATGTCCTCCAGCACTTTCCACAAACTTACGGAGCATTTTGTTTTGGCAGAGGTCAGCTTCACATAGAATCTTACAAGCTGTTTTAAATCTAACATAGTCAGAGAGTGATACACCATGGAAACAGGCCCTTCGGTCCAACTTGCCCACACCGACCAACATGTCCTATCTACACCAGTCCCACTTGACTGCGTTTGACCCATATCCCTCTAAACCTATTCTATCCATGTACCTCTCTAATTGCTTCTTAAATGTTGCAATAATCCTTGCCTCAACTACCTCCTGGCAGCTCATTCCATACACTGTGATGTTTGAACAAGAACACGAAATACACCCACCACCCTTTGTGTGAAAAAGTTACCCCCTGATTCCTATTAAATCTTTCCCCCTTCACTTTAAACCGAAGTCCTCTGGTTCTCGGTCCCCTCTCGGTTCTCGATGTCTCTCTGGGCAAGAGACACTGCGTCGACCCGATCTATCCCTCTCACCTCATATAAAGAAAATACTACAAACACAATGAGCCCCGCCAGCTTCTGAGAAGCGACAATGTGTTCAATTTGTAAATCCTTCGACAGAACTCTGACAATTGAAGATAGATAGACACAAAATGCTGGAGCGGGTCAGGCAGCATCTCAGGAGAGAAGGAATGGGTAGACACAAAATGCTGGAGTAACTCAGGGGGTCAGGCAACATCTCAGGAAAGAAGGGATGGGTAGACACAAAATGCTGGAGTAACTCAGCGGGTCAGGCAACATCTCTGGAGAGAAGGAATGGGTCGACACAAAATGCTGGAGTAACTCAGCGGGTCAGGCAGCATCTCAGGAGAGAAGGAATGGGTGACGTTTCGGGTCGAGACCCTTCTTCAGACATTTGTTTTGATATTCCACCATCAGGCTCCATCGTTCAGATTCGGAACTTGTAGATTCTTTTTTTTAAAAAAAGGATTCCCCTTTGATTGCTAATGTTACTTTGTTTCAGAATGTGATTCTGCAACATCCAGCCGGTCTGACCCCACGCGTTTCAATGTATCCAGTGGGAGCGAGCAGCTACTCTGCGTTTGTTACAATGTTTCATATTTTGGTTACATTGGCTCTGGGCGTAGCGAGCGAGCGAGCGTGTGTGTGTGTGTATGTGTGTATGTACGCTGCGTGATGCGGGTGGGCGGGCTCCACCAGCTCAGCTCAGCTCAGCTCGCCAAGTTTTCAGCGCCGAGCAGAGCCAGGGGAGCGATCGGGCGGCATGCGAGCCTGGAGTCTCAACCCCCGGCCCGAGGAACGGGCTTGATCGAGCAGCAACAGCCGTGTGTGTCCCCCACCACCTACCCCTCTCCCCCCGACCATGGCATCGATCTCCGAAGTACGCGGCGTCGCCAACGATGAGGTAAAAAAAAAATATATAATGTTAATGCCCAGGCTTGTTCAACACCGCCATCCAAAGCAAAGATCTCCGGGGCTGATTGCTGCTCTGTGCCGCGGCCGAGCCGGGAGAGGGGGGGGACCCGCTTCATAGACCTCCCTTCGGAGCAGGAGCTGCCTTGTACAGGCGGGGAGGGGTGGGGAATCCGGATCCCCGACAACTGGGCTTCCACCACCCACCTCTCTCTCTCTCTCCCCCCCTTCCCCTCTCTCTTCTTTCCCCCCTCCCCCTCCCTCTTCTTTTCCCCCCTCCCCCTCTCTCTTCTTTTCCCCCTCCCCCTCTCTTCTTTTCTCCCCCCCTCTCTCTTCTTTTCTCCCCCCCTCTCTCTCCCCCCCTCTCTCTCTCCCCCCCTCTCTCTCTCCCCCCCCCTCTCTCTCTCCCCCCTCTCTCTCTCTCTCTCACCCCCCCCCTCTCTCTCTCCCCCCCCCTCTCTCTCTCCCCCCCCCCTTCTCTCTCCCCCCCCCCCCCCCCCCCTTCTCTCTCCCCCGGAGAAGGAAGTAGCGGCGGGTCTTCCAGAGTTCAGGCCTACACGTCCCAGGGCTCGCCAGCTTCCAAGCCCGAAGCGAATGCCCCCGCAACCTGATTTGTTGCTAATTCGGGGCCGGACACCTCGCCCCCTCCCTCGCCCTCTCCCCCCCCCCCCCCCCCCCCCTCCTTCGCCCCCTCCCCAACTCCACCGTCACTTCTGGTCACTAACGCGCCGATTTGTCGTTTGCAGGAAGGATCTCGAATTCTACGAGTGAGAATTTTAGCTGGAATTGGCCTGGCGAAGAAGGATATTCTGGGAGCCAGGTAGGTGTGTTTTGGGGGGACGGGGGGGGGGGGGGACGGACGATAAAGTCGCGTTCTATCATTAATTGGTGACTGGAGCCAAGCACCTAATTACTACCAGGTTGCTCTCTGTCATCGTCATAAACTTCGATCGAGAGGATTCTTAGAATGAAGTAACAGAGTTAGTCATCACTTTGTTAAAAACAAAAGGTAAACCTACCAAGATTTGGTGAGTAGTAAGGGACAAATGTTCTCACGTAGACACACAATGCTGGAGTAACTCAGCGGGACAGGCAGCATCTCTGGAGAGGAGTTTCGGATTGAGACCCTTCTTCCTGCTGACTGATCATCCAGAGTTCCTGGTTCAAGTCTCACTTCAGCAGTTGTGGAACTTCAATCAACAATGTAGAATTTAGGGCAGAGGGGACTTATTGGTCTTTGATGGCGATGAAAACTACTGGATTGTAGTTCAAATCTCATCTGGTTTTGTAGTGTCCCCCCTTGTAGTCACAGCACAGGCTGGTCCAAATGTGACCCCAATGTAGTTGACACTTAAATGTCTGAGGTTGTCCTACAAACCCCTCACTGACCGTTACCGTAATGTAATGTTCAGAGAAGGATTAGAACCTAATTAACCTTGCCACGTTATCCAGATACAGCCAGGTTCCTCCCAGTCTCTCAGACTTGCAAACATCTGAGGATTGGTGAGAACTGCCCACAGACTACCCAAGCCGCAGCCTGATGTGTAAGAAAATAACTGCAGATGCTGGTACAAATCGAAGGTATTTATTTCACAAAATACTGGAGTAACTCAGCAGGTCAGGCAGCATCTCAGGAGAGAAGGAATGGATGACGTTTCGGGTTGAGACCCTTCTTCAGACTGATGTAAGGGGGGCGGGACAAAGGAAGGATATAGGTGGAGACAGGGAGATAGAGGGAGAACTGGGAAGGGGAGGGGAAGAGAGGGACAGAGGAACTATCTAAAGTTGGAGAAGTCAATGTTCATACCGCTGGGCTGCAAGCTGCCCAAGTGAAATATGAGGTGCTGTTCCTCCAATTTCCAGTGGGCCTCACTATGGCACTGGAGGAGGCCCATGACAGAAAGGTCAGACTGGGAGTGGGAGGGGAGTTGAAGTGCTCAGTCACCGGGAGATCAGGTTGATTAAGGCGGACTGAGCGAAGGTGTTGAGCGAAACGATCGCCGAGCCTGTGTTTGGTTTCGCCGATGTAAAGAAGTTGACATCTAGAGCAGCGGATACAATAGATGAGGTTGGAGGAGGTGCAGGTGAACCTCTGTCTCACCTGGAAAGACTGTTTGGGTCCTTGGATGGAGTTGAGGGGAGAGGTAAAGGGACAGGTGTTGCATCTCCTGCGGTTGCAGGGGAAAGTGCCCGGGGATGGGGTGGTTTGGGTAGGAAGGGACGAGTGGACCAGGGAGTTACGGAGGGAATGGTCTCTGCGGAACGCAGAAAGGGGAAGGGATGGGAAGATGTGGCCAGTGGTGGGGTCCTGTTGTAGGTGACGGAAATGTTGGAGGATGATTGTTGGATACGCTGGCTGATGGGGTGGAAGGTAAGAACGAGGGGGGATTCTGTCCTTGTTACGAGTGGGGGGAGGGGGAGCAGGAGTGGAGCTGCGGGATGTAGAAGAGGCCTCGTCTATAATAGAAGAGGGGAAGCCCCGTTTCCTGAAGAATGAGGACATCTCTGATGCCCTAGTGTGAATTTAAGAACCAGCTCTGCTAGGCGGAGGAGAGTGTTAATAGATGGGGATTGGCTGGTTCTACGGTCGAGGAAGAAATGGAGGGCTTCAAGACCATCCTTGTGGGGGTTGGAAGTGTAGAGTAACTGGACATCCATGGTAAAGTTGAGGGAGTGGGGGCCTGGGAACCCGAAGTTATCGAGGAGATGGAGAGCATGTGAGGTGTCTTGGACATAGGTGGGGAGGGATTTGATCAGGGGGGATAGGATGGAGTCGAGGTAGGTGGAAATAAGTTCGGTGGGACATGAACAGGCAGAAACAATGGGTCTGCCGGGACAGTTCTGTTTATGGATTTTAGGTAGAAGGTAAAATCGGGCCGTGCGGGGCTGGGGAACGATAAGCTTGGAGGGATTCGAGGGTAGAGTGCCGGAAATGGTGAGGTCCGTGATGGTGTTGATGATTAAGGTCTGGTGTTCGTCGGTGGGGTCGTGGTCCAAGGATAAGTAGGAAGAGGTGTCTGAGAGTTGTCGTCTGGCCTCGGTCCGGTAGAGGCCAGCACGCCAGACTACCACAGCACCTCCCTTGTCAGCGGGTTTGATGACTAAGTCAGGATTGTTGCAGAGTGAGTGGAGGGCTGCACGTTCAGAAGGGGAGAGGTTAGAGTGAGTCGGGAGTGGAGAATTTGAGGCGGTTGTTGCAATGTTGCAATTCTTACTGACAACGTGCATGACTCCTCCATTGCAACATGCTTTGTGCCACTGACATTTGCAGTGGTATACTGACCCTGGGGGTTGGGAAGCATTCCTTGGAAACCTTAGCTTTACCTCCAAACCCCGCAATATCCCATGATATCAGTCAGGATTGAGCAAGGATTTTCATCCTGATCACCACCTGCCATTCTCCATTGGTTGATGAATCAGTGCTCCGTCACCTTGAACAGGAAAGCAGAGTATTACCTGAATGGTGACCGATTGGGAGAAGGGGAGATGCAACGTGACCTGGGTGTCATGGTGCACCAGTCATTGAAAGCAAGCATGCAGGTGCAGCAGGCAGTGAAGAAAGCGAATGGTATGTTGGCATTCATAGCAAGAGGATTTGAGTTTAGGAGCAGGGAGGTTCTGCTGCAGTTGTACAGGGCCTTGGTGGGACCGCACCTGGAGTATTGTGTGCAGTTTTGGTCTCCTAACCTGAGGAAAGACGTTCTTGCCTTAGAGGGAGTACAGAGAAGGTTCACCAGATTAATCCCTGGTTTGGCGGGACTTGCATATGAGGAAAGACTGGATAGACTGGGCTTGTACTCGCTGGAATTTAGAAGACTGAGGGGGGATCTTATAGAAACATATAAAATTCTTAAGGGGTTGGAGAGGCTAGATGCGGGAAGATTGTTCCCGATGTTGGGGGAGTCCAGAACCAGGGGTCACAGCTTAAGGATAAGGGGGAAGTCTTTTAGGACCGAGATGAGAAAACATTTCTTCACACAGAGAGTGGTGAGTCTGTGGAATTCTCTGCCACAGAAGGTAGTTGAGGCCAGTTCATTGGCTATATTTAAGAGGGAGTTAGATGTGGCCCTTTTTGCTAAAGGGATCAGGGGGTATGGAGAGAAGGCAGGTACAGGCTACTGAGCTGGATGATCGGCCAGGATCATATTGAATGGCGGTGCAGGCTCGAAGGGCCGAATGGCCTACTCCTGCACCTATTTTCTATGTTTCTATGTTTCTATGGAGGGAACGCTGACAGGGGCAAGGGCACAGAATGTACTCTGCCTGGGGGTTGAATGCTGTCACTGATAGTCCTATATTGGCTGAACTGGGCAAGTCTTGAAGGATGTTCCTGGGAGAATGGGTCTGTGGCAGGCACTGAGGGATAAACCTAATTGAAGATAGACACAAAATGCTGGAGTAACTCAGCCAGTCTGAAGAAGGGTCTCGTCCTGGAATGTCACCCATAGAGTCTGAAGAAGGGTCTCGACCCGAAACGTCACCCATTCCTTCTCTCCAGAGATGCTGCCTTTTCCGCTGAGTTGCTCCAGCATTTTGTGTCTACCTTCGATTTAAACCAACATCTACAATTCTTTCCTAAACCTAATTGACCTTGCCTTCACTAATCCACTGTCATGGACAGAAGCAACTGTCAACAACAATGGTGGTACTGATTCCCATCATCCTTGTGGACACAGAGGCTTTGTCATCGTATAAAGGGAACACTTGATTGTAATGTGTCACTCCACTGTAAATGGGACAGACATGGAGTGAATCTGGCGGCTCACAACTGGATATCCATGAGGCTCTGCGTTGGTTTAATATTGTCATGTATATCATGTATATCAAGATTCAGTGAAAAACTCTGTTTCATGCAACCCGGAAAAAACAAATCATACATGAATACAACAGGTGGTGAAAAAGGAGAACGTAAACAGAGTGCAGAAGACAGAGTTACAGCTGGAGAGAATGTGCAGATGGAAATAAAGGATAATGGCCACGACAAGGTTGATTGGAAGATGGGGAATCCTTCTTTAGTTTATGACCTTTCCATTCAAGAATCTGATGATAACGGGGAAGAAACTGTTCTGGAATCTGATGGGAGAGGCTTTCAACTGTGGTCTGTCAACAGCAGCAGCAGCAGCAGAAATGTCCAGCTTTGCCATGTGCAAGCTCATGGTTTAGCATTTCCGACACACTACCATTACTAATGAGCAAGGGCATCAACACTGATTCAGTGACGCGCAGGCCGGGAGCACCATCAGTCGCACCTAAAATGATGAGGTGCTGTTCTAATGAAACTGCAATACCGAATCAAAAGGGTCCTAAACAGCATGTGGTTGATCGAGCTCAGTTTATCTTGCAAACAGTTGTAAGAATTGAAGTTCTGCAGTTCCACCTTATCTAGTCATGGACAATTAAACACCAAGTTGGAGGAGGAGGTCCCGCGAAAATCCCTCTCCTCATTGATGGCAGAGACCAGAACAGGAGTGATAAATGGAAGAATGAAGCATTGTTAACTGTGATCAACCAGTGCATGAAACATCTTGGTACCAACCTTAATGTCCCTCACCCCCCCCATTATAGAAGCCTTTTTCCAGCCAATTTGTTTTGCACCATACAATATAGGCAGCACGGTAGCGCAGCGGTAGAGTTGCTGCTTTACAGCGAATGCAGCGCCGGAGACTCAGGTTCGATCCTGACTACGGGTGCTGCACTGTAAGGAGTTTGTACGTTCTCCCCGTGACCTGCGTGGGTTTTCTCCGAGATCTTCGGTTTCCTCCCACACTCCAAAGACGTACAGGTATGTAGGTTAATTGGCTGGGTAAAAATGTTATTTAAAAAAATTGTCCCTAGTGGGTGTAGGATAGTGTTAATGTACGGGGATCGCTGGGCGGCACGGACTTGGTGGGCCGAAAAGGCCTGTTTCCGGCTGTATATATATGATATGATATGATAATATCAGGATGAGGGGAATGGATACAGCAAGGCACCAGACAATATCTTAACTAGTACGGGAGACTCCAGAACCAGCCGTGCCTCGAGCTCCATTCCAGTACCATTGGAATACAGGTATCAACCTGACAGTGTGAAAGGTTGCCCTGGTGTGTGCTGCTCACAAAATGCATCCCATTACCCAATCATTCTGCTCTCAGTCATCAGCACAGTGGTGAAAGTGCCATGAACTCGCCAATACCTATTTGCTGTTGTTCAGTTTGTGTTTTGCTGGGACTACTTGGCTCCAGATCTCATAATAACCTTGGTAGAACAAGGGTTGAATACCATAGATGAGTTGATAGTGACTGCACTTGACGTCAAGCAGCACTTGATTGAATGTGACATAAAGATACTTTTGAAAAATTAAAGTTAATGGACATCAAAGGCACTTCAATGGTTTTGATATCAATCACCCAGTCCCAGGACATCACTGTGGAGTTCCAAACAGCCATGTCCATGGTCCAAGTGTCTTCAGCTGCTTCACCGTTGACTTTCTTTCCATTGTCCGCCATCATTGCATGGTCTTAAACCTGGAATTCCTTACCCAACAGCTGTACCTTCACTCGAAGGTTTGCATCAATACAAGTAGATGGCTTACTACCACCACCGTGAGTGCAGTTAGCAAATGTTGACCTTGCCAGCAACCCCAGATCCTGAACACGAAATTCAAAGAAATAATGTGGTCCATTTGTGACAGTTTCGATACAAGAGTTATATGTTTGAAACTTGTTATTCCACAGTGGTGTAATAGTACATTATTACTGTGTTTTGGATTGACATTGCGTGTCATTTCCTTTTTATGTGAGTCTCAGCCAGTGCATTGTTTAAATAATGTGAGTGAGTCGGCTGGTTGGATGAGTCATTGTGAGCCACCCTTGCCTTACAAGAACATTGTAAGGTTGGAGGAAATAACAAGAGATTGCATATAGAAACATTAAAAAATGCCATAGCTGGTGATTGAAACTTTCTTAACTGGTTCTAGATTGGCACTGTGCAGGTGGAAATATATGGCGAAGCTTGGCATCGGACAGACAAAAGAGGGCGAGGCACAGGCCACAGGCTTGAAATTCCTGCCACCTTATCCACTCAAATATTACCAAGGTTGTCCCGAAGGATTGGATATGGAGTGAATCCTGATGTTAGAGGAGAACTAGAAAACCTTTGAGCTGCAGCAGCTGGTCTATGATTCAATTTTAAATTGGAAGTAAACATTTTAACTATTCCCTTTGTATTTACTGAGGGCTTTTCCCTTTGCCTCCTTCTACATATTCCAGATCTGAACCAGGTGAGAAATTCCCAGATTGTATGGCTGAATGTGATTTTTTTCTCCCCCTTTCATTGACTCCAGGGCGTCAGGAGTAACGGGGGAAAGGCAGGAGAATGGGGTTGAGAGGAAAAGATAGATCAGCCATGATTGAATGACGGAATAGACTTGATGGGCCAAATGGCCTAATTCTACTCCTATAATTTATGAACGTATGACGACTTGATCATTTTGCCCATGTAAAATTCAACTGTAGCATTAAACTAGAATAAAATTCTGATCAATTTTGACATCCGACTATTCAGCGACCCTGTTTCTTTGGCATCTGGTTCACTGGGTGCAGATTCCTGTGCTCCCTTTCAACTCACCTGATTTCCTGCACAATTCTGTGGTATAATGTTTATATATTAAAAAATATGTTTGTTGGAGCGTTGGAGTAATTTCTGGAAAAACCTGCCAGTCCTGCACCACAAAAGTCCTGAGCACGATGGATGGTCAGAGCTTTGCTGCACTGGACGTAGTGGGCCTGTTCAATTTCTAGATTCATCTTTAAAATGTGGAGCATATTTGTTAGTGAGTTTTTAGTAAGATTTTCAGGATGCGTAGTCATTCTCTGTGGTCATAATGCTTGAAGTAAATCCAGGTTAAATTCTATGTTGAATAAGCTTTGACCAGATCTGACCACTTGTCATGAATGGAGACTCAAGACCATCTGGTCCTTTACTTTAGACGCTAAACTCTAAAGATACAGCATGCAAACAGGCCCTTCGGCCCACTGAGTCTGTGCTGACCAGCCATCACCCCTTACACTAACTATCCAACACACTAGGGAAAATTTACAGAAGACAATTAACCTACAGACCTGTGCATCTTTGGAGCGTGGGAGGAAACTGGAGCCCCCAGAGAATGAGCGGCACGGTGGCGCAGCGGTAGAGTTGCTGCCTTACAGCGAATGCAGCGCCGGAGACTCAGGTTCGATCCTGACTACGAGCGCCGTCTGTACGGTGTTTGTACGTTCTCCCCGTGACCTGCATGGGTTTTCTCCGAGATCTTCGGTTTCCTCCCACACTCCAAAGACGTACAGGTTTGTAGGTTAATTGGCTGGGCAAATGTAAAAACTGTCCTTAGTGGGTGTAGGACAGTGTTAATGTGCGGGGATCATTGGGCGGCGCGGACCCGGTGGGCCGAAGGGCCTGTTTCTGCGCTGTAGCTCTAAATCTAAATCCAAATAGCCATTCGGTCACAGGGAGAATGTACAAACTCCGTACAGACAGCACCCATAGTCAGGATTGAACCCGGGTCTCTGGCGCTGTAAGGCAGAAATTCTACTGCTGTGGCGCTGTGCTGCCCTCTGCTACAATTCTAGTAGTCATACATAGATGGAAACAGTGGTGATGGATGTCTGTGATCTTTTTTCTATTGTCTGTAATGGATTTGGATGTAAGCCAGTAAACCCCACGAGTGGTGAAACAGTTTTCAAGCATTGGCCCAGCACTGTTGTTCCTAGCGACTGCTGCACTTGGTATATGTCATGTTCAGAGTTATTGTCTCAACATTGTTATACCATCTCCCTGAGGAGCATGTTTCAAAGATTTACCTCTTAGTCGACACGGGGATACTTCCACAGAGCAGCATCGACTTTAGTTCTGCAATCCTCCTTTCTGTAAAGTGTTGACCACATCCTTTGCACTTCTAATCCTCCCAATTGTCTCATCTGTTCATTGACATCAATTCATTCTTGTAAAACAACTTCTAAAGGCAAAATGTGATCAAAGCCACAATAACGTACAATCAAAAGAAAACTGCACACGAAGTGTTGGAGTAACTCGGTGGGTCAGGCAACATATCTGGAGGACATGGATAGGTGATGTTTTGGGTCGGGACCCTACTTCATACTGATTGCAATGGAGAGGAGTGGGTGCAGCTGGAAGAGAAGTGGGGGCAGGACAAAGTCTGGCAAGGGATGGGTGGATGGACAGAAAATGCTGGAGTAACTCAGCGGAACAGGCAGCATCTGGATAGAATGAATATGTGACGTTTTGGGTCGAGACCTCTCTCCTCAAGGGATGGGAAGATACAGGTGTGGATTTATATTTGAGAGGGAGATGGTTGGACTGAGGCTAGGGATGTAAAGGCAAAAAGTTTGAGATAAGGATAGAAGAGGTATTAATTGTGAAGCTAGAGAAAGGAATAAATGTTGAAAGGGGAAGGGGAGAAATTAGTGTGGATCCTGGTGATGGGGAGGGGGGGGGGGGGGGGGGGGGGGAGAAGGGAGGAGGGTTGTTTGTAGGTTAGTTACCTAAAATCGAAAAATTCAATGTTCATGCCATTTGGTTGCAAGCTCCCAAGGGGGATTATTGGAACTGGCACTGTTGGAAATACAATTTATAATCCCATCGTGATGACTGGGGAATTTAATGAAGTCATTGAGTAAATCTGGAATAAACTGTTTATATCAGTAAAGATAGCTGTAAACCTGGAACATCATTAAAACTGAATGGGAGGAAGTTTAGTTCTGTGTCTCTGTTAGAACTGTGGACATTAAAAACATTGAGGAAGTGAGGGCCATGAGGGGAAGTGGATTAGCATAACAGAACCCAGCCTTGATTATACAGAATGACGGAGCAGGCTCACGGGACTCTGGTCTCCACCCTCCTGTCTGTGTTTATGAAATGTAAACAAGTCACTCGGTTTTGCCCTTTATTAGTACTGCAAGATATTTTGAGCAATTTGCATTTGCTTATTCAGCAGCTCGCCAATGTTTCCAAGAGGTGTCAAAATCTTTAGTGCCACTGATTGATTATCCAGAGAATATTGCATCTGCGCCTTTGACGGCCTTTCCAGTTATTGGTTGATGTGACGAGTATTCTCTGCAACCAAGCAGAAAAAGACCAATTGCCGGTCTCACCGCCTTCCTTTCAATCTACCTTCCCTTGTTGGCTTGGGAGAGCTTAGAAACCAGGAAATGGCGTAGAACATTTTTATTTTTGAACCACGACGTCACAACATTGTGCTGAAGTGAATTATTTTATTTTCCCTGCTGTGGGAATTCATAGAGCACAGAGACCGGCCATTGGGCACCATTTTCATGCCGTCTGTGGGCACGCACCAGTAATAAAGGGGAGGCCATTTAAAACTCAGGTGAGAAAAAAACCTTTTCACCCAGAGAGTTGTGAATTTGTGGAATTCTCTGCCACAGAAGGCAGTGGAGGCCAATTCACTGGATGAATTTAAAAGAGAGTTAGATAGAGCTCTAGGGGCTACTGGAGTCAAGGGATATGGGGAGAAGGCAGGCACAGGGCACTGATTGTGGATGATCAGCCATAATCACAATGAATGGCGCAACTGGCTCGAAGGGCCAAATGGCTTCGTCCTGCTCCTATTTTTCTATGTTTCTATGTTTTTTCTATTAATCCCATCTCCCAGCGCTTGGTCCATATCCCTAGGAGACTCATGCTTGTCGAGACATTTCCAACATGCTGTTAACAATCTAGCTTCAATCATTCTCTCTGGCAGTGTATTCCAGGTACCCTCACATCTGGGGAGAAAAGGCCCCCTTGGATCCACTCTGAATTTCTTGCCCCTTATCCCTTATCCTAAATCTGGGTCCTATGGTTTTATTTGCCTTGTTAAGGTGCAAAGTTTTCTACGGTACAGCCTATCAGTGTCACTCATAACTTGATAGACCTCAATCATGCCCCTTTTAATCTCCTCTGCTCCAGTGGAAGCCTCTCCAGTCTTGCCTCATAACACAAACGCTGCGACCCAGCTGACATAGTGGTGCGTCTCTCTGCACCCTCTCCAGTGCTATCATGTTTTTCCTTTGGTGTGGTGACCAGAACTGCCTGCAGAACTCCAACTGAGGTCTGACCAATGTTTTATAAAGTCTATTATGTGCATGTTTTGATTGATGGAAACAACAATTAAATTTCCCATTCCAAATATATAAGCTGCTGAAATACCAAGAACAAACTGCAAAGTATTTGGACAAAAATAGGTAATGTGTTGCAAATCACTTCTCACAACCTCCTGACATTGAATTCAATACCCTGACTGAAGGCCAGCATCCCATATGCTGTCTTCACCACATTATTTGCCTGTGATGCCACCTTCAAAGGTCTCTTGACTTGTACACCAAGGTCCCTCTGTTCCTCAACACTCCCTTTGAGTGTACCATTCATGGTATACGTCGCAGGTTCATCAGTACTCCCAAAATGCATCAGCTCACATTTACCAGGATTAAACTCAATCTACCATTTCTCAGCTAATTTCACCAAAACATCAATGTCACCCTGTAGCTACTGATTACCATCCACAATGTCAAAGATTCCAGCAATCTTCATGTCATGTGCAAACTTGCAGATCATGGCAGCTACATCCACATCCAAATCATTCCCATGTCAAACTGCAAGGGTTCCAGCATAGATTCTTGTGGACTACCACCAGTCACAAAATCTCACAGACCAGACTACCCTCCACTGACTCCATCTACACCACACTGACTCGGAAAAGCAGCCAGCATAATCAAAGACTTGTCCCCCTCCGATCATTCCTCCGTCTTTCTACTTCAGCCAGGCAGAAGAGATAGAAGCTTGAAAGCGCGCACCACCAGACTCAGGAACAGCTTCTTCCCCTTTGTTATTGGTACCACACGTAAAATGGTTGAAAGTCTTGGCACTCATAAGAGGAAGGGAATAGAGTGGAAAAATTACAGTGCCTTGAAATACAGGCTATCATTGTGCCCTGATGATGTTTGCATTCCTACAAAACGGTCTATATCCAGATATGTTTTTTCCATAATGCATAACCATGACACCTGTGATGTGTCAGGAAATGAAAGTTGAAAAAGGAAAGTATTTATTTTTCCCCACACAAATTTCATACGAGCAAGTTTTTATTCCATATCACAGATTTTTTGGTCATATTTTATGTCTATTGGAAGGACTAATTTGCCTTATCAGAACTGCAGTAAAATGGGGGTTGTCTGAACATCAATTGGGAGAAATTTCTTAAATCTTGTTGATACTTAATTCACTCATAGTTATATGCTCATTTTTCTCAGGCTTGAGCCAGATTGGAGTCTTTGTCCATTAATGTTCAGATTAGTTACATGCTCAGTGAGCAAAGTGCCCACCTAAATGCGGTACCTGGTTAAATGCCGAAGACCTGTGTGGATCAAATGGCTGGAGTATTCAAGGAGATTTTCAACCTCTCAATTCTGTAGTCTGAGGTTCCCACCTGCTTCAAAAGGGTGGCTGTTGTACCGATGTTATACCACCACCACCACAATCAGTTTGATGAAGGGTTCGATGTTCTCCAGGAGGTGACGTTCTCATAACCTCCTGACGTTGAATTCAGTACCCCAACTGAAGGTCAGTATCCCATATGATGTCTTTACCATGTTATTTGCCTGTGCCGCCACCTTCAAAGATATCTATTCAAAGGCAGCTATTCATCAACTACAGTTCGGAGTTCAACTCAATCATCCCCGCAACTCATCACGAAGCGCCAAGATCTGGGCATTTGTACTTCGCTTTGGCAACTGGATCCTTGACTTCCTCATTGGCAGACCTCGATCATTGCAGATTAGTAACATCTCCTCATTAGCCATTGCGCAGGTGCACCTCAAGGTTGTGTGCTAAGACCTCTGCTCTACCATCTCCAATAACTGTGTGGAGAAACGGAGCTCCAAATGACATCTATAAATTTGCCAACGACACCACTGTGGTTGCCTGCATTACCAGTGGTGATGAGTTTATAAGAGAGAGAGAGAGAACACCTATACAATTGGTACCACAAGAACAACCTCTCACTTGATGTCAACCAAATCAAGGAACTCATTGTTGACTTCAGAAAGGTGAAGTCAGGAGACCACGCACTGCCTTTCATATCACCAAGTACTCAAACAAACCTACAGATGTACTGTAGATAGTATCTTGAAGATAGACACGAAACACTGGAGTAACTCAGCAGGACAGGAATAGGTGATGTTTTCGGGTTGAGATCCTTCTTCAGACTGAGAATCATGAGAGAGGGAAAGTAGAGATATAGATGGGCAAGGTGTGAAAATTGCATCAAAGCAGATGGCAAAGCCCTGGTCATGGAGCAGGAGGAATCACAGGGGGGGCGCAGTGAGGGAAGATGTTGCAGGACTCTCATCAAAGAGAGGAGGGGAACCTGCAAATTAGGCATACTTGGGATTTTGCAGTGGAGCAGACATAATGTGTAGGAAGGAACTGCAGATGCTGGTTTACATTGAAGACAGACACAAAATGCTGGAGTAACTCAGTGGAACAGGCAACATCTCTGGACAGAAAGAATGGGTGACGTTTTGGGTCGAGACCCTTCAGACTGAGAGTCTGAGAGATTGGTTGCCTCATGGCCTTGTACACCAATTCCAATGCACAGGAATACAAGAGGCTGCAGGGAGTGGTGAACTCACCCTGGTCCATCACTGGCATAGTCCTCTCCACCATCAACAGCCTCTATTTGAGGTACTGCCTCAAGAAGGTGCCATTTTAATATCATGTTTCCCACTATCTGGGCTATGCCCTCTCCTCGTTGCTACTGTCGGGCAGAGGGCACAGAAGCTGATATCCAAAGAAAGCAGGATGAATTGCTTTCTTATAACAACGAGATTCTTGGACCTACCTGCATAACCTTAATCCTATCTTGGCAAGGTAATACTACGGTCCACTTTTAATTTTAGTTTTTAGAGATACAGCGTGGAAACATACTCTTCGGCACACCGACCAACAATCACTTGTACAATAGTTCTATCCTACAAACAAAGGACAATTTACAGAAACCAATTAACCTACAAGCCTGAGTTTTGGAATGTGGGAGGAAACTGGAGGACTGGAGAAAACCCACGTGGTTGTGGAAAGAATGTAAGACTCCGTACGGACAGTGTCCCTAGTCAGGATCGAACCTGCGTCTCTGGTGCTGTCAGGCAGCAACTCTACCATTGCGCCACCATGCCATCCTTTTTACACGACCATGGCCTAGTTTTTCTAATTGGGCTTTACAGCAATGTCTTGTTTTTCTTCGCAGTCTTTTTCTTTTACTGTCTTGTGTAATTTGTGTTGCCTGAGTCTAGATGCCTGTGAGGCGGCTGCAAGCAAGATTTTCAATGCTTCTGTACCTCAGATTACATGAGCTTAGGACAATAAACTGGAGAAGTACTTTACTGCCTGTAAAGATTTAGTGCGACTTCTGCCACTTTATAAACTAAATTGATGTTCAGTCAATTTGGTTGATCTAAGGACATTACCTAATAGTCTGTCTGCAACCCCTCAATGTTTAAAATTTTAACTGCAGTATATCAAGCAATTGATCTTGTACTTTTTAAGTTCAGAGCATAAAAAGCCAAGTGCCACTGTTTATTGTGCATGTATCAGGTGCTCTGAACTTGACCTACTTTTACACCACTTTTGAATTTGTATTGTAGCGTTAACACTGTGAAAGTTGTCTTGTGGTTCACAGGTGTCATGAAACAAAATAGGGTGTAAAGAGTAGATATCAAGGAACATTCTACAGGCAGAGACATGTACGGAGAGTTTAAGGAGTCCAGAGTTCAGAGCCTCAGTAGTCCTGAACAATGGAGAATGAAAATTCTCTGTGTGGAGAAGGTGTGGGGCTTGGAGCTGACAAAGATGGTTATCGAGGCTGTGAGGTAAAACGCTAATGAAAGTCACGGGTCAGTTGGTGGCTGCGGAATCAGTTGGCGTAAAGATCGGAACGTTTTCTCATTTCACAGTTATCTGTTGCTCCCCTGATTTATTGATCTGTCCATGGATGGTTGGTCAGCTTATTTATGAACTGCTTGCAGCTTCACTTCTTTCTAAAAGCAAATGAAACATTACCTTTGTTCCAGGAACTATATTCATTTCTCTATCTTCACAATTTGCAACTCTTTAATCCTTTTGCCTCATACCTTCTTTTATTTTCATCTCTGGCCTTTGTCCAACATCTGCTTATCAAAAACCCCAACTCACCTGTGTTCACCTATTACCTGTCACGCCCTGTCCTGCCCCTTCTCGCTTTCAGCTTTCTCTCTACCCCTCCTCTCTACATTGTCTAAAGAAGGGTCCCAATCTAAAATGTCACCTGTCCATGTCCTCTAGGAATGCTGCCTGACCTGCCTGGTTACTCCAGCAATACGCGTGTCTCTTTTTCACAAACCAGCATCTGCAGTTCCTTGCTCCATTCTGTACTCATTTACTTCCTGACACTTGCATTTGTACAGATGTAATGATTAGCAGTGACAAGTTACTGGTGCCTGGTTAATTATGCTGCTGTTCAGTCCTCCCAATGATTAGTCTGCACAAGATTAGATTTTTTTAAATTAAGAAAAGAAAAATACTTATCTTAACAAGCTAAATTGATTTTTATTACTTTTAATTTAATTATTTTTTTATTAATGCTAGGGATTTGCAATATTAAATTTCCCCACCCTGCATGCTCTTCCTGAACTTTTAGTGGAGTAGCAAAGGATCGCAATACAGGGTCAGATTTCCAAGCAAACTGTGGAATATCCCAACATCCTAACGGTTGACAATAAGTTTATATTCCAATCTTTTGCAACTCCACTAACAGTTCAGGAAGAGCATGCAGGATGGGGAAATTTAATATTGCAATTCCGTCGCATGAATAAAACATTAATTAAATTAAAAGTTTAAAAATATTCGTTTTAACTTGTTAAACCAGGTGATCGGGGTCAGGCCACGTTGCAGGTGTCATTGAGGTCCTGGGCACAGTGAATCCAATTCCTCAGCTTGTTGTTCAGCTGTGTCACTGAACTCAATGGTGAGTCCAGGGTCAGTGAGGGAGGTCAGATATTCTGGAGTTTAACCTGCAGTGTGTTCTTGACTTCTTAACTGCAACATGGGTGTTGGTCAGGAGTGTGCTAACATGAAGGGGATCTCCATTTCTCTGCTGAACCACCAGCAAAAGGCAAGAACATTTCAGTCATTCAATTGTGGGTTTAGGACATGCTGTTATCTCAAATTCCAGCTGAAACCTGACAACACTTCTGTCTCTCCATTTGTCACATTTAACCCCATGGAATAAAGTGAGTGATATTTGAATGGGGCTATTAGTGTCACTTAACAATGAAGCATTGAAAGTGTGTGTTCATCTGAACAGTTGTTCAGACTTTCATGTGGCATCAGTTGCATAAAACTTAGTTTATAGTTTTATCACAAAAATAGGAAATTTGTATTTGTATGTAAATAATTGCCCTTAAAATTCAGGTTAAAGACAAAATTTACATTAAAATATTCAATGCTTGAGGTCTGATCAGAAAATCAGATGTTCGTTACCTGATTAGAATCAGAATAGCCTTTATTGTCATCCAAAAAAACAAGTCTTTTGGATGAAATTCCATACCCACAGTCCAACAATAAGAGCAATAAAAATAAGCAATAACACACACAATCACAAACCAACACAAAACAAAAAAAAAGAAACATCCATCACAGTGAGTCTCCTCCAGTCACCTCCTCACTGTGATGGAAGGCCAGAATGTCTTTTCTCTTCCCCTGCCGTCTTCTCCCGCGGCCAGGCTGTTGAAGTTGCCACGTCGCGGCGGTCGGGACTCCCGACATTGAAGCCCCTGCCGGGGGCTTCATGAAGTCTGAAGGTAAAAATCGAGTAAGATGCCTGCCTAAGAAACACTCGATAAATCCGGGTTCTGTCAGGAATTTCTGATTAATGTGAGAGCTGCCTCAGTGGGCCGGGAAGGATTCATCCCTGTTTGTAACCTCTTCACTGCAAAGCTGTGCAGCAATGCTACAGGAGATCCTTCTTCCCTGTAGCTATCAAACTACAACTCCTCCCAGGGCCGTTTTTACAGCATTATGGGCCCCCGGGCAAAGCAGTGTACTGGGGCCCCTACCGTTACTCTCCCCCACCCTCCTTTCCCTACCAGCCCCCCCCCTGTCGTGCCGGCGAAAAGCACTTACCGAAAAGCACTTAGCGATGGACTTAGGGTGCTACATTGTTGCAAAAAGCACTTACAGATCGCTGTGAGAAGCACTTAGTGACCGAAAATGTTGCGAAAAAAGCTCTTATTGAACCTACATTTTTAAAGTAGTATTTATTTATTGCAAGTCACTTAACATACACAGATCAGCATGGGGCCCCTATGCTCGTGGGCCCCCGGGCAAGTGCCCATCAGGCCCATGCGTTAAGACGGCCCTGACTCCTCCCCCTTCTGTCTTGGGGCAGACTGAGACTGACTCCCCCAGACCCCCCCCCCCCAATCTTTGCACACCCCCCAAGCCTTTCCACTCGTCATTTTAATTTCATGTTTCATGTATTTTGTGTGTTTTGTGTTTTTATGACTGTTGGCAGATCAATTTCCCTCCTAGAATAAATAAAGTTCTATCGTGTCTTGTCGTAAGTTTATAAGTTAGTTGTCTTTAAGTGCCTTTTTGGGATGCCCACAGTGAATGAGTGCATCAGCTGGTGAAATTGTTCAAAAATTGTGTCATTTTAAAAACAGTTCATTGATACTGAAGAGGAAAAACTGTTTAATTGTATTTTTAGTAGTAATGGTGTTTCAGTTTTTGTTATCATTTTCTCTGAACCAAAGCTTTCCAACTAAATGAAGACGTGTTTAGGTGCAACTTAATATTTATTCTAGGTATGTAGGATAGATTAAGTACGAGAGTATGGGGCAAAGGCTATATTCACCCTCCACTTATCTGAATGAAAAATGAATTACTGTTGCTATCTTGCATGTTTGACATTAATTAAATATAATTATTGATTTCCAAATGTCAAATCCACAAGGTTAGTCAAGATATCATCCAGTATATAGGACTATAGAACTTCCCTGCTAGAATAACACACAATTTTTCCATTGCCCATGTATACTTGACTTGAGGGAGGGGTAATATTTGGAATATTTGAAAGTATGAATCACTGACTTAAAAGTAAACATTTTGCAAGGAGCTGTCACCCATGATCAGCTTTTAGCTTCAATGCAGGAGCTTAACTTCACTGGTTTTAGTTCGTGAATGATTCGAGGGATATTGGGGATTATTTTGGAGAAGAAAAATACTTTTATGGTGAAGTGAGCGAGGTTTATAACGGTTATTAAAGCACAAAACAGGTTTTAAGATTTGTAGAAATACACTGTGTCTCTATTCCAGGGAGCCCCAGTGTGGGGAGCTGTAGACTTGCTCATTCACTGCACAGCAGTCTGAAAGGATATTTGGACTCTGAATTTGTACATTGACTCGCTGTACTGACCACAGGGAAACTTGGAGAATTGCAATAATGTTTTAATTTGGGATGATAAGGGAGGTTGGCAGCAATCCTTTATCAGTCTTTTGTGGAGAAATGTCGCAATGTGAAACTGATTCCTGTCTTCCAGTTGGAGGGAAAACCTGGGGGGGGGGGGAACATAACGGGCAATTTAACTTTCACTTCACTAAGGAAGTCAAATTCTGGTAGAGCAAATGGAATAAATAGCAGGGTCCTTGAGAGTGCTGATGTACTGAGTGAACATTAGGTGCAAGTTCATAGCTCACTGAAAGTGGTGATTCAAGTGGATATGATAGTGCACAAGTTGTTTGGTATGCTTGCCTTTATGAGCTAAGGGTTTTAATGATAAGAGTTAGGATGCCCAGTTGCAGCTGCACAAAACATTTGTTAGATGGCAGTTGAAGCATTGTGTACAGTTCTGATTGTCACACAACAGGACGGACGTGATAGTATTAGCAGCAGTGCACATGAGATCCACCAGGATGTTACCTGGAATGGGAGGCTGTAGTCACGGGGAGAGATTGGGCAAGCAGGGTTTATTCTCAATGGAAAGCAAGAATTTGAGAGGTTTATAAAATTATGAGGGGCATAGAGAAGACAGATCGTCTTTTTCCCCAGGCAGAGAAGTTTAGAAGTGGATCGTTCAGTTTCGGGTGACAGGGGAGAAAGTTTGAACATAAACGGTACAGAATAGGAATAGGCTCGTCAGCCATGATGTATATGTCGACCGTAATGCCAAATTAAACCATCTCCAACTGCTTGCACATGGTCTGTATTCTGTTGCTTGTCTGACTGCCTCCTAAATCTCACCATCGTGTCTGTTTCCACCCCCTGAAACCATGTTCCAGGCATCTACATATCTTATCTTATGATCTTCATGATTTTATAAGGCTTCTATCAGCCTTATCCTCAGGTTCTAATGCTCCACAGAAAGCTGTCCAAGTTAGTCCAACCTCTCTAAACGGTTCTCTGCCACTGACGTGAGGCTCCCTGACCTATGGTTTCCTGGATTATCCCTATTGCCGTTGTTAGACAAAGGAGCCACAGTTGGCTACTCTTCGATACTCTGGGACCTCGCCTGTGGCTGGAGATGACAAAAATCTCCATTTAAGCCCCAGTATCCTCCTCTCTAGCCTTTCAATGACTTGCAATAAATCCCATCAGGTGGGGACCCACTCACTATTAATATTCTTCGTGAGACCCAATGCTGTTTCCTTGATCAAGACATTTTCTAGGTATTGGCATACTCTGTGGAGATCCATGTCCTTCTTGGTGAACTTAAAGGGAATCCGAGGAAAATGTTTTTCATACAGAGAGTAGTAGTTATTTGGAAAGAAATACGAGAGGAGGTGAGGAAGGCAGATAGAATTATGTTTATGACATTTGGACAGGTATTTATGCAGGAAAGGTATGGTGGGATATGAGCCTAATGCATGCGTGTAGACAGCCATCATGGTCAACGTGGATGAAATGGGCCGAAAGGGCCTATTTCTATGCTGTACAATTCTGTGATTCTATAATGTTCAATACTGCCCCAATCTTCTGATTCTGTAGTTAGGCATTTGGACGTGCCAGGTACCTGGCAGGTTTCGGATGAACTCCTTGAACTCTTGTTCCTGTACCATTGTTTATTTTGCTTGTTCTTTCTTGCTGACTTGAGAAGCTGTTTCATCAGACTGACTCATCCTATCTGGACATTTTCTGCGAGATATTCCCGGGGTGTTCTGTTTCTCTTCCACGTCGGTCCCAGTGGCTATTTTGTAGTTTCTTTCACACTTGTCCATATTCTGTACCTAAGAAATACTAACTGGAGAAATTACACCTCATTTTGGGAATTCAGATTACAATTCTCATTAATCATTTGGCTGGAAAGCATCCAATGTTGGTATAGGGAAATTCATCTTGAGTGCTTTGGTATAAAACTTTCTGGACCTATGGCAACAGTTATGCTTCATTGCTTAATATTCGTGGCTTTGTATCATCATATCATATCATATCATATATATACAGCCGGAAACAGGCCTTTTCGGCCCACCAAGTCCGTGCCGCCCAGCGATCCCCGTAACATTAACACTATCCTACACCCACTAGGGACAATTTTTACATTTACCCAGCCAATTAACCTACGTACCTCACACTGCTTTGGCAAGGCCACCAGCATAATCAATGACAAGTCACACCCTGGCCACCCTCTCTTCTCTCTCTAATCAGGCAAGAGGTGCAGAAGTGCGAAAACGCACACCTCCAGATTCAAGGACATTTTCTCCCCAGCTGTTAACTAAACTATCCTGACACAACTTGAGAGTGGTCTACCTCATTGGAGACCCTCAAACTATCTTTGATGGGACTTTACTGGCTTTATCTTGCACTAAACCTTATTCACATTATTCCCTTTATCATATAGAAGCACAGAGTCTCTTGCCCAGAGTAGGTGAAACGAGGACCTGCCGACATAGGTTTAAGGTGAAGGGGAAAAGATTTAATAGGAATCTGAGGGGTAACGTTTTCACACAGAGAGTGGTGGGTGTATGGAACAAGCTGCCAGAGGAGGTAGTTGTGGCTGGGACTATCCCAACACTTAAGAAACAGTTAGACGGGTACATGGATAGGACAGATTTGGAGGGATATGGACCAAGTGCAGGCAGGTGGGACAATGGGGCTGTTTCCACACTGTATCACTCTATGATTCGATGTATCTGTGAATGGGTCGATTATAATCAAGTAGTGTCTGCTGATTGTTTAGTACGCAATATAAGCTTTTCAATGTACCTCGGTACACATGACAATAAACTAAACTCAAACTGGTATCTTCACAAGAACACAAGGAAATGGGAGCAGGAGTAGGCCACCATGGCCCTGAAACCTGCCCTGTCATCCAATATGATCATCACTTATCTGTGTTGATCTTTCATGTGCCAGTTTCACGTAACCCTCAATTCCTCAGTCTCCACCTTAAATATATCTAATGATCTGGCCTCCCCTATCCTTGGGAACGGAAAATTACAGAGATTTGATGCAACTCAAAAACGAGGAAATTCGTCATCGTACAACTCATTATTGTGTAATTTTTTTTGGTTGAAGGCAGTGTCTACCACCTAATTGTTTTTAACTTGGCCTTTTCCCAAAGGGCGGTGGTGGAAAGTTACAAACTTTTAGCAATGTTTTATGAGCTGCAGAGTTAAACTTTAATCTCATGGAGTATCTGGTCTCTTGGCTGAGACCTTAAAGGAGCCAGTCAGGGTACTGCGAGTGGCCACTTGAGTCGTTGAAGGTGGCAAGCTTATGTGGTTAAACCTCAGCCCAAATGCCCAAGTACAACATCCTTAGTGAACACTACACAACATTGACCTCAGCAACTATGATCTTCCATGGACTGCCCTTGGATGCACAATGGTCTTCGGTTTTGCATTATTACGGTTAATGAGTACGACAGTCATTAATTTATTGTATTATTTAGAGGAAAATATTATATTTTCTATTGTATTTATAGGAACCTGAGGGGTAACATTTTTACACAACAGATGGTGGGTGTATAGAACGAGCTGCCGGAGGTGGTAGTTGACACGCACTCTTTGCAATGTTTAAGAAATGCTTAGATAGTTACATGGATAGGATTGGTTTAGAGGGATATGGGTCAAATGCAGGCAGGTAGAACTAGTGTAGACGGGGCATGTTGGTCGGCATGGGCAAGTTGGACCTGTTTCAGCACTGCATAACTATTATTGACTATTGTACAATTATCTGTATATAATTGCATGTGAAGCTGCAGCAAACAATAGTTTCATTATTCTGTTGCCAGAATATATGACAATTAAACACTCTTGACTCTTGTAATGTGGTCTTTTCTCTGGCTGCCTGTGTCTGGTCTACCTTTGTGACTTTGTTTTAGCTTACTAGCCTTCCAGAGTCTTCAGAGTTCCAGGTGTATTAATGCAGAGTTGTTGACCTTGCCAGACTTGGGGTTAATATCCCTTACCTTGTGACTATCATGGAAAGGGCAGTGCAGAGTTCATCATGATGGTTCTGACTCATAGCAAGTAACAGTTATCATTACTGGGAAGTGGGTTGCTGAGAGATCGATCTTTGGGTATCCTTAGTATAAGACAATAACTGCAGATGCTGGTACAAATCGAAGGTATTTATTCACCAAATGCCGGAGTAACTCGGCAGGTCAGGCAGCATCTCAGGAGAGAAGGAATGGGTGAGGTTTCGGGTCGAAACCCTTCTTCAGACCTTGATGTTTCCTTGGGTATCCTTGATGTTTGTAAGATGCCGGTTGTGATCTAGTTTGTGGATGTGGGTGCCTTTAACAAATCACATCAACGAGTGAACAGGAGAGAGGAATAAAAAACTGGAAATTGTCGTACCCAGTTACCTTGCATGCTGTTCACTTCATGTTTCTACTTATTCTTGACTTGAAAAAATACAACAGTAGGCAATTGATGAACACAATGGTACACTGTTTCAAACTTGCAGAACAACACTCCCTGGGGTCATGGTCACCATAAACTACTCCCTCCTATTGCACAAACATATTTACAATAGAGATTTATTTTATTTTAAGGTAAGCATTTTTGTAATGCTCCTGTGCCTTTTATTTTGGCAGATCCTGCCTTTCAGGCTTTGAGCTCATATTATTATGGAGTTTTGATACACTGCTTTGCACAGGAAGATGATGAAACCGTGTGTTGCCTGGAGCTTGCTCCACAACCATCATGTGACTGAACAATGACGGCCAAAATGCTAGTCATTGAAATCAATCTCTGCAAACCACAACTCTGTCAAAATAAGCAACTATGAACAAAATTGTTTAACCAGATCTATGACCCCTGTGCAAAGTTGTGCAAGGTTAGAATCTACAGTCCTCAAAGCTTTGATGTTGATTGGTTGAATACTTCCAACTTAATTATATAACATTGTCGGTGCCTGACAGTCAACTGTGTTTCTTTTTACAAATGCATCCTGTAATTGTCAGAGTCAAGCTGAAATAATCATATGTTCAACATTAGGAATAGCACTAACTTAATTAGCAGGTTTTATGGTTATAATGGTAAAACCCAACAATTTGTGATTTCTTTAGATGTGTTAATTAAAATGGTGATCCTTAAATTGTTCAGTAACTCAGTTCTCCACACGTTGTGCCATCATGTAATCTTCTTGCAACAATCAAGATAAATCATTGAATTGATGGGGTATGGGGAGGGAGCAGGAACAGGGTACTGATTGTGGATGATCAGCCATGATCACATTGAATGGCGGTGCTGACTCAAAGGGCCGAATGGCCTACTCCTGCACCTGTTGCCTATTGTCTATTGTCTAAAATCTCTAGCGTGTCAAATTAGCCTTACAGTAAATTCTTAAAGGGAGAACTAAACATTGATAACTGCTTCTCAAACTCCCTAGCCCCAAATAAAACTCCTTTCATTTATGTGGAATGTACATTCACTAAAAAAAACAATTTTATTAATTTTAAATTAGATTAGTGTGTCAGGGGTTATGGGGAGAAGGCAGGGGAATGGGATTAAGAGGGAAAGATCGTTCAGCCATGTTTGAATGGCAGAGTTGACTTGATGGGCTGAATGGCCTAATTCTGCTCCTATAACTTATGAACTAACTTATGAACTATGAAGTTTAATGATATCACCATTGCTGCAAAGTGGAAATCCCATTTATCGAATGCTTGGCATCAAATGTCTTGAAGAAGTTAAACGTGAGCCACTGTTTGATTCTTTGTATGCAGCATGCAACCAATTGTGAGAATATTGTTTCAGAATTCACATATTCCGTACACTTTTTATGTACAATACATTGAATACCAGGGTCATGTTTTCATTTTATAAGATAGGCTTTAATTCCACCTGTTCAACCATCTCAACAGTATCAGAGGATTATATTTTACGAATCCACCTTCAGGTACAGAGAGCTTTTGAAAAAGCTTTCTCTGATGCTGTTTAAATTTGTGAATTTCTGGTACTTTTTATAGAACCTTTAAAATAAGCCAAAAGCAGGCTGCTCTCCTCCCGAGGTTGTCTGTGTTGGGTCTCCAATTGATTTAAATAATTTTCTAACACTTTGTGTAGAGATATTGTTTGTTGACATCTTTTGCATGCATTGCATTTGAGATGTGCTTCCACGATGTATCTCCATTGAGCTTGTGCCTTTGTATCTTCATGACTATGATGTTCAATGGGAAGGAACCACCGATCTTGATCTAATTCTCTACTCCTGCTATCAAGTCATATTTTCTTTTCCCTCTTTGTGCAGTTAAATTATATTTAGGATTATTTGAGTGAAAGTTTATTTCCACCAGAATCGTTTAAAAACATTTGCCAATTGTGGCTAGATTAGTTCTGCAGTCAGATGAACTGGAAAATAAGTGGGATTTTTCCAAGCTATTTAATCGGTGTCCTGAAGATGGCTCAGTGTATTTTTTCCAAATTTCACGCTAGACTTTGAACTATAAATTAAGTTTCCAACGATGAAAGTGATACCAGATGTTTCTGGTTTTCTTTTCTTTTTTTTTGCGGGCGCTGTATTTCAATGTATGAATTGTCCATATTAGTGTACAACAGACTCCAGAGAAGTTAGCTACATTGGCTGCAAAAAATCTCTGTTGCCTGTGGAATTTTCTATGTTCACTGGTTGCAAGTTGGTAGATGGGATATTGGGGTAATGTGGATTCAAAGTAATACAAGTGGCAATGAAATGTTCTGTAGTTGGGTTAAGTGTGATTCAGTAACTTTACAAGGTTGTTGCCCAGATTAGATCTCCACACATATTCTTAATGTGTGGAGATCAAATCTGGTTAAAAAAACCTTGTCATGTTCTCCTTACATTGGAAGTTGGTGCTGGAACATACACCGATGAGCCAAAACATTATGACCACCTGCCTAATATGCTGTTGGTCCTCCATGTGCTGCCAAAACAGCGCTGACCTGCCGAGGCATGGACTCTACAAGGCCCCTGAAGGTGTCCTGTGGTATCTGGCACCAAGACATTAGCAGCAGATCCTTCAAGTCCTGTAAGTTGCGAGGTGGAGCCGCCGTGGATCGGACTTGTCAATCCAGCACATCCCACAGATGCTCAATTGGATTGAGATCTGGAGAATTTGGAGGCCAGGGCAACACCGTGAACACTTCATCATGTTCCACAAACCATTCCCGAACAATGTGTGCAGTGTGGCAGGGCGCATTATCCTGCTGAAAGAGGCCACTGCCATCAGGGAATACCATTGCCACGAAGGGGTGTACCTGGTCTGCAATGATGTTTAGGTAGGTGACACGTGTCAAATTGACGTCCACATGAATGGCCGGAGCCAGGGTTTCCCAGCAGAACATTGCCCAGAGCATCACATTCCCTCCACTGGCTTGTCGTCTTCCCACAGTGCATCCTGGAGCCATCACTGCCCTCGCGCATCGATGAGCCTTGGGCGCCCAACACCCTGTCGCCGGTTTGTGGTTTGTCCCTCCTCGGACCACTGTCAGTAGGTACTCACCACTGCTGACCGGGAGCACCCCACAAACCTTGCTGTTTCAGAGATGCTGTGACCCAGTCGTCTGGCCATAACAATTTGGCCCTTGTCAAAGTCGCTCAGGTCTTTACTCCTTCCCATTTCTTCTGCATCCAACACATTAACTTCAAGAACTGACTGTTCACTTGTTACCTAATATATCCCACCCCTTGACAGGTGCCATTGTAACAAGGTATTCAATGTTATTCACTTCACCTGTCAGTGGTCATAATGTTTTGGCTCAACGGTGTATGGGGGAAGACATCTTGAGTGCGTACCCTTGAAGAATTGTACCTCATGCACTTGATTAGTTTAACTTCCTGTCTATTCTCCAGTATCTTGGGGAGTGATACAGATACAAATGTACATTGATTATGTTCTAAATAGACACAGAAACACCATGCAAGTCAACCCAGTATCATTTGACTGCTTGGCTTAATAAAAAGGCTAAATGGGGAAGATTATCACATTTAAAGAGGAATATGTCATGGTGGTGCAATGAGAATTATTGTGATGGAGAACAGTATTACTATAATTTGGGTGGCACAGCTGGTAGAGCTGCTGTCTCACAAGTGCCAGAGACCTGGGTTCGATCCTGATCTCGGATGCTGTCTGTGCAGAGTTTGTAAATTCTTTCTGTGAGTGCATGGGTTTTCTCCGGGTGCTCCAGTTTCCTCCCACATCCCAAAGATGTACAGATTTGTAGGTTAAATGGCTTCTGTTAATTGTAAAATGTCTGTCGTGTGTAGGATAGTGCTAGTGTATGGGGTAAACACTGATCGGCGAGGACTCGGTGGATTGAAGGGCCTGTTTCCACGCTGTATCTCTAAAGTAAATAATGCATAAGAATGAAGGAGAGAGTAGACACCACTCAGTCCATCGCAGGTGCTGATTTTCCATCATCAAAGCTATCTATAGCAGACACTGCCTCAAAATGGCATCCATGTCACTAGCTAATGGGTGGCATGGACTGGTGGGCCGAAGGGCTTGTTTCCATGCTGTATCTCCAAACTAAACTAAAGGTGGAATGGAATACTTTATTGTCACATGTGACAAGGCACAGTGAAAATCTTTCCTTGCACACCTTGGGTATGCAAAAGAAGGGTCTCGACCCGAAATGTCACCCATTCCTTCTCTCCCGAGATGCTGCCTGACCTGCTGAGTTACTCCAGCATTTTGTGAATAAATACCTTGGGTATGCAAATAATCGCCACACTGAAAGAGTTACAAAGTACCCCCGCCAGCTACTCCTTTGTCTCTCCCCTCCCCTCCCCCTTACCCATGCCAGATCCTCCATCGTTCTTCCCCCTCCTCCCCTCCCCCCCCCCCCACGGTGGTTCCCCCGCGCCCTCATGGACCGCTAACTGCGGGTCGAACAGCAAGGCTTCACCGCCGCCACGAAGCTCTGTCGGCCATGATGCCCCACTGCCACGCCGAAGCTCCACCACTGCCGCTGAGGCCCCATTGGCCCAGGCAGGATGCAAAGAGCAGAGGAAGCTTTTATAGGACGTGAATATTCTCTACGCAGAAATTGAAATATTTTCAGACACATTGATAGTGAACTTATAAAAATAGATACTTAATTGTTAAAACAGTTCAAGTGCATGTACGTGTGTCTCCTGTGCTTCCGATAAATATTTATCATCTGCAAAGATGTCAGCAAAAGTTGGGATGAGAATTTGCCTTTCCCCATTCATTGCATCATGTTACTCTACAGGAGCAGATTAGTCTGTGAGCCAGTTATTGCCTTATCTACTAAGTCAAATGGAATGGAGTTCTGTGTTGGAGAACAGTTTTTTAAAGTATAACTTTTTTTTTTAAGTAAAATGCTTCTGTTTTCTATTGATGTGCAAACCGGAGGTATATACTAAATTTTGAGTTGCCAACACATTACTTGTAATTAGAACACTCTAGAGTTAATTACAATATTCAATGAAATAATTACAGTGATATGGAGAAGTATTATTTACAACATGACTAGGCACTTTATCTGGGTGAATATTTATTGTACTTTACACATTGGGTTTCCCATGTATTGGAAGCCTGTGACAGTAATACAAAATCCTTATTTGTAAAAAATATTCACCATAATTTGGGCTAAAATATATGGTTGGTATTTTAGCATCTAGCAGAAATTTGCATTTATAATATATAGCAGAAAGAATTATGCGATCTTCTGCTAGAGTAGCGGTAACATTTTAACCCTTTTCTATCCTTTCTGCAGTGATCCGTACGCTAAAGTGTCTCTGTATGATCCAATAAAAGGAGAACTTGCCAGCGTTCAAACCAAAACCATTAAGAAGGTGGGTAGGTCTGAAATGTTTACATAACTGGAACATCATAGTGTTTAAAATAAGTGACCAAAATAATTTAAAAGCTGGTGCTAGTAAAGTTACAAATGTCAACGTTGCAGCCAATAATGTTGCTCATTGGATCAAACAGGTGGACTATGGTCAGTCATCCAATGTTCCTGGTATAAGCAGATGACAAGAGTAGAACGTCCTATCACATGCATTCGCACAGATGGTGCCCAATTCTATTTACATCAACCAAAAGACAAACATGTCTAAACAGCCCATTGAAATGATGTTGAACCAGAATCTTGCTCCCAGAAGTAACCTAGTTTTGTAAAGCGTGTTGTGTTACCTGATTCAAGATGGGCACGTTTCCCCGAGTCCTTGCTACTGATTAGCATTCCATATGTCCGGGCGGAGGATCCTGACAGTCCATTTCCCATCACAGATCCTGCCTGGACTGCTGAGTTCCTTTGTTTTTTGCTCCAGAGCCCAGCATCTGCAATTTCTTGTATCTCTCCATCTGTGGGGATCAGGTGAGGGCTGGATCTCCTGGGGTCAAATCAACAGCAGGCATTCAATAACCAGGCTGAAGACTGCTTCTCACACCTACGTTCCCTTTCCAAATAGTTGAACGGTCACCTACAAAATATTGGTGCTAAATTAAGGAATTTAAATTTAATTTAAAATTAAATGTTTTTTTTCCTACTTAAGGAATTTAAACTTTTCAGAAGATGTAGGGAAATTGTACATAAAAGTGATTAAAGGAAATAGTTTTAATTTAGTGTAATTTGACTACTTATTGAGTCACCATTTTTATGGATGGAGACTATTCGATGGCTCAGCGGTTCCCCATAAGTATGGTGCAGATTGTATTTGCGTGTAAGTTATTTAGGTGAACTTCGCAAGTGTTTAAGCCACTCAGATTTTACATCTCCTAATCAAAAATAAACTTTAGTCATTCTTAAACCCATTCCCATTCAGATGTGGTGGGAAAATGCTGAGTGTAGAACTAAAATTAAACCCCCATCCAAAGGCTGTTCCATTTTCCATTTGTTCAAATATGTCGACAAGGAGGCTAGTTTGCACTGACTACAGGAAATGTAAGCTTGGATCAAAAAGCTTTCTACCTCATTATTTATAATATCACTTGGATTTGGGCCCAACTTCTGCATGATCACCTATCTCTATCTTGCCAATGTACTAACTCTGTTTGATGCTTGCTGTGAATATCTTGCGATAAATGTCGACACGTTAGAGACTGTAGCTTGCACGAGTCATGGTTTGACTGCTAGAAGGAGCTTGCAATTCATTAAGGGCATGTCGTGGACATTCTTAAGGACAGCTGCTTGTTCCTTAGTTTTAAAAATTTATTGATATTAACCAAAGTTTGCAAGAAAACAATTACCTTGATTTTGTGAACATATGCGAGGACATTTTACTGAAACCAATTTTGATAATTGGAAATTAATGATTTTGTTTTGTGTATTTTCATTTATATTTGTGTATGCTTGCCTGTTTTTATTTGTATTAAATGTTCTTGCAATGGTGGCTGCCTGCACAAACTAGCCAGGGAATACTTTATCTTTCCATCCATGATGTGCCTCATTTTTACACCTCCCAGCTTGGCAGAGTAACTCTAACCTGCTATTATTCTGCTTTCACGATGATCGTGCAGCTTTGCTTTTCGATATAAACTGGACTTATGATCTTACAGTAAAAATTGAATTACTTGGGAAAAATAGTGGCAATAATGCTCTTTATCTTTTCACTGGAATGGAAACCGGTGACTTTGTGAACGATAATTAATTTTAAAAAAAAAGTCTTACTTCTCTAGTTCTGATGAAGGGTGCCAAGAAACTGTTAAACTGCGAGTTTATTTAGCTGGAAATGTTTAGATTTCTTTCTCTTTCAGCAGGAAGGATGTTGCTTGGCCTGCTGAGTCTTCTCAACATGTTCTATTTTTGCCATTAAAAACAAAAATAATGTTTTTGAATTGTTTGGGAACATGTGTGTTAAAAAAAAAAAAAGGATCAAATTCTCATGTTAAATGCTGCTGTTTCTTTCAGACTTTGGACCCTAAGTGGAATGAAGAATTTTTTTTCCGAGTGAGTACACTTCATTTGTTTCACTTTTGTACGTTAGAAATTTAAAGTACCAAAAATGGGTGTAACTGCCTGTTTGTGGATGGAGCAGAAGGAAGATAATTGCATGTTGGAGGGCCAAACTTAATTTGTTAGTTTGTTGGGTTGTTAGTCCTCCAAATATGAAGGTCTACACTTGCAAATGGTTACAGTTGTGCCACAAAATAATCTATTTATTTTTACAGGGCCATGTGCACATGTGGTGAGGGGGATAATGACAGAAATCAAGCAGTATCAGATCCCCTAACACAGGATTAGGGTATTTTAATTATATTGTTGAACCAGAATGTTTTCATAAACAATAGACAATAGGTGCAAGAGTAGGCCATTCGGCCCTTCGAGCCAGCACCACCATGCAATGTGATCATGGCTGATCATTCTCAATCAGTACCCCGTTCCTGCCTTCTCCCCATACCCCCTGACTCCGTTATCCTTAAGAGCTCTATCTAGCTCGCTCTTGAATGCATTCAGAGAATTGGCCTCCACTGCCTTCTGAGGCAGAGAATTCCACAGATTTACAACTCTGACTGAAAAGGTTTTTCCTCATCTCCGTTCTAAATGGCCTACCCCTTATTCGTAAACTGTGGCCCCTGGCTCTGGACTCCCTGAACATTGGGAACATGTTTCCTGCCTCTAACGTGTCCAACCCCTTAATAATCTTATATGTTTCGATAAGATCCCCTCTCATCCTTCTAAATTCCAGTATACAAGCCTAGTCGCTCCAGTCTTTCAACATATGACAGTCCCGCCATTCCGGGAATTAACCTAGTAAACCTACGCTGCACGCCCTCAATAGCAAGAATATCCTTCCTCACATTTGGAGACCAAAACTGCACACAGTACTCCAGATGCGGTCACACTAGGGCCCTGTACAACTGTAGAAGGACCTCTTTGCTCCTATACTCAACTCCTCTTGTTATGAAGGCCAACATTCCATTGGCTTTCTTCACTGCCTGCTGTACCTGCATGCTTCCTTTCAGTGACTGATGCACTAGGACACCCAGATCTCGTTGTACATCCCCTTTTCCTAACTTGACACCATTCAGATAATAATCTGCCTTCCTATTCTTACCACCAAAGTGGATAACCTCACACTTATCCACATTAAACTGCATCTGCCATGCATCATCTGTTTCATTGCTGTCGCTGTACTGAATATTGTGTTACTCTGAAGCTGAGCTTTGTCTGCTCTGTTGAACAGCATTTAACCATAGAATTCTAGAAGCAAAGCATTCATTAATTTAATTCTATTTGGCCTTGCAATTTAGTCCTCATTCTAAACTGTGAGCAATTAAAATTGAGTTAATAATAGCCATTAATTTACTACTTTGGTTAATGCTGGATTGTAATTCAGAAGAGGAAACGTAATCTCCCATTTACTTTACTTTAGAGATACACTGCAGAAACAGGCCCTTCGGCCCACCGAGTCCGTGCCGACCTGTGATCACCCATACACTAGCATTATCCTACACACGAGGGACAATTTTACCCAAGCCAATTTGCCTACAAACTTGCACGTCTTTGGAGTGTGGGAGGAAACTGGAGCACCCGGAGAAACTCCATGTGGTCACAGGGAGAACGTACGAATTCTGTACAGACAGTATCCACAGTCAGGATCGAACGCGGGTCCCTGCCACTGCGAGGCAGCAACTCCACCGCTGTTTCTTCCACTACTCTTCTCTTCTCCTCTCCCAATACACCCCCTTCCAGCTGTATCCCTCCCTCTGGCTTTACATTTCAGTCCTCTTCTCTCTGTATCTGACACCCTTTTGTCTCCTTTCCATCTCTAGTCTTTGCCACTTACTCCACCCCCTATTGTCTATTGTCTATCTATTTAGAAGGATGCGAGGGGACCTTATCGAAACGTATAAGATTATTAAGGGGTTGGACACATTAGAGGCAGGAAACATGTTCCCAATGTTGGGGGAGTCCAGAACCAGGGGCCACAGTTTAAGAATAAGGGGTAGGCCATTTAGAACAGAGATGAGGAAAAACTTTTTCAGTCAAAGAGTTGTGAATCTGTGGAATTCTCTGCCTCAGAGGGCAGTGGAGGCCAATTCTCTGAATACATTCAAGAGAGAGCTAGATAGAGCTCTTAAGGATAGCGGAGTCAGGGGGTATGGGGAGAAAGCAGGAACGGGGTACTGATTGAGAATGATCAGCCATGATCACATTGAATGGCGGTGCTGGCTCGAAGGGCCAAATGGCCTCCTCCTGCACCTATTGTCTATTGTCTATTTCATAAAGATGTGAGGTAAGGATAGAAGAGTTGTGAATTGTGAAGCCAGAGGAAGGAATGGAAGAGGGAGGGTCGAAATGGATGTGAGTTCAGATGGCGAACAGGGAAAAAGGGAGGGTGGGGGGAGAGTAAAAGAGTGTGGGGAGGGGGGTGGGGGTGGTGAGGCGAGGTACCCAATTCATTATTCATACCATTGGGCTGTAGCTGCCCAAACTCAATATGAGATGCTGTTTCCCCAGTTTGTGTGATGTTACTGGATGTGGTTCCAGAGAGTAAGCCAAGCTGAGACAAACAGATACCAGTGGGGGGGGGGGATCTATGAAACATGGGTCATCGTTTCACAAAGTTTAGAAAAGCAATAGCAGAGGAGAGAGACCACTTCAGAATCACAGTAGTTAATTGGGAAAGGACCAGTTTTATTAGTACGAGAACAGACCTGGTCATGGTAAGTTGAAATCAAAGCTTGACAGGCAAAACGTTAATTGAACAATGGAGAAACAAGAGACTGCAGATGATGGAATTGTAAGTAAAAATACAATGTTGGAGGAACTCAGTACGCAGACAGCATCTGTGGAGGGAAATGGACAGACTTTAATTGGAGGCCTTGAAAGGTAAAGATGTTTTGCCTTCAGTCTAGGTGTATTCCCTTGAGGGGAAGTGCGCCTTCAGGTTGAACAGCTGCAGTCCTTCCGGAGTTGGTACTTGTGCTGTACTCTGTGGAGTTCTGGGATGTAGACCTGTGATAGAGGGCCAGCAATATATTTCCAGATCACAATGGTGGGCAGTTTGGAGGAGAACCGGTTGCTAGTGGTGGCGGCCCTGTGGGCTCGTGTTGCTTGGAGGGCAAGGTTGTGAAGAGCTGTGGGAGTAGACAATGTAAAGTGGAGATGGTACCCACTGCCACCACCATGGTTGGAATGAGTGAATATTTAGGATAGAAAAATAGAAACATAGAAAATAGGTACAGGAGGAGGTCATTCGGCCCTTCAAGCCAGCACCACCATTCATTGTGATCATGGCTGATCGTCCACAATCAATAACCCATGCCTGCCTTCTCCCCATATCCCTTGATTCCACTAACCCCTAGAGCTCTATCTAACTCTCTCTTAAATCTATCCAGTGATTTGGCTTCCACTGCCCTCTGTGGCAGAGAATTCCACAAATTCACAACTCTCTGGGTGAAAAAGTTCCTTCCCACCTCAGTTTTAAATGGCTTCCCCTTTATTCTGAGACTGTGGCCTCTGGTTCTGGACTCGCCCAACATTGGGAACATTTTTCCTGCATCTTGCTTGTCCAGTCTTTTTATAATTTTATATGTTTCTATAAGATCCCCTCTTATCCTTCTAAACTCCAGGATGATTGATGGTGTGTCAGTCAAGTAGGCTGTGGTTTATCCAGACAAGTAGAGAATACTCCATTGTATTCCTGGGTCCTGTAGATATCCTTGGAGTATCAGCTGTGAGGCCTCTATGCTCGCGCAAGATATTTATTGCCCAGTTAAGAATATTGATGACACGGAACACAGTGGTGATAAAACCATTGAATGCCAATAATGATTCAACTGTCTTGTTTTAGATGGTCAGTGTCTGCCATTTACAAACAAATGCTTGAAAATTATTTTGATTTTTATGAGCAATGTGATGATCAGGGTGAGAGGCTTTAAGTTATGTGGATACACTGGAGAAACTGGAATTGTCTTATTGAAATAAAAATAGTGCAAAGAGATTTGGTAGAGATATCGAAAACTATGAACTGCTAGATGTTGTGAAGCAGTTCTCCTTGACATGAACCAGGGCATGTAAAATAAAAATGATGGACAAAAGAACCAAAAATGAAACAAGGGAAAACATTATTTGCATGGTGCACATCGAGCAAAGGGTGCAGTTGAATCTGCTTCCACTACTATCCCGGGAGGAAAAAAGCAGAGCTAAACCACATGGCCACTCAAGCCTGGTGCATCATTTACCAAGATCACATTTATCTGATTGCTGGCCTCAACTCTGTTTTCCTGCCTGGTCCATAAAATGGTTGATCCCCTTGCAGTCCAATAATCTTTCTCATCTTAAAATGTAGTTAACAAACAGTTTGGCATCCACAGTTCTTTTTATAAAGAATTCCAAATATTCAGTCCTCTGAAAGAACGCATTCCTCCCTGTTATCAATCTGTGCTATTCATACATCGCCTGGCAAAAGGGGTGTCTGACTGCCCCTTCTAGAGTTTTGAAAATGCTACAAATCTTGAGCACTGCTCAAAGGAAATTTTGCACTATTGAACACTATTGAATAAATGCAAACAATAGTACAGTATATGTAGTATATAACTGAGCTATTGTTTTTTTGCAAATATGAAAACTGTTTTGGGATCATCCAGTTGATCATTGACTGAATGTATTCAGTAATGTTTTTAATTGGGTATTTGTGCATTGAACCAACTAGTAAGACTGTACTTGAAATGGTGCACATAATCTTCAGAGCTCCTTCATCAATATGACCTGTCTGGGGCAAACAGTTGCAATTAGTTTTTGGCCTTGGAATTGTAGTTTCACAAAAATTGTGTTGTTGTTTTTAATGAAATAACTAAAGGAGGTGTGAATAATTGATATGAGTTGTGGTCATATTTTTGCAAATGCATTCACATTCCGATTGCGAGCTGGACTAAACCTCAAAATACAGATCTGAGATCTGTTCTTGGCAACGTGAGCAACAGTCCGTCCAGGCTGATGAATTACAACTTTTATAACAATCTAAAGGAGAATCGAGTCCAGTGCCACTGAATCAATTGTATGTCATAACATCATAACAATACCTAATTGTCCAAATAGTCACATTGGGTCAACAGTGATTCCCTATTAACCTATGCACCTGGTAATATTAGACACCAAGACTTCAATCTGAACACAGAACTGTTGCTGTCAAATACATGCATGAGTATCTTGTACAGAGGGGGAAAAAATGAACAGACGGGTGGGAAAGAAACGAGAGAAAAGATTTGTCTTGCAACCTTGAGGAGTACCAAAACGTTACAAAGCAGTGATTCTCTTTTAAATTGAAACGTTTGCTTCTGCTCACGCACAGAGAGACAGGATACGAAGTGAATCGAACTCAGTGGATGCATTTTTCAGAGAAAGTCCACATGCACTTTGGTGCAGCTTCCACCCCTTCTCCACAGCATAACAATTATACCGGCTTGTTTTTTAGACTCGTGTTAACACATTAATTTAAAATTATATTAGGGAAATCTTGAGCGATCCAAGTTTTGAGGATTTTCATATTGAAGTATGCAATGTTTTTGTTTCCTGGAGATTGCATTGGAAGAAAGACTTCTGTTTTGGAGAATTTTCTACACCTTGAAATATAGCTATGGTAAATATTTTTTGAATTGTTAAAGTAATTTAGTGTAATTTCTTTCACTGGTGCTATTATGTTTATTCATCATTGAATATTTATTGAATTTGCCGTTGAATAAAAGGAGTGTTCCATAGGGGCTCTGTTACTTCTAAGTACTTTACATTGGATGTGAAAATCCAGTTGCGTTTGTAACTTAAGTTTAACGCATCAATAATTTTCAAGTTTGTTGGCCACTGTCTCAGATTGCTTAACATGCTGCATAAGTGACATGTTTTGTGTATGCAAAATCCAGTCATACTGCTTTACTGCGGGGAAAAAGGAGCTATTACTAAATTCTAGTCAGGGAATCAGAAAAATGCAAGGTAATTTAGTTTAGTTTTCATTTAGTTTAGAGAGACAGCTTGGACAAATGGCCCTTCGGCCCACCGAGACTGCACTGACCAGCAATCATCGGTACACTAGTTTTATCCTACATACTAGGGACAATTTACATAAGCCAATTAACCTACAAACCTGTACGTCTTTGGAGTGTGAGAGGAAACCGGAGCACCCGGAGAAAACTCACGCAGTCGCAAGGAGAATGTACAAAGAGGTCACAGCCTCAGAATTAAAGGATGTACCTTTATGAAGGAGATGAGGAAGAATTTCTTTAGTCGGTGGTGAATCTGTGGAATTCTTTGCCACAGAAGTCTGTGGAGGCCAAGTCAATGGATATTTTAAAAGTCGAGATGGATAGATTCTTGATTAGTACGGGTGTCAGTGGTTATGGGAAGAAGGCAGGAGAATGGGGTTAGGAGGGAGATTGTCATTCAATCAGTCATGGTTGAATGGTGGAGGAGATTTGAAGGGCCGAATCGACTAATTCTGCTTCTATCACTTATGACAAGGATGTTAATGGTCTGAAGCAATTCAGAGCATATTTACTGGACTAATGGCTGGAATGGGTGAGTTGAATATGAGGATAAATTGGACTGGTCAGGCTTGTGTCTGCTGGAGTTTAGAAAAGCCAGAGTCCTTACTTAAAATAAATAAATTCCTGAGAGATCCTGATAGGTGGATGTGGACAGGATGTTTTCTCTTGGAGAAACAAGGACAAGAAGTCACTGCTAAAATATAAAGGGTCACCTATTTAAAAGGGATGAGGCAATGTTTTTTTTCTCAGTTGCTTATGAATCCTTGGAGTGATGGAACAGAATATTTCCCAGAGTTAAAAACAACATTGCAGTTTTCAACAATCAGTTTGATTGTTTTCAAAGAAGAGGTAGAAAATACTGATGGTAGCAGGTTTGGATTATTTCTATCCTGATCTTGTTTTACCGGGCAGGTGTGAAACAATGCGTCTGTTCACAGCCTGGCCCTCTGCAGTATCAGGTTGTTGTAAATCCTTGTCAAATCTCTCAGAATTATTGGCATTGGCAGGCCACCTCAAAAAGCTCGTGATATCTACCTTTGCCATTTGTGGAAACGCTACCAAGAATTTCTATGCAGAAGACATCCTGATTATCACAACTGAGGTGATAATCACAACCAGCCTCCACATCCAACATTCTCTGACATTTCAGCTAACTTCAATTTATTCTTACCCTTTATTCAAAAACTGGTGACCCGAATATGCTTGCTAATTAACCTCGCCTTTCTTGTTACTCAAATTTTCTTGGTTCCTTTTGTTAATTCATACCTTTATGCCTCTTCTATCCTAGCCTTTCCGCAAACTGACATCTCTTATTTCTCTGGCCTCTTGCTTTTGCACACAGGTTCTGCTTGCTTGCCCCAAATGTTGACCTCTTCAGGGGCAATAACTGCTTGATGTTATCATTTAGTTTAGAGATACAGCGCAGACACAGGCCCTTCGGCCCACCGGGTCCGTGCCAACCAGCGATCCCTGCATATTAACACTATCCAACACCCACTAGGGACAATTTTACCAAGCCAATTAACCTATAAACCTGTACGTCTTTGGAGTGTGGGAGGAAACGAAGATCTCGGAGAAAACCCATGCAGGACACGGGGAGAACATACAAACTCCGTACAAACGGCACCCATAGTCAGGATCGAACCCTGAGTCTCCAGTGCTGCATTTGCTGTAAGGCAGCAACTCTACCGCTGCGCCACCGTGACCCATAAATTTAGATAATCTTTAAAATTTCATGTGATGTGAAATAAAACATAGAAGATGTACCCACGTAAGAAGAATGCCTTTTGTAAAATGTAATTTTCCTTTATTACATTATTGAATACATTTAAAGCATTATTTGCTGTAAAGCTTAGGTTTTAAGGTGAGAGGGGCAACATTTAATAGGGTCCCGAGGGCCAACCTTTTGACTCAGAGGGTGGTGGGTATATGGAACGAGCTGTCATTGGAGGCAATAGAGGCAGATGCTATAACTGCATTTAAAAGACACTTGGACAGCAAGATGGATGGGAAACGTTTGGAGAGAAGTGGAACAAATTTAGATGGGACATCTTGGTCAGCATGGATGAGTTGGGCCTGTTTCCACACTCTGACATCCAGAGTTTTTCATTAGGTGCTCAATAAAATGAAGTTTCTTTAAGTGGCAGAATTCAAATGGTGATGGAGATTGCTGAGAGTGGGTTTCTGTTAAGTTTCTAGAATGGTGTTCTGTTCAGATGGCTGGCCATGGCATTGATACTGTATTTAGTTAGGTACACATAGGAAAAGGCAATTTTTGAACAACTTGTTCATTGACTCTAATTATGATTCATAAAAGAGCTGGAGACAGTTTTCTGGAAAGTACAATTTGCTCGGTATGTCTGCATTAATTTGAAAATATTGGGCAATGTGAAGTAGGCAAAAAGACATAAAACCCAAAGAAAAACAGATAAAATTAATGGATTGTTGAAGGTTTGCATTTCACCATTTTAAAACTTGGATCCATCATTTTACTGTAAGGAAACATTCAAAAGCTGAAGTCATGAGGTTTAAAACCATCCATAACAATTACAGGTTGAAATGTGCATGACATAATCATTGGTTTTGTTGTTTTAGGACATGAATAAAGTGCACATTGAAATATCTGTGTGTTTGAAGTAATATCCCCTCTCATTCTCCTGAGGACGTATTGTTCTAAAGAGAGACAAGGAACTGGAAATGCTGGAATCTTGAGCACAAGTGCTGGGGGAATGCACAATGTTTTGGGTCTGGACTCTGAGAGTCGTACAGCATGGAAACAGGCCCTTCACCCCTGATTGTAGGAGGGGGGGCGGGATGAAACCTGTGAAGGGGTTTTCATTGGCAGACGGGTGGAGTAAGTGACAGAGGTGAAAAGAAGACAAAAGGGTGTCAGATAAAGAGAGACAATGAAATGTAAATCCAAAGGAGGGGTAGTGGGTGGAAGGGGACAGAGGAGAGATGTGGTCTAATATGTAAATCAAGATTCCTTGATAATAGGAGTGAAACATTGGCGATCATTGAATGGCAATTGGATACAAGATTCTTTTAACAAATCAAGATAATTGATTTGTGTAGAGAATTATTTCAATCATTTTTTTACTTAGACTTTTCCCCTCTATATTTATAGTTGCAGATTTGAGGCCAATGTTGTTTGTTTAAAGAGGCAAATAGTGAAAGAATAGGCATGATATTTGAGGGTTAGATCAAAGGAATTAGATTAAATAGGATTAGACAAAGAATAGGATATTTGTTTTGCTCCAAACATAAAGGAGGTGCCTTCCTTATGGTTAGTTTAATGTTACTTGGCAAGACTGGAGAATGTTGTTCTCTGTATTTCACTTTGCATTTGACCCAGGAGGACAACATGTTGATGCTGGGAAGGAATTCTCATCCTTCATCTTTGAGCATAACGGTTGAAAAAACACAGGATCTTGAAGACTTTTCAACCACCCTTTTCATTCCAACTTCTAACCAGTTTGTACTTCAAAATATTTGGAATTATGGACTGATGCCCTTTTGGCATAAGGGATTAAGCTTCTCTCTCCCACTCTCTCTCTATCTCTATCTCTCCCTCTCTCTATCTCTCCCTCTCTCTATCTCTCCCTCTCTCTATCTCCCCCTCTCTCTCTATCTCCCTCCCTCTATCTCCCTCTCTCTCTGTCTCCCTCTCTGTCTCCCTCTCTCCGTCTCCCCCTCTCTCCGTCTCCCCCTCTCTCCGTCTCTCCGTCTCCCCCTCTCTCCGTCTCCCCCTCTCTCCGTCTCCCCCTCTCTCCGTCTCCCCCTCTCTCCGTCTCCCCCTCTCTCCGTCTCCCCCTCTCTCCGTCTCCCCTCTCTCCATCTCCCCCTCTCTCCGTCCCCCCCTCTCTCCGTCCCCCTCTCTCCGTCCCCCCTCTCTCGGTCTCCCCCTCTCTCGGTCTCCCCCTCTCTCGGTCTCCCCCTCTCTCGGTCTCCCCCTCTCTCGCTCCCCCTCTCTCGGTCTCCCCCTCTCTCGGTCTCCCCCTCTCTCGGTCTCCCCCTCTCTCGGTCTCCCCCTCTCTCGGTCTCCCCCTCTCTCTGTCTCCCCCTCTCTCTGTCTCCCCCTCTCTCTGTCTCCCCCTCTCTCTGTCTCCCCCTCTCTCTGTCTCCCCCTCTCTCTGTCTCCCCCTCTCTCTGTCTCCCCCTCTCTCTCTGTCTCCCCCTCTCTCTCTGTCTCCCCCTCTCTCTCTGTCTCCCCCTCTCTCTCTGTCTCCCCCTCTCTCTCTGTCTCCCCCTCTCTCTCTCTGTCTCCCCCTCTCTCTCTGTCTCTCTCTCTGTCTCCCCCTCTCTCTCTGACTCTCTCTCTCTCTCTCTCTCTCTCTCTCTCTCTCTCTCTCTCTCTCTCTCTCTCTCTCTCTCTCTCTCTCTCTCTCTCTCTCTCTCTCTCTCTCTCTCTCTCTCTCCTCCCCCCCCCCCCCTCTCTCCCTCTCTGCCTCTCTGTCTCTCTGTCTCTCCCTGCTCTCTGTCTCCCTCCCTCCCTCCCTGTCTCTCTGTCTTGCTCCCTCTCTGCCTCTGTCTCCCTCCATCGGCATGTAATGTTTCCAGCATTTAAAAAAAAAACAACAGATTTTCAGCATCTGCAGTGTTTTGCTTTTGGATGTTTGTTTGAACTCTGGGAATAGTCTCTTATTTCGACACGATGGCAAGCCGTTTGTGTGTTGATCTATTTTTCTGAAGCATGTAAACTTTCCACTGTACAAATTTGAACTAGTGGAAACTTTGGGCTCAAAATTCCAGCAGACTGGAACAAAATAGGTTGGCATGATGTGTTGCAGTAACTTGCCTAGCGGGCCAATGCAGATGGATATTGAATTTAATGCGCTGTGTATTTTCAGATCGGTGGCTTGCTTGGGCTACTTTGGATTTTATTTGAAGATTAATTAGCAAAAATTGAAAGGAGGGAAATTTGTTCTGATGTTTAATAGAACAAGGTTTGCACAAAATGTAATATTGTTACATTAATTACAGTGGAAGTGCAGCAAACAGAGTTTTTGAAATGCTAGTGCTCATAAATGAACAATAGTGCATTCTAAGACTGGATTGTGTGCCACAAATACAGATTTATTTTGTGTACTCCATACAGTGTTAAACATTCAGCTTCACAATTTAAAAGTAATCCCTTGCCAAGGCAGTCCCAAAGTGTGTGAGGATGGAATTCTCTGACCAAGCATGTTCCAAAAATGCCCTATGGTATGGCTGTTTTTAAAGGGCCATCGTTAATGCTAAAAGTTTCATAATCTTAATTCTGATTGAAGGATTTTTGTGAAAGGAAGAAATCGTTTTTCAATAACTCTCTGCCAGAAATTGCACCTTACAATTAAAGTAATAAAAAGATTTGTTATAGTATGGGGAATAAATTAAGTGTCTCATGGAAAAGCCTAATTAGAAAAAAATGAAACTTGAAACAATAAAACTATTTTATATTAAGGAGTTTTATTTGGTATTATGAGAATTCAAAGTTTTGTTTTCATCATTGCTAAAATCTGAAAGATTTTAATTCTAGGTTTTAAATTTTTTTTTAAATCAGCAAGGCATTTATTTCCTTTTTATGTGTTCAGGTTGATGTGTTGAAATTAATTGTAAGATTTTATTTATGGCCATAATGTAGGAATAGGAATACTTTATTGTCACATGTGACTAGGCACAGTGAGATTCTTTGTTTGCTTACGCAATGAACAGCAGCCACCTACAGCGCTGACAAAGTTACACAGCACGCCAGCTCCCCATTTTATCTTCCCCCCCCCCAACAGTTCCCCCACGTCGGGTCCCCTTTGTCCCCCGCCCACCCCCAAACATTTTTGTCCATTGTTCTCCCCCTCCTCCCACACGACGCCCCCCTACACCCCAACGTCGGGTCCTCCATTGTTCTCCCCCTTCACGGTGGTCTTCCACGCTCTCATCGACCGCGTGTCAGCCCGCGAGGCATCGCCGCCGTCGCGAGGCTTCACCGCTGTCAATGCCCCACTTCATGCCCCTTTGGTGCCAACCCGGACCCCAGCCGCGGGCTCCGTCGGCCGCTTCGCCCGACCCAGGCTTCTACCCGCGGGGCTCCGGCTGGGCCCCGACCCAGTCTTCTACGCTGCGATCCGGGAGGCATCGAGACCGCGGCGCCCAATAAAGGCCTCTGGCCTCGTTCCCAGTCCACAGCCACGGCCCTTCAGGAAGCCTTCTATTGGTTTCATCATCCAGAATCTAACTTGTGCACAAGCAGAGCACATTACATATTTTAACATGTTTCAATTTATGGATGAATTACGCCCTAAGTTAATCATTCTAATTTTCTTTCTCCCATTTTAACTGGTCTGTTCTGAATAATTTTGAATAATTAATGACAAATATCTTACATTGTCATTGGAAAAGTGCTGGAACCCATTATTAAGGAGCTAATTGCAGGACATTTAAAAATCAATCGAACAGAATTAATGTGGTTTTGTGAAAAGAAGTGCTTGACGAATTTGCTAGAGAATGAGTATGTAACGTACGAGGGTCGTGTGTAGTTGGATTTCCATATGGATTTTTTAAAGATATCTCACAAATAATTACTGTACAGGAGAACATGGAGCTGTGGGTAATATATTAACATGGATCAGGTTTTGGCGAAATAGTCAGAATAAATAAGACATTTGTCTAGCAATAACCTCTGGGATGTTCCAAGCCAATCAGCAAATTGTGTGGAGGACACAATGGGCGTGCAAAGAATAAAGATAGCTCAAGGAAGTCTTGGAGTAACAGCAGTCTTTTATGTCCATGTCCATGCTGACCCATTTGCCTATCTACACTAATCCCATTGGCCCACAGAGAAGGTTCGCCAAGTTGATTTCTATGATGAAGGAATCTTTGATCATGTAGGTATACACTGTAAATGGCTCGATTGTAATCATGTATTGTCTTTCCACTGACTGGTTAGCACGCAACAAAAGCTTTTCACTGTACCTCTCCACACCTGACAATAAACTAAACTGAATATATGCACGAGGGAAGTTTGAGCTGGGTGGACCCCTTCTCATTGGCATTGAGTAGAATGAGAGGTGATTACGTTGAACCCTGTGTTAAAGTTGCACAGACTCTTCATAAGATGGATATTGACAGGCTACTCTCTATCATGGATATATTTAGAAAGGGAGAGCACAATTTCATACAAAGGGGTTGCCTTAAGATGGAGACGAGCATTTTCATCTGAGGGTTGGGAACCTCTACCTCAGAAAGCTATGGAGGCATTGAGATAGAGATTTATGGACATTTAAACAACAAAGCAGTTGAGGGTAATGGGCAGAAAGCAGGAAAATGGTGTTGTGGCAAAAATTGGATCAGCCATTATCACGTCGATTGGTGGAGCAAGTTCAATGGGCTTGTTGGCCTCCCACCACTCCTTTTTCTTGTGTTGCTTTATTCTTGCATAAACTGTCATCACAAGTTGGGTGGCATGGTGGCACAGCGGTAGAGTTGCTGCCTTACAGCGCCGGAGACCTGGGTTCGAACCCGTCTATGGGTGTTGTCTGTGCGGAGTTTGCGCATTCTCCCCTTGACCTGCGTGGGTTTTCTCCGAGATCTTCGGTTTCCTTCCACATTCCAAAGGCGTACAAGTTTGTAGGTTAATTGGCTTGGTGTAAATGTAAAATTGTCCCGCGTGTGTGTAGGATAGTGTTAGTGTGTGGGGATCGCTGGTCGGCACAGACTCTGTGGGCCAAAGGGCCGGTTTCCGCGCTGTATCTCTAAACTCAACTAAACTAAGTTAATGCCTTTCCTATTTGTTGATGGCAAGTATCTGGTTTCACCATCCACCCAGATGCACTGTTCTTGGAGCATTCAGAGCCCTTCTATTTGCAAGGTGTTTTTTTATGGTTGGGCATGGGGGTAGTAGTTGCTGGGAAATGGTTCATAGAAAAATGGAAAAGGCATGAATCTGGAAAGGAAGCCACCAGACCAGTGAGGTCCTGCACCTCAGCGGTGTTTACTTTACTATAATCTGGTTGAGCAGATCACAATGATCCTGATGGCCAGGGCCTTGTCTTGTTCCTTTGATGAAAGTTTCATATCTTGACCCAGAGACCTCCCACAGGGCTTGGGTCCTTGATATCTAGGCTGGTTCAGGAGTGTTCCTTCTGAGAAAGTTGTGCTTCATCCAACATTGGAAAAGCTGCCCTTGGATCTTCTGGGAGAGAAGTGGTTGCAGTCCAAAGCTAGGAGAGTTCTGGAATTGAAAACTGCTGTAAAAGACATTGCTGCAGAAGGATAACAGGATCAACTCTGTCTCAATGGTTCAATGGTTCTTTATTATCACATGTACCAAGTTACAGTGAAATTCCTTTTTTGTATACAGATTAGTGAGATTACTACTAATGAATTACTAAGTGAACTACCTCGGACTATCCTTGATCAGACTTTGCTGGCTTTACCTTGCACTAAACGTTATTCCCTTATGATGTATCTATACATTGTAAATGGCTTGATTGTAATCGTGTATTGTCTTTCTGTTGACTGGTTAGCACGCAACAAAAGCTTTTCACTGTACCTCGGTACACGTGGTAATAAAATTAAACTGAGATTATTGCTATACACAAATACAGTCCCCGATTAATTATAGAATGCATTGAATCCATATGCAAGGATCACCAGGTTTTGACGCCATTTTCAAAGTCACAGCAGCAGCTGCCCATAAAGACCCTTTGCAACCATCGTCTCCATCCGATTCCTTCAGCCAACCAACGGATGTTTTGATATCTGCATTTCTGTATAATCACAATTTTTTTTCATCAGAGTCCCCTCTTGCATCTTAAAATGTCGTGTCTGATTGTGAGATTAGAATTGGACTAAAGAAAGGGCTTTCCATTTGTGAATGCGATTTCTTGCGTCTGAGCCTTTATTCACTGTTTGTTCGCTGTTTGTAATTATTTTATCCCTTCTCTCAATGGCAATCAGTATTCAAGGAATGTGATTCCATGCAAGGCTGTTTTTCATAAGTGAACCTCGACCGTAAACGCCAGCAGACTATGTGTACATGGGGAGATATTATGGATAAGCCCAGTTCTGTTCTCATGTGAGATGCAATCATATGCATATTGTGAAAGTAAAGCACTAGCTGGAACCCTTCTGCAGCTTTGGCTGAGATCAGTTTGAGGTCTCAATGTGGGACCATTTTCGCCTGTTGCATTGATCTTATGTGTCGGATGGAACTGCAAATGCTGACTTAAACCGAAGAGATTATCCTTAGAGGTATCAGTGGAGCACCATTCCATTTACCATCATGTCCCACCAACTGCTTTTTACCATGAAACAACTGCCAAACGAGCCAGTCCTTGTTCTGCAGATATCTTCCAGGTGGGAATAATCTTAAGGCATGTATCAGATTTGCCAAGCTGCCAAAGAGGGCTTGTTTCAAAAAGCAGGAGTACGTGCGGCTTGAAAGTAGAACAATTCAGGATTATTTACTCTGAGCCAGCGGTCATATCATTTGAGCCCCACTTGTTAGTAGCTGATGGCATTTAACTAATGTGAAAGCAGCTTGAAATTTGTCTATGCAGAAACAAGGAACTGCAGATGCTAGTTTGCAAAATAAACCTCAGAGGGCTGGAGTAACTCAGCAGGTCAGGCAGCATCTCAGGAGAACATGGAGAGGCGATGGTTTGGGTCAGGACCCGACTTCAGACCTAGTTAAACTCGTCTATATTCCTCTTGCTGCTATAGATTCATTAAAATAATGAATAGAAGGGGAATCTGTTAGGAAAAATATATTTGGATGCATTGTGGTGAAGGCTGCTGGGATGTAAGGTATCTCCTTGGGGAAGGACAGCAATTTTGGGGTTTATTCTCAGGATTGTGCAGGATGAAAATATGATTTCAATAAAGCCTGCAAGGTTCTGAGAGGTTTTGGCCAGGTGGATGCATTGAGATTTTTGTTGTACATCAACGAGGAGTAGCTTTTTAGGAACTGAGTATATCTTGTGATTTAGCATTACCGGTCACACCGCAGTTTAGTTGTAAGTTGCTACTTTCAATAAAAGTTTCAACAGGAAAGAACTCTCAAATCCGAAATAAGCATCAAGTCTGGGGTGTTGAGTAAAAAAAAAACTGCAGGAGGAACCCAGTGGAGCTCAGCTGAGATCCTCTGCTTTTTAACTCAGGATTTTGGGATCTGCAAGTTTGGGATCTGCAAGTTTGGGAAGTTGCCGCTTGGGGGCATGACAGGAGTGAAACGGAGAGCAGGGTTACCCATGTAGAACAGCGATGCTGGCAAGCAGAGGGTGTATTCAATGTGTTGACAAGCTCCATAGTTGCAAGGGAATTTCGATGTATGCCTCGCAACATGTAGAATGAGCAGAAATGCTCCTGAGGGGAAAGGTTATTGTGTAGGTCCCAGGGAGGATGTAGAACTTGGAAATCCCATGATGTGTGGGAAATGGAAGCATTATTTTTGGAAATGGGACAGATGACTTTCTAGAGAATATTCAGCACACAACAAGGTTGTGCAGCTTGTCTAATTCATAATGACTCTGTACAGAGGCAATCAAGTTAGTCAACACCTCTGTCCCACACATTCTTTTTTTGTAGATACTTAATCCACCTTATTTTTGAATGATTCAGTTGACTCTGCTTCTACTATTACCCCAGCAGTTTATTCCACACCTGAACAAGGTCCCACATAGGAGATTAGTGGGCAAAATTAGAGCACATGGTATTGGGGATAGGGTACTGACATGGATAGAAAATTGGTTGACAGACAGAAAGCAAAGAGTGGGGATAAATGGGTCCCTTTCGGAATGGCAGGCAGTGACCAGTGGGGTACCGCAAGGTTCGGTGCTGGGACCCCAGCTATTTACGATATACATTAATGACTTAGATGAAGGGATTAAAAGTACCATTGGCAAATTTGCAGATGATACTAAGCTGGGGGGTAGTGTGAATTGCGAGGAAGATGCAATAAGGCTGCAGGGTGACTTGGACAGGTTGTGTGAGTGGGCGGATACATGGCAGATGCAGTTTAATGTAGATAAGTGTGAGGTTATTCACTTTGGAAATAAGAATAGAAAGGCAGATTATTATCTGAATGGTGTCAAGTTAGGAAGAGGGGATGTTCAACGAGATCTGGGTGTCCTAGTGCATCAGTCACTAAAAGGAAGCATGCAGGTACAGCAGGCAGTGAAGAAAGCCAATGGAATGTTGGCCTTCATAACAAGAGGAGTTGAGTATAGGAGCAAAGAGGTCCTTCTACAGTTGTACCGGGCCCTGGTGAGACCGCACCTGGAGTACTGTGTGCAGTTTTGGTCTCCAAATTTGAGGAAGGATATTCTTGCTATTGAGGGCATGCAGCGTAGGTTCACTAGGTTAATTCCCGGAATGGCGGGACTGTCGTATGTTGAAAGGCTGGAGCAATTAGGCTTGTATACACTGGAATTTAGGAGGATGAGGGGGGATCTTATTGAAACATATAAGATAATTAGGGGATTGGACACATTAGAGGCAGGAAACATGTTCCCAATATTGGGGGAGTCCAGAACAAGGGGGCACAGTTTAAGAATAAGGGGTAGGCCATTTAGAACGGTGATGAGGAAGAAAGTTTTCAGTCAGAGAGTGGTGAAGGTGTGGAATTCTCTGCCTCAGAAGGCAGTGGAGGCCAGTTCGTTGGATGCTTTCAAGAGAGAGCTGGATAGAGCTCTTAAGGATAGCGGAGTGAGGGGGTATGGGGAGAAGGCAGGAACGGGGTACTAATTGAGAGTGATCAGCGATGATCGCATTGAATGGCGGTGCTGGCTCGAAGGGCTGAATGGCCTACTCCTGCACCTATTGTCTATTGTCTATTGTCTATTGAACAATTTGCTTTGTTTTGAAATGTTATCCCAGTTCTTTTGCCAAACACCTTCATTCAGTATTCCCATAATAGGGAACAGATTATCTCTTCCTACCCTGTTTATATCCTTAATTACAAATATCTCTCTCTAATCACCTTACAACCTTGGTTCCAAGGAGAATCACTGGCTTTAAAGTAGGCAGGAATGGATTCCAAATGTTTCTGGATTGAAGGTGGTCAGGAAAGGAAGGGTAATGGTAGTATTGATTAGGGAGAATACTACAATGTTGAGAGAGGGATCATGCCTCAGAAGATAACTATTGGATTTTTTAAAAACCAGCAAATGTGCATATTTGGTTATTCAATATGTCTCCAAAGGATGGAAAGGATATTAGAAACATAGAAACATAGAAAATAGGTGCAGGAGTAGGCCATTCGGCCCTTCGAGCCAGCACCGCCATTCAATATGATCATGGCTGATCATCCAAAATCAGTACCCCGTTCCTGCTTTTTCCCCCATATCCCTTGATTCTGTTAGCCCTCAGAGCTAAATCTAACTCTCTCTTGAAAACATCCAGTGAATTGGCCTCCACTGCTTTCTGTGGCAGAGAATTCCACAGATTCACAACTCTCTGCGTGAAAAAGTTTTTCCTCAATTCAGTCCTAAATGGCCTACCCCTTATTCTTAAACTGTGACTCCCCAAAATCTGGACTCCCCCAACTTCGGGAACATTTTTCCTGCATCTAGCCAGTCCAATCCCTTCAGAATTTTATGTTTTATATATGTTGAGGAGTAAATTAGACCTGTGTCACAGTCACACAGCATTGAAAAGGGCTCTTTAGTTGATCGGTTTGCCCATTTACATTAATCCACATTAAGGTCAGATCCTCCTTCGCCATGCCTATTTAAGTGTTTGTCTAAATGCTTCTTAAACATCGTAATCTTATCTTACGTGTTGGAAAGAACCGCAGATGCTGGTTTAAATCGAAGGTGGACACAAAATGCTGGTGTAACTCAGCGGGACAGAGAGCATCTCTGGAGAGAAGGAAAGGGGGACATTTCGGGTCGAGACCCTTCTTCAGTCTGATCTTATCTTATCTGACTACTCCACTTCCTCTGACAGCAGATTCCAGATATCAACCACTCCTTCGTGCGGGGGAAATCTTACTCCTCAGATCGCCTTTAAAACACCTTCCTCTGATCTTAAACTTGTGCTTGGTTTTGATTCCCCTACCATGGGAAAATGACGTGACACGGCAGACAAAATCTATTTTATTATCTCCACCCCATCACTGAATCCACCTCCTTGAATATTCTGGGGGGGCTACCATTGGCCAGAAATTGGGCAGGAGTACAAAATGTGGCTACAAGAGCAAATCAGAGGCTCGGAATCCTACAGTGAGTAACTTGCTTCCAAAGCCTGTCCACCGTCTGCAAGGCTTCGGTCTGGAATGTGACGGGATACTCATCATTAGCCCGGACAAGTGCAGCTTCAACGATCAAGAAGTACCTTTACAGGGCACTGAAACTCACTTGACAGGCACCACATCCGCAATTAATCACTTACTCCACCACTGACGAACTGTAGTATCAGTTTGTACCATCTCCAAGAAGCATGGCAGCAACTGATTCTTTACACTACATTTTCCAAACCCATGACCTCTGCCAGCTAGAAGGATATAGACAATAGGTGCAGGAGGAGGCCATTCGGCCCTTCGAGCCAGTACCGCCATTCGATGTGATCATGGCTGATCATTCTCAATCAGTACCCCGTTCCTGCCTTCCCCCCATACCCCCTGACTCCGCTATCCTTAAGAGCTCTATCCAGCTCTCTCTTGAATGCATTCAGAGAATTGGCCTCCACTGCCTTCTGAGGCAGAGAATTCCACAGAGTCCCAACTCTCTGACTGAAAAAGTTTTTCCTCATCTCAGTTCTAAATGGCCTACCCCTTATTCTTAAACTGTGGCCCCTTGTTCTGGACTCCCCCAACATTGGGAACATGTTTCCTGCCTCTAACGTGTCCAACCCCTTAATAATCTTTCCAACTCCTTAATAATCTTGGGTAGCATATGGGTAGCAAAAGCATGGGAACACCACCACTTGGAGGTTTTAGATTTTTTTGCTCTTGTTGGGTCAAAATCCCTCCCTCATAGCATTGTGGGTATACCCACAGCTCGAGATCTTTAGTTTAGTTTGGAGATACAGTGGAGAAACAGGCCCTTCAGCGTCCGTGGTGACCATCAATTAGATACATTAGTTCTATCCCACACACTAAGGACAATTTACAGAAGCCAATTAACCTACAATTTGCACGACTTTGGTTTGTGGGAGGAAACCAGAGCACCTGGGGGAAGAAATAGAGTAAGTTCTATCGTATCATATCGAAACCCATGTGGTCACAGGGAGAGCACGCAAACTCCATGTAGACAGCGCCTGTAGTCCAGATTGAACCTGGGTCTCTGGTGCTGTAAGGCAGTATCTCTACTGCTGCGTCACAGAGCCACCCCTTCAGCGGTTTAAGAAGGCAACTCATCACCACCTTCTCAAATACAACTAGGGAAGGATAATTAACTGTTGGCTCTGGTTATAAAGCCTACATCCCTGAATTAACAAAAACAATTGAATACCACGGTGGCGCAGCGATAGAATTGCTTACAGCGCTTGCAGCACCGGAGACCCGGGTTCAATCCCAACTATGGGTGCTGTCTGTACGGAGTTTGTACATTCTCCCCGTGACAGCTTGGGTTTTCTCCGAGATCTTCGGTTTCCTCCCACACTCCAAAAACGTACAGGTTTCTAGGTTAATTGGCTTGGTGTATGTGTAAAATTGTCCCTAGTGTGTGTGGGATAGTGTTACTGTGCAGGGATCGCTGGTCAGTGCGGACTCTGAGGGCCGAAGGGCCTGTTTCCGCGCTGTATCTCTTAAACTAAACTAAGCCTGACCATTCAATGTATCCAGCAGTCTTGTGTGCTTCTGCCAGGTCACCCGCAGTCCCTCTCACTCCATCCATGTATCTGGCCAAACATCAAGCACAATTGCAATAGTCGAGCACAGGTGTACCTCATTTCATATATCATTTCTCCATTGTTTGATATATTTGGAATCATTTTATGAATTGTCTCCTACAACCGTTCTGAAATGATGTCAAGGGTTCCATTATGTATGATCCGGGGACATTTGTTCATCAACCATTGGCGCTATTTTTACTTGACTTCAGATTGTAGATGTTGTCATGTAATAATTTAAGTTATTGGCCCTATGTTTTGAGGAATAGATAAAATATTATTTAAGTTTTAGAAATACTGCGTTAGTTTGGGTTGCGTGGTAAAAATTGAAGGTCATTGTTGTCATCATCTTTGTTAGCAGTCCCTCAGGATTGAGGTTGACTGCTTGTGTTATAGTTATGTCGGTTCTGAGGTGAATGACCAGGCCAATGTGGCATCTGCTGCCTTCTCCGTGTATAGGGCCGGAGGTCCCTGGTGGGTTGGATCGGTGATTATTCTACGGTGAAGATCTCCCTCAGCTACATTTATTTTAGCCTGCTTTCAGAATAATAGACAAAACTCATGATCATTGTTTTTTAATTTTTAAAAAAAGTTTGGCTGGCAAGGTATGAACAGAATAGAAACATAAAAAATAGATGCAGAAGTAGGCCATTCGGCCCTTCAAGCCAGCACCGCCATTCAATATGATCATGTCTGATCATCCAAAATCAGTACCCCGTTCCTGCTTTTTCCCATATCCCTTGATTCCGTTTGCCCTAAGAGCAAGGCTCGAAGGGCCGAATGGCCTACTCCTGCACCTATTGTCTATTGTCTAAGATTCTAACTCTCTTAAAAACATCCAGTGAATTGGCCTCAACTCCCTTCTTACAGAGTGTATATTTTATACTGTTAAATTGCTATTTGGATAGACAATGCAGTGAAAAGTGTACGTACTAATGAGTGTATTTTTGTATTTATACTGTTTCCTAGGTATATCCTGGGCAGCATCGGATTCTCTTTGAAGTGTTTGATGAAAATCGATTGGTAAGTTCTACAACCCAAATCTGCCAGAAATAATTGTTCCAAACTAAAATAAATGCTCCCATGTGTAAGTGTAAGATAGGTAAATCCTACTTTCATTTTCAATGCAGTTTAACTATAAAATAAGTCTTGTTGCATCTTTACTTGGAATCTTTGGAAAAAGTGTAAAGGATCTCTCAAGTTCTACTATATCAGTAGGAAGAAAAACTGCAGATGCTGGTTTAAATTGAAGGTAGACACAAAATGCTGGAGTAACTCAGCGGGTCAGGCAGCATCTCAGGAGAGGAAGAAGGGTCTCGACCCGAAACGTCAGCCATTCCTTCTCTCTGAGATGCTGCCTGACCCGCTTAGTTACTCCAGCATTTTGGGTCTACTATATCAGTGTTGAGTCAAGTATGAGATCTTGTTAATATTTTACTAACCTGTTGCTGTCTGCTTGCTTCAAGTAAAAGCCATGGTGATAGATTGTTTTAAAATCAAGCAAAGTGTTACCTGTCCCACTTTGTGCAGCAATAGGTGGTTTGCTGCAATGGATGGTCCCAAAAATTAATTGAATGTTACTTAGCATCAAAAAAGCTGGAAATCTGAATAAGAACTGCAAATGCTGGAAGCATTCAGCAGGTCATTTCCAATGAAACATTCATTGTATCTCTTTCTAAAGAAGCCTGTTTGCCTGAAGAAGGGTCTCGACCCGAAACGTCACCCATTCCTTCTCTCCTGAGATGCTGCCTGACCTGCTGGGTTACTCCAGCATTTTGTGAATAAATGCCTTCGATTTGTACCAGCATCTGCAGTTATTTTCTTACACTGTTTGCCTGCTAAACGTTTCCAGCATTTTTCATTGTTATAATTTGGTGATAAAGGCTGACGCTAACTCCGTGTGTAGTTTGAATGCGTCTGTGTTCCTGTGCTTGTTACCTGTTCAGGCAAAAAGTGTTGTTGTGGACACTCCCCGAGGCTGTCTGGTGGCTGACTTTACCTGAGTAGGATGCAGAGTTGGACCTGGTGTCTTGACCTCCAGTTTTTTTGTCAATTTTGCAAATGTAATGTTAGATTCCGTTTTCCTTTCCTCGATTTGGAAGCACTCTGCCAATGGTCTGCTAATGAAGCATTGTCATTCATTATTCTGCTGTCAACACACAGGATTTCCAGTGAACTGTCATCACATCTGTTTTATCATGTGATTTTTTCGCTCATGTGATTTGAAATGTTGATATTTCTAGAATTTCTGTTGCTCTCGAAACACAGTTGTTCAATTGTCAAAATGGTGGCATCAACAATATTTTTATTTGAATTACTTCCAGTTTTAGCTGTTAGTGCTTAAATGTGAGTGTCCGTGAATAATTACGGTAGCATTTAATAAATGCAGGTTTTGTCACGGGCAAAGCAACATGAAGCAATATGGAAAAGCAGTAAATGTAGAAAAGCAGGGAATGGCTGTAAACATTCTATGTCAGTCCAATGATCAGAAAACTGATCTAGCCGATAGCAGAAATATGAGTGTCCTTGGCTGGCTGCAATTCCAGGAAAATAAACCCTGGACCATTCTGGATTTGTAGATTCTCTTCTACAAAGACAGCTCTACCCTTTCCAAACATCTATATATTTTTTAAAGCCAGAACATTTCCATGAAAAGGAGTATTTCAGCAAGTACTTATTCTGACAAGTAAACTACCTATGTCTTCAGCACACTCCACTTAGTCAGATTAGGTTGCCTTTTGACTGAGTAGAAAACGAAAAGCTCAAAGGACCATTTTTAATTTATTTGCAGCCGAGACTATTCCACTTCTGTGCAGTAGGAGAATATTTTCATAAAAGGCATCTGTTAAAATGCCAACAGTAAATGGTGCAGTTGTTACAGCTTTTGATTAAAAGCAGCACATTTTTCCATTGTGTAGCAACTTTTATCCCCAGAGGACATTCAGATGGCAATTATACAGTTACCAAACACTTGCTGTTGGTTTGTTGAAAAAAGTTAGACATTTTATTTCAACAACTTTGCTGAATGATCTATTATTCCTACATAGCAGCTTGTAAGCTTTTATATCCTGTGTTAAAAGGTATTTATGTTAAGAATGTGAGAAGTGGCTAAATTTGTGTTCTGATTCTCTGCTCTAAAACCTGAGATAACTTTTTCATTCGATATCTTTTTTCTCTTGGTAGACTTTAATCTTAAAATTGTCGTGTACCTTTCTGTTGCGAGCCACTTGTGGTCTCCCTGCCTGAAGTGTTAATATAAAGAACAGGTGCCAAAGGAATAATTTCTGAGGTTAAGATTTGCTTTATTTTTAATGATTATAACATGTAGGATAGAGTATTTGAAAAATGCTTCCACATAAAAATAAATTACTTATTCAGTGCTTTTGAATCTCTGCAGCTGATCGAAAGCTGCAGGAAGAAAAGAATGTAGATCTTTTGGCACAGCCATGAGTTTCAAATGTCAGGATGTGGCATTTCTGTGTGTGAAGAGAAAGGTTTTTCATAGTTAACTGCACTGAACAGGCTTAAAAAGTACTCGCAGTCCACCACCAGCAGCACTTCAGTCCAGAGGGAGTCTAATAATAGTTTTGTTTTTGTGGGGTTTTTTTTTTTTCTGACAAGATTTACTCATAATAGGGTCTATTTTTGATGGTTGGATTTCAGTGCCCAGCTAAGAGAACTGGAAATGTGAGTTTGATATTATTATCTACCACGAGCCAATTCTTGCATTGAGGAGCTGACAAAAGCAAATTGTGTTCAACTATTAATGCATTGCTCTAGAGTCTCTCACCGTTGTTAGCAGTAGTTTCCAGTGTATTTACCATATCCCTGCAGTTTAATATTGTGGGTAGTGCTCAGAAACCCCTTCAGTACTGAAGTCTGCTGGATGTCGCTCTTTGAAATTTCCTGTAATGCAATACTGTAGGGTAAAAATATGATGTTGGTTCAGTGCAAGAGAAACAGTAAAGGCAACAGTGTGTGTAGAGTGGTGCCACATTCTTGCCCCACTTGGTAAGGATGAGATATAATATGTGAAACCGCCATGCAAGAAGATTGTTGATTTTGGGTCAGATTCAGTCATTCATGCAAGTCAAGGAGGTTTAATAGAAGCAAGCTTGGCTGGAATTCAAACTGTGCAGCAGCTGAGCTCCTTGTAAAGGTTGCTGAATTTTCAGCGCTGTGGAAGGGACTGTGCCTTCATTTCACACACTTTGCAGACATTCATGGATAATCAGGCTTCCTGGAGCGATTCCTACGATCATGGATTTTGTTGCTTTATATTTCTAACTTCCGGGGCTTACTAGCTGCGGTTCAATAATGACCGGGACGCTGCTTGTCACTTCAGCTATTTCTGCCTATCTACAGCTACTGATGGTGCCTGTATCCCAAACTGTGGTGCTTGCTGCGTTCGCCTTCAGCTTGCCCTGCAAAATGTGAAGTTTTAACCAGCTCGGATCCATTCCAAACTCCGGACCACGTTTGTTTTTATATTCAAAAAGAGAAATGGCTCGTCGTTTACGGTTGCATTTTGCAACCAGGAGGTGCAACACTGACCCACTGTCCGAGACTTCGGGAGAGGGCTTGGAGAGTAACATTTGTATGACCGTTGAGACTGTACCAATAAATTCAAGAAAGAATGTTAATCGATTGATTACGCTTGAGCCTGCAGTGGTGCCTACCGTATCAAAGACTGAACGCATCCTGCAACGTAGTTCTTCATTGTTCATACCACAGGTTAGTAATAACGATCACCTCCGCAAAAAGAGCTCCATGTTGCAAATATCATTACAATCCAAACAGTCCGGTAGACATTGTGACTCTAGTAACAACAGCAGCTGTGAGCGTGCTTTACGCAGTAGCAACATATCGTTTGACCAAGAGCTTTTAGAGCGTACCGTGGTGCCTACCAAAACGTCAGTGAAGTCGAGGAAAGCAAAGATGTCACTGAGGCGCTGTTCATCACTGGTGATATTTCCTCAGAGTCCTTGCAACACTCCACCGGCTACTCCAACCAGCCCAGATCCTTTTACAGGACACAGTGGCAACCCCACACTGAGTAGATTCCTCCCTTGCTCCCAAGAACCAATTCAAGGTGAAGATCAGGTTGTGTCTAAATCCAAAGAAACGAGTACTTGTTTTGTCGCGACAGCGGTAAATGGGCTGCGATTATCCAATCCAACTTGTTCTTCCAGTGAAGTCAGAGACATTAAGCCACTTTACTGCAATGGGCACCAGTCTGCTAAGAATCACACAGTAGATTACAGTGAGGAAGATTCTGAGGGCCAAGGAAAAGCGAAGAGACTGCACAGACCTTTGAATCACATTTTGTACTTGAACTGCCAGAAAGCTCTTGTTGTGGGAACAGAGACCAAGGAAGGACAAATATACCATGAATCATTTATAAAGGAATTTAAACAGAGCCCTTTAAATACTAGACATACGCGATATCAAGATATCAAATTAATACGGAGCACGTCAGTATGTTTGCCTTCGTACAAGCATTCAGAATGCCAAGTAAATGATAATGGGGTGGTCGATAGGGAGAATGAATATGAAGAAAGCAAGCGGCCCATCTTTCAAAGAAGCCACTCGCTTGAAGTTCCCTGCCGGCTGGTCTCCAGTTACCATTCAAGACTGAAACATTACTGTTCAAAAGTTGGGAACTCTCAACTGCACATTCATGTAGCTCCAAGATCAGAACAGAATTTTTTTATCTCCGAGGAGAAAATAACTGGTAACTACAAAAAGGAAACTAATTCAAGTGTTTGGGGACAAGAGCATAAGGTAAGGTCATTGCATAAGTTGCCCTTAGAAGTGATAATATCAAACTTGTGAAAATGCAGTTCGTGCTGGAAGTCGAAAAACAATGAGAAAATCATTACTATTTTCCTTCCTACTTTTAATACCAAATTGTGGACAATTTCTATCAGTATAGATGTTTTTTTTCTCGCTTATTGTGGTAAGTGGCAAAAATAGGTGATCCTCAAAGCAAGACTTTCAAATTATTTTTTTAAGCGTTTTGTGTTAAATTTATCACAGGGATATTTGGTTGCTCGTTTCTTGCATTGGTTTGGTCTTAAGATGTCAGTATTCTGGTTACATTTGTTGATGTGAGCTACATGGATATTTAAATAATTTTCAAAGCAGATTGTCCATTCTCTAGATATTCTAATGTGAATAATCTCCCGGGCAAAGCATTTCTCTTGGAGTTGTTGGTTAGCAAAGAAGAACGGTGCTACTTGTTGTATTCTCTTGTTCCCAAGCTCTCGAGGAACATTCTTTAATGGGTAGCCCTGTTCTGAAAGTAATGTGGATTTAACTATGTGAAATGAACTGAAAGTCATTGTCATGTAATATTAATTATCCCCAAAATAAATTGCTGACTGAATTTCTACAATTGGCCATAATTATTCGTGGATCCTACAGAAAAAAAGTTATTTATACAGAAAGGTCCAAACAGATAAAAAAAATGCTCTGGTTTTGGTGCTTGTAAAACAGCAAATATAAAGGCCTCTGACAAATTAGCTTCGAATGAAATAGCTGCTAACACTAATGTCGTAATACGATATTTTACACATTTTATTATGTTTGGCTTCTTCTTCTTCTTGTGTGTCTATCATCCGTGTTTCAAATGTTACATCTAAGAATACCACATTGTAGTCTTTTCATTTACTCCAATGATGTTCTCTGAACAATTTGTACTTTCACAAATTTAAAGAAACCTTTTCTGCTTTATAAACAATTCAAGCTTTCGGCAGTAAAGATGTGTCTTGCAAAGTTAAATTTGGGTAAATTGTCAAAGCGTTGCTTGCTATTTAAAATATTTGCGTGTGTAGTTTAGTGAACCTGAGAACTATATATTAATGATGATTTCCCATTGAGAAACTTGGTTGCCTCCTCCCGAGCACAAACAGCCCCTTCAAATTTAGAATGTCCATTACTTTCTCTTGCAGAAGTTGTTACAGTACTTATAGCACAATCTTGAATGAGCAGTAAGTCGGAGCTGAACTACACCTGTTTGAATAAACCAAACCTGCATTTCCAGATTGTGTCTTTTTTGGAACCCAGAACATGTCTTAATCTATTCTACTTCCCCTTATTCAATTCAACATAAATTTAGCACTCTTTACTTCATGAATCAAATGTGTGAGGGCTGGCCTTGCATTAAAGAGATTATTTGGGGGTTTTAAATATATAGACAGTTAGGTTATCCCTTTGTTTTATAAACTGTATCAATATTAGGGTCGCTAAATATAGGAGAGTGTAGACCCGATTTAAAAATATTGCTGCCAGAATATTTCATCAGACTCCAGATAGTCTGGCCTGGCTAACTTATATGGAAGGTCTGAGTTCAAATATAACAACTTGATATTGGAGTAGCGGTGGTCACTGTCAGCCATCTGTACACAGCAGCCATGAAATTGGATCAGCACCATCGCAGAGTTCTGTTGTGCTTGCAGACATTAAAAAGTCCACACACTGCTCTTTCACTTGGAGCAATAGATTTCAGCAACAAACTATCGGGTGACCTGCCGTCTATAATTAACAGCTTGTTAAAGGCTATTTTTCAGATCCAGGCAGAAGTATTTTACTACTGTTTTGTGACAGGTCTATCACCTTCGGACCCTCTAACTATCTGGGTATGCGATAGTAAAACAATATTAGGCAATGGCAAAAATTGGAAGATTTGACCACAGTAAGGTTGACATTTTTAAGTTCAAACATTAAGCTTTTTGCAGATCAACTGTGTAACTTTAATCCGTCAAGCTCTGCAGATGATTCTATGTTGTCATCAGTATGCAGGAAAACCTCCATGACAAATAGCCTCCATGACATTCACACCCTAGGCATAAAAGGTAGTTTCCTTGTCATCTCCTGCTATTATTCTATTGGATTTATTCTAAATCTTTGGGAAATATATCCTTTATTAATTGGAGCAGTTTGGTCTCCAGTATCCAAGAAATATTTCCATCTATTTCATTTTTTCTATTGTAAAGGTTTGAATGTTTCTTGCAGCCCAGATGCTGATCACTAGAATTTCTGCTGTATTTTTGAAGATCTATATATTAAAAGTTAAATTCTCATGCCACTTAATGAAAACCTTTTTTGCAGCCTTTTTGTGTAACATCTCGAATTGGTGATTCCTCTCACCTCTTCCTTGGCTGTTGGCCAACATTAGCTTTATGCTTTAAAAATGTGTTGAGAGCCGCAGAGCATACCCGGCAACTAATCCACAATGCCATTTGAACGGTATCACAAAATGCTGAAGTAACTCAGCAGGTCAGGCAGTATCTAGGAGAGAAGGAATGGGTGACGTTTCGGGTCGAGACCCATCTTCAGACTGATGTTCAGGTTGTTCCACTGAGTTTTGACCATTTTAGTATCTTAAAGGTTCTATGGATTTCTGACAGCTTTTTACTGAGCTTCAATTCAAGAGTTGAGAGTGCTTAATTGACGTGTGTACCGAAAATAGAACAATTACATTCTTACGGTAACTTCACATGCTCGTAAACGCAATAACACACAGTTAATAAATAATAAGCAGATATTTTTACAGTAAACTAATATTATAGTAACCACAATAATGCAAAAAGCCACGTCCGTAGTGCAGTCAAAGAATTAGTCCCTAGAAGATCATAGTTGCTGAAATTGGTGTGGTCCAGTGTTCAAGACCCTGATGGTTGCTGAGAAGAAGTTGTTCTTCAATCTGGTGGTCACGGTTTTCAGGCTCCTGCATCTTCTTCCTGAGAGGATAAAGAAATGAAAGCATGGCTACGGTGATGTGGTTAGATTTAAGGTCCTGGCAGTAGATTGATAAATTGAAAATAAAATTTATTTGAAATAAATTTCTAAGCCAGTAAGTGGTAGTTGCACCTCATTTTCATGGTATAATTCTACATTTTAATGAATAAAAATTAAATTGCAGGGGTTTATTTAGTTCTGAGGTATTTCTATTAAGCACATGTTGCAACAAATACGTCTTCTCGTTAACTCTGTGATTACAGCAATGAGTGTTTCATCAGTAAAGTGTAGCTTGGGTCAGATGTTTGCTGAACCACATCAGTCTAGTGCACGGGCAGTTTCCCTCCTCTTTGCACGAGAGTGCGTGTAGTACAGAGATAGTCAATCAAGAAATCAATCATGTATTCGATTTGGGTAATCAATGATGATTATCATGTTGCAGCGGACCGAGAAACAGTTAGGCTGCCATACAGGCATGCAACAAATATTGGCTTATGATCTTATGGTCTTATGAAATCCTGATTCCTTCTTCACCATCGCTGATAACATAACTTCAGCAAAACTCAGGAAGGCACTCCCTAAATGCCTTCAGCATTTCCCTTGTCCCATGCAGGGTGTTATGGCTTTAAACCACTACAACACCACCATCACGTATGCTCCACCCATCGGTCCATCCCTTGCCCTCATTTTGACCATTCTGATCATGTCCGCCTTGTACTAGAAGATATTGAAGCACGAGGCACCAACGGAGAGAGTAATGGAGCAGTGGCTTGAGGAAGCTGACAATCTACTACAGGAGCACCTTGACTGGAACATGTTTGTGACTACTTCATTCATCCTGAGTGAGTGTACACCTCATTCACCATCTGTTTTATTAAGAAACCTCGGATGGACAGGGAGATTCACTCTCTGCTAAAATCTAGCTTTGAGGGCTTCAAGAAGTCTGAACCCACACTGTACAAGAATGGTCTCTGCATGATTAAGGATCTGCTATTAAGGATGATTGGAGAGGATTTCAGAACAAACTCTATTCAGTTAAGTTGATTGCAGGAGACTGGCGGGGGCTTGAATATCATCAAGCCGAAATCAAGGGCGATCTCTGGCGATAACTCATCTGGACTTGCATATAATCAAATCATATCTAAATTATAGTCAGTACACGCATCTTGCATTTATAACGTAGAGAGGATGGGTCATTAACATTTATTTCCTTAACTCCTTGTCATCTCCTTGATGGAACTGTAAAAGAGAATTAATAACATCTAACGACACTTTGTATTGAGAAGAATTTTCTAAACAAGGTATTTTCCACATATTTGGAGAAATCTCCATGTTATAGAATACACAAAGGCCTCTTTTTGATTTGTATACAGGTTGAAGGAATTTATTTCAGTTTAAAATGATAAATACTAATAGCCAGGTGAAAAGTGAGATGAGGCAGAGCTAATCTTAGAAATAAATGGAATGCTGCAATATATTTAACCAGCATTGGCATGATGGGGCAAATGGCCTCCTTCAGTGCTGTACATTACTGTGATTCTATGTTTAGATGTTATAAAGAATCTGAAAATTGAGCCAGAGGTTGAGATAACCAGAAAAATGTACGAGTAATTCCAGCAAGTTGGAAGTAAAGATATTGGCCAGTATAGTCATGGTGATTACTCCAGATATCTTCATTTAAATGATTATGACACATTAATGTAATTTATTATATTTCAGACCAATAAATAACATAAAGTTGTCATGCAAAAATAGAGGGGAATTAAGCTGTTTAAGCTCTCCCACTTCAGTTTGCGGCTCCTTTCCTCCACGTGTTATGATTCACATGGTATTAGTTGCAAATGAGTCAGAGGTTAAATTCAAGCTCAGTCTTCACCATAAGAACATAATTGGGATACTTACTTGAAATGCAGCATTATTAGAGGCTGCTTTCTTGAATGAAAGTTTAAACGTGTCTATTTTGAATAAACGATGGAAAGATTCCAGTGCCGGGATAATATCCTTCCCCAAACCACCATCCATCATTGATTTATTTGTTTAATGTAAACTAGATACGCTGTTTGCTTGTACTGTCTTTGAATTAATCACCGTTAATTAGTTCTTTAAGTTTCGGGGATCTCTTGAGACATGGCAAAGTGACCTCTAAATATTTGTTCTGCCTGTTTTCTTTCCTCCTTTTCTTCCTTTTTCCTTCCCTTTCTCACAAGACTATTTGACACATTGCCTCTCCTTGTAGGACAACCAAGCTGGTGTCTGTCAGTCAAGGCAGAGTCATGCTGGGGCCCATGGAATTTGAGTCTACGTATGCCACAGTCAAGATTGCTTTTAGTGACTTTGCAAGACCACTCCTATAATTGCAGAAATCTAAAAGTATCTGGGTGCTGTGTGACTCTAAGTGGTTAGTGACCATAGACAATAGGTGCAGGAGTAGGCCATTCGGCCCCTCGAGCCAGCACCACCATTCAATGTGATCATGGCTGATCATTCTCAATCAGTACCCCGTTCCTGCCTTCTCCCCATACCCCCTGACTCCGCTATCCTTAAGAGCTCTATCTAGCTCTCTAGCATAAAGCACTACAGCATTCAAATTGTATCTGTTAAATGAAAAGAAATTGCTGTGATTCGTGAAATTAACAGTTTTATATTTTGTTTGGCCCTTTGTTTCATGTGGGGTTCTGTAGTTAATGCTGCATAGAAGGGAGTAATTGCTGGTCAATCACTGTGAGTGAATGTTAATGCTATCTCTTGGGCCAACATTGAGTGAAGAGAGATAGACACAAAGTGCTTGTGTAACTCAGCGGGTAAGGCAGCATCTCTGGAGATAAAGGATGAAGTCTGAAGAAGGGTCCCGACCCGAAACGTCACCAATCCTTTACCGGGTGTGGAGTAGCCAACAATTTAAGTTATACCAAGTTATACTTTGTGTCTATCATTGGTATAATCCAGCATCTGCAGTTCTTTGTTTGACGACCTGGTTAGTACGGGTGTCAGAGGTTATGGGGAGAAGGCAGGACAATGTGGTTAGGAGGGAGAGATGGATCAGCCGTGATTGAATGCTGGAGTAGACTTGATGGGCTGAATGGCCTAATTCTGCTCCTATCACTTATGATCTTTGTTTCTATGTATCGTCTGACAAGGCTCTGGTTACACTCAGTCGGCCATGTTGGACAAAACACAGCGTTCTGATGTCCGACACCAGACTCCTGAAAAGGGCGTTCAACTCCAAAGACGTACAGGTATGTAGGTTAATTGACTGGGTAAATGTTAAAAAATTGTCCCTAGTGTGTGTAGGATAGTGTTAATGTGCGGGGATCGCTGGGCGGTGCGGACTTGGTGGGCCGAAAAGGCCTGTTTCCGCGCTGTATATGAAATATGAAAAAATAATATGAAAATTCCGAGCTGTGTTATGGGCAGAGATTACCAGGTGGACAGAGGATAGATGTTCTCAAAACGCACTAAAATTGCAACACTCCCCCCCTCCCCCCAATGAAACGTGGCCATATCTGGACAATGTACGCACAGAGTAGAAAAACAGCATTTGTGATGATATTAAGGCCATGCAGTGGGAGTCCCTGTACAAGCAGTGGAAGAATCACATCACTTCTCAAGACATCCGCCCATCTCTCCCATGGTCAGGCGCTGTCTGCCCCATCAGTGGCAGTGTGTGCAGTTCCCACAATTCCTAATAATCATTACGCTCAACTGTCCCTACTGCCCCAACTTTTGCGTTTTTATTCACTGAGAAAAAATCTGAGCATTAATCAGACATTGCATGAGAGGCGTGTGGTTTTCAGACCTGAAACGTCACTTATTCCTTTTCTGCAGAGATGCTGCCTGGCCCGCTGAGTTACTCCAGCATTTTGTATCCATCTTCGTGGGATTTTGGAAATGGGAATGGATTAGTCAACAAATAAATCTCCTTTGAGCATATATTAAAATTGCTTCTCTAACAAAGTTCTAAAATGCTCATTTGTTGTCAGTAAGACAAAAGCGTTGGTTGTTAACCAGAGGAAGTGGGACGGTGGATGGGGCGGGGGGGGGAAGGGGGGGGTGACCGCAGCCCTGCCTCATCAACAGCTGCTTTGGAGACAAGTTCCTAAGCATCCCTCTCGCCAGCAGCCTAACTTGGTTCCCTCACAATGATGTGCTGATCAAGATAGCGCTACAGCATATTTGTGTAGGAAGGAACTGCAGATGCTGATTTACACCGAAGATAGACACAAAATGCTGGAGTAACTCAGCGGGACAGGCAGCATCTCTGGAGAGAAGGCATGGCCAATCCTTCTCTCCAGAGATGCTGCCTGTCCCGCTGAGTTGCTCCAGCATTTTGTGTCTATCTACAGCATATGGATGCCTTCATCGCTGGACTGCGGACTTAACAGTGCCCGGTGCGGCTCGACCACGGGACTTAGCTGTGCAAGGCTTGGTCGCGGGCCTTTCATCGCCCGGTTCGGCCGCGGGACGTTTCAGCGCCCGGTGCGGGGACTGTGCGGGTTGGTCGGGGACGAGCTGTCTGTCCGTGGGCGTGGGGAAGAGAGGGGAAGTTTTGTTGCCTCCATCACAGTGAGGGGGTGTTTGGAGTCACTGTGATGGACGTTTGTGTTGGGGTTATGTGTCTTGTGTTCTTTTTTTTTTCTGTGACTGCTATGTAGTTTCGTTCGGTACTTCGGTACCGAACGACAAATAAAGCTCTGTTATATATTTGTTGTTTTTGATCATCTGAGAAGATTACGTACGTCTGTGAGGATTCTATCAAACCTTTGCAGATGCACTGTACAAAGTATTTTGTCAGGATGCATCTTCGCACGGTGTGGTTACTGCTCTGTTCTTGACTACCTGAATCTGCAGAAAGTGGTGAATGCAGCCCAGTCCATCACAGGCTTGCCTCTTCCATCCAGAAGTATAGTCAAGGATGCCTCACTCTCGTCATTCCCTTTTCTCTCTGCTGCCTTCTGGCAGAAGAAGACGCAGAACCATGAAAGCCCAGACTTTATAGCTTCTTCCCTGCTGATATCAGACTTCTGAACCAATCACTTGCTTCACAAGTGGAGGCACTGCCACATACATTTACTCTTAATTGTACCTCATATGGTTATACAGTCATTGTACTTCAGTTTTTTACTCAGATGACCCTGCAAACGTGCACCATTCTGTTGTTTTGCACTCATCGCTGCACTTAGTGCTTTATTTATCATTACTGTGTCTATACTCTTTACTCTCTGAACTTCCTGTGAACTAGGAATTTCATTGCACCCTGGTGTATATGACAATTAATTTGTCTGAATCTGGCCTGTAATGCCCCAAGCTCAGCAATGGTTCAATTTTTTAAGTAAATTAATCATTGTTTCCGAGTCCTTCCATGGCCCCACTGCTCTCCATCTGTGTGTTCTCGTATAGTAGTCTGTTTCCGAGTCCTTCCATGGCCCCATTGCTCTCCATCTGTGTGTTCTCGTATAGTCGCCTGAGGCCTCCAAACACTTATTCTGAAAAGCTGTTCACTCCAGTTTTTCATCATTCCACCACTGGTGACCAGGATTTCAGGTGACTTGACTCTGAACTTTGTAGTCTTCTGCAGGTCACTATCTTTCCCAGCTTTAAACCTATCTCTTCAACCAAGCTCTGTCCCTTTATCTCCTGAGGTGGCCTTGTGTACATTTTATCTAATGCTTTTTGAGTGTGAACTCCCTTTGGGTGTCTTAATTCATTTATGACTCCACGTAAATGAGCAGTCTCAAGTAATTTATTCCTTGTCGAAATCTATAACCTTTAAGTTATGGTTCACTGCACTGTGTGAGTAGGTCATAAACCGGCTGGGAAAATTAAATTGTCCTTAAATTTATCCAAGTCATTTTTCATCAAAGTAACTGTAGGTGTTTTTTAAAAAAATGTTCTAAGCTTGAGTTGTTCGTTCTCCCTGATGCCAAAACATATTTTTCCCTTCATATTTAGCTTGATGGCAAAGCTTTGACCATCTGTTTTTTGTTTTAAAGCTTAGAGAAAAATCTGTTGTTGCTCTAAATCTGAGTGTATTTATCACTGGGATATCATTATTAGTCTTTCGAATATATGACTAATACACAGTCCAATGCATTGCATGGTAGACAATATGATCAGATCGTACATTCATATGATTATGGGTATTATAGCGTATAATCATGGATAAAGTACCATGACATTTATATTATTGGGCAAGTAATCCAAAGGCACAGAATGATGGATCAAATCACTGTAGCAGCTTGAGAGTTTAAATTCAGTTAATTAAATAAATCAGGATTTAAAGCTGAAATCAGTTACGGTAACTATGAAACTTCCAGCGCATTTTAAAAGTCAATAGGTTGTTTTCATCGAGTCTTCCCTAAATACAACCCCGTACTAAATTGATGCAGTTGATTTTTCAATGACCTTTGAAATGGTTGGAGCAGGTTACTCAATTCAACTGGATCAGAAATACTGAATTGTCATTGATGCTTGATTGAATGGGTCATGATCAGTCCTATTTGAAAATATAAAATGTTGGAACAAATTTCTCTCTAGTCTGATTTTTGTTGCATTGAAATTTTCATTGTTCGCACCTCTATTGGCACAACATGTTACACCTTCCACATTCTATCCCATTGTTGTAATTGCTCTAGTTCTTGTTTCCTGTATCTATTCTGCTTATTGCTTTTAGCTACCATTTATAGCATGTAATTAAAAATATGGACAGAGGACTTAGAGGTGGAATTATACTGCAAATCTCTCAACATTACCTTTGGGTTTGTCGTGAGATTAGTTAGTAACTGCTGACAGGTCCCTGAGCAGTTAAAGAAAATATACCTCGGACAGACACCATAAATTGCCTGAGAGAGAATTTTTATGTTAGTGTGTGTTCCAGCCAGGAGGCCGAGCAGAGCAGTGGTGGGAAGGCTGAAAACAGGCGTCTTGAATGGGCTCATTAAGAAGTATAGCAATTAAGAAGTGAAGGTATAGCAGAGCGGCTCTGATTTGAGGTGAAGTGTTGAGACATTCACAATCAAGACTCCAGGATCATGTAATGCTGGCCTGGTATCACCAGGGTCCATGATGTTTCTGAGTGGCTGCCGGCTTCTCAGCGGGGAGGGTGAGCATCATTGTGTACATCAGTGCCAACGACATTGGTAGGAAAAGGGATGATGTCATGCGGAATCAATATAGCGAAATAGGAAACCTGTAGGGAGGAACTTAAGGATAAGGGGGAAGTCTTTTAGGACCGAGATGAGAAAACATTTCTTCACACAGAGAGTGGTGAGTCTGTGGAATTCTCTGCCACAGAAGGTAGTTGAGGCCAGTTCATTGGCTATATTTAAGAGGGAGTTAGATGTGGCCCTTTTTGCTAAAGGGATCAGGAGGTATGGAGAGAAGGCAGGTACAGGCTACTGAGCTGAATGATCAGCCATGATCATATTGAATGGCGGTGCAGGCTCGAAGGGCCGAATGGCCTACTCCTGCACCTATTTTCTATGTTTCTATGAACTGCAGATGCTGGTTTAAATCGAAGATAGACACAAAATGCTGGAGTAACTCAGCGGGGCAGGCAGCATCTCTGGAGAGAAGGAATGGGTGACGTTTCGGGTCGCCACCCTTCCTCGGCCTGGAACTTCACCCATTCCTTCTCTCCAGAGACGCTGCCTGTCCCTCTGAGTTACTCCAGCATTTTGCGTCTATCTTCGGGATTTAGGAAAGTGGTTGACAAGGATGGTAATCTCTGGACTGCGCCCATTGCCATGTGCTAATGAAGGCAGGAAGAGAAAGACAGGCCGGATCAATACATGGTAGGGGGCAGGTGTTCAGGTTTTTAGACCATTGGGATCTCTCTGGGGAAGAGGTGACCTGTACATGAGGGTCAGGCTGCCCCTGAACGAGTGGGGGACCAATATACTGGCAGTGAGATTTGCTGGTGCTACTTGGCAGGGCATAAACTGGAGATGAGCATCCAATAGCAGAAATGCAGCAGATGAGATGTTGGGAGCAAATACTGTACTCAAAGATAACAAGATTAGCAGACAGGCCAGGCAGTGCATGGTAAAGAGAGAGGAAAAGACCGATCGTTTCAACTACATTTTATTTCATACTGAGGCTGAACAGAAAGACGGGTGATGTCAGGGCGTGGATTGGCTTGGGGGCTGTGATATGATAGCCATAACAGACACATGATTGACAGAAGGGCAGAATTGGCAGCTCAATGTTCCAGGGTAAATATTCTGTAGTACTTGATAGAGATGCAGGGGACAGAGAAGGGGGTGTGGTTGCCTTTTTGATCTAGGAGGACATAACTACAGTGCCTTGAGAGGATATTCTAGTGGATTAGTGTAAATGGGTGGTTGATGCGCTGAAGGGCTGGCTTCCATGTTGTCTGTCTTGAGTCAAAATGAAATCTGGGGGTGGGTGGATAACAGTTTTCTAGCGTGTGGTTCTTTTAAACAGTTTGCTCTTTCAACTGTTAGTCATAAAGAATTGTAAGGTTTTGGTTCGAGCAATAATTATCCTAAAATATTGAAAACTTTTGCATTTATGTGGTGAATTTGTACATATCAAAAATGCAGCACCATGTTTGCATAGCATTTTGTTTTCAATACTCTGTTAAAGTATCAGTCTGGATTCTGTGATCAACTCTCCAGGGTAGGGCTGAATCTTTAACTTTCAAACTGAGACTCAAATTTCAGTGTAATTTCTTAACAGACATTGAAATTATAATTTCCATTGTTCGTTTGACATTGAGGTTTTGTTCACCACAAGAATTTGTTTGGTGCTAGTCTGCTTCTGAACTCCTGATTTGAAATGAAAGATCATTCCCCATTCATTAGTGTTTACAATAAACTGCCTGATGGGATGAAAGTGGAATCGGCCAACTTCCAATAACTCTTCCATTATGCTGGGCAATATTTTCCACTTGGCTCATTGAGGCACACTTAATAAATAAATTACTTCTGAACTATTTCCACTCATGCCGAAGCTGCTTTGTGCGATCCATTTTGAGTGGGCAAAGTGATGTGGAGGACGATTGGACAATGTGTAATAGATGAACAGGGCAGCACCGTGGCTCAGCTGTTGGCACTGCTATCTCACATCTCCAGAGATCTGGGTTCAATCCTTCCTTTAGATTCTGCCTGTGTGGTGTTTACATGTTCTCCTTGTGACAATGCGGGGTTCCTCCAATGGTTCCACTTTCCTTTAACATGCCAATAATGGTTGGGAGGTTGATTGGCTGTTGCAAATTGCCTCTTGTGCAGATGCGTTGTGAGAAAGAGTGAGTTCATGGGGACACTCATGAAAGTGTTTGGTTGGTGTGGATGTGCTGAAGGATCTGTTTCCGTCTATATGATGTAGTGACTCTGGGATGATGTCACTCTAGTTATAATTATTGCCCAATTTTATTTAAAAGTTATCAGGAATTTTGTATAATGACCGCGTGCAAAGGGCATTGATATCTATTTGCCAGCCAAAAAATTGTATCGCCAAGTGTGCAGTATTTTTGATCTGCTGTGGGGTTTCTATCTAAACAGTGCTCTGTCTAAACAGTGCTCCGCACCAGATTTCAAACTATCTGATCTACGCTGGCATCTTGCTAAGCAAATTACATTTCTGTTTAAAATGCCTTTTTTTTCCATTGTAGCTTGAGAGTAACTATGTGGAATTCATTAAACATCAATAATAAGTACGAGAGGAAGGTTAACAAAGACATGCAGTCCCTGAAATGTCTCTTACCAAGTAGAAAGGAAGGCCTTGACTTCCAAAGTAGAACAGTTTGTTGGATGCAGACAGAATCTTTTGAGAGGAAAATCAGATTACGTGGGTACCCTTCCAAGCCTTGAATTCCTTGTGTCCAGAATGTGCCCAATATTAAAGACTTTAGCACCACCATAATCGTGTATGCAAAGAAATCATAGTTCAGGCTTTTTTTTTTAATAGTACCTTTGCATTTAGAGATCTGCCTTATTTGCCTTTCTCCATGGGACAATGTATTTAAAAATAATATGTCAATAATTTTCTAACAGCCGTGTTCCACAAAATAATTGATTGCTTTGTGAGAGAAACCAATTTATGTCTGTTTTGTTTCTGTCTATCTATTTGAAAATGGAAAATTATCATTTTTTCCCCTCAAAACTAAAATTAGCTTGCATACTCTGGAGGCAATCTGCATCCAGTTTGACTACAATTGCAGAATTTTACTCCTACCCCTGGAGGCTTTATGATGTGAACGAGGTGGGCCGAGGTTTACTGAGCTGTTCTTTTCCTATCATTCTTGTGGTTTCTGATCCTGTGAAGTAAAAACTAATTAAAATTTCCACATTATTTTCTCTCCAAAATCCTGCTCCATTAAGACAAGAATGTCGATAAATGTTTGATTTGGCAATTAGCTTTAGATTTTTGTTTTTAAAATTTCTCAAGACCAAATGTAATTAAAGTCAGGTCTGTTTCAAGGAATGCAGTTGTTCAACGTGCAGTTTGTGGGGTGGGCCGGGTTACTCGGAGTTGCTTTTCTTTGCTGGCGAGGGTGACGGAAGAGTTCGAGGGCCACTTCACTGTGGCGAAACTGTAACAAAATGCAAGTGGTTGAGGGAATTAGAAGGAACAGGCTGGTAAACAAAAGTGTGCAGCATGAACTTTGTGAGGGACAAAAGTATTGTCACAGCTGTTTGCAGGAACTGAATGTCAGGGTAAGGCGGCTAATTTTGTGTCAATGGGTGCTAAACAAGCTTGTGGATTACATCGGGGCCAATTGATGTGTACGGTCAACTCTCCATTATTTCCACACTAAAAACCAAGTGAGAATTGCATTTTGTGAATTGCACACTACATTGATGGCAGAATTTGATTAGAATCCCACCTCCATTACATACATTTTGCATCTAAAATACCTTGTGAAGCTGCAGTTCTCCTGCTGCTTGACCAATCCTGCTGTTCAGTTTCGTATCACCATCTGCGACACCCTGTTTATTGGCGTGTGCACGGTTGCGAGATTCAGCAAGCATTGCCCAAATTTGAAATGTATCTTGCCAACTTGGAAAGATGTGGCATTCCAAGCAGCCTTTGGTGTTTGAAAACATGTATACAGAGTTCAGGTCTCTTATTAGATCTAATGGCTTCAGTCAAATCATCAAAGTAAAAGCAATGGCGTGCTCTTGTTTAAAAGAAAATCAACTCAAGCCATGGAGATTGTCATCTGAAGTTTCCATTTGGTAATAGAAACCGGTACTGAAGAGAAACAAATGCTCAACTTCCATGAAATAATTTTCAATACAGTAGTCGTATCATTAACTGATGAAGTAGTCAGTCCAGAAGTTATATTTATTTATTTATTTATTATTAAAAAATAAAATAAAAAATATTTTTGAAAAGCATATGTACAAATAGAAATAAAAAACAAATTTGTTACAAAGTTCTTACATAGCTTCAATTTTTAAAATTTTAAAGAGAAAAAAATAAAATAAAGAAGAAAGAAAAATAAAAAACTATAAACTATTAGAAAGAGAGAATAAGACAATTTAAAAAAAAGGTATAACTGTAAAAATTAAAGGGGGTAGATCCGGGAGACAATAACCACAGTTGTACATCCAACCCTAAACTCAAGTTTCAACTTTTAATTTAAAAAAATTATTTTAGTCCTGTGCCAAACCCATTTACTTTTCTAAAAATTCAATAAATGGAGACCATATTTTAAAAAATAACTCAGGTTTGTCAATTAAGGCAAATCTTATTTTTTCCAAATGCAGGGTCTCTGTCATTTCCGTAGTCCACATTTTAATTGTGAGGGTTATTGTTTTTTTCCAAAATTTAAGTATTAATTTTTTCACAGTTATTAAACTGTAATCAAGAAAATGTACCTGACTTGTTGTAAAGTTTGTAGTATGTTCTAATAATCCTAATATAATTAATTTTGGATCCATATCCAATTGCTTGTTGATAACTTTAGAAACTATTTTTAAACTCTCCAACCAGAAATTTTGCATTTTTGTGCAAGTTACGAAAATATGAGTTAAATTAGCTTCTTGAAATTGACATTTATCACAAGTAGGAGAGATACTAGGAAAAATCCTATTTAATTTCGTCTTCGAATAATGTAATCTATGTATTATTTTAAATTGTATTAAGGAATGTCTAGTATTTAATGAACATTGGTGTATATGTTGTAAACTTTCATCCCATATATCTTGCATTATAAGTTGATTCAATTCATCCTCCCATGCTCGTCTATAAGATTCTGATGACGGAATGTCAGTATCTAGGAGAGTATTATAAATAAAGGATATTAATTTATTTGAATTATAATGTCGATTCAGGCATACATCAAGAGTTTCTGGACCTCTAAACTTATATTCTTGCATGTGTACTTTTACATAATCTCTAAGTTGTAAATATCTAAAATAATTATTAACATGTAATCCGTACTTCTGCTGTAAATCCTGAAAAGAAAGAAAAGTTCCCTTATGATAAAGATCTCCCACCCTTTTAATTCCATAACTTTTCCATTGAGCAAATCCTCTATCTAAGACAGACGGTTTAAAAGAAGGGTTATTCGCAATAGGGAGGAAAGCAGATAATTTACTCAGTTTTAAAGTAAGATTTAATTGTTTCCAGGTACGGATAACACTGTATAATGGGATTACCTCCATATGTTTTTTTATTTAAATTTATTGGAGCTAAGAGGATCGCACCAATATCAAATGGTAAACAATCCTCTTTCTCCATCTTTAACCAATCCGGTTGTTGATCAGTGTCATCCAACCAGCAGGTTATATTTTTAATATTAACCGCCCAATAATAAAATAAGAAGTTAGGTAAGGCAATTCCTCCATTAATTTTAGACTTACATAGATGTCTTTTATTTATTCTATGAGTCTTGTAGTCCCAAATAAAATTAGTAATAATTGAATCAATTTAAAAAAAAAACTTTTTTGGAAGATAGATCGGAATTGCTTGAAATAAGTATAGTAGCTGTGGGAGAAAGATAATCTTTATAGCATTACTACGACCAACTAATGATATAGGAAGTGTTTTCCAAAATTGGATATTTCTGTGTAATTTAGTAAGTAAAGGAGGAAAATTTAATTTAAATAAAGAAGTATATTTCCTAGTCACGTAAATTCCAAGATATTTAAACTTTTCATAGCTATAACTATAACCAATAACTTAAATACAAATTGTATAATAATGCAGTATCTTTAACTATCATGCTGTTACCTGAAACAGGCGTGGTTTCAAGGACCAACGCTTGTTAAAATACTTTAGAAACATAAAATTGCTCTCTCTCCTCTGCATAAAATCCTAATTTAAAGATAGGAAAATATGCAGAAACCAAAGCATCAAATTTAGAAATTAAAGAACTTACGGATCAATAGGAAAGTATGAGTAAATGTGTATATCATGAGTTGTAGGACAGCATTTTAGGAGATGACACATCAGTTTCTCACCCCCCCCCCACCTCCCAAATTCTTGTCACTGTTTGAATTTGACATTGTATCTCCATCTTTTTTTAATTTGTTTTTACCATTAGCACAAATCAGATCAGATAATAATTTCAACTATTATTTCCAACTCTTGCATACTATGAGCAATGTACAGTATATTTATGGGCAAAGATAAGCTGATTTTAGAAATGGAGTTCCTTAAATCATCATTTAAGATGATTACAGTTGGGATGTTGGGAGGAAACCAAAGATCTTGGGGAGAACCCACGCGGTCACGGGGAGAAGGTACAAACTCCGTAGTCGGGATCGAACCAGGGTCTCCGGCGTAGTATGGCAGCAACTCTACTGCTGCGCCACCATGCCGAATTAAGGGACAATGTACCCCGGAAGATTACAGTAAAATGTGAGAAGCGTCCTGGTTGAGTTCAGTTTGTAGTGATATACTACTCCTGCGTTCAGGGACGAGTGTTGAACCGGTGTAGTTTTTTCTTTGCGGTCTTGTTGCACGCACTCAGTTTATCAATCAAAGATCGGTGGAAAGTCAAGACAACATTTGACATTTCAGTGACTGCTCTTCTTTTCCTTCCAAGGCAACAGTGTGGTGTCAAGGAATAAGTGATGTCCTCTGCCAAGTATGCTTGGTATAATTTCTACCCATACTGGCTGGAGCCACAAAGTAGCCCATTGTACCGCGGAAGAGAAGTACTGTTTGTTTTTTATTTTATTTGGATTCTTTAAGTGGTTAAACTGGAATGCAATACGAGTGCAGATTTATTTTTCTTAAGGCTACAGGTGGCCGGCTATGAAAGAATGGTTTGTCAAAGCTTGAAGCATTTCTGCAAGTGTAGGGACAGGTTGCTGTGTAGATCCAATGGCGAAACCTTCCATCTGTTGTAAAATTGACTTGCTTTGCCATGAACTGACCTTTATTCATACTAAAACATTTACAGTGAGACTGCTGTAATGGAGAGTCCCTAATACAGTGATTGATTTTGCCAAATGTTCGGAAGCTTCTCTTAGCACAGATTTTAAATATTTGGAAAAAAATTACTTGGTCGATAGGCTGTAATATTATTCATATTAATGTTATGAATAAGTGATTTTATACTTCAAAGGAATATTTGATGCAGCTTTGTTTCCAAATATAATGGATGATTTTGCATTGCTAACCATTCAGATTAATATAAGAAATACCCATAAATGCTGATGTGTCACCAGGGTTGCACTATCAAACGCCCGTCCTTATTCCATTACGATTAGAATGCCTGGCGTCGTCTTCAGTAATGAATCCGGTAACTTTCTGAAATAATTTAACTTTTTCTGCCAAAGATCTGACCCTCGAGAAATTTAAATTTTAATAAATATAGAGTTAAAAACAAAACAAGAAACATAGATAAAAGACGAACGTTGCCTGAGGAAAATGAGCAATCTCCTTGGAGTGGCTGCTTTGACTTGACAGCACATTTGCACAACATCTTGGCAAAGGGCCTGCTGCCTGTGGTTCAGTCGGAGAGCTAACTCTGCCCATGAGTTGCAGGTTTGAATGCCAGGGATGTTTGCCTTGCAAACCTGTCAACAATGTATCTTTCCATATGTAGTGTTTACTCACTTGCAGGAGAGCTTGGAAGAATGCTGGCATTGCCCCTGCATCTCCTGGCTTCTAATTATAACGTGGGAGTGGCAGGAGGAGTACGGAAGGGTTGCTTCTGACAGAGCACACTTGTGGCTGAAGTTTGAAGAATGGAAAGGAAAAGAGCTCAGAAAGTATGTGATGTCAACTTATTTACATCGGCGAAACCAAGCGCAGGCTCGGCGATCGCTTCGCTCAACACCCGCACTCGGTCCGTGTTGGCCAAACTGATCTCCCAGTGGCCGAGCACTTCAACTCCCCCTCCCATTCCCAGTCTGACCTTTCTGTCATGAGCCTCCTCCAGTGCCATAGTGAGGCCCACCGGAAATTGGAGGAACAGCACCTCGTATTTCGCCTGGGCAGCTTGCAGCCCAGTGGTATGAACATCGACTTCTCCAACTTTAGATAGTTCCTCTGTCCCTCTCTTCCCCTCCCCCTTCCCAGATCTCCCTCTATCTTCCTGTCTCCACCTATATCCTTCCTTTGTCCTGCCCCCCTGACATCAGTCTGAAGAAGGGTCTCGACCCGAAACGTCACCCATTCCTTCTCTCCTGAGATGCTGCCTGACCTGCTGAGTTACTCCAGCATTTTGTGAATAAATACCTTCGATTTGTACCAGCATCTGCAGTTATTTTCTTATACAGAAAGGACAGATCATTTACAAACCCTCGACCTCACTGCAGCTTTTTACCAAGTCAAACTTTTTATCAGATTATTTGTTTGGTTTTGGTTTTAGAGAAATAATAATGTGTTTTAAGTTGCTTGCGGAAATGAAGGAAGTATAATCTGCATCTCTTCTTTCATCTTGATTTTTTTTCCTACACCTTTTTTTTTCCTTTCACTGACATCTCAAAAGCTGTGAAAGGTCCTGAACAGAAAAGCTTCCTGTTGCTTGTCCATTACTCCCTCACTGGACGAGTTCCTCCAGCACTCGGTACTTTGCTCAAAATTCCAGCATCTACAGTTTTTTGTGCCTCCATCTCAAAACATGTCTGACCTTAAAGTGCGTGAATACTTTATTTTAAATTTCCTACTGAGTGCACTAAATACCATGCTAAAAATTTGCAGATTAAGGGCCTGATGGACTAATTAAAAAAGCTGAATTTTTCAGCAATTGAGCCAGCTCGTGTGCTACCATTTAACAAATACCTGTCTGAAACGCAAGCTGGATGTTGTTAATGCATGTTTCTGATAATTTAGAGAAACTTTAAAAAAAAATGTTTTTCATAGTTATGAAGGTTCTTTTCATTAACGCCAAATAAACTTGAATTGTGTGTGGATAAACTGAAAGGGGCCTTAGTGTTTTAATAGGTTTTCATTTGAGACAAATTGGGTAATGGTGTCGATACTGGAAACTACACACAGTCCAGTGTATGTTTTGTGAAAGTTAAGCTGGTGGTATAGTGACGAAAAGCTGACACAGGCAATAAATCCTTGTAAATTGTTATTGCTGTAAACAAAGCACTCTTTTACTTGCCATCCTTGAGGGCCCAAGCTAGTGAATGTATCACCTGGTCCGGTAAGAGCTGTACAGATCTGGAACTCCTCGTGCACGGACTCCACAGATTTAACTGAGGAATGGTCCAGGAGGTACAACGGAACTGAGAAGACCTCATGTGTAGGAAGGAACTGCAGATGCTGGTTTAAATCAAAGATTGGCACAAAATGCTGGAGTAACTCAGCGGGACAGGCAGCATCTCTGGAGAGAAGGAATGGGTGACGCTTCGGGTCGAGACCCTTCTTCAGGCCTTCAACTGGTTCTCACTCCTGATCACCAACCCATGAATGCTACAGGACATTTTGTTCAAACTACCCTCTACGATATCCTTGTGTGGGGCAACAAGGAACTGCAGATGCTGATTTACCAAGGAAAGACACCAAATGCTGGAGTAACAGCAGGTCAGGTCATGCAACATCCCTGAAGAACTGATTGAGAATGATCAGCCATGATCACATTGAATGGCGGTGCTGGCTCGAAGGGCTGAATGGCCTCCTCCTGCACTTATTGTCTAGAACATGGATAAGTGAGCCTTCATCAGTCTGAAGAAGGGACCTGAAACGTCACCTATCCATGTTCTCCAGGGATGCTGCTTGACTCACTAAGTCACTCCAGCATTTCTACACCAGAGTGGCGAGCAGAGTGTGTTAAATTATTAGATATTTATGTAACAGTATACAGTATATTGGTAAGATATTTCCATTATTGTAAATACTAATATCAGATCCTTTTCTACAAAAGTAGCAATTATTTTATTTGGGCAGCTGCTGTATTTTTAATGGATCTGAATGGATGTATAAAGAAAATAAACCAGTGTAGAATGAGGTTGGGAAATGAAGCTAAGTGCAGTTAAAACCTTTCGTTTGCATGAGTAATGGTGACTGGGCTGAGATAACAGATAATTGTTGGCACCCTGGCAGCTGCAGCACTGGGATTTTCTGTCTTCAGGGAGTCACCAAATGTTAAAAAAAAACTGCAGATGCTGGAAATCTGGACTCGAAATAGAAAGTGCTGGAAACATTCAGCAGGCCAGGCAGCATCTGTGGAAAGAGAAACAGTTAAACATTTCGGGTCCAGGACCTTTCAGCGGAACTGGGAAAGAGAAACAGATTTGTCCAGGTTGCAGAAAAGTGGAGGTGGAAGTTGGGTGGAGCAAAGGGAATATCACTGATAAGCTGAGACTGAATGGCCTAACAAAGCAGCTAACATCAAACAGCTTTGTATGTGTGTGTGTGGTGTTTTGTTACCGAGTCATGTCCAGTAGGACAGACGATGTATGGGGAACAGAAGGAAAAGCTGGGCCAATTATGATGGCAGGTAAAAATGGCCAGTTAGAAACACCAAGCAAGTTATCTATAGTTGGAGAATTCAGTATTGAGTTTTACAGGCATTTATTCACAAAATGCTGGAGTAACTCAGCAGGTCAGGCAGCATCTCGGGAGAGAAGGAATGGGTGACGTTTCGGGTTGAGACCCTTCTTCAGACTGATGTCAGGGGGGCGGGACAAAGGAAGGGTATAGGTGGAGACAGGAAGATAGAGGGAGATCTGGGAAGAAGGAGGGGACGGGAAGGAGGAGAGGAACTATCTAAAGTTGGAGAAGTCGATGTTCATACCACTGGGCAGTCAGATTAGGATGAGGCGTTCTTCCTTCAGCTTGCTTTGAGCCTTGTTGTAACAGTACATGAGGCCACAGACAGAGTTCTGCTGGTAATTTAGAGGACTAGGTAACCGGGAGGTTGGTCACTCCTGTGGACTGACTGGGCGCTTTTGCACAAAGCCATCATCCAATCTATGTTTGGTTGCTCTCCTGTAGAGGATACCAAATTGTGAAAACCAAATGCAAACACCAGACTGGAAGATGTGCAAGCGAATCACTGCTTGAGCTGGAGAGATAGTGTGAACATAAAAAGCGAAAGGCCAGTGAGTGTTGGGTGGAACAGGAGAGTGGACGAAGCAGTTGCGAATGGAATTAAATAATCAAAGAAGAGAGGAATATGATCCTGGTGGTGGAACCTTGTTGGAACGGGTGGAAACTGGAGGATGATCCTTTGAATGCAAAAGCTGGTGGAGTGGAAAGCGGGGTCCAGGAAACTCTACTCTCATCTCTTCTTCTCCTGGACAGAGTAAGAGTAGAGGTGCTTGAAACAGATGAGATGCAGTCAAGAGTCTGTCTGCTTTGTCGGGAGAAGCCACAACTCTGGAAGAACTTGCATTGCAAGGAAGAGACAACAATTGACGAGAAGGAAATATTTGTTCTTATGCTGGGATTTTAGCATGTAAATTCCACCAAATTCTGGGTTTGAAAATAAACTTAGAAGTCTCAACCTTGCTGGTCACATTTTGCTAGTGATAAACTGACTACACTTCAATGTGGGTTTCCTCCGGGTGCTCCAGTTTCTGCCCACATGCCAAAACCAAGTGGTTCTGTAGGTTAACCAGCTTCTTTAAATTGCCCGTAGTTTGTGGTCAGCATGGCTCTGTGGGCCGAAGGACCTGTTTCCATGCTGTTTCTCTGAATCAAAGTCATTCAGTGCCAAACTATTTGTGTGGGAGTCGGTGGTCAAACAAATTACACCTATTTTGTGGGCAGGATTTGTCCTGGACTGCCCACTTGCAAACGTTGCGTCACTCGATCCGCTGTCACAGTGCAGGGTCTCTCCATCTGGACTGTGTTGAAATTTGAGTGTGGCACCAAAAGTTCAGCTGTGGGTAAGGAATGAGATAGATGGGGCAGCGGAAGAATACCAAATTAGTTATAGTAACAGTTTGGTTGTTACTACAGAAAGCCACATTTAGATCGCTGTTGGAGAAGTGATACCACTCCGAGATATCCCTTCTTAGAAAGGATGTATCAATTTTGAAGGAGGTGCTACAAAATGTAACAATGTGATTCCTGGATAAAGTTGTCCTATATTAAATTATGAGGAGATATTCGGGTTATATTCCTGCAAAATGAAAAGTTTAAGAGATGGTTTAATTGATTGTTTGAAGGGCAGCTGACAGGATTGAGAGTTAAACCATTTCCCTTTTGGTGACTCCAGGAGTAGTCATTTAGCCTAAAAATGAATACCAAGCATCTCTGGAATGAAATTAGGAAATATTTCCAGATAGACATTTGGAGGTTTTCCACAAGTGTCAGACTTTGTGAGGTCAGTTGTTAATATTAAATCTGTGGTTTTAGATTTTTAAAGAAAGCTATTTGGGATTATGTTGCAAATGTGGCTGCAAGGAATTAACATACTCGTTGTCTTTTCATCATCGACCTATAGAGCACAGAAATAGGCCCTTCGGCCCATCTATTCCATGATAACCAAATTGCCTACTCACTTGCCTGAACCTGCAAACGTTTCCTATCCATGGACCTGTCTAAGTGTCTGTTAAATGTTGTATTTGTACCCACCTCTATCACTTCCTTTGGCAATTCATTCAATATACCCACCATCCTCTGTGTTGAAAAAGTTACCTCTCCGGTCCCTTTTTAAATTTTCCCCCCTCACCTTAAAACTATGCCTTCTCCTTTGAGACACTCTTACCCTGGAAAAAAGATTGCAGCTAATCACTTTATCTAAGCCCTTCATTATTTTGTAAACCGCCTGTAATCAATCTTGAGCTAAATCATCTACTCCAATTCCAATGAGTGCTGGCAGCCTGTCTGGAACAGCAAACACACTGTTTCCATTCACAAGTTTGATTCTCAATGGACAATGGACAATGGACAATAGGTGCAGGAGTAGGCCATTCGGCCCTTTGAGCCAGCACCGCCATTCAATGTGATCATGGCTGATCATTCACAATCATCCTGCCTTCTCCCCATACCTTCCTGCCTTCTCCCCATACCTCCTGACAATGCTATCTTTAAGAGATCTATCTAGCTCTCTCTTGAAAGCATCCAGAGAATTGGTCTCCACTGCCTTCTGAGGCTGAGAAATTCCACAGATTTACAACTCTCTGACTGAAAATGTTTTTCCTCATTTCTGTTCTAAATGGCCTACCCCTTATTCTTAAACTGTGGCCCCTGGTTCTGGACTCCCCCAACATTGGGAACATGATTCCTGCCTCTAATGTGTCCAATCCCTTAATAATCTTATGTTTCAATAAGATCCCCTCTCATCCTTCTAAATTCCAGCGTATACAAGCCTAGTCACTCCAGTCTTTCAACATACGACAGTCCCGCCATTCCGGGAATTAACTTAGTGAACCTACGCTGCACCCTCCTCCCTCCTTTGTGGTGGAGAGTGATTTGTATCCTGATGGTGGACTCTTGGGATTCTGTATGTGGGCAAATGGTGAACTCGGGCAACCTTGTTCGGGAGAAAAGATTTCCACGTTGCTTCTTTGAAAGAGCATCTTGGATAACATGATGGTTACCAGAATAGCAGATTTTCTCCAGGGTTATTTATTTTCAAATTTGATTTATCAAAGCCAGTTCATGGGGTGGCTGTTCATATTTTCACTGGGATTTTATAGTGGATTGTACAAAGGCTTTCAAACCAAGGGACTGTTTGCCCTTCCCAATGGAAGTAAAAGGAGGCACAGCACCATATCAGAGTAGAGCAGGAGGATTCCTGGCAAGGCTTAGCCCGGAGTACCATTGCTGTGGATAATCTAGCCATGGTCAAGTTGTTAGTTTTTGTGTAGATTGTGTGTCTTGCATTACCCAATGACTACACCTCAAATGTACTAAATCGACTGTAAAGTGATTTGGAAGTGCAAATCACTTTACTTAGAGGCAGAGGGGACCTGTACATCATTTTTCCACAATAAGATTTCTCAGGATATAATGAGTTAAAAAAACTGTCAACGCTTTGTGGTGCAGTGTATGCCAAACTATGTCAGGAAGACAATGCACCCTTTATGCCGAAATGAAATTATGTACAAGAGTTGGCTGCCGCAGTTAAACTGAAGTATGTGAGTTTTTAAAAATATTATACCTTTTAGCTTTGGACATTGCCACTTGGAATTTTTATGTTTTGTTGAAGGACTGACCTGTTCAAATTGTTGTTTCAACGGTGGAGATTACAGTCTGGGATCTGAAGGAAGAACGTAGATCAAATTTACCTCTCGATCATCCAGATGCTCAATTAGTGCAGTGGGCCACCATTTATACGTAATGGTGAATCCAGTAAAAAGTGAAATGGGGAGCTGAGGCAAGAGAAGAACACCCTACTGTTGAAGTTGGCACTTCCCTGTTGATAGGTTCTTTTTTTGTCCGATTATCTCCCATTAATTTTTTTTACCGCCTAATTGCTTACCTTGTGTTTACTGAATGGCATGCAGCTTTTGTGAGCTTGTTTGTGAGGGGGAGTCTCTGTTCTCTTGTGCAGCCAGGAAGATTTCCATGTTTATGGGTATCTGCAGTACTCTCAAAAAGAGTTGTGCTGCGAATCTTGTACGTGTTGCTCAAGTACATGCGAACAAGTGCAGTTGCTGGCGTGCAGCCTCGATCAGTTGTTTGTCCCCTACATTTGAGAAGTCTGTATCTTTTCTGGATTCTACCCGGTGGAATAAATAAGACTGGGACTTGTGATTTGCTATTCAATTCATAGCTGGCTGGAGCTGGTGCAGAATCCCACTCTCCTGCCTTGTGATTCCATTAAAATAGTTGATGCTAGCTTCAACCAGCTAATCTAAAATTAATAGATGCATAGAGCTGATGTTATTTCTTTGCAATCTATGTTCAGAAATAGACGATAATTCAATAAATTTAGCACTTTGTATTACTCTATCACAGACCTGTTAAGGAGATTTTGAAAGTCATTTTACTGGCTCCATTAAAGGCCTCTTAAACAAACCACAAGTAACCGTAAGTAGACACAAGTTGCTGGAGTAACTCAGCGGGTCAGGCAGCGTCTCAGGGGAGAAGGAATGGGTGACGTTTCGGGTCAAGACCCTTCTTCAGACTGCAGAAGGGTCTCGACCTGAAACGTCACCAGTCTGAAGAAGGATCTCGACATGAAACGTCACCCGTTCCTTCTCTCCTGAAATGCTGCCTGACCCGCTGAGTTACTCCAGCATTTTGAGTCTACGTTCGATTTGAACCAGCATCTGCAGTTATTTTCCTACACAAGTAACCGTAGTGTACTTGGCTCAGTTCTGATGAACAACCTTCTAAGATTTTTTTGGATTGCATGGTGCATTGACAAAGGTAGAACATAAAATGGACGTGGTAAGTCAGTAGGTAGTTGGTGTGATCTCCATTTGCTTGGCTGAGTACAGGTCCAGTCATAGTTGAGCTCAACAACATCTGGACAAAAAAGCCCATGCTGTTGGCAGCCAATCCACCACCTAAAACATTTAATGCCACAACTGTCGTTGGAAAGCTTTTGACAGCAGCCCTCGAGGCCATCTGGTGTACGGTAACACCACCACCTGAAAGTCACATACCATCCTTTACAAAATATCTATTCTTCATTACGCATTGCCTTGTCCATACTCAAAATAATAACTTGCCAAAAAGCACAGAGACCGATATCAACACAACCCAGTACTTGTGGGTCACCGCTCCTCCTCAATGGTAATTAAGGATGGGTATTAAATGTTGGCCTTGTCATGATGCCCACATCCCATGACCAATTATTCACATCACTTCCAGCTTTACCATCATGCTACGTACAGTAAGATCCAGATCAGACTTTAGTCGATTGGGGGAAATACCGTTTGAAGATCAAGATCATAGCATGACACAAAGCTCATAGTCTATTCGGCAGCAATGATTGCTGTACTCCAACGTGATGCTGAGACCTGGATTATATATAGCAGACATCTCCAGACACAGCAAAGTTATCAATCAAGCCGCCTGTGCAAATTCCTCCAAATCGCCTGAAAGGATAAGTGAACCGCCATCAGCATCCTCTTCCCAGGCCAACATTCGCGGCAACGCGGTCCGAACAGCACTCTGTCCAATCCGTCAATCCATCGAGAAGGCCACATTGTTGGCATGCCTGACACCAGATTCCAAAAACAGATGCTGAGCTCCGAGCTCTATCACGGGAAGAGATTACCAGATGGACAGCAATGTGTTCAAAGTCATTGAAAAAATGCACCATTTTCACAGACCCTTGGGAATCTCTGGCCCATGCTACTCAAAATGGAGAAGGAGCATTCACGATGATATTGAGAACATCAAGGACATGCATAGGGGAGCCCAGTGGAAGCATTGCGTCACTTCAAAAACTATTCACTTTCCCGATCCATCAGGAACCTCATGCCCATCTGTGACCTCATCAATTACTTAAGAGTCAGCCAAAATTACTTGAATGAGGAACTGCCAAAGAAGGTACACCAAAGGATCGCAGGGCTTCCTATCTTCTTTATAAAGACTAACACGAAAAAATCCTCATTCCCCATTTTAAATTCTTCCATTTCTGTCTGCAAGACATTCACATTTGCCCTAGTTAGCTGTCTCCTTTTGTAAAAAAAACCCAACTGAAGCTCAATTTTCATGTTTCTTGCCTGTTTACCCACTTTTGCTTTTCTTAGAAACATAGGAAATAGGTGCAGGAGTAGGTCATTTGGCCCTTCGATCTTGGCTGATCACCCAAAATCAGTACCTGCCTTCTCCCCATACCCCTTGATTCCGTTAGCCCTAAGAGCTATATCTAACTCTCTCTTAAAATCATCCAATTAAAACATTTTCATCAATTCCTTGTTCTTTGAGTTCTAAAATGCTCTCCAAGTTCACGTCTAACATTTGTGCAGCTTTTCAAGCCTCTTCCATTGATTTTATGGTATTGTTATGTTCTCCTGTTATCCAAGGTCCCAACACTCCTCTTGTTGTGTCTTTGTGCAGATGGAGGGAATACAATTTTCTTCAAATTATGCTTCATTTCTTTAAATGCTTGCCATTGCTTGTCAACCTTCTGCCGTTGCACAGTAGAAAGGATCCTACCAGGATGCATCATAGCTTGGTGTGGTAACAGTTCTGCCCAAGATTGCAAGAATTGCAGAAAGTTGTCTATGTGGCCCAGTCCATCACACAAATGAGCTTCTTCCCTTCTCCTCCTCCCCTCCCCCCCCCCCCCCCCCCCCACCCCCCAGCCCCCCTCGACTCCATTCTACACTTAAAGCAGCCAACATAATCAATGACTATTGGACAGTAGATATAAAAGCACGTACAACCAGATTCAGTGTAAGAAAATAACTGCAGATGCTGGTACAGATCGGTGGTATTTATTCACAAAATGCTGGAGTAACTCAGCAGGTCAGGCAGCATCTCAGGAGAGAAGGAATGGGCAACGTTTTGGGTCGAGACCCTTCTTCAGACAACCAGATTCAGGAACTGCTTCTTCCCCGCTGTTATGACTTGTGAACGATCCTCTGATAGTCAAGTCAAGTCAATTTTATTTGTATAGCACATTCAAACACAACCTACGTTAACCAAAGTGCTGTACATCAGTTCAGGTACTAATAAACGAACAACTAAATGGCACATAAACATAACAGCACATACATAAACAGTTCACAGCGCCCCCTCAGAGGGCCTCAAATGCTAGGGAGTAGAAATAGGTTTTGAGCCTGGACTTAAAGGAGTCGATGGAGGGGGCAGTTCTGATGGGGAGAGGGAGGCTGTTCCACAGTCTTGGAGCTGCAACCGCAAAAGCGCGGTCACCCCTGAGCTTAAACCTAGACCGCGGGATAGTGAGTAGCCCCATATCGGCCGACCTGAGGGACCTGGAGATAGAGTGGTGGGATAGAAGATTTTTGATATAAGGGGGGGCATTTTTGTCCTGATCTTCCAACCTACCACATCTGGTATTTTAATCTGCATTTTCTCTGTAATAGACAATAGACAATAGGTGCAGGAGTAGGCCATTCAGCCCTTCGAGCCAACACCACCATTCAGTGTGATCATGGCTGATCATTCTCAATCAGTACCCCGTTCCTGCCTTCACCCCATACCCCCTGACTAATGCTATAGTGCTGTACTATATTTTACCCTCTAGTATTTTTCTCTTTGCATCTCCTGTTGTAATTGTGTATGGCTTTATTGTACTCATAGAATGATTTGATGGGATAGCTTGCAAACAAAGCTTTTCACTATATCTCGGTAGATGTGACAATAAATAAATCAACCAACCAACTAAAACAACTTTCAATCTGTTTTCACCGGAGATAATTCTTTCCTTTTTGATTTAACATTTCAGCATAAAATTCTATGAAATTCCGGGTCCCTCCTCCCTGAAGGCCCCTTTCCCTTGATCAATTAATTCCCTTTCCCCTGCTCTTTGCACGAAATGAGAACTAAAGTAACTTTCCCACTATTTGTTTCTTCAATATATCGATCCAGAAAGCCATCTTGCATCTAAGTTATGAGTTTGTGGCCCCAATTACTGCTAATCCAATTCAATTATAAATTCAAATCCAATATTATACCACAATGAAGGCAACCCCATAACTAATTTACGGAATTACATCTGGGACAAATCCTGATCACTCAGTATTGACTACCTCGTTGCTTGCTGTGAGTTGGAAGCCTCTGTGTTTGCCTGCAATAACAATCAGTGCACCTAAATGTAGTTCATTTCTTTGGAATCGATTCATCTCTTCCCAAGGCTTGGTCTGTGCACTGAAACCATAATGAAATGTTTCTGAGGTGTGATGACATTCTGTGTTATTGCAAATCTGCATGTTTTCATAATACTCAATGTCAGACTTTTAGATTGATGGTGTGTGAGCTGTGGATAATTTTTTTTAAACTTGAGTCTTTTTTTAACAGATTTATTCCTAGCAGCAGCCAAGTCCCTCTTCTCAGTACAACCCCTCCCTGTTGCAAATGAAAATAATTCTGCTTCCTGCTGTCTACAAAGCAATTCTTGGAAGAATAACATATATGCATTTGGATTATTTCGCAGTAGAATTCTGACCAAGACAGTGCTGTATGCCAAAAGGATAGAAGACATATTTAGAATCAAGATCTTCATGTAAAATTATTTCTCAATGGCAGATTTATTTCAGAAATAATATGAATGAAAATGAGGATGTTTCATTAGAGGGGCTGAGTTATAGGGCAAGCTGGGACTTTATTCCTTGGAGTGTATGAGGATGAGGGGTGACCGTGAGGGGAATAAATAGGGTGAATGAACAGACCGTTTACCTAGAATAAGGGAATCAAAAACCAGGGAAGTGAGAGGGGAAAGATTTAATAAGAATCTGAGTGATGATTTTATCCTTCAAATGGCAGTAGGTGTATGGAATAAACTACCAGATAAGGTAGTTGAGGCAGGTGCTCGAACAACATTTAAAAGGCCTTTGGACAGGTACATGGATAGGAATATTTTAGAGGGATATGGGCCAAACTTGGGCAGGTGGGACTAGTACAGATGGAGCATCTTGGTCAAGTTCCATGGGCAAGTTGGGCTGAGGAACTTGTTTCCGTGCTATATGACTCTTAATATTTTTAAAACCATTGTAATACAGGAAATGTAATAGTACATTTTGCTCAATTACAACCTGATAATGACAAGGTAAACACAAAATGCTGGAGTAACTCAGCGGGACAGGCAGCATCTCTGGAGAGAAGGATTGGGTGACATTTTGGCTTGAGACCCTTCTTTTGACTAGCCAGTCTGAAGAAGGGTCTCGACCTGAAACTTCACCCATACCTTGTCTCCAGAGATGCTGCCTGTCCCGCTGAGTTACTCCAGCATTTTGTGTCGACCTTCGACTTAAACCAGCATCTGCAGTTCTTTCCTACACATAATGACAAGGTAATCTCAATACCATTTGTGGATGTATAAGCACGAGTCAGAATATTGGGATTAACTTTGCTGCATGTTTTCCCACATGAGTCCACATGATGGAGGAAACATTGAGTGGCGGCTGAGGTGGGATGGAGCATTTGTTGGGGGCCTTAGCAGAGTGGGAACAAAGAAGAAAAGGCACAATATGCTGGAGTAACTCAGCGGATCAGGCAGCATCTCTGGAGAACATGGATAGATGACATTTCAGGTGAAGACCCTTCTTCAGACATCTGAATAAAGAAGGAAGTTGGTTAACTAGAAAGTTGAAGCTGCAAAGGTTGTTCATCGCTTTAAGATTGATCAAGAAATGCACGAGTGGAGAGACGAGAAGTGGAAAATACTACTTCCAGTATTTGTGCGATAGTGAAGGAGTGAAGACCAGCTAGAATAAGAGGTTGGAAAGGAAGAATAGTTCCTCTTAAAGGCTGCCAATATTAAGCAAGAACTTGAGAAGGAATGTTTGTGCAGAGAGTGGGGACTTGGATGAATAGCTACTGTGAACTGAGTTTAGAGGGGCTAAAGGACTTTTGGTGATCAGGAGCAAAGGGAATCTCTACAAAAAAAATCTAGTTTATTTGATTTAAATGAATCTGCTCAATTTTGTCCATTGAGTCACCTTTATTAATTGCTCTGAGAGTATTTTGCATGAATGCTTTTTTTGTAGCCACATAGTTATAGAAACTATTTCTCCAGAAAAGAAACATGCCCTTCAACCCAGCACATTGTTGCCATCCATCAAGTACATATCAACACTGAATGCATTTAGTAGCACTTGGTAATGTTATTACTATTTGAATAACTGCATCATATAATTAAACAAACATTCAATTACCATTTATTAATGTAATTTCAGGTGTAAGGTCATTCAGTGTTACAATGTTCTGCACAGAGTGTAATCTCCCAGTGATACAAAACCAGTAACAACAACTTTTATTAATTATATATATCAAACTATTGTAATTTTTTTTTTAGTTTGAAAATGTACCATTGTCAAACAAAAACAAACCGTTCCTGTGGGAAGATGGGAGATGATTTTGTTGCAAACTAGGTTTACAGCTTCAGTCTTTGTTCACATTTTCAAATTTTTCTGAAGTTTGAAGTTTTCTCTTTTAATATATATAATTTAATTTTTAAAACATTCATGTGTTGTGGGACATCCATTGAAACTACCCATGTTTTGTTTTTAGAATTTGGTCTCTGAAAGGTTAATAACCATTGTAAAATCCTGCATAAATAAGAATAACTCCAGGGACTAAATTTTGTCTTCTCTATATTAACTTTATTAACTTTATTTATATGCTGTAATTGTAATTCTTTTTGTGCACAACCCGCAGGCATTGCCACTTTCATTTCACTGCACATCGTGTATGTGTATGTGACAAATAGACTTGACTTGACTTAACCAAATGCGCAAGATAATATTTTCATTCAGTCGCATCAAAGCACTGGCCTTGATAATTTCTCCTCAGTTTTATTTTGAGGTGATAGCCTTTCTTTGAGGGGGGACTTTCCTCCAGTTGGCAAGCTACAAAAGAGGATCTGTTGAAAATATTTCATAACGAGGATTTGGTGACCATGTTAATTCAACATTAAGTTTGTGTAGGGAGTTTGCTAGGTTCTGCATTGGTGAGAACTCCACATTGAATTTGGAATAAATAAAATGTACCAAGAAAGGGTCATTTTATTCTGATAAGTTTGAGGTGTTTATATTGGCAAACAAGAACCAAATTGTTTGCTTATTATATGGACTTGCTTCCATATGACACCACTGTATTGTGCCAGGAATGTAAGAATGTTTGAGAAGATTGTTGTGTATGAGTGGTACATTACAATATGGTTTCATTTAAAACCAATGTCTCCGTGTAGCTTTCATACACAATTTCTTAAGTGTTATTAAGAATCTTGGCACAGTTTGATGCTTGCTGTTGGTAATAAGAGTAAAACTGTTTTTTGGAGAAAAAAAAATAGGGATCGAGCGAAGGAATCTGAAATTCCACCAAAACAAATGATTAAAATCAGAATCTAACAAGTGGTTGAATTGAAAACCGAAGAAGCTAAGTTATGTCTGAAGAAGGGTCTCGACCTGAAACTTCTCCCATTCCTTCTCTCCAGAGATGCTGCCTGTCAATAGACAATAGGTTATAGGTGCAGGCGTAGACCATTCGGCCCTTCGAGCCAGCACTGCCATTCACCGTGATCATGGCTGATCATGCACAATCAGTACCCCGTTCCTGCCTTCTCCCCATATCCCTTGACTCCGCTATCATTAAGAGCTGTATCTAACTCTCTCTTGACAGCATCCAGAGAATTGGCCTCCACTGCCTTCTGAGGCAGAGAATTCCACAGCTTTACAACTCTCTGAGTGAAAAAGTTTTTCCTCATCTTCGTTCTAAATGGCCTACCCCTTATTCTTAAACTATGGTCCCTGGTTCTGGACTCCCCCACTGAGTTACTCCAGCATTTTGTGTCTATCTTCAAAGTTATATTAAACTTTTGTTTAATGTTGGCCTGACTTGATGAGGCAATACAGTGGTGATAAATCTTCTGGTTTTCTTTGAAATAATTCCACAGGATCTTTTCTATCCATCTGAGAAAGCAGATGCAGGTTTGGAAGATGAATGAGATTGCAATAGATGTTAAGTAGAAGCAGATGCAGTTCTGGTTGTTATATCAGAAATAAAAAGGATAGAGTGAGCACAAAGGCTGGAAGGATGTTTACAAGGTTGATTCCAGAAATGCAGAATCATATCTGTCATGAAAAGGGGTGAACAGGTGGGTCTTTTACTGTTTGTAAAGTAAAGAACTGAGAGATGACAGAATGCAATGTTCCAAGATTTACAAAGCGTTCTTCTGAGAGTCATTCAGGGTTTTCGTTCGGAGCAATAGCAACACCAGACACAATCAAAAGAAGGTATTCACCAGTAACTTAAACAGGGAATTTCAAGGAAGCCACTTTATCCTGAGATTAATGAGATCAACCAGAGAGTAGTGAGAACATGGAGCATCCTTACCACAAGGCACAATGAAGGCAAACACATTGATGCATGCAAGAGGAAGCCAGGTGACCTTCTGAAGGTGCAGGAAGTGGGTGGGGACAGTGCTGATAATAAGAGAGGGTGAAATGGACACAGGCCCAAGTGGACCACCCACACTAGCATGAACTGAATGGACATGACCTATTTCTGAACTGTACCTGTACACTCTTGTATCTGTACATTGTGGACAGCCCGACTGTAATCATGTAGTCTTTCCACTGGCTGGATACCATGCAACAAAGAGCTTTTCGCTGTACCTCAGTCCACGTGACAATAAACTAAACTAAACTATTCCAGGTACCCTTGTCTCCTGCAGACTGAAAGCATTAGTTTATATTCAGACAGCTCCGAAAAAAAGACTTGATGACAGGCAAATCTATTGTTAATCTTCCAAAGATACAAGAAAGCACAAGGCCAGGAAATGTTGGCAAAGATGTGACTTTTATGTTGGACTGAATTGTAGATGTGTTCTTAGCCATGGCTTATCACACTGATAACTTGTCATCAAGTCACCTTGTTTGAAGATATCATTGTCTATCACTGTAGAAGAACCATTCCCACAATCTCAGTTCTTTTCTTTGTGCTTAAATTTGATTAATAAAATATTGAAATTGTTGCTTATACAAGTTTTTACCTGCACAATTATGTTATTTATTTCTATTATCCCTTGACAACATTTATTTTCAAAGTGCTCTAGCATCCTCTGTTGGTTATTGACAGGACTGCAAGTAAACAGGTGTCCATGTTTTAATGTGCCACTCCAATGTACATATATGTAGCAAACCCCCTAAAATGGGGGGAGCTGTCCATATCTGTTCAGTGCCAAAATCACGTTTGGTCTGTAGAGGGCCTGACGACCCTGGAGCCAGTTGACTTCTGATCAGGTGGGGATAGAATATTGGAAATGTGACCAGGATGAAGGGAAGGTTTCTCTGGTTAACTACTTGTTCTGCTGTAGTCAGTGCACGCGAGTGATTTGCAATGCAGTGAGTGAGAATCCAGTGAGGACAACATGGGCCATCTAATTAATGCAGAAAGGAAACAATTTTTTTGGAGATTGGACCACAGACAACTACTTATAGTCCCCGTTCTTTGCTTATTTTTAAAAGATATATATTCTTTGACATTGGTAGGTCCGACCATTGGACCAGACAATCTATGTTCCTCTCCACTGCGCTGCCAGACATTGGCACTCTGTTGGCTTTTCCAATAGTCCATCATTTGCTACACAGCATGGTGGCCATCTTGCATCCTTGATGTTGGTGGGTGGTAACAAAACAGTTGTGACCGCAGGGCCCAATCCTACTACAAAGATACAGATGGAATAATAAGGAACTGCAGATGCTGGTTTATCAAAGAAAGGCAACAAAATGCCGGAGTAACTCAGCGGGTAAAGGCAGCATCTCTGGAGGAGGTGCATATGGTTGAATTGTGATTGAATGTTGACTGGAATGATAATCATTTTGTGGATTCCACATACTACAAAATGACTCTTGAAACTGCCACAATACCTGGTGGGGTCAGAGTGGTGACAGGAGGTTTTTTAGCATGGCTAGATGTGTCTCATTGATGGGGAAGTAAACCAGCCTTGCATCGCCAGTTCAGTGCGTGAAGTACAACCAGGGTTGGTTCCATTCGCAGACTGCAGGACAAATTTAATTACTAATCCACCAGCCTCCTCTCCAGTGCTGTCATGTGACACATCTAAATTGCCAGTGAACTCCTTTAGTGGTGTTCGGTAAGGATTTTGTCAGGACTAGTTGGCTGTGGAACTCTGGAAGCATTGATACAAGAGCTGAATTCCAGAGGGGAGATGACAGTCACGAATGTCAAGGTAATATTTAACTGAATGGAAAAATCATGTCCTTGCAGAACTGAGCCTTGAAGGATTTAAGGACAATCCTCGACTAGACTAGAGTCATGGATAGCACCAAAGAAGTTGACCGGTTAATGGCGCAATTCATCCCTGCCTCTGGAAGGTGCTGCTGGAGTCTTTCAAAGCAATGGCGTAATCTAGCCATGCCCCATGTCAGGAAGAGGGAGTTTGCTAATTACTGACAACCCTCTGCAGAGTTGCAGCTCCTCAGATATTGAAGGAGTTCCATGCCTGCATGAAGTAGGATTTGGCCGCCATTCAAGTGAGCGCAAGTAATCATTGTGCCACACAAGTGCAGACAATTTCTGTCTCCAAAAAGTGAATATAATCACCTTCAAAGGCATCATTATTGGTAAATCCACAGCCAATAAAATCTTCGGTGTCATCACTGACCAGAATCGAAACTAGAGCAACCACTTAAATCCTGTGTCTACAGTAGGAGGTCAAAGGCTGTGCATCTTGCATCTCATAACGTGTCCCTTGATTCCCCAAAGCCATTTTGCCATGAATAGTACAAAAGTCAGTCATCCCAGCAAGTCACTTGAAAGGACATGGTCACTCCTTCATGATCACTAGGTCAAAGTATTGAAAGCCTCTGTGCAACCACACTGGGAAAATTATTTCACCACAAGCACTGAAATTATCTTGAGGGCGATCAAGGATCAGCAACAAGTGCTAGCAGTGCCTACTTCTCAAAGAATTTAACAAAAGTAATTAAGTTGAAAAAGTTGTGCATTTCTTGACTTTATGATGATTAACTTCTCGTTTTTTCTCTTTACCCCTTCACCATCCCCATTCCCAACCCTGCACCACGATTTTTCTTGATTTCTCTTAGACCAGGGATGATTTTCTGGGCCTGGTGGATATTCCTCTTCATCATATACCGGTAAGTTTTAATGCACCACAGGGACAATTTGGTATTTTAGCCCATTTTGGTATCTTTCATGTTACTGCTTTCTTTTCGATAAAAAATAATGTCCAAAGAAAAGTGCTGTCAAATACTCTGCACGTCATGTAGCATCTGCGGAGGGAGTAACAATCACCTCTTCAGATTGGTGACCTTTCATTAGAACCGAACATAATTACAAATGAAAGGAGCTGTACATTGCAGGGAAGTGAGTTGGGGGATGGGAGAGGTTGTTGACAGATATTATGCAGAAGCCTACAAGTTGGATTATATGACTATTGATTGAAGGAAAATATGTATCAAACTGTTAGGAAAATAATTAAAGGCTCTAGTGGAAAAATGTAATTGAACTATAAGCTAATGGATTGGAATTAATGGCTACTTTTTAATTGCAGACGGAAAATCCAAACTTAGACAGACCATATACATTCAAGGATTTTATTCTCCATCCCAGAAGGTAATTGAAACGATTCAGGTGAACGTGTCCTGTGGGCTGTGGCCACATTTGTCTTTTGGAGTTAATGTGAATGTTGTTGTGGTATTTATATTTTGATTATTTTCTGCTGTGCTGCTTGCAACATGTTGCTACAGACAGGCGCCGTCTTCATGTTCCAAGATCAAGGGATAATTTAAAAATAAGGCCTCTGTTTATTTCTACTGGGTCAAACTTGCTGCACTGAGATTCCTTTCATACTTGCATTCTAAGTTGTTGGAAGCAGTGTATAATGACATGAACATAGATGTAGAAAAGCTGACACTCTCATCTTAGTTGTATATTTATCTACACAGTAAGGATGTTTCTGAAAACGTGGTAAAATGAATTGTAGGTCTGAACAGCACAGGAAGAATCCCACTTGGATCATCTTCATGCTGACTGAAAAAGTGCTCTGCCAACTGAATTCACTTACCAGCATTTGGTCCATTGTCTTGTAGGTTTTGGCATGTCAAATGTTCGTCCATGTATTGCTTTTTATTCACTGAACTGTTTTGCTACTTCAACATTTCAGAAAACAGTTCCAAACTCTCACTATCCTCTGCATGAAAAACATTTCAGTCGCTTCTGCTCCAAGGCAAACAGCCTCAGCTTAACCAATCTTTCATCAGAATTAAAACTCCCAACCCTCTTTCTTTTGCGGTGGTGTCCCCTTTGCCGTGCAGAATTGCATACAGTGTTCTTTCTGCAGCCTTGATAGTCCTGTATGTTGTTCAGGGTTACATCTTCTCTGATATTCTCTGTATCACTCTTCCACATGCTGCCTTATTCACCGAATCGGAAGCCTCTTTAAAAAAAGTATAGTGGTGCACTTCAAAGTTCCTCTGTTCTCACACGTTCACGGTATCCAAACATTTATTGTCTTCCCCTGTTTTCTTTGCACTCTCCAAATGAATTTTGTTGCACGTTAGGCCATTTGCTGTTTTTCTAACCAGTCTGCATTCCATGTCTGGCTACCTTGCCATCAACTGCACAACAATATTATGTTATCTGCACATTGAACAAGCTGATCAGGAAGGCCAGCTCTGTCCTGGGTTGCCCCCTCGACTTAGTACAGGCGGTGGGAGAAAGGAGGATGATGGCAAAGATAACATCGCTGCTGGACAACGACTCACATCCCATGCAGGACACTGTCACTGCACTGAGTATCTCCTTCAGTGACAGACTCCTTCACCCCAAGTGTGTGAAGGAGAGATATCGGTCCTTCCTTCCCGCTGCTGTGAGACTGCACAACCAGCGCTACTCCCAGCAGACCAGTCAACAGACCAGTTAACAGTAACAGTTAAAAGAAAACACAGTAAATGATGACAATTATCCTTATCTTATTTTTATTTATAATGAATGTCTCTTGCTATCCACTTTGCTGCTGTAACACGGCAAATTTCCCCGGTGTGGGACAAGTAAAGGTATATATTATTATTATTATTATTATTATTATTCCCACCTCTATTTAAATCAAACACCTAACACCAAACTCTTGAAACCCCACATAAACAACCGTCCAATTACAAAGTCCCCTTTGCTATAGGCCATTGAGACGATTTGAGATCTAGCTCACGCCCTTTCTATGATACCAAGGGGTTTAATTTATCTGATTGATTTATGTGTGATATGGAAAACTTCCTTTTCAAGTCCATGTATTCCATGTAAAATTCATTTTAAGTCCAAATAGCTATCCTCCTTGTTATCTCTTCAAGAAATGTCAATGAAGTTAAGTGATTAAATTCAAGCTGATTGAAAGATGGAGCATGGAAACAGGCTGTTCAGCAGACACACCTAATCACCCGTTCACACTCGTTCTGTTATCCCACAGTCCTTGCCAATCTGTTTTTGTATGTTGATCACTATCTCCCTAACCTATGCCTTTCTAAATAATGTTTATACTCTGTCTCCATTTCTTCTGAGTAATGTCCCCAGGTCTGTAATTATTGGATACCTTCCCCTTTTCCACTTTGGCACTAGATTTGTGGTTGTGCTTTCATTTGACACCATGTCATTGCTGAGAAAAGACTGGAAAACGATGATCAGGTCCTTCACTATTTCCTCCCTTAATTTCTAAAACTCAGTTTCATGTGGTGATTATCTACATCAAATAAAACTCCAACAATAAGCTACTCTGATGTTTCAGCACGTGGCTCATTGGATTCTGTTTCGGGTGTATTCCTGAAACTCCGTGGGTTCATTATAAAATTATTACACAACTGCATTTTAAAAGTGTATTAAAATGTTTTTGTGAATTATAAGAGTAACATCTAATCTGCCAGTATAGCAGCAGTATGGTAGCTTGATTTTCAATGTTTCACGATTTACCTATCATCAAATGTGTCAAACTCTGATTCTAAAGGCTGATATGTAGAAGTTTTAATTCACTGGGATCACTAGCAGAGAGGTATATATAAGAAAATAACTGCAGATGCTGGTACAAATTGAAGGTATTTATTCACAAAATGCTGTAGTAACTCAGCAGGTCAGGCAGCATCTCGGGAGAGAAGGAATGGGCAACTTTTCAGGTCGAGACCCTTCTTCAGACTGGCAGAGAGGTGATCAGTGCTGGAAAACCCATTGATTATCACAAGCATGTAGTCAAGCCAGAATGGTGCAAGAATCATCAAATGGCCATCCATCAATAGAAGGGAAAATATGATCCTTATTCGTAGTCCACTGAAAAAATGTGTTTCAGTATTTTAAGCTGTCTAATACTAAAAAAAAAAAAATTGAAGTCCTGTTGCACTAAGACATGGTCTAAAGAACATTTCAACATTGTAAATGTGGAGTTTTTTTATGGCCAAAAATATGTAATGTGAGATAACTAGAATTAAATTACTTTGAATGAGAAATGTGAAATCTGGCACTTTTTCTGGTAGCTTGCTCCCAACCTGAAAGATTAATTTCCCTCTGACATGTGGCCCTTGAGATGCCAGACATCCTCTTGTACCTCACTCAGCAGGGCAATTTTTCATGAGGTGAGTTACTATAGTAACTGTCAGCAAGTTGTGTAACTGTGCCAAATACCTATGGATGTTATTTGTTTGAGCTTTCAAAAGGCCATCTGTGGAGTTCCTCAAAGGATTAAAACCGGCATCAGCTGAAATCATGGAATCCAGGATATATTTTTGAATCGTTTGGGAAATTGGTTGAGCAGCAGGAGATGGAGAATAGGAATAATGTTGAGTTCTCCAACTGATATGATGTATCTCCTGACATCCCATAGAGATAGGAGTTGGGGCCTCGACTATTAATGTACTCATTAATAATAATAATAATAATATATTTATTTTATATAGCGCCTTAACACATGCACAAAGCGCTTTACAAATACAATTAACATAGAAACAAACAGACAAACAGACAAACTATCCTGACGGAAAAGCGGCGAATAATCAACGCCAGCGTCCTCTCACGTCAGGGTCCGGCAGTAGACATTAAAGAACACAAGACACACAGATACAATTTTTTACACAAAACAGCCATCACAGTGATTGCTCTAGGCATACCCTCACTGTGATGGAAGGCAAAGTCTTATCTCCTCCTCGTTCTTCTCCCGTGGCGCCACGAGGCGATCGAGGCTCCCAACCCCTTGAAGCCCCCACCGGGCGATGGAAAGTCCCAGGGCCGAGCCGAGCAGGCCGATGAAAGTTCTGAGCCCCCACCGGGCGATGGAAAATGCCGCGGCCGAGCCACGCAGGGCGATGAGAGTCCTGAGCCCCCACCGGGCGATGTAAAGTGCTGCGGCCGAGCCACGCAGGGTGATGAAGGGCCTGCGGGCGGGTTGATCGTGCCTCGTGCTTCGGGGCGGTCGAAGCTGCTACGGCTGGAGCTCCCAAAAGCCGGTCGCCAGCCAGGGACCTGCGAACTCCCGATGTTGCGGTCTGCAGGGCCCAACGGCCGAAGCCTCCGAGATGGTAAGTCCAGGCCCTGCGACCGGAGTCTTCGAGGTCGATCCCAGCTGGAGGCCGCCGACTCCACGATGTTAGGCCGTAGCGCGAACGGAGATACGACACGGTAAAGGTCGCATCTCCGTTGAGGAGGAGATTTAAAAAAAGGTTTCCCCCAACCCCCCCACCACCCCCCTACATACACAGAATTAAAAATAAAACAAAACGTACATTTAACATCAACATTGACTAAAAAACACAACAAAAAAAACGGAGAGACTGCCGGTGAGCCGCAGCTGCAGAACACAGCCACGCCCCTTTTGGATGATTTGGATGACTGGATAGGAAGCCATGCATCCAAGTTTGACACTAAGATAAATGGTGGAAAGAGTGGAGCACTGAAACTGAATAGATTATTCTACAAGGAGCTTATGTACCTGGAAAGACTGAGTTACAGAGAAACTAGTGGGTAAATTGAATTGACAAATTAATGGAAAATGAGTGTCGGGAAATATTAAATCATTCTGATCTAGAAAGAATAGATCAGAGTTTCTAACACTTGCCAAGTTAGAAATATGGAGGTTGCAAGAGAATGAGGGGCCCATGACCCTAGGTCATTAAAATCACCAATATCATGGAAGGACTCGTGGAATATTGCTTTTTAAATAACTGCAATACAAGACGATGGACGTTCTTGTATCTTCCACCAATGCCAGGGCTCGGTTGGAGCACACCTGGAACATGGTGATCTGTTCCAGACATGCATCCTTGGGAGATGTTGCTCAAACTAAATGAGTATTACCTCAAATTAAAAGTGAAGGAGACATTTGACAAAAGTTATTCGAAGTATAGTGAACCACTAGAATGAATTACTATTTCCATGGATTAGGCAACATCGGTTCAAGAGGTGTAATCTAAAAATAGAACCAAGGTTTTCATGAGTGAAGTTTGGAAACGCGTATATTTATACAAGTTTGGAACTCTACGTCAAGGGGCACTTTATGTTAAGTCAGTTTTTAATTTTAAAATCATAGGGTTGAAGATATTAGTTAATCAAAACCTTTAAGGGATATAGAATAAAGAGCCCATGTGGACTGGGTAGAAGATGGATCATTATTACATCGAATACTGGAAACGCATGGATGATAATGATTAGCTGCTGCTGTTGTTTTCCTATGCGAGTGAAATCGCTATCGAGCTTTAGCTTATATTAAAATGTACATCCAGTCAATAATGCTGTATAATGTGCTGTAATTTGCTGTGGCACGGTGGCGCAGCAGTAGAGGTACAGCCTTACAGCATCAGGACCAGGGTATGATCCTGACTACAGGTGCTTGTCTGTACGGAGATTGGACATTCTCCCCGAGACCTGCGTGGGTTTTCTCCGAGATCTTTGGATTCCTCGCACACTCCAAAGGCGTACAGTTTTGTAGGTTAATTGGCTTGGTAAATGTAAAAATGTCCCTAGTGTGTGTAGGGTAGTGTTGATGTGCATGGATCGCTGGTCAGCGCGGACTCGGTGGGTCGAAGGGCCTGTTTCCGCGCTGTATCTCTAAACTAAACTGAACTAAATAAAAAGTGGGAACCAAGACATGTATGTTAATCGCAGCTTGCATACACTGGGCAGGGAGGGCATCAAAAGTGTCTGATCTTTGTGAGAAAGACCTAAACTAGAAATCAACAGCTTTCATATGCCTGCACTTCCCCTTCAGCTAAAGAGGGCTTAGTTCCAATGCAAAACAATCACATGGATTACAGTTAACAGTTGACATGAAATTTTTCTTGTGTTTCTTCCTCCTGTCTGTTCCAACACATTTATAATGCTCACCTCCAAGATTTTCTACAACTGTGCAACAGGACCGTCAGTATTATAATTTGCGACCATGTATACTTTTATTTCCAAACGTTTAATTGATCAATAGACTGGGGGTTGGTGGAGAAATAAAGGTTCTTATCATCTTGCATTACATTCAATTGGCACTTGTGTTCTCCACAGTCATAAATCCAGGGTTAAAGGTCATCTTCGATTGAAGATGACCTATTTGCCTAAAAGCAATGCGTCTGAGGAAGATGCTACAGAGCAAAATGATGATTTGGAGGTAAGTGTAATGAATTGTCTATTGTTTAATGTTTCTGGTTGTTGGATAGATTCTTTTTTGGCAGTGATTTTGATAAAAACCAATACATGGTTATAAAGGAGTGCTTATGTTTTATCAGTGAATGCTGCTTCTTTACATATGAATAAGCATTTATTGCTGTTTACATACTTGCACTCCAAAGACATACAGGTATGTAGGTTAATTGGCTGGGCAAATGTAAAAATTGTCCCTAGTGGGTGTAGGATAGTGTTAGTGTGCGGGGATCGCTGGGCGGCATGGACCCAGTGGGCCGAAGGGCCTGTTTCTGCGCTGTATCTCTAAAAAAATAACATTAAAAAAAATAAAAGCTGAGAACTAAAATGATTTGGTGGCATGAAGAATCCGTCTCCATGTTATATGACTTCTCTTTTCTGGTGTTATACTGTAATTGCACAGCCCATATTGGAGAAGTTAATCTTGCTGGACTGTCACACAGTAACAGACAAAAGCCAGCACAATGAAACTACACAAAAAAACAAATTATATTGGAGATTCATGTATTTTGGCTTGAAGCTACTTTGTGTAAATGAGAAGGCAAGTTGGTCTTCAATCTAGCTTTGAGGGTCTAAGATACAATTCATTATAAATCCTAAAATAGATTTCATTTTTTTATTGATCTTTCAAAACGTTAATGATTTATCCAAAATGATTTTGCAAATTTCTAAAACCTTCAATTGAGTAGCGCAAATTCTTGGGGTTTTGAAACCAAAACAATGTAGAAATCTGGTTTCCGGGGAGTTTTTCTTATGCTTAAATGTTGCTGCTTCTTTAGCCAGGCTGGGAAATTCTGGACCAACAGGACATGACTGTTCACAATCAACCACCTCCAGTGTTGCCTAGTGGCTGGGAAGAGAAGCAGGATAATCTGGGGAGAACTTACTTCGTCAATCACGAAACTAGAACAACCCAATGGATTCGACCGAGTTCTCAGTAAGTCTCAATTATTTGTTCATGTTTAAAATGAGGTAAGTATAAAGGATAGAATATAGAAAAGAAAAACGGTCTCAAAATGACCTGATAAATAATCAATCTATGTCGCTCTTCGGTATTGCAGCTTTCATTTGCAAGGAGTGAATCACCTCTAAAATACAACCTGTACAGATGGTCGCAGTGGTATGGAAATGAAACAACTGGCACTAAATGTACTGAGGAAAACTGGCTCATGCTACAGTTGGTTACAGACATGCAACTTGGCAGCAAGCAAAGGCTACTGGCCAAGTGGTGAAAGATGGGATTAATATGGATGGGCGCCCACTAGTCATTGAGGACCTGGTGTGTTGAATAGCCTGTTTTCATACTCTAAAGACACATATATCTCCATTGGCATAAACTTACTATTTATTTACTTAATACTGTTATCAACATCTAAGGATTCACCTTTAAGTTCCTTTTTCACAATGCCAAATTTCATGTCATCCATTCAAAAGATCAGAACTGGGTTCAATCCTGACCTCCAGTGATGTGTTGGTGTAATTAGTACATTTTCCCTGTGACTGTGTGAATTTCCTCCAGGTGCTCCAGTTTCTTCCCATGTGGCAAAGACTAGTTGACTGATTTATTGGCTGCTTTATAATGCCACTCGTACGGGTGGGCAGTCGGAGAATTAGGAGTAGACAATGGGCAAGTGAGGCTGACAGCATTGCGGGGAAGTGGTTGGGGAAGGGGACAGAGATTGCTCTGAGACCCAGCACTGACTCATTAGCCTGTGTGGCCTTTGTTGCAAGGAAAATATGAATGATCTATCTTCCCACTCCTCTGGAGATTTATTTTGTGTTTTCATATTAAACCAATATATTGAGAGAGACTAATATTTTCAATATGCATCTAACTTTTTCTTGGATTTAGATTTAGAGATACAGCGCGGAAACAGGCCCTTCGGCCCACTGAGTCCGCGCCGCCCAGCGATCCCCGCAAATTAACACTATCCTACACACACTAGGGACAATTTTTACATTTACCCAGTCAATTAACCTACATACCTGCACGTCTTTGGAGTGTGGGAGGAAACCGAAGATCTCGGAGAAAACCCACGCAGGTCACGGGGAGAACGTACAAACTCCGTATAAAAGGCGCCTGTAGTCAGGATCGAACCTGAGTCTCCGGCGCTGCATTTGCTGTAAGGCAGCAACTCTACCGCTGCGCCACCTTGCCTCTCAACAATGCCGACCTGATAGAAACACATACATTTGATCTGCAGTAACATATCATTTACTCAATGCAGTTGCTCCCACTTTGATCCACAATTAATTCCATTGCTCCACTCTGCCCATATAATTGTTATAAAACGTCGTTGCTACAGTTAAAGAGATTTTCTGTTCTTTAAGCAAAGGAGACATGTCTGAGACTTGAATATCACAGCCTTCATAGAACTGATTTCCCGCTTGGATTTAATTTGTGTTTGGTCTCTTCTAATGGTGCTGACGTTGTGTTTATTGTCATGTGCACAAGTGTGGTGAGGTACAGAGAAGAGCTCGCTAGCTGCAGCATCACAGGTACATATAGACTCAGACAAGCGCAAAAACAAATTCCACATACATTACACAAATTCCCCAAGACAGTGAAAAGAAAAAGATTTTAAAAAGTATATATATTAGTGGAAAAATACGCCACTAGGAAACAAGTCCATGGTAGTGCAATAGGTGATCTGTTGCATTCCACTGCTGAGGTAGGATTGCGATTGTGTAGGTGATTCTAGTGGTGTGGGATTCCTGACTTCGGTGCCACCTGCCCGATAGTAGCAGCAAGAAGAGGGCTTGGCCTGGATGGTGGAGATCCTTGACAGATGCCTCTTTGAGGCAGCGTCTCATTTGGATGCTTTCAGTGGTGGGCAGGGTTGTGCCTGCAATGGATGGGCTGTCCACTGCTCTTTGCAGCGTCTTGCATTCCTGTGCATTGGAATTGCTGTACCAGGCCGTGATGCAACCAACCATGATGTAAACCAGTTCTAACCATTGGAATTGTATCATTCTGCAGTAGTGCACTGTAGAATTGCACTACTTTCTACAGGGTATCTGTAGTATTCAAATGCTTAGAGATTGTAAAAGGAAGGATGGAAGATCACAGCGATGAGACAAAATCTGCACACAAAAAATTGTATCACTGGCCAGGTGATATGAGCAATGTATGGTTTGCATTAAGAAATATGCCATTCAGTGATAGAAGCAAAGAACTGCAAATGCTGGTTTACGCAAAAGGACACAATTTGCTGGAGTAACTTAGCGGGTTAGGCAGCATATCTGGAGAACATGGTTTGGTAACGTTTAGGGTTCAAGTCTGAAGAAGGATCCCGACCCGACCCGACCCGCTGGAATTTAGAAGACTGAGGGGGGATCTTATTGAAACATATAAAATTCTTAAGGGGTTGGAGAGGCTAGATGAGGGAAGATTGTTCCCGATGTTGGGGAAGTCCAGAACCAGGGGTCACAGCTTAAGGATAAGGGGGAAGTCTTTTAGGACCGAGATGAGAAAACATTTCTTCACACAGAGAGTGGTGAGTCTGTGGAATTCTCTGCCACAGAAGGTAGTTGAGGCCAGTTCATTGGCTATATTTAAGAGGAAGTTAGATGTGGCCCTTGTGGCTAAAGGGATCAGGGGGTATGGAGAGAAGGCAGGTACAGGTTACTGAGCTGGATGATCAGCCATGATCATATTGAATGGCGGTGCAGGCTCGAAGGGCCGAATGGCCTCCTCCTGCACCTATTTTCTATGTTTCTATGAACCGTCACCTATCCATGTTTTCTAGAGATGCTGCCTGACCCGCTGAGTTACTCCTGCATTTTGTGTTCTTTTTTTTTTGGCACTCTGATTTTTGAAGAACAGCGAATTAAACGGCATGTGGGCCTGGTTTTAAAATTAAACGTGAAGATATTTTCCTCTGTTCAAATGATTGAACAAATATTAGCGCTTCTGGTTTAAAAAGTAATGTTTCAAGTGTTATACACAGACAAATGATTAAAAGATAAATTTGTGAAAGATTTGGAATGAAAACAGATAATGTTTGTGGCAAGAAAATACAATTACAACCTTTTCCCGACATAATTGATCATATTCCCGACAGGGATAGTGCATCTGATATGAATCATTGTCAAAATAACATCCAGCTGGAGGCTCAACGTATCTACAGTACACGCAGGCAGATCTCAGAAGAAACAGAAACTGCTGAAAATAGAGATTCTCCAGATGTAAGTTGCACGCTTTAAGCTACTTCAAAGGTAAAGTCTGTCCATATATCTGAAAAGAACTTGAGAAGATGTACTGGAGTAACTCAGCAGGTCAGGCAGCATCTAGGAGAGAGGGAATGGGTGACGTTTCGGGTCGAGACCCTTCTTCAGTCTGAAGAAGGGTCTCGACCCGAAACGTCACCCACTCCCTCTCTCCTAGATGCTGCCTGACCTGCTGAGTTACTCCAGCATTTTGTGATACCTTCGATTTGTACCAGCATCTGCAGTTATTTTCCTACACAACTTGAGAAGATGTACTATATTTTATTGACGCATGTACAAATATAAACCACAATCTAATTCAATTTCCAAACGGTGCATTGTTTTATCACACAGCGATATTGCCAACTATTCCAACTGTACATTACCCTGTGCTAAAGTAACTTGCCATTTTTGACCATTCAAACAAAACATAGTGTTACGTCATTCTCCGACATTTCCGCCAGCCACACCTTCATGGCCCATCCCTTTCTGCTTTCACCAGGGGTCACGGTCTCCGGAACTCCTTGGGCCGCTCATACTTTCTCATCCAACCACCCCCGACCTCAGCACTTTCCTCTGTAACCACAGGAGATGTAACACTTGTCCCTGCACCTCCTCTCTTACTTCCATGCACGGCTGCCAACAGCTCTTCCAGGTGGGACCGAAGTTTACTCACACCTCTTCCAACTTCGTTTATTGCATTTGTGGCACCTGATGTGGACTCCTCTACATCTGTGAGACCAAGCATAGTCTTAGTTGGAGCTCCCGGTTGCGAACCATTTTATTTCCCCTTCCCATTCCCATACTGACCTTCCTGAACATGGCCTCTTTCACTGCCAGAGTGACACCACATGCACGCTGGAAGAGCAACACCTCGTGTTCTGCTTGGGTAGCTTATACTCCAATACTTTGAACATTTCATTCTCAAACTTCAAATGATAATCACCCCTATCTACCCCTCTTTTTCCCTCACTCCCACCCATTACACCACGTCCACCCCCAGTGCCCACATGTCTTTCCCACCATCTCCCACAACCTTGGTCACCCTGCTCCTTTCCCCTCCTGCGTATACTCATCCCACACCCCTCCTGTCCTTGAGCCACCCATTTCTCTTTATTCCCGGTCTTTCCCCTTCTACCTGTCCCATTCCACCTATATCCTTCCTTCCATCTTTTGGACTAGCAATAGATGAGATTGGAAGAGGTGTAGGTGACCCTCTGTCTCACCTGGAAGGGGAGTTGCAGTCCCTGGATGGAAGTGACAGAGGAGGTGCAGGGACAGGTGTTACATCGGTCCTCACGCCTCCCAATTCATCTTCTTTCCTTATCTGACACCCTTTTGTCTACTTTTCACCTCCAACCTCTGTCAGTTAATCCACCCGTCAGCCAATCATGCCCAATCCCCTCACTTGTATCCACCTATCATTTACCAGGTTTAGCCCCTTTGTCAGCTTTCTCCTCCCTTTCTAAATTGACTTGAAGAATTAAGCCCCCCCCCCCGAAACCTTGTCTGTCCATCTCCCTCCACAGAGGCTGCCTGACCCGCTGAGTTCCTCTAGCGTTTTGTTTTTTTGTTACAACAAGAATCTTCTTGCAGGGCTGGGAACTGATCGCCGAAGATGAAACTCAATTTGTCAGCTCTAATCCGCAGTCACCACCACCTCCCCATACGCCTACCGGACAAAATGAGAGCTTTGACTTGCAAAATCAACTTGCAGAAGAACTTAATCGGCGATTTCAGGCTACTGGGTGTTCAGATCGGCGCAGCTCCAGCTCAGTAAGTTTGACGTTTTGTCGCGGTTTAATCCCAGGGAGATGTTTGTCTCAGCTTTCTGGAAATTCTAAAGTTCGCCTTCCATCCTGTAAAGTAGGGTGACTTAGTCGAATTAAATGAATGTTTCCGATCCATTTGTCAGATGAATGTTTAAATAGCCATTAGCCAAATGGATCTTAATATTTGTTTTGTTCATTTTCTAACATAAAATATTTAAACTCTGGTTTATATATACAATGCGCCTTATTGACTTTCCATATTAGATTATGCATTAACTATGCCACTATAATTTAGTGCCATCGATAGGGCTAAATGCTGATCTCTTTGAAACTTAATTTGTTCATTCAAGTAATAATGTCATCGATACTTATATTTTGGTCGTTCCAAGATTCCATTGTACTAAGTTTTATACTCAGTGTAGTTGATTGGACATTGATTAAACATATATTGTAATATGTCTGTTCTACTTTTTTAAGAGTCATTCCAGTAGACGTGGGAGTTCACAGACTACTCTGGAAGAACAGCCAGTGCTGCCTGTTGTAAGTGTTTCAACTATAGCTTTAAAGCAACATGTAGGGGAGAAACAATATCAATTGGTTCTTACCTGTAATATAACAAAATGGCCGAGGGTGCAGCATGAGGATGTTTTCAAACAAAAGCTTAATATTGAACCACAAAATGGAATTGTGCTTGTGATTAAAAGTATGGTCAGAGGTCAGCCTTGAGGAATGGGACATTTTCATCTCTGGCCTTTGTCCACCATCTGCCTATCAAACCCCCTCCACACCTGTATCCGCCTATCACTTGCTAGGCCTTGACCTGGCCTCACCTCTCCCAGCTTTTTACCTCCCACCTGCCCCAATCCCCCCCACTTCCCTTACCACAATCAGTCTGAAGAAGTGAACAGACCTGAAAAGTCACTTACCTGTCACTCTCCAGCAAGCTCTCTGCCTGACCCGCTGAGTTTCTCCCCAACACTCAAAGTCTTTTTTTGTAGACCAGCGCCTGCACTTCCTTGTGTCTCCTGTTTTCCTTGGGGGACAGGCTGCTGGCGGTTCTCAGTGTCGAGAGGTTTGAGGGGGTGGTTCATGTGGTCACCTTATCAATGGGTGCAACTGTGTTGAGAAAGACGAGAGGAATTAATGTACCACAGCCACTGCCACATTAGATGCCATTTATGACTTTGAAAACTGGTTGTGAGAGTTGCTGAAAATGTTGGCACGGATTTGGAACGTGTCAATCCAAGGACTATGAAAGTGAAAGGAAAATGCATCAAAGCTTGCAAGAAGTTAAAAGTATATATTTTCTTTAATAGGGAACTTTTAGATGACCAATGGATAAAACTGTACTGGAAACCACTTACTATACCCACAAATTATAGCTTTAGAAAGAGTCAAAGATAATAATTGGTCGTAGACTTGAGTATCCTCTGTCCACTCTGTGAAGAAGCATCTCATTACATTTCTGCGGCCTTGTTCTAATTTTAAACTTGTGTGTTCAATCTAACCAGAATTACAGGCAGGAACAAAATGTTTGTCATCATTGGTTACATGAAGTAGAGCTGGACCAAGCCCACTTTGAGGAGTTTCGTTTTCTCAGTCAATAGTTTTATGCATGAACCTTAACTTGTGATCCAGTGATGTAGGGTTGATCTTATGTATGATTGTGCATGTGTTTAGTAAGATTTTACTGCATTGTATGGAAAACAAAGAACGTCATTGTATCTGGGCGCATGGGACAATAAAGTTCCATTGAACCATTGAGTCAAATAGGTCAGCTCCACCCTCTCCTACGCCCCTTCCTTGTGTAAATGTATCATGGCTGTTAGGAAACCATGTCGAATTTTTTTTAAAGCAAAACTATTTTAAGACGCTATTTTGTTTAAAGAATGTGCTCAAATCAAAGTGTCAAGATTTTCTTTACGTGGTTAATTTTACGAAAAAAAATCCTTTCTCCGGCGGTGATTTCGAGTTGGCAGTCTTCATTAACCAATTGTTTTATCTGCTGTTCCTGGTAGATTGTACCCACTTCTATGGGGTTACCACCTGGTTGGGAAGAAAAGAAGGATGACAAAGGAAGAACTTACTACGTCAATCACAATAACCGGACCACCAGTTGGACAAAACCCGTTATGCAGGCAAGTTCTGTCTATAATTAAATCGTATGAGAATCCAACACACGCATTGAACCTGGAGCAATCTTGTTATCTCCTAAGTGTTAGAAACTATCCAATTTATTGTCAACTTACAATTTTTAGAAAGTTCTCGTATCAATTGTTATTTGAACCTTGACTGTACATTGAGGGGATTCCCCCTAGTTACTCACAACCAGCACAAAGAATTCTGATTGTCCATAAATGATGTGGCATTATACTTTTTATGAACAGAATAAGCAAAATATATGGAAAAATAGAAACGAGGAACTGCAGATGCAAATTTACAAAAGAAGACACAAAGTGCTGGAGTATCATCGGGTCAGGCAGCATCTCATACCAATATAGGTATCTTATTCACATTGTCAAAAATACTAAAATTGCACTTTCATTATAATTTGCATGATTTTCTCGGCCACAGTTAAATCCATGAAGTTTTTAAAATGATATATTTTTAGGATTTGGATGATGTTGACAAGGCCATGCTTCCCATTTATAATTTATATGAATAATAGCATGGAGATCATTTGTATTTCTGCTGTGGGTTATTTGAGTATTTACAAGCACAGTGTGAGACCACTGCGCAGAATGAACCACTGGTGTAGCAGTTACATGCCAGCCAGAGTGAAAGGAGGCAAATTCCAATCCTCAAATATCTTTAGTTAAAGAATGCTAGTTCTTATGACAATCTTGGCTTATTTTTCTCGTGAAAATTCACAAATATATAAATTAATTGAATTCAAACTCAAAAGGTGCAGGGTGCAATTTGAACGAGTGACCTTCCAGCGATTCCATTAGCAGCCGCTGCTGTTAAGAAATGGTCGGAATAATGACTAAAACTACGTTCTGCTTAACTCACATAAAATGTTTTGGTATGTTACTGTTAGGTTGCAACTGGTGTATTTTGATGAGTTACATTTGTACAATTATACTATGTAATAAAGCATCCATGGTAAAATATCTCAACAGTCTGGTTCCAATAGATATTTTATCTACTGTTGTTTTAATGTCATTGCTTGGATTGCTGGTATACCAAATGGCAAACAACATGAAGGGATTGAATATTTGTTTTATCTTGCACTTCAGCTTTCCTTCATCTTTATTAGTTTCACAACTCTCCGTGCTCAATGGATTGTTGCTTAAACAGAACAAATTGTTTTCTTTTGTCACAAATCCTCTTTTTGTGGTTCTGGGATTGTACAAATACTGTTTTGCTAACCTTACGTTACCTCTTCTTAGAGAGACTCCTTTGGCATGCTCATACATGCATGTCCCTCTAACTAATCTTGTCTATTATCTACATCCAATCTAGGATGGAGATTGACAGCAGCAAAAGCACTTTTTGATTTGGACCTCCACAGGATCAATGATACAAATGATAGAAATTGATTCTTGCAACTATCTATTTTGTTCAGGAATTGGCTATAAAATAGTCCAAACTTACAACCATAACTGCCTTTCTTCCGTTTTGCTCTTATTCTGCTGAAATAATTTGCTTCGTGTCTCTACTTGTCACCTTTTGAATCAATAGAAAATACCTATTCTTGTCTATTTTCCGTGCAGACCACCAGAGAGGCAGTGCAGCCTAATCCCAGTCGGAACCCCACAGTCTATGTTCCTCAGTCAACACCCCCTCCGAATTCTCCAGAAAATTCCCCAAACCATCAACGTAAATACGAGTCGAGCTCTCTCCCTCCTGGGTGGGAGATACGCTCTGTAAACAATGGTAGACCGTTCTTCATTGACCACAACAGCAAAAGCACAACATGGGTAAGGAGAGTTCTTGTTCGTACAGCAGATTGCAAAGGAACCAAGGCAAGGATTTTATGGTACTTCTTTTAAGATTGTTGATAATGTATGTTTAATAGTCAATGTATTGAAATAGCTTCATCTGCAAGCCAATATTAAATCTGCATCAGAATTTAGCAATATTATCAATGCAAATAGTAATCAAAACATTAATTGTTGCATTGGATACATTCTTTCTCTGCGAGCAGCTGGCTTGGCATTGAAGGTCTGAGACTAAACTATGGCATTCTGCCCACTTTCAACTGACTAATATAGACAATAGACAATAGGTGCAGGAGTAGGCCATTCAGCCCTTCGAGCCAGCACTGCCATTCAATGCGATCATGGCTGATCACTCTCAATCAGTACCCCGTTCCTGCCTTCTCCCCATACCCCCTCACTCCGCTATCCTTAAGAGCTCTATCCAGCTCTCTCTTGAAAGCATCCAACGAACTGGCCTCCACTGCCTTCTGAGGCAGAGAATTCCACACCTTCACCACTCTCTGACTGAAAAAGTTCTTCCTCATATAATGGAACTGCTCCATGGATTCCAGGCCCCTCGATTTCTCCGCTCCACAGGTTCAGACTCTTAGGTTCTGCATATAATTTAATGCCATATCACAACAGAAAACTTGAATTCCAGTTCTTAACATAGATACTGCTGCAAATCCTTTTATGGAACACATCTTTTACAGACACACTCTTCAATCATACAATGACGAACCTTGGCTTTGTTTAGACCCAGTAGAAGTATATAGAATTGAGAGGCACACATAGAGTAGACAGTCAGAACCTTGCCCCCCAGGGTGGAAATGTCAAAGACTAGAGGGCTTGGCTCTGAGGTCAGAGTGAGAAAGTTTAAAGGAAATGTGCTGGGCAAATTCTTTTTACACAGAGTGTACTTGGGTGCCTGGAACATGCTGCCAGAGGTGGTGGTGGAAGCAGTTACGATAGAGGCGTTGAAGAGGCTTTTAGATATGCACAGAGATATGCATGGGATGGAGAGATATGGATCACATGCAGGCAGAGGGCATTGGTTTAACTTGGCATTGTGTTCGACATAGACATTGTGGACCAAAGGGCCTATTCCTGTTGGTTTCCATATTAATACTCAGTTCATAGTGTACTGAAAATTGATTATTTCAAGCACCTTTTAGTTATGTTTAATTGAACTGTGACCTGTATAAATAAAAAAAATTGGCCCTCATGTTCCTACTTATTGTAAGAAAATAACTGCAGATGCTGGTACAAATCGAAGATATTTATTCACAAAATGCTGGAGTAACTCAGCAGGTCAGGCAGCATCTCAGGAGAGAAGGAATGGGCGACGTTTCGGGTCGAGACCCTTCTTCAGTCTGAAGAAAGATCTCGACCCGAAACGTCGCCCATTCCTTCTCTCCTGAGATGCTGCCTGACCTGCTGAGTTACTCCAGCATTTTGTGAATATGTTCCTACTTATTCTGTTACTTGGGTGGTTGAACAACGTTGGGACAGGTTGAAGTTCTCCCACCACTATGTTAGTTGCGAGCAAGTAGCTGACCACAAATTGTCCATGAACAGTGAGCCACCTCGACCGTTTTGGCTCACCTGCTGACTTTGGCTAAAAGGATTTGATGCAGTATTATGTGCAAGTATGAAAAGATGTTTTTCGGTGGAAAGGAACTTCACATATAGAGCCAAATTAAATAGTTCAAAAATCCTGCAGCACTAATGGAATTGGAATACTGTTTCCTTTAGGCCTCAATTTAAGCAGCAGCCAGCTTGCAGACTAGTTCAAGAGAAGGGTGATCCATTAACAAGTGATTAACTGGATGAGTTTGGCTTCCTTCGTGCACAGAAAATAAAATATCATATCATAACAATACCATGCAAATAATTAATGTGGCTGGCATATTGGTTTATTCTTGATGCAGTATCGATGATATTATAATGATGTAGCAAATTATATTATATTTTAAGATGTAATTTAAATGCATGCCTGACAAGGAAATTAGTGTGTTTCCAAATTTGAATGTAAAGTAGAAGAAATATATTATAACGTATGATAAAAGCAACAAGGACTTTTAAAAAAATTTAGAGATAGTGTGCAGAAACAGGCCCTTTGGTCCACCGAGTCCGTGCCGCCCAGCGATCCCCTCCATTTGCACTATCCCACAAATGCTAGGGACAATTTACAATTATACCGTCAATTAACCTACAAACGCGTATGTCTTTGGAGTATGGGAGGAAACCAGAGATCTCGGAGAAAACCCACGTTGTCACAAGTCAAGTCAAGTCAAGTCAATTTATTTGTATAGCACATTTAAAAACAACCCACGTTGACCAAAGTGCTGCACATCTGACTAGGAAAAAAAAAGAAACATACAGTGGCAGGCAGCCAAACACAACGGCGCGGCCATCTTGAACAAAATGTTAATTCAATCACCCACAGTCCAACAATAAAAGCACTAAACAGGCACCCAAATTACCCAACCCCAAAAACCCCCCAAAACACAGTCCAACAATAGAAGCATTAAATAGGCATTCAAATCACACACCCCAAAACCCCCAAAAACACAGTCCAACAATAAAAGCATCAAACATCAAACATCAAACATAAAAGCACGGGGTGAATGCGCCAACTCCGTACAGATAAGCCCCCGTAGTCAGGATCGAACCCGGGTCTCTGGCGCTGTAAGGCACCAACTCTACTGGTGCGCCACTGAGAGCTTTCTTAATGAGGTATAAACAAACAGCGAGCCAAAGCAGCTGAGGAATAAATAAAAAAGTTTGTACTGTTGTAGGATTGCAAGCTTGAGGGTAGATTCACCATAAGATGTTCCTTTTAATCACAAGCTGGAATTATGCCCCACATCAAGTTGGCAATTTAAAAAATCATGATAATAAATATAGTAAGACCAACAAAGGAAAGTATACTTGTTAATTATAGTGCATGGATTAAGTGGGAAGGGTGAAGCGGGTATTTATTGCGACTGCTAATTTACTTGAGCATTGTTTATTAATTCTGTGCTTGAATCTTGTAACCAGGAGGATCCAAGATTGAAGATTCCAGTTCATGCCCGGCAGCGTCCACCTTTAGATCCTTCTGATCTTGGACCACTTCCTGTAAGTTACCCTTCTGTCTTCTTCTCCCAATTCAATACCTATAGGTTAAAAAGTTTGTCCTTACGACTACAGTTTACCCTTGATATAATTGAATGAAGAGACTTCTTTCTGTTTATTATCTACTGTCTTCCCTCAGCTGATCAAATGATACCCCATCCAGCTCTCCAAATATTCACACTATCCACCGTCAATACACAGTTCTATCTACAAAATGCACTGCAGACACTTGCGTAGGTTACCCTTACAGTGCCTCCAAGAGGAAGAAGATTGAACTTTATTGCCTTCCATCCCAGTGAGGAATGTGGAACCCACTGTGATGGATGTTTATGTAACTTTGATGTGGTTGTGTGTCTTGTTGCTTCTCACTTAATATGGCTTCATGGTAACTCAAATTTCAATGTATACACTGGAATTTAGAAGGATGAGAGGGAATCTTATCGAAACGTATAAGATTATTAAGGGGTTGGACACATTAGAGGCAGGAAACATGTTCCCAATGTTGGGGGAGTCCAGAACCAGGGGCCACAGTTTAAGAATAAGGGGTAGGCCATTTAGAACAGAGATGAGGAAAAACTTTTTCAGTCAGAGAGTTGTGAATCTGTGGAATTCTCTGCCTCAGTGGGCAGTGGAGGCCAAATCTCTGAATACATTCAAGAGAGAGCTAGATAGAGCTCTTAAGGATAGCGGAGTCAGGGGGTATGGGGAGAAAGCAGGAACGGGGTACTGATTGAGAATGATCAGCCATGATCGCATTGAATGGTGGTGCTGGCTCGAAGGGCCGAATGGCCTACTCCTGCACCTATTGTCTATTGTACCTTAATTGGTACATGTGACAATAAACTGACCCTTGAAACCGTGAAACTTGTGACCTCCACCACCAAGAAAGACAAAGCAATGACGTAGAAGAAACATCAATTGTTTTCTCTCAAAGTTGCCCTGACTTGAAAATATATCATTGATCCCGCTTTGTCCAAATCAGGATCTTCCTACCCTGCAGCACTGCGAGGGAACTTTCACTGGCCTTTCAAGAATATAGCTTTTCACGTTTTTTAAGGACAATTTGGAATGGGAAATAAATGCAGGCTTTGCCAACAATCCACAGATTGTGAAAAATGAATAGATGAAAATACCAGTTTTTAAGTTTTGTCTGGTTAAAAATGACCTTTTTGTTGCAGCCTGGTTGGGAGGAACGTGTCCACTCTGATGGCCGCGTTTTCTATATCGACCACAGTGAGTATGACTTTTAATACCATCCTCAACAGTTTTGTTAATGTCTCGGCAACTATAAGCAGTGCCTCTTATTGCAGCTTGCGTTTGGTTTCATGGGTGTAAATATAGGGGAATAAGTATCAATTTTTTTTTGGCAGATACCAAAGTTACCCAGTGGGAAGATCCACGCTTACAGAATGCAGCCATCACTGGACCGGTGAGTAAACATCCACAATCTGAGTTTAACATTTTACATTTCTATCATCGAGTCATTTTCTGTCTTGGAAATGCAGTCTTGGAAGTGCACAGATTTCATTTCAATGATCAAAAGTAAATATAATAAATTGTCCTGTACTTATCTAGATCCTGCTTTAAATTACAGGCGGTGCCTTACTCGAGGGATTACAAACAGAAGTACGATTATTTCAGGAAAAAGTTGCGGAAGCCGGTGAGCATTGTAGTCCATTGATGGGGAAGGATTTTGTCTGTGGTTCCAATGCATTCAGTTCCATTATTAATCAAAGAGTATATAAGTTTTTGTTTGTCGATGACTTCAATATGAGAGGGGCAGTACAATTAAGAGATACAAGGGAAAGTATTTGCATCGTAAGGTTGTATTCCCAAAATTACTATCTGGTAGTGAGGGTAGAAATAGGAGGATAGCAAGGTGAACTTGTGGCTAAAAAGCTGGTTCAGGAAGGCTTTGGGTACTTGGATCATTGGGAGTGCCTCTGGTGTAGGTGGGATTTGTACAGGAAGGACAGGTTGCACTTTAACTGGAGGGGGACCAAGGCCTTTGTAAGGCCGTTTGCTCAAGCTACTTGGGAGGGCTTGAACTAATTTGGCTGGGTCTGGGAATCATGGTCAGAGTACAGCAGGTAGGGAGAGAAACATAGCGGATAAATCAAGCCAATTCAGTGGCCAGAACAGACAAGAGGCAGGTTAGGTAGTGCTGGCAGGCTCAACTGCATTTACTTTAATGCACAAATCAGTCAGATTAGCTTAGAGCATGGAGCAGCACAAGGAACATTAATATTTAACTTGCAGTTTTCTGTCATTGGAATAACTGGTTTTTGACAAATTTATTTTGTAATGGGTTGCATTTAGCCATATAATTTTAATGTGCATTACAACATTTTCTAAATAATTTTTACTGTTACATTTTTTATTAGCTGTAAATTTCAAATAACCGATCCTACAGAAGCAAATACCAAATCAATGTTGGAAGGATAATCTTAGAGTTGATGTTTTCCCATTTTTAACTTTTTTGGTGCCATTGCTGCACTTAAACAACATCTGTGGCTTGTGTATGGTCTGTGTGGCTGCACTATTGATTACAAGTGTGAATTACAGATCAGCTACATTTCAAGGATAGATTCTGTGACTCCCAATGGTCCAAGTACCCATCCGATGCAACAAACTGAACCCTCTAACCCAGAGGAAATACCACTGGGGGGCGAGAGTGCCAGTGGATGCCTCTCTTCATTTGTTTGGTGAAACGTTTAAACCGAGTCCCTATCTACATGTTTTGGTCGCTACGAAAGCTGTTTTGAAGAGCGGAAGTTTCTGGTGTTCCAGTTGATATTTCTTTCTGGAATACAACTAATAAAACAGATTTAATTGGACACTTTTCTTGTTCCTGTTTGTTGGACTTTGCTGCAAACTAACCAATAGTTTGCAAAGTTAAATGACTGCACTTCAAACAGTAATTTGCTTAATTTGATGTCACCTGTTCTGATCGTGCGAATAGCACTATTTAAGAGTGACGCTTTCTGCACAAAATGTTGCACCTTACAGTGATTCTTATCGCTATCCTAAATTCAATTGGCTACATTTTAAGTATGTCCCCTCCTAATGAACCTAATTTGTTGCTTGCAGACTGATGGTCCAAATCGACTCGAACTGAAGCTTCGTCGTACCGCAATCTTGGAAGACTCTTACAGAAAAATAATGTCTGCAAAGAGAGTAGAATTCCTTAAAGCCAGACTCTGGGTTGAATTTGATTCGGAAAAAGGATTGGATTATGGTGGTGTTGCCAGGGAATGGTTTTTTCTCCTTTCCAAAGAGATGTTCAATCCATATTATGGGTTGTTTGAATATTCTGCCACGTAAGTAAATGCTTTTCACCTACAAAAACTTATTTCATGGCAGAATCCTTAGGCTTGAAATTTCTGGGATTTTCACTTTATTGCATTATTGCATTATCCTGCAGTATACATGCACTGGATGTTTGTTGTTGTGTTGCAGTAGTACATAGCTGTAGCGATGAAGATGGTTGCAAATTTTCCAATGCCCCACTGTTGACCAGTCCCCCAGCTGTGCTTGTTATTGTGTACCTGCTTCCCGATTCCAATGCACCTGGCTGCCTGTCACCCGCCCTGCGATTGTTTTATATTTTAACCCCTTAACTGACAATATTACTTTGCCAACCATCAGTCATCATATCTCCTATTTCCTGTAATCTGACCCCAACTCGCAGATCCACAAGTTAAACCCTCCCCACCCACCCTCCAACACACACAGTACATAATGATAGCCTGATAAATCTATTATTGTACGATAACTCCATGAATCACCAAGAGTTGGCTGGATTCCTGCTTGGGGTATCGTTACCGTGGCTTGGGAACCACCGTCCTGTTGGGCCATTTGGGCCATTGTTGATCAGAGCTACTATCTGATAGATTTTAATCTTTTATATTCTTTTGCATTAATGATATTTTAACTCTGTGTCATCATTTAATCTAATCGTGTAAACTCCTTTCTCCTGCAGGGACAATTACACCTTACAGATAAACCCAAACTCTGGACTGTGCAATGAGGAGCATGTATCTTACTTTAAATTCATTGGGCGTGTAGCTGGAATGGCAGTTTTTCATGGGAAATTGTTAGATGGTGCGTACATAGGCTAACATTATTAAAAATGCAATTTAATGTATTTATTTTTAAAGGAGAGGCTTTTCTGAGCCATAGAAGAATGTTATGCTATTTGTGTGATTATATAAACCAAATGAGATTTATTTTATTCATTCTGTAGGATTTTTTATCAGACCTTTGTACAAGATGATGCTTCAGAAACCAATAACACTGCAAGATATGGAGTCGGTGGTAAGTTTTTCATGTTATAATTGAACAGAATAGATATTCTGTGGTTGACCTAGTCTATCGTAGATGGTGGTTGAGGGATAAAAGGCGGCAAATGATTGTTATATCATGGTTAGCTGAAAAAAAATGTATGTGTACTTAGCTTCATTGAGAGAAATTATTTGCATCCATGAAACATCGTCGTTTGCAAATGTGTGAGAGTGGCGAAGAAATACATGCAGTGGCAGCAGGGGCAAAGTAAATAACTGCGAAGTGAGGCTATAGGATCATATAGCAGTAGGAAGCAGTAGGAAGATTCGTAAAATACACATAACTAGTGATACAGTGTGGAAACAGGCTCATTGTCCCAACCTGCCCACACTGGCCAACATGTCCCAACTATACTAGTCCCACCTGCCTGCGCTTGGTCCTTATCCCTCCAAACATGTCCTATCCATTCAGTTCAGAACTGTACCTATGCAGGACTAAAAAAAAAGATGGCGGGAAGTCTAAATCCTAGGAACTTGCGGTAGGATGAGAAACAGCCAATAAATATCCTGGTTGGAAGTTCAGAACTTTTTTAAACCAAGGTATATCACATCAACAATTTTATCTTGTTCAAGAAGACATGATTCACTTAGTACAACTGTTTTAGATCAGGACTGAGGTATATTTATATGATTTTATATCAATGTCTATTGTCAAAACTGTGTATATTTTTCAATACCAAACTTAAATTATCACGTTTCTTTATGCTTATTTTAAAAAACTGTGCTCTGGGTCTCTTCCCTTACTCAGCTGGTCCATCACAAATTCCCAATCCAGACCTTGCTCTGTAGATGTTTAGCCAAAGAAAGCTCTTTTCAATAATCCTACTGCCATATTCAAGCAAATAAATTTCCTTCCTCTCTTCCAAAACCTCATTCTTTACAAATATTTGCAATGTCTGAAATCCTTCTAAAAGTAAACTCAGCTTTTCAGCGTGTGTATGGGTCTAGCCAGAATCCTTCCCCCCCCCCCCCCCCCCCATCTTTGTCCTTGGCTCATGTTTTGACTCTAATTGTAGCCAATCATATTGAAGCCTGGATGCAGCTCATTTAGGCAAATCCATTCCGTAAACCCATCTTATAAAAACAGTCAAAACTTCAATCAGCAAAGGAAAATCAAAATAGTTTTGATTCCAGCTTTAGTCTCCTGGAAAGTGGGACATGGGAGTTGGAATGAGGCCAAGTTTTAAAATGCTGGCATACATTTTTCCCCAGCATCATAAATTCTGAAGTAATTTGGAAAAGATCCCTTGGTTTTTATACCCATAATAATTAGAAGTCTGTAAAATATAAATTTTGAATTTGCATTGCATTTCAATAAGATTTATAAATGGAAAATTATAATTGAGTAAGGTGAATTTTAACCTCCAATGTTACAGGACAGCGAGTATTATAATTCACTGATGTGGATTCTTGAAAATGATCCAACGGATTTGGACCTTCGGTTTGTGGTTGATGAGGAGCTGTTTGGACAGGTTGGTATGCATGTGTGTGCACAATATCAATGAAATATAGATATGTTGCTTTGGTTTTAGGTGACCATTTTAAGTATAAGCCTCCCCTCTTGTAAACAGCACTCAATAATATATAATAATTCAAAGCAACTGTAATAAAACCAAGCATTAAGCAATATTTAGCTCCAGCTCTTATTTTGTTATCCTCCATTCAGCTTCACAAGCTATATCCAGTCGCATTATAATTTTCACCTTGCATTTTGTGTCCTGTTAATGCCCGATATGAAATAACATTGATGTGACTTGTGTTAAGTTGTAGGAAAATCTAGCCTAAAGGAACTGCAGATGTGCGCTAACAACAAAAAGGCAGAAAGTGCTGGGGTATCAGCAGATCAGGCAGCATCTCTGGCCAACATAGATAGGTGGTGTTTTGGGTTGGGATTCTTCTACAGACTGATTGTAGTGGAGAAAGCTGGATGAGGGGTTGTGGTCTGAAGAATTGGTCCAACCCAAACTGTCATCTATCCATGTTCTCCAGAGATACTGCTTGACCTGTTGATCTACTCCAGCGCTTTGTCTTTAAGTTGTTAATAACATTGGTAATAAGGAAATATGTTGTGTTTGGTGCCTCTGTAAGTGTGCTATAGTTTGTTGAAATTCCTCAAACCAAATTTTGATTGCAGTACTTTTCCTCCGTCATTGCCATTGCATCATTGTCTCAGCCTTGTGTTCACAATACTATGGATTAAAACACTTTTGACAACTATTACATCATTTGACAAAAGATACGGAGCTGAATATTTAATATCCATATACTTAAGGCAGAGAAAGATAGATCCTTGATTAAGGTAGGCACAAAACGCTGGAGTAACTCAGTAGGACAGGCAGCATCTCTGGAGAGAAGGAATGGGTGACGTTTCGGGTCGAGATCCTTCTTCAGACATAGCATAACTTTTTAAATCTGTAGTTACTCCAGCATTTTTCGATTTAAAATCCTTCGATTTAAACTAGCATATGCAATTCTTTCCTACGCATTAGATCCTTGATTAGTACGGGTGTCAGGGGTTACGGGGAGAAGGCAGGAGAATGGGGTGAGGAGGGAGAGATAGATCAGCCATGATTGAATGGCGGAGTAGACTTAACGGATCGAATGGCCTAATTCTGCTCCTATCACTTATGATCTTATGATTTCTGAACCATTATTCTCATTGCTCTTTCCTTGATCACCTTCTTAGAGAATAGAATAGATGTCAAAAATAATTTCAGTGGAATTTAAACTCTGTTAGTGACCCCACAAGGCACTTTACATGTTCCAAATACCTCTGTGGTATACCTGTAAACAAGGTGTGACTGACAGATGATACTTCACGGTTCATAGGATGTTTGACGTTGGCCTTTTGACGTTGGACTTTGTACAACCATACAAAGAGAGCCTTTTTATTCAAATATAATTTATTTTTCTTTTGCGAGTGAGTGTGTGCAAATTTGCAGGAGATTTTTGGCTCCCTGTGGGTCGAAGAAAGGAGATGCCCTATTAAACCATGATTACTTGAATGATAGAAGGTCGTTAGTGACAAAAATAATTCCCAGCAATGGGCCTCATTGGACACTGGCACAAAATTAATTTGTTGGGTTGAAAACAATTTAAAATTTAACCATTTGAGACATCGTTCAAGAATTTGTCTGCAACCTCTACCTGGACTGGTCTAAATATAAAATACAATGAAGATTATTTTTGGTTATTTCCTCGTGCAGTCTGCTAAAATTTCCTTTTTCTTTGGTTGGGGAAAGGCCTTGTTAGAAGTTAAACACAGATGTATAGTTTATTATAGCAACTAAAAATTGTTGCATGTTTTTAATTTGCATTATTGTGATGATGGTTTGTCATGTTGAAGAACAAAGTCTGGAAGCTAATTTTTGGGGCCGTATTAGAGGTGCTATGGACTGTATTCAATTTTATATTGTCACTAGCCATTACTTTTTTTTGTAGACCAAAAGGTGTCAGTATACATGAGTAATAAACATACACCTCATGATGCTGGAAAAGAAAATGATGACATTTAACTTTTTGTAATGGCTATACGGTCACAAACTGCCAGCAGTTCAGTTCTACATCCATTTGAAAACTCTCATTGTGTTGCATGTTGCACAATAAATGGACCATCTCTGCTCCCATCTGCCCTCTGGTGGTTTTGCAGTTTATTAAATGTTGGATTCATTGTCTCTTCCATCAGACTCAACAGCATGAACTGAAACCTGATGGATCAGAAATATTGGTTACAAACAAAAACAAGAAAGAGTATATTCAGTAAGTATTTTGCAATTTACATCCTCTTTGTGCACATGTTTTTTTAACATGTATGGATGAGGTTTTTTAATTTTCGTTTAAAATATTAATATCAGTGTGTAGCTCAATATTTCAGACATATGGAGATAAATTATGTCCGTCTGAAAAATATCTTCCACTTGGATTCCTGTTGCAATAATTGAGTGGACCATGAGGTAGTTGTAAAGTGAATCTCACTGTAGCCTTTCCAACACTAAACTCTTGTCCATCAGTATCTCCTCCCACCATTATTGGCTGCATTAAATTCATACATGCTAATAATAATATTGGTTATTTTTGTGTTTTTTTCTGGGTGAGGTGCTGCTTGATGCCCAATTATTGTTGGGATGTGGGCAACGTTGTGGTGGGAGCAAGATGCAGCCGGTAACCGGGATGGAACTGTACGGAACATTGAACATGAGATTTCTTTTTTGTTTTCTTAAAATGTAAACTGAATTCAGTCTCTGGTCCCAGTGGAAGGAGGAGATGCTCTCTCATGTAGTTTGGAACCAGTCAGAACATAGTAACCGGATTGAAATATAGTGCACCAGTTATGGATTGCTGTGGTGGGTCATCTGTTAATGAAGCATTTTATGGATATTCTGCTTTTCTTTCAGCCTTGTGATGCAGTGGAGGTTTGTCAATCGAATCCAGGAGCAAATGAATGCTTTTAAAGAGGTAACAAGAGAAAACAAACTTTTAAAATTATATAATTTATACTTGAGTCTGAATTTATGACAATGACCAGTACGTTTAATTGAGCGTTGAATCCATCCAAACCATGTACCAGTCCAAGTTATCTGAGGGGTAACTTTTTCCACACCAAGTGTGGTGGGTGTATGGAACAAACTGCCAGAGGAGGTAGTTGAGGACTATCCTATCATTTAAGAAACAATTAGACAGTTACATGGATAGGACAGGTTTAGAGGGATATGGACCAAGCGCAGGCAAGTGGGACTAGTGTAGCTGGGACATTGTCGGCCGGTGTGGGTGAGTTGGGCTGATGGGCCTGTTTCCACACTATATCACTCTTTGACTCTGTGTCTTAAATATTGTAATTGTGCACGCCTTTCCCACTTCTTCTGGCAGCTGTACCTACCACCCTCTGTGTGGAAAAAGCTGTCCCTCTGTTTCCGTTTTAATCTTTCCCTTCTCACCTTAAACCCATGTCCTCTAGTTTTAGACTTGCCTTCCCCAGGGAAAAGACTGTGACTATTAACTTAATCAATGTCCTTCGTGACTTTATAAACCTATGTATGATTATCTCTCAGCCTCCAAACCTCCAGGGGAAAAAAGAATCAAGCCCCTCTTTGTAACTCAAACCTTGCAAACCCAGTAGAATCCCTGTGAATCTATTCTTCACCCTTTCCAGTGTAATCACATCCGATAAGAGGATGACCAGAACTGTGCACAGTACTCCAAATATGACCTTACCAGCTTCAATGACAGGTGGTATGACAGGCAGAGAACTACTGTACTTAACGGGTGGCACCATATGATGGCAGCCTTGCCAACAGTCTGTCTCATCTTTTTCTTTTGTTGTTTTTAGTCTGTTGTTAAATGTATGTTTTAGTGTATCTTTAGTTTTGTGTTATGTGGGTAATGGGGGAAACTTTTTAAATCTCTTTCCTCGATGGAGATGCGGCTTTTTCCGTATCGTATCCCTGTCCGCACTGCGGCCTAACATTGTGGAGCTGGCGGTCTCTTTGCTGGGGATCGACTTCGGGAGCTCTAACCGCGGGAGTTTTGATCGCCCCGACTGCGGATGGTTCGACTGCCCCGACCGCGGGAGAAAAGAAGGGAAGAAGATAATATGTTTTTGCCTTCCATCACAGTGTGCTGTGGTGGATGTTTATGTTAACTTTAATTTAGTTGTGTGTCTTGTTGCCTTTTTGGTATGACTATGGCAAATCAAATTCATTGTATGTTTTTATTTACTTGGCTAATAAATTAATTACAATTACAATTATAAAGTCTTTATGTGGAGCACTTAAAAATAATTATTTAATGGCTATGGGGCCATTTTACTGGGCTGCCAATATGTGTGGTCTTCAGATTAACAAAGGCTGTGATATCATTGGAAAAGTTGGTGCATCAAACGTAAAAGCAATGTTTAATCCAGACAACTTAAGTGAGAGACGTTTATGCTATTTTTGCTGTAAATGCTCAGCGTAAAAGCCTGATATTTCTTTTTCTAGGGTTTCTTTGAACTGATCCCACAAGATCTCATAAAAATATTTGATGAGAATGAATTGGAGGTAACTTTTTCCAGTCATATTTTGTGTACCTGGCTATTGCATTGTACTCTGCTCTGTTCTTTTTTTTTGATGAGGTTTGAATTTTGTCTTTCAGCTGTTGATGTGTGGACTTGGAGATGTGGATGTGAATGATTGGAGGGAGAACACAAAGTACAAAAATGGGTACAATGCGAACCATCCCGTCATACAGTGGTTTTGGAAGGTATTGCAAGACAATTTAACAAAGTCATTTTTTATTTGCAGCAGCACAACAGAATATGTAAACATAGTACACTAAACAATATAATAAACGAGAGGGAAAAAAAGTTCAGTGTGTGTGTATATATACACATACTCACAAATATCTATATAGATCATACATTATATATACACAAAATGCTGGAGTAACTCAGCAGGTCAGGCAGCATCTCAGGAGGGAAGGAATGGGTGACGTTTCGGGTCGAGACCCTTCTTCAGACTGATGTCAGGGGGGCGGGACAAACAGTCTGAAGAAGGGTCTCGACCCGAAACATCACCCATTCCTTCTCTCCTGAGATGCTGCCTGACCTGCTGAGTTACTCCAGCATTTTGTGAATAAATACCTTCGATTTGTACCAGCATCTGCAGTTATTTTCCTTTACAACTCAGCAGCATAAGCATTGATTTCTCTAATTTTAAGTAACTTCTCTGAATACTTCCCTTCCATAGTTTGCAACAATGTACCCCTCTTGAGGTCACACCTTCCCTAGCCAATAATTGACCTTCCAGGGAACCACCCTGGCTGAGGTTATCTGTTGCCTGCCTTGATTTAGACAATAGACAATATGTGCAAGAGTAGGTCATTCGGCCCTTCGAGCCAGCACTGCCATTCACCGTGATCATGGCTGATCATCCACAATCAGTACCCCGTTCCTGCCTTCTCCCCATATCCCTTGACTCCGCTATCATTAAGAGCTCTATCTAACTTTCTCTTGAAAGCATCCAGAGAATTGGCCTCCACAGCCTTCTGAGGTAGAGAATTCCACAGATTTACAACTCTCTGAGTGAAAAAGATTTTGTCCTAGTCTTTACTCACCTCCAGTTCTTGTACCATTGTGGTCACTATACAACTGTGTCTGCCTCTGCCTGTTCAACTACAATTGTGGTGTGTTTGGAAAAAACAATTAAAAATTAATTCAGAAGTGTTCTGATTAGGGTGCTAGCGAGGCAATGAGTGAAATCGAGGCAAAAGCGGAGACATGAACACCTTAGGTTGTAGAATATTTGTCTATGTGGAATAAAAGTGAGAATTATAAAAAAATAATCAATATTTAAATCTTGTCTTCAGACTGTGCTATTGATGGATTCAGAAAAACGCATTAGATTCCTGCAGTTTGTGACTGGTACTTCACGAGTACCTATGAATGGATTTGCTGAACTGTATGGTAAGAGGCTGAGCATCAACATTCACATTTCTTAAGAGTGAATTTAGAAGATGTTTTTCAAAAATCCAAGATTAATAAATCCAGAAATCTATGATTCTGTTCATTTTAAATGGGTGAAAGATTTGTTTTTGTTCTTCTCTTTTATTCTAGGATCGAATGGACCACAGTTATTTACCATTGAGCAGTGGGGAACACCTGAAAAATTTCCAAGAGCTCATACATGGTAACTTTTACCTTTTAGCCTTTTTATAAAAGTGTGTCAGAAAAATAACTGCATGGCCAGGCTGATTCTGAAATGTCGAAGAACATGAAGCTTAATAACTAAAAAAACCCTCCCATTTGCTAAGGTGGCGTTAAATGCAGGATGTTAAATCTGTTTTCCAGTTTCAATCGCCTGGATCTGCCGCCTTATGAATCATTTGAGGAACTACGAGAGAAACTTAACTTGGCGATAGAGAACACTGAGGGCTTTGATGGCGTGGACTGAGTGACCACAGCTGGTGGATGTAGCTTGGTCACGTAATGCGACAAATGTACTGAAGTACGAAGCCAATTATCCAGCAATGGAACTACCAGGTTAATTCACGTAGGCAAGAAAATATGTCTTATTGTTAAGCTAATAACTAACTAACAGACTAAGTATTCAGCAAGCATTTACATTTCCCTGAAATGTTTGTCTTTGAAGTTATGATTTTTATGTTTTATTTTGTTAACTGTTAAATATCGCTTTGACACTTGTAGCTGTGGCGATACAGTTAGTATAGTTTTTTTAAACTCCCAATCACTTCAGTGACCTCATGATCTTGATGTTGTTCAGGATCAATGCAGTACAGCACTCATAAAGATTCAATAACCTGTGCCACTGTCAGCCAGTGCTGTACAGTAACATGTACCTCTTCCCCAGCCTCTACCACCATGGTTGCAGTGTTCAGTCACTTTAATTTGGGTCACCAGTGCCCAAATGCAACTTGGTAACCTTGTAGTTTTTAGCTAACGTATGTAGCATAACTGTTAAGTTTGCCCATCGATAATTTTGTGTAGGTTAAAAATTGCTGCCCTTGTACAGCAACCTTAACTCTAAAAATAAATGGGTAAATTACTGTGAAAGTTGAAGGTAAACCTGGAGTCTGAAGGGAGATTGGATATATGGAGATCTAGTGCCAAATTTAGGTTTTAGAATGTAATTTGGGCGCGAGCAGCAAACTGTTGTTTACTTCTGAAATCTTTTTTGATCTTTTGATATCACCTTCAGAAAATGTGATTATGATGAATATGACTATAATTATTGATGCTTTCTGAAACAATCTTGTATTTTCCACTTGACCTCAATCTTGTTTCTTGAGGATTCCAGATCCTGTACTTAATACTTAACAGATGTTGGTTGCAGAATTTGCGGTCGTCAGCTTACATAATTATGGTGGCTTGTCTATTGGTATGCAGAGGAAGGACAGAGTCTGCTGAGGATGTTGTCAATGTGCTATGTTTACATGGTGGAACACACTATACACTTTAAATTTCCCCCTCGTTCGTGTTCTTTTAAAAATTGAGTTCAGCAAAACTTTTCTTTTGGATTCCAACAAGTTGAAAAATCTAAATTGTTACCTGAATGAAAACAATATTCTGTGGTGCCTTTCTGTGAATTGGACCTTGTCCAACAAAAGGGGTGACCTATATTTCTGATGAAACAAAATATGCTTGACGTCTTCTGAGTTTAAAAAAAGCATGAAGCATAAAGCCTGTTATGGATAAAAACAAAGTCCTCACCTCTGGATAAACCTGTACTGACTTATAGTAGGTCAGAAATTGCAAGACTGAAGTTGAATTTTTGTAGATCGATTAAAGTGTCCAAATCAAGCTGATTACAGGGTAAAATATTGATGCAGGCTATCAGAATTCTTAAGAAATGGTGATTTAACCACAGGTATTAAGTCAAAGATGTATTTTCATTTCAGGATGCAGAGAATTGATTTGAATATTGTAACAATTGGTTTTAAATGTGGACTTTATGGAAGTGAGTTCATATCATAAAACAAATGATTATTAAAATTACCCTTCAATTATACTTTATAAGGCATTTCTTTTCGGTTGTGTGTGTATATATTACAAAGCATAGTGATTCCAAATTGTACATCTACCTTAAATTATATTTGTGTTCTGCACAATATATATTCACTTCAGATTTGTAAATATCTTATGAAAATAATCCACTAACTTTTATAGTTATATTAAAAAGATGATGCATGCATTATTATCTTTCATATTTAAGGTTGTATTTTAGAATAGAATTTGAAACAAGAAAGGAGTGGATGGAAACTATTTTGTAAATACATTGTGCACTTACAATGAAATGAATTAAATTCAGCTGGAAAATGGATTTTGTGCACCACACTGGGGGGCTGATGTACGGTCTATTTATAATAAAACACTGTTTTCATGGAAACTGGACCTGAGTTTTATTTGAGATTTTCAGCACTTTTGAAAAGCATTTCAATACTTAATAGCTTTGTTTTAATTTTTTTTGCCCTCCAAGTTGTATTGGGCCCCTCCTGTTATTGCAGCAGGAACACGGCAATCATTCTATTGTTCACTGAATTTATGTTGGACAATAAAACACGAGGGGCAGTAACAGATGATACTATTGCAACCCAAGTGGGTTATGATGTGTAGTTAGGCTGCTGCTGCTGCTGCTATGCAGTGTGCGAGGTAATGTTCACTACTCCTCTGGCTTTTGCAAAAGTGCCTTCACTTGAAAGAGCCCCTCTCATTGCCAGCAATCCCCGGGGAGATGGTTTGATGGGATCGGTTGCAATCTTCAACCTGGGCACCCTCTCGCAATTTCACCAGAAAGCTGCTACGGCTTACTACTGTTTGTCGGGATTTATTTGTCTTATTGATCTGAGGGTATTAAACAAATGTTTTGATGATGTGCGGGTATGGAAGAGCAGGGAGAGGGGAGCCAAAATGTGTATTCCGACCGCATTTTGGTGGACATTAAACAGCGGATTCTATTAATTGTATCATCTTTAAAGTTGTTAGCGGAGTATTCGTTTTTTGGTCACTAGCACTGAAGGAGCCTTGGGTACAAGGCCCCCTTGGAATATTCACTTCCTTATAATGAGTTCCAGTAACTTAACTGAAGTCTCGTCTCAAGAGCTGAAAACAACACACAGCTGCTACAGTTTAGTGGCTATTTAATTTGAGCAATCAAAGACTAATTTCTACTCCTTATCATCCAAATGACCTCAGTCTTTTCAGCAACCGTACAGATGCTCATTGCTGATACGTTTCTTATCCTCCACGTTAGTTCCTGTTTGACAAATCTTGTGTGACTGGAGCCTCATCAGTAAATGGAAAGCCACTTGATTGGTCTGCTCTCCCATAGACAACCTCAACCATTAGGGCTTTGCAACCATCGTCTTATGCCTTTGAGGCAGGCAGAAAAATATCGGAAGTTAATGTGAGGCAAGATTTGTCGTTGGAGAGGATGGGGTATCCTTTCTTACATACTCCCTCAAAACCGTGTCTCAACAGAGCCCACTCCATTAGAATTATTCCCCCGCTGTTCATACCTCTGCAGAACCATCTTCCATTAGATCTGAACCTCAAACCAGTTCAAGCTTTGCTGTACCTCTGCAGAAATATACCGCAGTAGATCCATTCCTCAAACCCCAGCACTTCAATGTGGAATCACCCTTATGGGAAAAGCAAGAAATGAAAGCCGTATGGTTATAGTAGATCTCAACCTGTACAATAATTGATATTATGTACTCAACCTTGGTGTCTTAGAGGCTTGTGGGAATAAGCCTAAATCTATTCTCGATCCTGTGCAAACTGAAAGCTGAAACTTGCTCGTGTGTAGTTTTAATAAACACCCATGGTCATGGTCACATTTAAGCTTTTGTTTTTGCAGCAAACAATTTATTCATGGAAATATGAAATCAAAGATATATTTTTCTGAAATTAGCTGCATGTATCATGTCAAGTGAGATGGTTGATGCTCCACGGCGGCACGGTGGCGCAGCGGTAGAGTTGCTGCCTTACAGCGAATGCAGCGCCGGAGACTCAGGTTCGATCCTGACTACGGGCGCCGTCTGTACGGAGTTTGTACGTTCTCCCCGTGACCTGCATGGGTTTTCTCCGAGATCTTCGGTTTCCTCCCACACTCCAAAGACGTGCAAGTATGTAGGTTAATTGGCTGGGCAAATGTAAAAAATTGTCCCTAGTGTGTGTAGGATAGTGTTAATGTGCGGGGATCGCTGGGCGGCGCAGACCCAGTGTGCCGAAGGGCCTGTTTTCGCGCTGTATCTCTAAATCTAAAAATTAATTCAAAAGATGCTCCAGTTTTCATTGGATGTTTGTTACAAATCAACCCTTCTCAACATCGAAATCCAACGTCAGAGGTAAAGTGGTTGCCTACTGTGGGACTATCTGAACAATGTTACCATAGTCATAAAGATATACAACATAGAAATAGCCCCATCGGCCCATCTCATCCATGGCAACCAAGATGCATTTGGCCCATTTCCTTTCAAATCTTTTATATCTGTGCATTGTCCAAATGACTTTTAAACATTTTAATTTTATCTGCCTCACCACTTCTTCTGGTAGCTTGTTCCATATAGTTGCGAACCCTCTCTGTGCAAAAAAGAAAAAATGCCCCAGATCCTTTTAAATCTATTCCCCTCACCTTGAATGTTAGCCCTCCAGTCCCTAACCTGGGCAAAAGACTGACCATCCATCTGATCTATGCCTCCTCATGATTTTATATACCTCTTAGGGTCAGCTCTGAATCTCCTACATTCCAGGGAAAGAAATCCCAGCTTATCCAGCCACTCCTTATAACTCAAGCCCCCCAGTCCCAGAAACATCCTTGTGAATCGGTTTTGTGCCCTTTCTCGCTTAATGTCACCCTTTTTGCTGGGACTGCACAGAACTGCACAGAATAATCTCACTGACAATTTGTACCGTTGTAACTCCTGTACTCGATGGCCTGTGTGCCAACTACCGCCTTTACCATCCTGTCTACCATTGTCACTGCTCGCATATTGGGTGGCCTTCCAGTAGGGCTTGGTTGCTTTATGCTGAGTGACCATATCTTCCATTGGCACGGCAGTGACTAAATGTCATCTCATTAAATGACAGTCCATTCCACACCATTTCCAGATGAGAACGCAATTGTAGAAAGACGTGTAAGTATGAATCAACTACAGCTTATTGATTATTTTGTGGGTATGTATTTGTATTCAGGATGAATAATATAAGAAAATAACTGCAGATGCTGGTACAAATCGAAGGTATTTATTCACAAAATGCTGGAGTAACTCAGCAGGTCAGGCAGCATCTCAGGAGACAAGGAATGGGTGACGTTTTGGGTCGAGACCCTTCTTCAGACTGAACAAGGGTCTCAGGATGATGTTGGTGAAAATGCTTCTCCCATTTCTCTGTATTCTTTTGATTTTGAATGATCCTGAATGATGCAGAAACCAGGTCAGTGCAAAGTGAAGACCCTTCCAGTACGGCCACAAAAGTCTTTGAAGTATACTGATGACCTTCTGCACCACAGAGAGCATACTGACATGCGGCATCTATGTGTGCAGCAAATCAGGCTGCCAAAGCAAGGCAATGGCTCTAGCGTCACGGGTAGTGGGAATCTACTGTCATCACAGGGCAATGTGAATTTGGACGGTGAGCATCAATGGATGATCCACTTGTGCAGAATATGAGAACACTTTTGTCCTCCAGCAGAGGAGTGATGCTGGTAGGTATGGCATATTTGGAATTTCAGAAGGCCTTGAGGTGCCGTACATGTGATTAGGAAACACCAATAGAACTTGTGGAGTTGGGGGGTGATGTATTGATGTGCTTCAAGGATTCCCAAAATAGACTGAAATCACAGTGCTGGAATAAATGGGTAATTATTCCGTTGAGTGGCCATAAATGGCAAGACCACAGGGATTTGTAGGACACCTGCACCAGGTGTTCACAATGATTAGGTGAGTGGAAAGGGGTTCGGGAGAGTGGGTCATGTATAATATCTCCAGGTTTATTGATGACACCCAGTTTAAAGCTTCAGTATTGCGAGTTATGAGAATACACAGAGGATTCAAGAGGAGGTGGACAAGCTTCATAACTGGGCAAGGGGTTTGTTTATTACGTTACAGAATAGGGAAAGTCCTTACCTACTTACAAAGCTTCGTTCTCCACTTCGGTAGATAAAATAGATAAGCAGAATGTCTTTTTAGTGGCCAGAATGAAAGATGTTGGTACTCTGTGGCATCTATGTGAATCACTGAAAGTTAACGTGTAATTAGGAAGCCAAATGTTACTTTGATCTTTATAGCAAACCCATTTGAGTATGAGACATTTTATTGAAAATATATGATGCCCAGGTGAAACTGGAATGTTTGTTATGCACAGTTTTGGTCTCCCCACCAAAGAAAGGATATACCTTTGGAGAAATTTCAATTGAGATCAAGACTGATTCTTGAGATGGAGATATTGGTTTGTTGAAAGATTAATCAGACACAGCTGATATTCCAGAGAATAAAGAAGGATGATTTCATTGAAAATTTCAAAGTCCTTAGGAGCTTGATGTAGAGTTGATCTTTCCCTGGTTTGGCTGTCTTGAACCAGGGGTCATAATTTCAGAATAATGGGTTGGGTTTTCAGGATTATGGAGAAGAAACTTGTTCACCAAAGGCCAGTGAATTTTTGGAATTCTCACCCAACGGCAGCTCCAGTGCATCAGGCATGAAGTATATACCAAGATTGCTAAATCTTTGGATACTGAGGGAATCAAGGGATCTGGGTGAGTACAGGAAAATGACACTGAGTTGTAGTCATAGACATTTTACAGCATGGAAACTACTGCTGTGACACAACTTGTTTCATGTTGACCAGTGCCATTTGCTTGCATTTGCTACATATCCCTCTGAACAATTCCTAATCATATGTTCAGATGTCTTTTTAAACGTCTTAGATTCAGAAAAAGGGGAGAAGTGGCTGGAATGTTGTTTGCTGGGCTTGAGTTATAGGGAGAGCCTGGATAGGCTGGGATTATTTTGTAACGTTGGAGGCTGAGGGGTGACATAATTGAAATGTACAAGATCATGACAGGCACGGATTAAATGAACGCTCACAGTTTTTTCCCCAGAGGACATAGTCTTCAGGTGAGGAGGAAGATATTTAAGAGCAACCTTAGTGCCAACTTCTTCACTTTGGTCTGTATCTGAAATGAACTGCCAGGGGAAGCTATAGAAACAGATATAATTACAGCTTTTAAAAGACATTTATACAGTTATATAGATAGGAACAGAATAGTTTAGAGATACAACATGGAAACAAGCTCTAAGGCCCACCTAGTCTGTGCCGACCAGCGATCACCTGTTAACTAGTTCTATCCTACACATTAAGGACAATTTAACGAAGCCAATTAACCTGCAAATCTATGTCTTTGGAATGTATGAGGAAACCGGAGCACCCAGAGAAAACTCACGTGGTCACAGGGAGAACGTACAAACTCCGTACAGATGGCACCCACAGTCAGGATTGAACCCAGATCACTGGGGCTGTAAGATGGCAACTCTACTGCAGTACCACTGTGCCACCCAACGAGAGTTGAGAGGGATATGGGCCAAATGCAGGCAAATGGGACCAGCCAAATATGCCAACTTAGGCACAAGGTGGGCTGAAGGAAGACACAAAATGCTGTAGTAACTCAGCGGGACAGGCAGCATCTTCCGGAGAGGAGGAATGAGTGACCCTTCTTTAGACTGATGAACTGTTCAGACTGCACCGATTGCAAGTGTCCACCAGGTGGCAGTCTTCATTTAATATTCATCACCAGAAACTTACTTTAATTCCTTTTTTTTACTGGAGCTCGTTCACTCTAAAACGGTGTGTCTGATCTTTTGGAGTGTGATTTGTTCTGCCTACAATGCCGAGTAGACACTGGGTAGAGAGGGGAATAAAAGGATGGAGGGTTTGTTTATCTAAAATTGGTACATTTTCTTCCCTGTGCACCACCTGGATATGCATCGATTCCTTCCTTTCCCCTCCAGCACCCCCACGTTCCCTCTAAACCTCTTGCCCCCTCCTCTGCACTCTGGATTAGATAGATACTTCTGTTTTCTTCGTTTTAAAGATACAGTGCGGAAACAGGTCCTTCGGCCCACTGAGTCCATACCGACCAGCGATCCCTGCACACTAACGCTATCTTCACACACTAGGGACAATTTTAATTTATACCAAGCCTACAAACCTGTATGTCTTTGGAGTGTGGGAGGAAGTGCTGTAAGTGCTGTAAGGCAGCAACTCTACCACCGGGCCGCCCTTGGTATGGGGACTTATCTCCTGCCATCCACCCTATCTGTGCCCTTCATAATTTTGTATACCTGTGATTGATTCTCTCTAAATATCCTCTGCTCCAACTAAAACAAATCCCAGGAGTTCGAAAATGAGAGGAATTATGTAAACAAACTCTTTTGAAGATATATTGCTTAATATTGATTTTTATTCTTCTAATAATGATTTAATATAGTGGCCACCTCCACTTTCAGTCTGAAGAAGGGTTCCGACTTGAAAAGTCATCTACTCCTTTTCTCCAGAGATGCAGCCTGACCCGCTGAGTTCCTCCAGCATTTTGTGTCAATCTGTGGTTCAGTTTAGTTTATTATTGTCCTGTATACGGAGGCACAGTGAAAATCTTTTGTTTGCCTGCTATCCAGTCAGAGATAAGACTATACATGAATACAACCAAGCTGTGTACAGTTGGCACAGATGAAGGATAAAGGGCACAACATTAAGTGCAAAATTATGAAACTTAATTTTGCTCAGTGTTTATTGATAGAGTATATAATAGATCACTGCGTATATAGGTCCAAAAATCAATAAAATTTCAAACACACCAGCTTCAGATGTCAATAGAATGAACGGCGAGAGGCTGGTGAAGGATTGCCATTGCAATAATAAGGTAGCAGGTAGAATAATCCATTATTTGGGAGAATCAACAACATTGACATTTAGAACACAACCCAGGAACCGGCCCTTTAGCCCACTATGTCTGTACTGGACATGATGCCAAGCTAAACTAATCTCCTGTGATCAATACCCCTCCAAGTCCAAATATCTATGAGCCTACCATTTTATGTAGTGCGATAAGATAATATCTCAAAATGCATCTCAATGCAGTGATATTCAAACAAAACCTGATTCTTACTACTTAAAGGAGTATTAGGACAGGTGGCCAAAACTTGGGCCTTCTTCTTTTGTGTCCATCTTCTATGTTTCAGTTGTTGACATCACTGTCATCGTCCATCCTGAAAAGGACGCAAGCTTCCGGCGACAGTCAGTGGGAGCCATCGCTTGTTACAATAGATGATGGTAGGAGAATTAGCTCAGGACACTTCCAGTTTCCAGCCTCGCGACCTGGATGCTTCTGCTATGGGGCTGCCAAAACTTGGCAAAAGAGAGGTTTTAACTGGTTTAAATAGTGGAAGAGAGATGTTGTGCCCTAGATATTTAGGAGGGGAGTTTAGAGGAATTTAGAAGGAGAGGTTCTGGCCTTGGCATATGGGGACACATAGTTGTCAATGATGTAGCAAAGAAATTTGGAAATGTACAAGTGGCCAGAATCAGAATGTGGCGATCTTAAAGGATTGCCAGATCAGTAAACGTTTTCAGGAAAGGGTAAGAGGAAGAATGAGAAGCTTACCGCATTCTGATTGTTTAAATTAGTTACTAGTGCATAGAAAGTCTTCAGAGCTGGGAGTGCAGGAGATCTGCAGATGCTGGAATCTAGAGCAAAAAAGAAACTGCTGGAGCAACTCAGAAGGTCAGGCAGCATCTGTGGAGGGAAATGGACAGATGATGTTTCAGGTCGAAACCCTTCATCTGGACAGAGAGATGAGAGGAGAGGGGAGGGATGGGCCAAGAGCTGGCTGGTGTGGATCTAGGTGAGGAGGGGGTGGTTGGTCGATGGAGCCAAGTGGTGGAGGGAGGGAGGGGTGGAGACAGCAACAGAGGTTGGAAGGTGATTAGTGGAGACAGCAAGGGGCTGCCGGTCATGGAATCTGATAAGGAAGGAACAAAATAAGGGTGAGATGCAGGGCAGATGGGGAACAGTGGGGTATAGGGACAGAGGAAGCCCCCTTGGGGGGGGGAACAGTGGGGTATGGGGACAGAGGAAGCCCCCTTGGGGGGGGGGGGACAGTGGGGTATGGGGACAGAGGAAGCCCCCTGGGGGGGGGACAGTGGGGTATGGGGACAGAGGAAGCCCCCTTGGGGGGGGGGGGGGAACAGTGGGGTATGGGGACAGAGGAAGCCCCCTTGGGGGGGGGGGACAGTGGGGTATGGGGACAGAGGAAGCCCCCTTGGGGGGGGGAACAGTGGGGTATGGGGACAGAGGAAGCCCCCTTGAAGCACTGAAGAATTATCACCAAACTTTGTCTCTGCAAAATCTTCTGAATCTACTGGCAATATAAACAAATTAATGTCAGTGTCCTCTCCCAAAACAACATCTCTAGCTCCAAGGCTCCCATTATGTTTTGCCGTTTCAGGTGGGTGTGTCAAATTGTGGGCATTCCCAATACTAGACTCCCAAACACATTCCTTGTATATGCACATACTTGGCCAATAAACATATTCATTCATTCATTCATTCAAATCTTGCCCGCTGGTCTGAGCTCTGTCAGGGGGAGAGATTGCCAGAGTGCAGACTGCGATGAAGCCTCGGATGTTCTTAAAGCCTCTTTGGGGCGAGAAAGTAATTCATTGACTTCTGGGGATCCAATGACTACTCAACATGCAGAAACCAAACTAAAAGGAGTGCACTGGCTCCCACACCACTCACCCACCCACCCTGCCATGCTCCTTTGCCTGCCTATGGCAGTGTCTACAGATTAGCCTCATCAGGACCACAGAACTGGGCAGGAGTAAATCATCCCCGAGGGATGCCTTACAAGACAGGTGGCCTTGCAAAAGAGGGTGACATTGAATTTCTCAGCAAACGTCTTTCTGCTGTTAAATTTCCACCTGGATATTTTTTCCCTCAGTATTGAAAGCAAAGAAATCTAAGCAGAACTTTGCTAAATTCTTTAGTGACTATCTCCATTAATCGACGGGGTTTGTACTTTGATTAAATGCTGCGGCTTCTGGACCTTCAGAGTTTAATCAGCGTGGGAGTTTTTCCACTGATGGACAAACAGACACTGGTTTGGGTAACTGCCAGAGCTGGAGCATTGGTCTGAGTGCGTGCTTCACATTTGCATTTTATGTTAGCTATTGTTTTTCACGTCAATATGTTAAATGCCTTTACTTGGTTATTCTTGTGTTACATCTGCGAAAAGCCTGAGAGAAATTCATCTGCAGCTGGCAGGAAAATGGATCTATCACCAACAAACGGACTTTTATTAGGAATGAATAGATTTTTAGTTCGAGTCCAAAAATAGAAGTGACCAGCAGGAGCCACTCCAAACTAGAAGAAGCCAAGTGAAGTGGAAATCTGTAAATAAAAACAAAGGCACTTCTATATTCTTGTGAAAACCGGGAATCCATTCAGATCAGCACACAAAAAGCTTCACTTATTATGTGGTTAAGGCAGAAACAGGTTATTCTGAATGAACAATAAAATTACACGAAGCATTGGTTGGCTTACAGACTATCACAACTGAGCTTTCTGCATTAAAGTTAAATAGCAATGTGTAGCTGGATGTACCAACGACACCTCATCAATCAATGTATCAGCTTCGGTTGAAGATTATATATTTTCCTGTTTAAGTATGAAATAAGTGGATCAGTTTTCCAAAAACTAATTCTTATTGGAATTTCAGTTGGTACAGAAGGCTAAGTTGTTAATGGACTCAAAATTAGCAGGCAGAACATAGGCACTGAGTAATTAGATGAAAGATGTTAATGCTGTCCATTGCCTGCTTTGAACACATTTAGATGGTTTAAAATATACAAGATAAAATATACAATATATATTATATATAAAATATAAAAGATACAAGATTTAAAACATACATTATTCAAAACTTCCATTGGATCACATAATTGGGAATGAGAGAGAATGCTATTAAAAAGCATTTAATTACCGAGCTAAAAGGGCAAATATATCACTCTGTGTGAGGTTAAGTTTTCCACACCAGGAGATCACAGCGTCTGCAATCACAGGACTGCGGCAGCTACAACTGGGTCTACTGGTGAAGGAAAAGGAAAAATCATCCAGGATTGCAGTTACAGGAGAATCAGGAATAGACCATGCAGTCTCTTGATCCCTCTCTGGCATTCCAGCAGATCATGGCTGGGCCTTTGCCTCAACTCCATAACTCAGTCCTGAGTGTACAGGGGTAGGGAACTTCATAAATTCACAACCCTTTGCATAAAAACATTTCTCCTATTTTCAGTTCTAAATGGCTGATATCTATTGCTGATGATTTAGATTTAGAGATACAGCGCGGAAACAGGCCCTTCAGCCCACCGGGTCCGCGCCGCCCAGCGATCCCCGCACATTAACACTATCCTACACCCTAGGGACAATTTTTACATTTGCCCAGCCAATTAACCTACATACCTGTACGTCTTTGGAGTGTAGGAGGAAACCGAAGATCTCGGAGAAAACCCACGGGGAGAACGTACAAACTCCGTACATACGGCGCCCGTAGTCAGGATCGAACCCGAGTCTCCGGCGCTGCATTCGCTGTAAGGCAGCAACTCTACCGCTGTGCCACCGTGCCGCCTGATATGATATGATATGATATGCTAGGAAGGAATTGCAGATGCTGGTTTAAACCGAAGCTCATTCCTTCTCTCCAGAGATGCTGCCTGTCCTGCTGAGTTACTCCAGCATTTTGTGTCTATTCCTGATGTTATGTTACTTTGTTGTAATCTTCCTGTTTTTTTTATCCTAGTTCCCGATCTCTATTTTTTCACCAACTACATAATAAACTACATCTTAGCTCAGATTGTATCCCTTTAGACGGCCAGGGTTCTGACTGGTCCAGTCGTACGGAAACTATTTGATGAGGAATTCAGAAGGTAATGAACGTCTGCAGTGGTACCTTGGTTGAGGGAGAAAAGTTCAGGAAAGCAAAGGATTCATCAGTGAAATGCCACCAATATACTATTGATGTCAATGATACAAACAAAGTCCAGTTTTGAAATTGTTATCATTATGAATGAGAAACACAGGACTATGTTGTGATTCAGACAATTTACATAAATGACATATTGGCTTTTTACATCTTTTCCTAATCTCGCTTGTCCATAGAGTTATTTGATTTCCAGGCTGGGAAGGGAATTGAAGGCATAATTTTAAATATCTTAAAACTGACCTGCAGCTAAGAATTTTGTCTTCCCCTCAAACACAAATTTTCAAACCCGAGCAAAATATCTCTCCAAATATCTTAATTCCAGTAACTAGAAAACCGTCATTTCAGAAAGGGCTTTTTTTGAGTTGGAGGGATGCACAGATACTCTCATTTATAAGGAACGATTACCTTGTCCACAGGTATTGTATAATAACATATTAAAAGCAATCTATAAAACCCAAGCTCAGGTTTCAGTGCAGGATTAAAACGATGACCATTCATGAGTTCCAGAAACAAATAAAACTGCAGATGCAGGAATCTGAAGCAATAACAGAAAATGCTGGAAGAACAGCCAGTCGAGCAGGGGCTGTGACAAGAGAAACCAGCTAATGTTTCAGATCAATTACCCTTCCTTAGAACTGAGGAAGGGTCACCGACCAGATATATTAACTGGGTGAGTTCTTTCACACCACTGTTTCTTGTTCAAGAATTATTCAATGGCTGTGAAAACCTTTGGGACACTCTGAGATCATTTGAATAATAATATAAGTGTAACTTGTTTCTCAAAATTAGGAGGGATTGTGCTGCTGCATGAAGAGGAAGCAGGTGGTAGCTGCACTGAATGTACAGGAAGGAACTGTGGAAGGGTCTCGACCCGAAACATCACCCATTCCTTCTCTCCAGAGATGCTGCCTGTCCCACTGAGTTACTCCAGCATTTTGTGTCTATGCACTGAATGTATCATGCATTCCAAACCTAACCACTAGAGATGACACCTGAGGTCAGTGGTGGTGCCAGTCCTCAGAAAGATGTCAGAAGCTGATGGGTTCAGATCCTGGACAACCTCTTTTCTGTGCAGTACAGTACTTGGAGAGTTCTTTCAGAGTTACTCTCCCTTGAGTGTGATGTAAAATTAAGATTGCTTCTACCCTCTTGGATCCTACGATACTCATACGGAGTGGCTGATAATTATCCCTTGGTCATCATCACTACAAACTCATTATTTGGTCATTTTCTCATGAAGGACCCTTGCTGTGGATGTCATATTCCCTTTTTTCTGTAACTATGACCACATTCCAAAGCCCTACAGTGACTGTAAATTGCTTTGGGCACTCTCAACCCATGAAATGCAAATATTGTCTTTCTTTATTAACTTTCAGTCAGCTCAAGAAATGTCCATCAGTGTGACTACATGTTAACACATCACAAATGAAAACATTCATTCAGAAAGGACTCAAGAAGAACAAGTGGCATGTCTTAATATTTAAACAAGGAGGCTAAACGCTGGGCTTTAAGAAATCACAGTCGTACATTGTCTTTACAATATCCACTGTCATTACTGATCTGAGAGCTGGAGGAAAAGTTTCAGGAACAAGTTATTAATTTTATTGCTGCAAAGTCCACTTCTGAAGCCATTGCTTGTTCTGGTGAAAAGGTTTTGAGGGGCCTCGTACAACTGAATCTGTTGGCATGGCTATTGTGTAAATGGTTTCAGGCATTTCAAATGGATGGAGTTGGCAGGAATCCAACTATGTGAGTCATTGGTTTCATTAACATGTGCAACTGACAGTTTCCTCAGCAACAATGTGCATTTATGTAATGCGCTCACCATTAAGACAACTTCCCAAAGCAATCCACAGCGACGCAATCTAAAGTGGACAGTGAGTCTTGAAAGGATGGTTGAATAACTGCTTGGGTAAATGAACCACACAAAGGAGAAGAGAGCTCTTTACTTTGGAGATGACATTTCAGAATGCAGTGCCAGGCTTCCTGAAGGCACAAATGCCCATCGTGGGCGATCTGGAGAGATGTACATTGTTTGAATGAGAGTGGGCAGCTGGAGGAGAAGAGAGAGACAAGGAGAATGAACTCACAAAGCCATTGTAACATGACGACTATTTAAATTGGAGTGGGCAAGCAGCAGGTTGATGAGGATAAAGCTGATTTACAAGGAAGACGTGGACAGGATATGGGCATTAGTGTTCTGAATACTTAAACATTTTGAGGATAGAGGATAAGAGTCTGGATGGGACAGCTTGAAATTGGAGTCCGGATGTAACAAAGGTACTCACGAGAAAGGAATTCACCTCAAATAGCTGGGTGGAGAGGAGGCGGACAATGTTATTAAAATGGGCACGGGCACTCTTTTTCTGCTGGTGGGAACAAGAGGTTGAAAGTGCAGATACACAGATTGTGAACTGTGTAGTTCGGTGCAAGAACAGTGTAGTACATGTTCCCTGGAGAAGTACACACAGTGTACACAGCATCTTCCCTGGTCAGTACACAGTGTGTTCCCTCATGCAGTACACATCCCCTGAAGCAGTACACACAGTGTATTCTCTGGGCCAGTGTACACAGTGTACTCCCTGGGGCAGTACATACAGTGTATTCTCTGGGCCAGTGTACACAGTGTACTCCCTGGGGCAGTACACACAGTACTGGGGCAGTACATACAGTGTATTCCTTGGGACAATGTGCACGGTTGCTGCCATGGAGAAGGGACAGGTTGCATCGAGTGGGACAGAAATCCACAATTTACAGGGAGGGGTACAGAAATGCTCGTCAGAGAGATACACGCCACAAGCAAGATCCTGCGGGGGGGGGGGGGGGGGGGGGGGGCAGAGGGAGCACCAGGAAACCTACCAGGGCCACCATAAGATGAACATTGTAGATGAGTCCAGTTGCCTCCTCCAGGAAGGAGAATAACAGCTCAGCAGAGAAATAGTCCTAGAAACGTTACAACCTCACAAAAAAAGGTAAGCTGCAGATAAATACAATTATTACTGTCTTGTGTATTTATTCACTTAATCAGCTTCACTGTGTATCAGATCCTTGACCGGTGGAGGTTGGCGTTGATGCAGTCAGTCAACCTGCGTGCAATGTCCTCTGGAGTCCAGCACTTCAGGTGATGCCACCTCTGGGGATGTGGTGGTGATGCCAGCTGTGGGGATGTGGTGGTGATGCCAGCTGTGGGGATGTGGTGGTGATGCCAGCTGTGGGGATGTGGTGGTTTTGCCACCTCTGGGGATGTACCAGAAAAATGTTGATCTTAGCCTGAGCGCGCAACAAAGCAGGCAAATGAAGAGGCTCATTTCACATTGGCAATCAACCTCTGATTGACTTGTTACATCCCTACAGATCCATCCTCCAGCCAGGATCACGTGGGTTGACAGTGCTCAGCGGCTTCATACACTATGAAAGGTTATGCACAAACCTCTTCTTCCCTGAGGAGGTCCGGTGGCCTTCAACGAATGGTAAGAGGAACAGGTCAAATGATGACCTCTGGTCACACATCTCATGTTGTCTGGCATTAGGGTTTGAGATAGAAATGCCATTTGACAGCGGTGAGGTTGACTCAACAAATTGCCTTAGCATAAACCCCTGCTTCCCACAAATGGGGCAGGGGCTAAAATAGTTTGTCCCAGATATACTGAAGTCGGTAGAAGGGTCTCGATCTGAAATGTCTCCTATTCCCTTTCTCCAGAGACACTGTCTGACCCGTTGAGTTACTCCAGCTTTTTGTGTCTACCTTCTTGCCCCAGACAAAGCTAGTTGGATAACTACCATCAATGATTATCTGCCTCCCAGATCCAAGTCAGAAGAACTGAAAATGTTCCAAACCTAAAGTTAAAAAAGAAATTGCTGGAAATCCTTAGCAGGTCAGTCCTGGTTTTCCCCTTGCAGAACTATCCCCCCTCACCCTCCGCTTCTCCTGGTTTAACAAACTTATTTTATCCCTTTCCCAGTTATGATGACTGGTCTGGTCTTTCATCTGAGACATTAACACTGTTCCCACAGATGCAGCTTGACCTGCTGGGTATTTCATGCATTTTCTGGGGTTTTTTAAATCCCTAAACTGCAGTTTGAAATGGAAAAACAAGACAAATCTGGTATATTCACTCTGAGAATATTGTAAGCAATGAATGATTTACCTGGACTCACATCCACACACAGCATAAATGTCTCCAAACATCCCACCCTCTCAAACTGCAATACCCCATGCTCAACTACCATTGACTGCCCAAACCCCTCACTTTCCACATTATTCAAATAGTCTAAAGGTTGTACAGCACAGAAAAAAGGCCCTTTGCCCCTCTATGTCCATCATGACGTTTTTGCCCATCTACAAAAATTTATTTTGCCTGTATTACGTCTGTTTCCTTATAAGCCTTGACTATTTGAATGACTGTCTAAATGCATCATAAACATATTATTGCATTTGACTCCAGCACCTCCACTTTCAGGGAACTGTGGACTTGAACCCTAGGTTGCAGTGTTCATCAATATTCCATCGGTGCCCTCCCATTTACTGCATTGTCCTACTCCCATTTGACTTCCTAAAACATATCATCTTGCACTTGTCAGGATTAAATGCCATCGCCAGTGCTCCACCCAGATTTCCATCTGATCTAAATGCTGCTTTAGCCTTAGACAGCTTTCCCCACAATCCACAATACCACAAACGTTTGAGTTATCCACCAACTTATTAATCATACTTCCTACATTCATATCTCAGTCATTAAAATACATCATAAACAGCAAAGGCCCCAGCACTGATTCTTGTAGTACACCAGTGATATCAGACTTCAAATCAGATAAGAATCCTTCCACCACAACCCTCTGCCTCTTATAGTCATCGAGCCATACAGCATGGAAACAGATTCTTCAGAAGCTGCCAAACCTGTCCCTCTTACACTCAGGTTTCTCCAAAAGCTTTAATGTCCCAGTCCCACATATTTATCGAGGCCCTGAGTCTATCCGCCTTACCTATCCTGTCTACAGAACGTGTTGCCATTGTCTTCTGAATCAACTTTGAGCCTCCCATTTGCCTCACTATTGCTTTGGATCCTGTTCCCCTGTCAATCTAGTTTAAACCCTCCCGAGTAGCACGTTTTGGTTCCCCTTCAGTTCAGGTGCCACCTCTGTCTAGCTCACTTCTGCCTCAGATGAGACCCTAATGGTCCAAGAGCCAATTCTGTATCTTCGTGTTGTTTGACACTAAATCTGGTGTAAATCTGTGGATCAGGCAGCATCTCTGGATAGGTGTGGTTTTGGGTCAGGATCCTTTTTCAGACTTATTATTGGTCTACACTGAACATGTCTCACAAATATAGTGTAAGGCAATAGCATGATACACCTTCATCTTGAACTTTAGACTGATTCCTCTTCGTTCCTGTACTTGTCAGTCTTCCAAAAGCAGAGCTGTCTTTTGCTATCCTGTTGTTGTTTTCGTCATCAATGTTGACTGATCTTCAGGGAGTGCTGCTGGGATATGTGAACTTGTCCACTACTGAAAACCTCTGACTGTTCACAGGGATGTTTGGTTCTGTGTGTGGAGTGTTTGGTGCAAGGTGTTGCATATTATGAGACTATATTGATTGTTCCACAGTGTTTATCTTTAAATGATCAATTAGCACAATGGCTTAATCTAAAACACAACTGGAGTTTGTTCATCAGGAATGAGTGTGAACTTCATTATTTTGAAAATGTATCCCCTCCATGCATTTCCCTATCCACTGCATGACAATTGGATCAATATATTGGGACATCCATTACTCCTTAATTCACCAATGGGTAAAATGGTGAAAATTCGTCAACAATGCTCAGAAAAATGCCATCTTGTGTAGAGGCCATAGTGCTTTAAGTGAAGTAGCCTTCATCAGGAAAATAGAGAATTTGTACAGGAAGTTATTTAAGTAATCCGAATAGAGATTAATTCAGCGCTCTGGCCGATACAATACAGGTGAACTTGCCAAGCAGCATGCAAAGGGAAGGTTGTCTGTCATCTGGGCTCTCTTAGCTCTCTACTAGTGTAACGTGGCAGTGGTGAATGGAGTGCGTATCGGTGACAATGTGCAAGAGAAGTGTCTCCGCAAGATTCTTGATTAGCACAGGGTCAGAGGTTATGAGGAGAAGGCAGGAGAATGGGGTTAGGGGGGAGAGATAGATCAGCCATGACTGAATGGCAGAGTAGACGATGGACCAAATGGCCTAATTCTACTGCTATTCCTTATGACATTGGTTTATTGCCTGCCCTTTTCTCAGCTGAAGGATGAAGCTTCCTTGTCTCTCTGCTGGTTTTCTGCAACTGTGTCCAGGTCCCTTCTGCCTTTTCCTCCTGCTGACTTCTGTCACTAGATTAGGCAACAGGATATTGAAGCCTTTGCACCTGTTGGCTCCTGGACTGATGAAGACCTCAGAAACTCTCCTTCAGGAGACCAGTGGCAATCTCCATTATTACCCTGGTACACACCTGGCCGGAATTGTCAGCAAACTGAGAAATGTGGCCGAGATCAGTGATGACCACCTGGAATGAACGAATGGACAGGAAATTTAGTTACTTTGACCTTTACCTGAAGGTACCCTTCAGTCAGGCAGGAGAGCATGACCGGAGGTCATCGGCAGGACTTCATCCATCTCTGTCATTACGGCCTTTGAGCCTGTGAATACATTGCTCATCAGGGAGGTTCAGGTGCAATGAGGTGTCCCTGAAGGCTCTCTGTTTGTGGGATCTTACAGATGTATATTTCTGTGCCGACTGCACTTGGACCCAGAACCTCCATCTGTCACCTGCCTTACTTATCCTGAAGCCTCCCGTAATGAGCTGCTGTCAGCAGAGTTACCTCTGGGATACGATTTGAAAGAGTACACAGCAGCTAAGGAGTGCCACAAACATTCGCTGGTGATTTCAGCATTCTAGACTTTAAAAGGCGTTTCAGGAATTTGTCATCAGTTCAAAACCACCCACGTGACATCTCCCAAAGTCTGGAAATCAAGATCAAAGTTCTTCTGAGACTGTTAGACAATAGTTTAGTTTAGTTTAGAGATGCAGCGCGGAAACAGGCCCTTTGGCCCACTGAGTCTGAACCGACCAGCAATCCCTGCACATTAACACTATCCTACACACACTAGGGACAATTTACACTTGTACCAAACCTGTACGCCTTCAGAGTGCGGGAGGAAACCAAAGATCTCGGGGAAAACCCACGCAATGTCACGGGGAGAACGTACAAACTGCGTACAGACAGCACCCGTAGTTGGGATCGAACCCGGGTCTCCGGCGCTGCAAGCGCTGCAAGGCAGCAACACTACTGCTGCACCACCGTAAGAAGGTCGTTGCCTGGATTTATGTAGATGTGGGCTGCCATTTGCATTGTACAATTACTGATGTTTTTAGGAATGTGTCTGATGTGAGGAAAAATATCAGGCATGCTAACCTGGAATTACCTGATCTAATTTTATAGTCAACATAATTTAATCCAGAAAAGGTGGCTAATGTGATTCACTCTAAAATATTTATGATCAAGTAGGGTTGAAACAAGGAGTGTTAAAAGATTAAATTTCAATGGTGCTAAATGGGATGCACAACTTCAAGGGTTCTTAAGAGTTTAATAGAATTGACTCTCCATGCAATTCCTCATTGCTGATGTTCTAGTGGGTTTTGTGCAAATTGCTCTCTCTGCTCTGTAGGTTCTGGGTTCAAACCCCACTTCAGGAATATCAACACACTTGTGCTGAGTTTCTAATGCCCAGATTACTCTCTGAGGTGTCATAAAATATTCAATGGCACAGTTTGGAAGAAATGGGGAGTTCTTTGCTGTGTCCTGGGTAACATTGATCCCTGAATCACTAAAACACATAGTTGGGTCATGATTACATTGCTGTCTGCGATAATTGGCTGGGTACAAAGTTGCTGCCTGTGTTTTCTACAAGTGACCACAGTCATTTGTTGCCTGCAGAATGTTCTGCAATGCCATGTAAGTGGAGGCATCTTTTATATACTTTTTACTCTGCATAGTTAGAATAGCAACATGAACTATCTCGTACAATGCAGTAAAAAATAGCATTACTGTACCTGTGTCAAACGAGAGGATTTGCCATTGAGATACAATGTGGAAACAGGCCCCTCAGCCCACCGAGTCCAAGCCAACCAACAATCACCCTGTAAACTAGTTCTACCCTATAGTCTACGGATAATTTACAGAAGCCAATTAACATACAAACCTGCACGAAAGTGGGCGGAAACTGGAGCACCCAGAGAAAACCCACAGGGTCACAGAGAGAACCTGTATACAACGTATAGACAGGCAGGATCAAACCTGAATCTCTGGTGCTGTAAGGAAGCAACTCTACTGCTGTAGAGTTGGTTTAAAATATACTACATTGGTTTAAATATACGAGGAGAATAGTATGGATGCAGAGAGAATGGGAAAAAAAGCTGAATGGAAATTATGTGTAAACTCTCAAACCCAAGACAGTTTCTGTGGAAACAGGATCATCACTCCAACAGAAAGCACATCAAATGGAAAACCCTCACGACGTTATCCGATGGACACCAGATATATTTTACACAGTGAATTGATGTTGCAAAATACCTGTTCCTCAATCTCTTCAGCTGTAATAACCCTAAAATGGCTAAATCTGGTACAAGTGGACGAAGCATTTAAATGACGGCAATTATATATTTCCTGGGGCTTTTCAACCAACTGCAGCTTCTGTCCTTGTATATTCTGCAGATGTCCAAGCTTCTCAATCACACATTGACACTAAAATTACTTTTGATTGAAACTCATTGCATTCATTTTTAAGACGTGCAAAACTGAAGGGATGTCATTCATTGAAACCGGTAATGTATTATGTAAAATAATTAACATTGGCTTTCCAATCCCAGTGTTTAATTAAAGTAGATCCATCAAAACATACAAACACGGCAAAACTGATTTGTAACTTTACAAATGTTAAATATTTTCTTCAATGTGAGAAATTTATATTTTGAATGCTACTATATATCTAGTGGCCTCAAATTATTGCGGGATGTTCAATATTATTTTTCACTGAATATAGGTTTTATATGAAATGTTACTTTAGGGAAGTAATTACATTTCTTCAAATGTTAAGATTTCAGTTCTTTGAATGCAGCATCACCGCTGATGACAGCTGTTTCCTCTGACTTTCTCTGATTTAATTCAGTAGTAAACTACATTCTACCCCACTTGAGTGCAGACAATAAATGTACAATTCTGAAGTGAAGGGGGTGCCAGAACTTATTCAAAATAGAATAACATTTATTCTCCTTCAGCCACCTGCCTCTTGAATGCGTCAGGAAGCAACACTGCGTATGGTCACTTAAGGGTACACATCAGTTGTAAAGCTTGAATGGGTTCTCTTTTAAATTGTGTAGGTTATTGTCCAGCTGCTGTATGTTTTCATTGTTAATTATCAAATGTTAATTAAAAATCCTGAAACTTGTGCAGAGTGGTTTCTTAAGTTTCCACTTTAATTGTCCAGTCAACTTTGAAGGAGCTCTGCTTGGTTGATTAAGTGGTGTGGCAGGCAGTGTAATTATAACCTGCGTCTGTGGAAACAGTTGCAATGGAATTTTTCTGTGGGCGGGCGTGAGGGTTTAGTAATGAGGGAATTAGTTCTGGTCACTAGGACACCAAGACACCACTTAACTTATGCAGTAACAAAATTAAATTAAAAGAGTTTAAGTTTGATCTGGCTATTTTTAATCAGTTGTTTTCTTCAGTGTCACCAGAATTTCTGCTAAAACAGACATCTGATCCAGCAGAAAATTATAAAAAGTAGAAAAGAATTAACAAAGGCTTGATGCAGTAAGTTAACACACAGGCTTTTCACCTCTGTGACCTATGTACAGATCTAGCCTAGACTGAAATCACTAAAAGTCTTCTCTCTCTACCAGCTGTGGGGCTGCTATCTGAAACAAATTTAACTCAGCCCAACATAACATAACATAACATAACAACACTTTATTGTCACTCGGCACAACACCGAGCGAAATTTCAGCAGTCACACAAAATACAGCAAAAAGAAAAGAACACAGGACACCCGACCCCAACACAAACATCCATCACAGTGACTCCAAACACCCCCTCACTGTGATGGAGGCAACAAAACTTCCCCTCTCTTCCCCCCGCACCCACGGACAGGCAGCTCGACCCCTACCGAGGCAAACGACACGCACAGCCCCCGCAAGGGGATGGAAGGCCCCCCGGCCGAGCCGCCCCGGGCACCGAAACGTCCCGCGGCCGCACCGGGCGATGTTAAGTCCAACGGCCGAGCCGCACCGGGCACTGAAACGTCCCGCGGCCACACCGGGCGATGTTAAGTCCAGCGGCCAAGCCGCACCGGGCATTGAAACGTCCCGCGGCCACACCGGGCACTGAAACGTCCCGCGGCCACACCGGGCGATGTTAAGTCCAACGGCCGAGCCGCACCGGGCACTGAAACGTCCCGCGGCCACACCGGGCACTGAAACGTCCCGCGGCCACACCGGGCGCTGAAACGTCCCGCGGCCACACCGGGCGATGTTAAGTCCAGCGGCCAAGCCGCACCGGGCACTGAAACGTCCCGCGGCCGAGCCGCACCGGGCACTGAAACGTCCCGCGGCCGCACCGGGCGATGTTAAGTCCAGCGGCCGAGCCGCACCGGGCACTGAAACGTCCCGCGGCCGAGCTGCGCCGGCAATGTTAAGGCCCGCAGCCGAGCCGCACCGGGCACTGAAACGTCCCGCAGCCGAGCTGCGCCGGCAATGTTAAGGCCCGCAGCCGAGCCGCACCGGGCACTGAAACGTCCCGCAGCCGAGCTGCGCCGGCAATGTTAAGGCCCGCAGCCGAGCCGCACCGGGCACTGAAACGTCCCGCAGCCGAGCTGCGCCGGCAATGTTAAGGCCCGCAGCCGAGCCGCACCGGGCACTGAAACGTCCCGCAGCCGAGCTGCGCCGGCAATGTTAAGGCCCGCAGCCGAGCCGCGCCCCGGGGAAGAGACCTAATAAAATAAAGGTTTCCCCCCGCCCCACCCCCCCACCCCACCCCACACCACCCCACACCCCCACCACACACCCCCACCACACATACACAGCCAAAAACAGAAACAAAAACCATCCCAACACCGACACAAACAAAAAAAAAGAAAAAAAGACAACAGACTGCCAGAGAGCCGCAGCCGTTAGGCGCAGCCAACTCCTCTCTAACTCTGAACGACAATACAACACTGCTGAGGGAATGACAACAATTTGTAATGACATATCGAAAGACACCGTTTTGAATTTTGGATTGAGGCCCGTTGTTGAATCGGGGTGACTTGGAAGTTTCTAATAATGCTCTTGAAAGCCAAAGATAGAAACATGCCCATTCTTAAGTCACGACTTTACCTTGGACACAAGATTTTATTTACCATGCATATATACTTATATCAATTCCCTCTGATTATTCTCCTTTGAAGTACTTTGGGTTGTTTTTAATGGTTAAGGATGCTACATAAATACAAGTTGTTGCTGTCTTTTGTGAGGCCGAATGTGGGATGTTGGAGGACATGAGTTTTATGTCAATCCTATAATGTACATTGTTATATTTTAATCAAAGCTGGGTACCCATAAAGAGCTGTGCATTTAAAAGAATATTTAATCCAGTTCCAAAATTATGTTAGGAAACTTTACAGTGTACAAACTTTATCTGATTTTGTTAAAATTTAACTGAGGTCTTGGATTTCAGTATTATCCAATATGCCTCCAAGCACATCCTTCGGGGGATTTATTGGAATGTCAAACGGTTGGCCAATTTGCTATGCCAATTGCATTTCTGTACTGCAATTAGGAGAACACACTCCTTTTACTCACTAGCTTTTCGAAAAGATGAACTGGACATACGCGATGTATCCAATGGCTCCATAAATACAACCATGACATGCCGTGGCTGTCTATCTAGGCATCTCATGGAAAGTGGGCAACTGGTGGACAATGCTATGACAATTGGGTACCAGTGAGATTCTTCCCGAAACATTAATAACTTGCAAAACTGGTCTTAAATTGAGAATTTGATTTAGAGAAGGAGGTGGTATTAACAGGAATTTCTGGCATTCAACTCAGAAATTCCTGAATACAATCGGTGACATGGCTGGTGTCAGAAGATGGTCACAGATAGGAGTCCAAATTCATTTTAACAATGGTCTTGCTATGTTTCGATTCCTATTCTCCTCACAAAAAAGCTATGATGTGACTTACCATTCAAGCCAGGGTTATATAGTAAGTAAAATCAATATTTTATTGATTATATTTTATTTAGCATTGACTACGAACTTCATTTGTGTTTCAACATTTTGTGCAATTATCTCAATTTTTACTTGATCCAATTAATTATGTAACTAACAAATATAGCTATTATTGATAGTTATGTAATGAAATATCATTCAAAATATATCACGGACCACAAGGATTTCATTTTCCATGGTTTTATTAAAAAAACTATCAGAAAATAATGTTTTTTGAGCAAGTACTAAGATTTTTAAAAGTTTAAATGCTAATAAATATCATACATTTATTTTTATTTTAACGCAATTTTAAACAGAAGTTTTCTCAGCATTTAATAAATCCTTTGGTACAGCACAGTAAATAACAAAAAAACTAGTAGAATGCTGAACCAGTCAAGACAAGCTCATGGACTTGCAGGCAGATTATTGACCTGTTTTGGAAATTGACTTTACGCTGGTTGACAGGGAGAGCAGGGATAATGGGAGATCCTCACTTTGGCAGAACCTGACCAGTCATAACCCAAGCATTCATTTTAGAGACTGGAAGTGTATATAAATGATTTTGATTCTAGATATCTAAGTCTGCCATGACGTAAACATATGAGGCAACTAGAGATGAAAATATTAAATTTCAAAAATAGACTAATTGATTAAGTTAATTGACAATTGTGGCAAATGGATTTTAATAAAAGCCAATATGAAATCATTCACTCACTCATAAACAAAAGTGAAATAATACATATAATAAAAATGAACTGCAGATGCTGGCTTATAGCAAAGATAAACACAAAATGCTAGAATAACTCAGCGGGTCAGGCAGCATTTCTGGAGAAAATGGATAAGTGACGTTTTAGGTCAGGACTTCAGTCTGAAGAAGGGTTCTGGCCTGAAATGTCACCTTATCCATAAACAAAAATGAAGTACTTTCTGAATGAATAAAATGTAGAAACAGTGGAGTTTCAAATATAGATCATTAAAATATTATGACTGGTCAATGGTAATGAAGTACAATTGTGACATGTTCCAGCCATCTTGGTTTGATACTGAATGGTCCTGTCTGTATTGAGCTGGATCTCCCATCCATTAGAAAATATGAACCATGGATATATATAGAAATAAGTTAAGAGTCTATTTTATTGTCATATGTCCCAGACCGAACAATGAAATCCTTACTTGCAGCAGCACAACAGGATATGTAAGCATAGTACACTGTAAATAAGATAATAAACGAGAAAAGTAAGTTAAGTGTTTGTATATATATATATATATATATAATATATATATATATAAGAAAATAACTACAGATGCTGGTACAAATCGAGTACTATAGCTTCTTCCCGATGGCAGGGGTGAAATGAATGTGTGGCCATGGTGGTGTGAGTCTCTGATGATGCCGGCTGCCTTTTTGAGGCAGCGACTCTGGTAAATCCCTTGATGGACTGTGATTATCCCTTGAATAACCCGTGATGGACTGGGCAGTATTCACAATTTTTGCATTCTGCTTCGCTCCTGGGCATTCAAGTTGCCGAACCAGGCCGTGTTGCAACCAGTCAATATGCTCTCTACTGTACACCTGTAGTTCGAGAGAATCCTCTCTGACATAGCAAATCTCTGTAACCTTCTAAGGAAGTAGAGTAATTGATGTGCTTTCTTTATAATTGCATCAGTGTGCTGGTCCAGGAAAGATCTTCAGAAATATGCACCCCCAGGAATTTGAAGTTTTTGACTCTCTCCACCATCATCCCATCGATATAGACAGGATTGTGGGTCCTCGTCCTTTCCCTTCCAAAGCCCACAATTAGTTCCTTGGTCTTACTGACATTGAGATGTGCAGGCGATCAATCTCACTTCTATGCTCTGACTCATCACCATCTGTAATTCGTCCAACAACGGTGGTGTGGTCGGCGAACTTGAGGATGGAGTTCGCACGGTGTCCCAACTTTTGAAAGCCTCAAAAAGGACAGTTACACCAAGCCTGGAAGCACTTTGAGAAAATCTGGCAATCAACCGTAGAAAGGAATGAATTGGTGTTGGAATTGACCAGAACGATGCCAGGAGACTTCAATGGAGAAATTAAGATGAAAGAATGCACAAACTACAGCAGCATTGCTCAGAAGATCAGACGCTCAATTAGTTAAAAAAGATATATTAAGCAAGCACAGCTAATTGAGCAGATAAAATCCATTTCCTCCAATTAGGGAGTCTAACTAAGAGTATAATTTAAAAGGTAAAGCCAATCCACACAAAAATGAAGTAATAAAGGCTGCGTATTCAAACCACGTCGGGGTCACCAATGTAGTGAGAGTGATCGGTTCAGCCCGAAATAAGGCTAGACGCCAGGTTAGTTCAGTCGGGATGGCTTTATTAACACAGCAAGCTGCCAGCACACGTTCACTCTCCTCTCTCCACAACCCCTGGCGAGAAACCCCGTGGGCTGGGCAGTGCCTGGACCCTGTCAGTCTCGGTGCCGAGGGTTCGGCCAAGGAGTGGCCTAACTCTCAGGAGTGGTCACACAATGTTGTTTGCCGACATTGTGAGAAGTTTGGAACTTCATCCTGGGCATTAACATCTGAGATGACCTATCTTGGGGTCAGCACATAGATGTAATCATGAAGAAGGCGTACCTGCGCTTCTACTTTCTTTGAAATTTAAATTGATTTGAACGTCATTGAAGCCTCTAACAAACATCTGCAGATGTACCATAGAAGGTATATCCTGACTGGTTGCATCATAGCGTGTCACGGCAATTCGAAAGCACAGGAGCACACAAGGCCACAGAGAGTGGTGGGCACAGCCTGGTCTATCAAGGGCACAACAATTCTCCCCACCATCGAAAGCATCTGTACGAGAGCTAGCTCAAGAAGGTGGTATATACATTCAAGGATCCCCACCATCCAGGCCTTGCCCTCTTCTCGTTATTAACATCAGGCAGGGAATACAAACCTGAAGTCACACACTACCAGGTACAGGAACAGCTAGATTTTGACAACTATAAACTTCTTGAACCAACCCACACGCCCCTATTACCAGGTAGACACACAATGCTGGAGTAACTCAGCGGGACAGGCAGCATCTCTGGAGAGAAGGAATGGGTGACGTTTCGGGTCAAGACCCTTGAAGGGTCTCAACCCGAAATGTCACCCATTCCTTCTCTTGTGAGATGCTGCCTGTTCCACTGAGTTACTCCAGCACTTTGTGTCTACCTTTGGTTTAAACCAGCATCTGCAGTCCTTTTCCTACACCCCTATTACTACCTGAATAACAGAACACTGTGGACTTCTTGCAGTACCATCGATTTGCTTTTCTTCTAATTGTGTATTGCACTAATGCCTCGATTTTTTTTGCAGTCTTTTTTATTCTATCTTGCAGAAATTTATGTATAATTTATGTATAATTCGTTTTGATGTGTTTGAGTCTGTGCTTGTGGTGCTCTACAAACAAGATTTCCATTGTATCGGTGTGATAACCAAGGATGGGTTAAGGATGATTGTACTGCACGGAGCAAGCTTGAAGGGCTAACTGACCTAAATGTGCTCTGACTTTTATGTTCCCAGTTAGTTATGTTTGGCAACAGTCCTGTTGGTGACTTGGAATTGGAGGTGTCACATCGCAAACAGTTGTTGATGTTTTTGTCCAGTGATTCATCCTGGAAAATGTGTATCTCAACAACAGGTGAAAATGATGTCTAGATCATCTATAATGTTCTCTATGGTTAGACTAGTTGTGAATACCTATCTATTGAGGATTTGAGAGCCAAGGTCTCAGTGGTCAGCCCACACTCTCAAGGTAGGTGTGTGTGTGTGTGTGTGTGTGTGTGTGTGTGTGTGTGTGTGCGTGCGTGCGTGCGTGCGTGTGTGTGTGTGTGTGTGTTTTTCCAATATCAATTTTCGCCTGTCACTAACAATGGATCTCCTGTGGTGTCCCTTCATAAACTGTGAGGCTATGAGTACTATGTCATTAATGGTTGGAAAGAGAATAATTAATTTATAACATAAGGTGCTAAAAAAAAATTTAAATGTTGGTTATAGAAAACAAAATCAAGAATCACATGGCAGGTCAATCCGCATCTGTTGGGAAACAGAGAAGGACCATTGCCTATTTGAAGCACTCTTTATGTGTTCCTTCAGTAAATGGTAATAGATTTTCTCTGCATTTCCTGCATGTATATTTGTTCCATTACATTATATATCTTTGGACTTAAAATAAATTGTAAAATTGGTAAGGAACACAAAATAATTATAGGGATAGACTGTAAATTTGAGAATTGGAGCAAGGTTACTTATCTCAAGGATGTTTGAGGAAATGAACAGGTTTAATAACTGATAAAGTGGCTTAATAAACAGATAACATGTGTCTGATAAATTCTAAAATACTTATTAGATCTACATAATAAATCAGACTGCAACATTGATTACAATATCATTGATTTGATTACTTCCTTTAAACAGAAAACAATCATTGCTTATTCCATGCAGTGCGTTGTAGGTTCAACAAAGTTGTGTGAATAGCTTTTATCTCTTGCAAAAACATTTGGTCTGTTACTATGCTATTTGTGGCATTGGGTCTCCTACTAATAATTGGATATATATGTCAGAGGCTTTGTGAATTTTGTCTAGGATCTGCGATGAAAATGTTGATTTGAACAACTGAGGAACTGGCATGCTTTGAATAGGCTAGATAATTTCCACTTACTTTTTGTTTGAGGACAAGCTTCTGCAGAAATTGGTGAGAAGGCAAACCAAGCTAATTTTGCAGTGCTGTAACTTGAGCCTCACTCAATGAATTGGCAGAATCCCTGGAACTCAGAATGCATTCTTCTACAGGGGCATTTGACCCATTGCGGATTCTTTAAGCCATTAAACGCCCGTTTGGAATCTTGCTTACTTTTGGTAATCAGCAGAAACCTTAGCAGTCATGAAACATTATTAGTGGGTTCCAGAGGCTCTGCTGGCTCTGAACACACAGAAAAATGGTTAGACAACTTTGCCAGAAGGATGCAAGTAGCTGATTTCATAATTATAGTTTCATTTTGAAAGTGGATCAAAGTATTGATTTTTTCACCAAAAATGTAGTTAAGTCTTAATTTACCTTGCTGTTAATTATATTTTAATGAAAGGTCAGAGAATAGGTATTGCAAGAATTTTTAGTTCAATTCCTTTTCTTACTTACTCTTACCAGTAGAGGTAACTTATCTGGAGTGAAATTCTCAAAGTGAAAATTCCTTTGTGATTTGCACTCGAGAAATAGTAATATTTATCTGATGAAGAGGCCCCATAGCAGAAGCGTCCATGTCGTGGGTCTGGAAACTGGAAGTGTCCTGAGCTAACTCTGCTACTACCATCCTCTATTGTACATGATGGCTCCCACTGATTGTCGCCGGAAGCTTGCGTCCTTTTCAGGACGAACGCTGACAGTGATGTAACATTTGAAACATAGAAGATGGACACGAAAGAAGAAGTTCTCATGAAGAAGCATCACTCTTTCACCCCAAGCTTGAAAGCCATATGAATGATTTTCCAACTATTGTCATTGCACAGCAGTTAGGAGTAAGAAACTGCAGAATTGCTATTGTCAATTGTAGGATTCCCATTAAGTCTACAATTCAAGTGTGCATCTTTCTTTGACTCTGTCCTCTTTGATGAAGGGCTTCTTTCACAGAACAAAAACAATCCTATCGCCCGCATTTAGGAAGATGAGGGGGAACTCGGAGATGCCATAATCATGACCAGCGTCTAGAAATGAGGCAAGTCCAACGGTGGTAACTATGTGGGGGTTTCCCCACTGTTTGCCACAAGGAAAGTAATTCCTAGGGTTCTTCTCCACAACCACCTCCTCCAAGTGGTGGAAAGGTTGCTCCCTGAGTCTTGGCGGTGACATGCAGTGAAGATCATGTCCATCTAAAGGCAATATGGAAACTTGCATTGTCCATTCCCGAGTCCACAATTTCCCTTTATCCCCCCTTTCCCCCCCACCCCCTTCCATCCAGGTCCCTCCAACCAGCTTTACATTTCACTCCTCCTCTTCTCTCCTTATCTGACACCCCTTTGTATCCTTTTCACCTCCCAACTTTGTCACTTACTGCACCCATCTGCCAATCAAACCCTTGAAGAAGGATCTTGACCCGAAACATCACTTATTTATTTTCTCCAGAGATGCTGCCTGACCTGCTGTGTTAATCCAGCTTTTTGTGTCTATCTTCGGTTTAAACCAGCATCTGCAGTTCCTTTCTCCATCCATCACTTGCCAGGTTTTGTCCAGCTTTATCACCCCTACTCCCATCAGTCTGAAGAAAACCCTGACCACAAATGTTGCCTGTCCATTCATTTCACAAATACAGCCAGACTTGCTGGGTCCTCCAGTGCTTGATGATTGATACTTTGTTTTGCATGCTATCTAGGCAGATCATACCATACATCCATGAGTACAATTGGTAGCTCAAAAGAGAAAATCAATAGACTGCAGTGTATAGTGTTACAGCTACAGGGAAATGAAAATAATAAGTGCAAGGGCCAATAGACAATAGACAATAGACGCAGGAGGAGGCCATTCGGCCCTTCGAGCCAGCACCGCCATTCAATGTGATCATGGCTGATCATTCTCAATCAGTACCCCGTACCTGCCTTCTCCCCATACCCTCTGACTCCGCTATCCTTAAGAGCTCTATCTAGCTCTCTCTTGAATGCATTCAGAGAATTGGCCTCCACTGCCTTCTGAGGCAGAGAATTCCACAGATTCACAACTCTCTGACTGAAAAAGTTTTTCCTCATCTCAGTTCTAAATGGCCTACCCCTTATTCTTAAACTGTGGCCCCTTGTTCTGGACTCCCCCAACATTGGGAAGATGTTTCCTGCCTCTAACGTGTCCAACCCCTTAATAATCTTATACGTTTCGATAAGATCTCCTCTCATCCTTCTAAATTCCAGTGTATACAAGCCTAGTCGCTCCAGTCTTTCAACATATGACAGTCCCGCCATTCCGGGAATTAACCTAGTAAACCTACGCTGCACGCCCTCAATAGCATGCATATGGGATAAACTTTGACGCCTCTATTTGTTAAAGCTAGTCAGTACTCTACTGCATTCCCACCAATGTTCTTCAAGCCTTTCTTAATGTCACCCATCCTCTTCTATCTTCCACGATCCTCTTCTATCTTTTTCTCTACTGTTTAGTAAAGTGGTGAAGTGAATGAGATGATAGAGTTGTGGCTGCAGCCCAGTCCCTAACACAAAACAGCTTTTTCTTTCCCCCCCCAACCACCATAAACACTTCATGCTGCCTCAGGAAAGCAGCCAATATTTTCAAGGACCACTCACATTTCTGTTATTCCCTCTTCTCCCCTTACCCATCAGGCAGAAAATGCTAATGAAAAAGAAACGCCATTCCACCAGATTCAAGATAAGCTCCTTCCACACAGTTATCATTTCTTGAATGGACCACCCATGTGCTAAGTATGTATTCCTGTTCTTCCAATCTACTTTGTTGGGGCAATTGGTTGACAGACGGAAAGTTATCGACAAGCAATTGGATATGGATCCAAAATTAATTATATTAGGATTATCAGAACATACTACAAACTTTACAACAAGTCAGGTACATTTTCTTGATTACAGTTTAATAACTGCGAAAAAATTAATACTTAAATTTTGGAAAAAAACAATAACCCCCACAATTAAAATGTGGACTACGGAAATGACAGAGACCCTGCATTTGGAAAAAATAAGATTTGCCTTAATTGACAAACCTGATTTATTTTTTAAAATATGGTCTCCATTTATTGAATTTTTAGTAAAGTAAATGGGTTTGACACAGGACTAAAATAAAAATTTTTAATTAAAAGTTGAAACTTGAGTTTAGGGTTGGATGTACAACTGTGGTTATTGTCTCCCGGATCTACCCCCTTTAATTTTTATAGTTATACCCTTTTTAAAAATTGTAATTATTCTCTCTCCCCAATAGTTTATAGTTTTTTTTCTTTCTTCTTTATTTTTAATTTTCTTTCTTTAAAAACTTAAAAATTGAAGCTATGTAAGAACTTTGTAACAAATTTGTCTTTTATTTCTATTTGTACATATGCTTTTCAAAAAAAAAAAATAAATAAATAAAAATAAAAAAAAGAAGTGCCTGCCGCGAAGATTACAGTCCACAGACGTGTCCAGACCCAAAACATCACCTATCCATCTTTTCCACATTTTCCATTGAATTACTCCAGCATTCCGTGTCTTCCTTCAGACACTTACCCTATCTCAATCCCCAGCGCTAGTCTTTGCACAGTCTTTTTTCTTTTCACTACATGTAGTATTTCTGTGTAACTTCTGATTAATTTATCTTTTTGTGTGATTGCCTGAGTCCATGTGCCTGTGATGTTGCTGCAAGCAAGTGGTTCGTTGTACTTGAACCTCACCATGCGTGTGCAGATGCACATCCTGCCATCGGGAAGAAGATATCAGAGTCTGAACATTGCAATGTCCAGGTTCAGGAATTGCTTCTTCCCAACAACCATCAAGCTATTGAACACTATGAACTCCAACTAAACTCCAAATTATGAACTGCCTGGACTGCCAGTTTTCAGGAGAGTTAGATTTAGCTCTAAGGACTAAAGGAATCAAGCGATATGGGGAAAAAGCAGGAAAGGGGTACTGATTTTAGATGATCAGCCATGATCATATTGAATGGCAGGTCAGGCAGCATCTCGGGAGAGAAGGAATGGGCGACGTTTCGGGTCAAGACCCTTCTTCAGACTGATGTCAGGGGGGCGGGACAAAGGAAGGATATAGGTGGAGACAGGAAGATAGAGGGAGATCTGGGAAGGAGGAGGGGAAGAGAGGGACAGAGGAACTATCTAAAGTTGGAGAAGTCGATGTTCATACCACTGGGCTGCAAGCCGCCCAGGCGAAATATGAGGTGCTGTTCCTCCAACCTGCACACGCATGGTGAGGTATAAGTACAATGAACCACTTGCTTGCAGCAACATCACAGGCACATGGACTCAGGCAATCACACAAAAAGATAAATTAATCAACCTGCCCCCCCTGCCTCCATCCGACCCCAACCCCCACCATTGCTGGGTGTTCACCATCCCCCCTGACCTCCCCCTTTCAGACACCGAACGGTCTGTCCTCAGCAGGGGACTCACCTTTGTTCCCCTCTGCCCCCACATCAACGAGTTCCGCGTCCGCCATGACGTGGAGCTCTTCTTCCGCCGCCTCCGCCTCCGAGCCTTTTTCCATGGGAAGGAGTCCTCACCCCCCAGTGATGACCCCTTCTCCCGTCTCCAACGGACCCCCTCCTCCTGGACCCCCCCCCGGTTGGCCAACTACCCTCACTAGAACTTTTCATCTCCAACTGCCGTCGTGACATTAACCGCCTCAAATTCTCCACTCCCCTGACTAACTCTAACCTCTCCCCTCCTGAACGTGCAGCCCTCCACTCACTCCGCAACAACCGGGACTTAATCATCAAACCCGCTGACAAGGGAGGTGCTGTGGTAGTCTGGCGTGCTGGCCTCTACCGGACCGAGGCCAGACGACAACTCTCAGACACCTCTTCCTACTTATCCCTGGACCATGACCCCACCGACAAACACCAGACCTTAATCATCAGCACCATCACGGACCTCACCATCTCCGGCGATCTACCCTCCAATGACTCCAATCTCATAGTTCCCCAGCCCCGCACGGCCTGATTCTACCTCTTACCCAAAATCCATAAACAGAACTGTCCCGGCAGACCCATTGTCTCTCCTGCTCATGTCCCACCGAACTTATTTCCACCTACCTCGACTCCATCCTATCCCCCCTGGTTAAATCCCTCCCCACCTACGTCCAAGACACCTCACACGCTCTCCATCTCCTCGATAACTTCCGGTTCCCAGGCCCCCACTCTCTCATCTTCACCATGGATGTCCAGTCACTCTACACTTCCATCCCCCACAAGGATGGTCTCGAAGCCTTCCGTTTCCTCCTCGACCGTAGAACCAGCCAATCCCCATCTACCAACACTCTCCTCCGCCTAGCAGAGCTGGTTCTTACCCTCAACAACTTCTCCTTTGACTCCTCCCACTTCCTCCAAACCAGAGGCGTAGCTATGGGCACTCGCATGGGCCCTAGCTATGCCTGCTTCTTTGTCGGGTACCTCGAACAATCCCTGTTCCGGGCGTACACCGGCCCCATCCCCGAACTCTACCTCCGCTACATCGACGACTGCATTGGTGCTACCTCTTGTACCCATGCAGAACTCACTGACTTCATACACTTCACTTCCAATTTCCATCCTGCCCTTAAATATACCTGGACTATCTCCGACATCTCCCTCCCGTTTCTGGACCTCACCATCTCCATCACAGGAGACAGACTAGTGACGGACATTTACTATAAACCCACTGACTCGCACAGCTATCTGGACTACACTTCTTCCCACCCGGTCCCCTGCAAAAAGTCTATCCCCTACTCCCAATTCCTCTGTCTACGCCGCATGTGCGCCCGGGATGAGGTGTTTCACACTAGGGCGTCAGAGATGTCCTCATTCTTCAGGAAACGGGGCTTCCCCTCTTCCATTATAGATGAGGCTCTCACTAGGGTCTCTTCTACATCCCGCAGCTCCGCTCTTGCTCCCCCTACTCGCAACAAGGACAGAATCCCCCTCGTTCTCACCTTCCACCCCACCAGCCGGCGGATCCAACAAATCATCCGCCAACATTTCCGTCACCTACAACGGGACCCCACCACTGGCCATATCTTCCCATCCCCTCCCCTCTCTGCGTTCCGCAGAGACCGTTCCCTCCGTAACTCCCTGGTCCACTCGTCCCTTCCTACCCAAACCACCCCATCCCTGGGCACTTTCCCCTGCAACCGCACGAGATGCAACACCTGACCCTTTACCTCTCCCCTCAACTCCATCCAAGGACCCAAACAGTCTTTCCAGGTGAGACAAAGGTTCACCTGCACATCCTCCAACCTCATCTATTGCATCCGCTGTTCTAGATGTCAACTTATTTACATCGGCGAAACCAAGCGCAGGCTCGGTGCTTCGCTCAACACCTGCGCTTGGACCGCATTAACCAAACTGATCTCCCAGTGGCCGAGCACTTCAACTCCCCCTCCCATTCCCAGTCTGACCTTTCTGTCATGGGCCTCCTCCAGTGCCATAGTGAGGCTCACCGCAAATTGGAGGAACAGCACCTCATATTTCGCTTGGGCAGCTTGCAGCCCAGTGGTATGAACATCGACTTCTCCAACTTTAGATAGTTCCTCTGTCCCTCTCTTCCCCTCCTCCTTCCCAGATCTCCCTCTATCTTCCTGTCTCCACCTATATCCTTCCTTTGTCCCGCCCCCCTGACATCAGTCTGAAGAAGGGTCTCGACCCAAAACGTCACCCATTCCTTCTCTCCTGAGATGCTGCCTGACCTGCTGAGTTACTCCAGCATTTTGTGAATAAATACCTTCGATTTGTACTAGCATCTGCAGTTATTTTCTTATATTGAATGGCAGTGCTGGCTCGAAGGGCCGAATGGCCTACTCCTGCACCTATTTTTTTAATGTTTCTATTGCACTTGGGACTTTATGCTGAGTTTTATTTTTGCATTGTATTGTTTTTTTTAATATACTGATTTTTTTTCTTTGCTTGTTATATTGAGTACTGTATTTACAAACCTGTTGCACTGCTGCTGCTGCAAGACTGAATTTCATTGTTCCATTTCGGGACAGATGAGAATAAAACATTCTTGACCCTTAAAACTCGATTTGATCTGTTTCCTGCTGGTTTGGTCGGTGCCCCCAACATTGTGCTGTTTTAATGTGGGTCCACTGCCCAGCTAGTGCATGTGCCCTCCCTCCCTCCCTCCCTACTCTACTCCCCCACTCCCTCCTTCCCTCTCTCATTGCCTCCCACTCTCATTCCCCCCCTCCCTCTCTCATCCCCCCCCTCCCTCTCTCATCCCCCCCTCCCTCTCTCATTCCCCCCTCCCTCTCTCATTGCCTCCCTCTCTCATTGCCTCCCACTCTCATTCCCCCCTCCCTCTCTCATTCCCCCCCTCCCTCTCTCATTGCCTCCCTCTCTCATTCCCCCCTCCCTCTCTCATTCCCCCCCTCCCTCTCTCATTCCCCCCTCCCTCTCTCATTCCCCCCTCCCTCTCTCATTTCCCCCCCTCCCTCTCTCATTCCCCCCTCCCTCTCTCATTCCCCCCTCCCTCTCTCATTCCCCCCTCCCTCTCTATTCCCCCCCTCCCTCTCTCATTCCCCCCTTCCCTCTCTCATTCCCCCCCCCTCCCTCTCTCATTCCCCCCTCTCTCATTCCCCCCTCCCTCTCTCATTCCCCCCCTCCCTCTCTCATTCCCCCCCTCCCTCTCTCATTCCCCCCTCCCTCTCTCATTCCCCCTCCCTCTCTCATTCCCCCCTCCCTCTCTCATTGCCTCCCACTCTCATTTCCCCCCCTCCCTCTCTCATTCCCCCCCTCCCTTTCTCATTCCCCCCTCCCTCTCTCATTCCCCCCCTCCCTCTCTCATTCCCCCCCTCCCTCTCTCATTCCCCCCCTCCCTCTCTCATTCCCCCCTCCCTCACTCATTCCCCCCCTCCCTTTCTCATTCCCCCCTCCCTCTCTCATTCCCCCCCTCCCTCTCTCATTCTCCCCCTCCCTCTCTCATTCCCCCCCTCCCTCTCTCATTCCCCCCTCCCTCTCTCATTCCCCCCCTCCCTCTCTCATTCCCCCCCTCCCTCTCTCAATGCCCCCTCCCTCTCTCATTCCCCCCCTCCCTCTCTCATTCCCCCCCTCCCTCTCTCATTCCCCCCTCTCTCTCATTCCCCCCTCCCTCTCTCATTCCCTCCCTCCCTCCGCCTCCCCTATTCCCTCCCTCATTCCCTCCCCTATTCCCTCCCCTATTCCCTCCCCTATTCCCTCCCCTATTCCCTCCCTCATTCCCTCCCCTATTCCCTCCCCCATTCCCTCCCCTATTCCCTCCCTCATTCCCTCCCCTATTCCCTCCCCTATTCCCTCCCTCATTCCCTCCCCTATTCCCTCCCCTATTCCCTCCCTCATTCCCTCCCCTATTCCCTCCCTCATTCCCTCCCCTATTCCCTCCCCTATTCCCTCCCTCATTCCCTCCCCTATTCCCTCCCCTATTCCCTCCCTCATTCCCTCCCCTATTCCCTCCCTCATTCCCTCCCCTATTCCCTCCCCTATTCCCTCCCTCATTCCCTCCCCTATTCCCTCCCTCATTCCCTCCCCTATTCCCTCCCCTATTCCCTCCCTCATTCCCTCCCTCATTCCCTCCCCCATTCCCTCCCCTATTCCCTCCCCTATTCCCTCATTCCCTCCCCTATTCCCTCCCCCATTCCCTCCCCTATTCCCTCCCCCATTCCCTCCCCTATTCCCTCCCCTATTCCCTCCCTCTCTCATTCCCCCCCTCCCTCATTCCCTCCCCTCTCACCTGCACCGTGATTTAAAAAGTAGTGCGCACTGCCACGGCGGACGAAGCTGCGGGGAGCCTGGTGCTTCGGCCGGCCGGAGCACCGCCGCGCGTGTGCGTGCTCCCTCTGCAAAGAGTGCGCAGTGAGAGCAGGGTTTGTCCGGAGCCGCCGCAGATCAGTGGAAGAGCCGGGGCGGGCGGGCGAGTGGGGAGTGTAGCATGAGTGAAGACAAGGAGGATTAAATGGAGATTTCGAGACGGAGGACTTGTGTTGGGTCTGTGCTGGTCGCCCTGCTGCTCCCTATTTCAGGTGAGAGGGGATTTTGGGGGCAACAACAACAACAACAAATGTGTGTGTGTTGTGGGAGGGAGTGTGGGCTTTGATGTCGGCGCTGTGTGTGTGTGTGTGCAGGAGTTGACCAGTGTGTGCACTGTCCTGCTACCTGCCCCATGGCCTCTCCAGCCATTGTGCCCACCACTCCATGAAGGCTAACTCTAGATGCTGCCGGTGTGCGGGGGTCGATTCCCGGGAGGGGTGGGTTGCGTTCGCGGGCTCCTGGCTGAAGGAGGGAGAGGGTGGGAGAGGGAGAGGGAGAGGAGAGGGTAGGAGAGGAGAGGGGTAGGAGAGGGGTGGGTGGGGAGGGGGGTTACTCATCTCTGCAGCCACTTAATGGCCGGCAGTGTCCGCACGGACGAGCTTTTGTGTGTTGCCCGCCGCGCTCAGACACACACACACACACACACACCTTCGGATACATTGTTGCCAAAGTTGACGCTACAATGTTTCTTGCTACAAATTGTATCGGTTCCGCGTCTCACCCACGTGCATTTATTTATTTCGCTTTTCCTTCTCCCATTCACTTTCTTTTGGGGAGATAAGAGAGTCCCAATGCCCCCCCCCAACCCCCCCCCCCCTCTGACACAGCGTGGGGTCTCCGGCCACGCTGACTCCTCTTCATTTGGGACTGACTCACTTTTTTTTTGTTTTTTGTCGTCTGCGAAGGAAGCGATTTGAACATTTTTTTTTGTTTGGGAGTTTTGCCCCCCCCCCCCTTAAAATTTAAATGGTCCAATTGATCCCGAACTGGGACAGTTAGCGAGATGATGCTCGGTATTTGTAAACATTGTTGGGGGATCGCTTTAAATAACACGCCAAACGTCAATGAGATCAATCCATCGCCAAGCTAAAAGTCATCTTGTTAAGTTTGAAAAGTGCTTGAGGGTCTTGGCAAATTTTATTTTGAGAGCGAGAGGAATTGTTTTGAGGGAAAAGGGGCGAAGTGTGTTTTATTTTCCTTTCAACAGTGCTGTGTGATCTCCTGTCGCGTTATATTGTCCTTAACGGAAGGATTCATTTGCATCCCAGAGCCTGGGCTGATTAATTCGAGTCGGGGAGGGAGGGAGCGAGAGGGGGATCTGAACAGATTTGTATTGATGCCAAGAATTGATCAGTTGAAGAGCGCTCTCTTCTTGATCACGTACGCCAAATTCACTCGGGACCTCTAAACCGATTCCCAACTGCTGTCGCCTGCTAATGTTTTCAAATATATCAACAAATTAAAAATTCGTTATATCTTGGGGGTTTTTTTTTCTCCCTTCGCTGTGATCATTTCTTCCCTCGTACCTCCCCGAGATATGGACAGCGATCTCTGTGCAAAGTTAGGCTGACTGCAACACAAGCAGGCATACAGATTGGCAAAAATTGTGCATTAAAATAAAACCAACTGAAAGAGTGGCAGCGCCGAAGCCCTTCTGAGGGGTGGGCATCTTGAGTGTACTTAATGGAAATAAATCGTAGTGTACGTTCGCCAGTCAGTCGGTCCCCTCGAGTTGACGGTGGAGCTCAAGAACTCTTTGGAAACCCTTTCCATCTGTATCGTCAACACAGCGTCGCGCTGTTGTAGCGATGAGTGTTCTTGACTGTTTGCAAGAGTTGAGTGTTCAAACTGGAGGTAGTCAGTACCCCACACGTGGTTTGTCGGGAATTGCTAAAGAAAAAAAAGGGTTTCAAAACTTTTTTTTGGTAAAAGAAAGAAAAGTCGGCGAGAGCTTATTGATACACACGGGCAACCCGTTGCTAATGATTTCTCGTTAAATCAGACTTTTACGACTTCGCCTGTTCAGACTCCTTTTTGACAAGCTTGTAAAATTAGCAAACATCTTGTGCGAAGTCTTGCCTGTATGGCAACCGGTTGCGACTTCAGATTGGAACAAGTCTTTTCTATCGACTTGGTGTTTAGAATCAAAATAATAACACGTTTTTACAAGAGTGTTGTCTATTTAATTCTGATTTTATTTGAGTTTTCTGCCCCCATATAAAAGCTCAGTAAAGGGTTACCGCCATTGTAGTGGCCCCCTGCAGTGATTTTACATCGATTCTTCAGTGCGCTGGTCCTCGATTTGTTTGTACTTTGGATTGTCTATTTTTGTCGCCTGTTGAGGTTGTGGTTGTAGAGATTGAGCACATGGTACCTTCCAACTTCGTAATTTAAGTCGCTAATGGTTGATCACTAAACAAACACTGAAATATATTTGAGATTTTTTTCTTCTTTCAGTCGTCCCATTTTAAACATACCGAATTCCCCTTTGGCCCAACTTTGAATTTAAAAGTAAAGTTTTAAATGATTGATCTTGAAGATTCTTGTTTCATGAAGACTTAAGAATTGAAGAAGTCTTGACCTGAAACATTGTCAATCCTTTCTCCTTCCACTGATACGGCCTGCTGAGTTCCTTCAATACTTTGTTTATTTTTTGCTTAAGTCTTGTTTGCCAGTGTGTAATGGTGCACCAAAATGAATATGGAAAATGTTGGAAATACTCAGCAGGTCAGGCTGCATCTGTGGGAAGTGAAACAGAGCTAATGTTTCAGGTCAAAAACCCCTCTGCAGACTGGGAAGGAGAGAAAAAAAAGTTGGTTGAGCTGCAGGGTGAGTGGGGGAGGGGGATGTTTCTGATACCAAGTGTTTATTTAACTCAATAAAACCTGTTAAATGCACCCAGGGGGTGGTGGTGGAAGCAGATATGATGGTGGCATTTAAGAGGCTTTTGGATAGACAGATGAACATGCAGTCAGCGGAGGGATATGGAGCATGCAAAGGGGTTGTTCCTGTGCTGCACTTCTATGTCCTCTGACTTTTATTAATATGACCAAGATAACCAAATTCATGATCTGGAGTGGCACAATGCCTGTTTATTGCTCAAATTTATAGCTGTTTATATTTCATTGTGGAGGGGAAGAGAAGAGGAGAATATAAACTAAGGAATTATGTGCCACATGTGTGATGATTGTGGGATAGGCAGACCTTTGGGGATAGTTTCAGTGAATCATTGATGTTTTTGCTAACATTGTAGACAGTAAAAACATTATTAAACAGAGTTTTGGGTGCACGGAGCATGGGATTTTTGTCATTTTTGATAGAGATGTAATTGAGGTAAAATGAGGTTCTAGCACTATTTGGAGATATAGCCTTTTATTATATTAGTAAATCAGACTAAAATCTCAGGCAAAATGTTTAGGATTTGGAGGATCCAAGAAAAGGACAATTGGGACAAACCACTGTGAATCCATGAGTAGAGCACGTCAATTGAATTCTAGTTCATCTCAGAAGATCTAGATTAATGCAAATGCTGATTTCCCAATATCTGTCAACAATCATAGAGTGATGCTGTGTGGAAACAGGTCCTTTGACCTGTGGGGATAAATGGGTGGGGATAAATGGGTCCCTTTCAGAATGGCAGGCAGTGACTAGTGGGGTACCACAAGGCTCAGTGCTGGGACCGCAGCTATTTACAATATACATTAATGACTTGGATGAAGGGATTAAAAGTAACATTCGCAAATTTGCAGATGATACAAAGCTGGGTGGTAGTTGAGCTGTGAGGAAGATGCTATGAGGTTGCAGGGTGACTTGGACAGATTGCGGGAGTGGGCTGATGCATGGCAGATCCAGTTTAATGTGGATAAGTGTGAGGTTATCCACTTTGGTGGTAAGAATAAGAAGGCAGATTATTATCTGACTGGTGTCAAGTTAGGAAAAGGGGACGTACAATGAGATTTTGGTGTTCTAGTGCACCAGTCACTGAAAGGAAGCATGCAGGTACAACAGGCAGTGAAGAAAGCCAATGGAATGTTAGCCTTCATAACAAGAGGAGTTGAGTACAGGAGCAAAGAGGTCCTTCTGCAGTTGTAAAGGGCCCTAGTGAGACCGCACCTGGAGTACTGTGTGCAGTTTTGGTCTCCAAATTTGAGGAAGGATATTCTTGCTATTGAGGGCGTGCAGCGTAGGTTTACTAGGTTAATTCCCGGTATGGCGGGACTGGAGCGGCTAGGCTTGTATACACTGGAATTTAGAAGGATGAGAGGCGATCTTATCGAAACATAAGATTATTAAGAGGTTGGACACATTAGAGGCAGGAAACATGTTCCCAATGTTGGGGGAGTCCAGAACCAGGGGCCACAGTTTAAGAATAAGGGGTAGACCATTTAGAATGGAGATGAGGAAAAACTTTTTCAGTCAGAGAGTTGTAAATCTGTGGAATTCACTGCCTCAGAAGGCAGTCGAGGCCAATTCTCTGAATGCATTCAAGAGAGAACTAGATAGAGCTCTTAAGGATAGCGGAGTCAGGAGGTATGGGGAGAAGGCAGGAACGGGGTACTGATTGAGAATGATTAGCCATGATCACATTGAATGGTGGTGCTGGCTTGAAGGGCCGAATGGCCTACTCCTGCACCTATTGTCTATTGTCCATTGACCCAAACTAGCCCACAAGTGCCAGTGCACCAAGATAAGTATGGCAAATGTTGGAAATACTCAGCAGGTCGGGCTGCATCTGTGAGAAGTGAAACACAGCTAATATTCCAGGTCAAAAACCCTTCCTCAGAACTGGGAAGGAGAGAAAAGAAAGTTGGGCCGAATCAATATACATAATTTATTATAACACTCTCTAAAAACCTGGCACATGACATTTCTTCCTAAGATAGACACAAAGCTGGAATTACTCAGCAGGTCAAACAGCATTTCTGGAGAAGGTATAGGTGATGTTTCGGGTCGAGACCCTCCTTCAGACCTGTTACACTAGCACAATCAATTTGTTTATATATGAAATTATTTTACTGATCAATATTACAAATACTTTTTGAAGCAAGTCTTGTTATCTATGAATGGATTTGTTTTGCTTTTTTTCCAGGCATTTGGTGCTTCACTGAGCTATTTTTCATGAGGGAGCCCCATGATGTCACTGCTCTGCGGAAAGACCCTGTAGTTCTTGACTGCCAAGCTCATGGAGAACTTCCAATTACCATCATGTGGCTAAAAAATGGACAGAGGTTGGTGGATACTGAGCGGACGTACATTTTATCAAATGGATCACTTTATATCACTGAGGTTGAACATCGCAGAGGGGAACGATCGGATGAAGGCTACTACGAATGTTTAGCTCAGAATAAGTATGGAGCCATTCTGAGTCAGAAATCCCACCTCAACGTGGCCAGTAAGTTTCTTTGTTTTTGCTAATTAAATGGGTCCTAATTTACCTATTGTGCCCAACTCAGGCACTAGCACTCACACTCTTGCAAGCAATGGAACTTCAAAAAGGATTGAGGCTTGCGTATCAAATTGTAGTAGAAATGTCTATCTTTAATTGAAGTAAAAGATAATGGATTGCAAAGGAAGTCCATTGTCAAATATGGCATTCTAATTGAATTGAATGGAAATTGTATTGCATTTGTTGATACATTCAAGGGGATTGTGATATGATATTTGCCATCGCATTGAAGAAGGTTGAGTGCCTTTCCCTGGTCATTATCTATCTATATACTATTAAAACTCAGATCTTGTATCTATATATATATATCCCACTGATGTCGGCTGAAGACGGCAATTCCGGCAAAACGGTGAACCGTAGCGCCACGATTTTTGTACCACCTTAATCAGCATGCGGTTCGCTGCTGGAAAATTATATTTTTATTTAATTCGGACGCATATTTTTTAAGTTACAGAGGTTTAAAAGTGCTGCCCCCCCTGATTTATCGAAGTTTTGACAGAAGGGGGGCGCTGCGGTGCGGATTGTGATGTCACAATGCCCCTGTGAGATGGACTCGAGCTGACCCCCCTTCCCCCCCCCCCAGCGGTATTCAGCGTGTGACGTCACAATGCCCCTGTGCTACATTGTTGCGAAGAGCTGTCAAGTCAAGTCCATTTTATTTGTACAGCACATTTAAAAACAACCCACGTTGACCAAAGTGCTGTACATCTGATTAGCGCCTCCTCAATGAGCCTCAAACGCTAGGGAGTAGAAATAGGTTTTGAGCATGGACTTAAAGGAGTCGATGGAGGGGGCAGTTCTGATGGGGAGAGGGATGCTCTTTCCACCCTCCCCCTCTCTCCCTCCCCCCTCCCCCCTCCCCCCTTTCCCCCCTCCCCCCCTTTCCGCCCTCCCCTTCCACCCTCCCCTCCCCTCCCCCTTCCCTCCCCCCACTCCCCTTCCCCCTTCCCCCTCCCCTCCTCCCTCCACACCTCCCTCCTCCCCCCCTCCCCCTTCCCTCCCTCCCCTTCTCCCGGTTACAATGTAAACCCTACGAGGACGGGCACAATGGGGAAAGAGGGGTACTGGGAAAAGGGGCGGTCCCCCTCCCTCCGCCCTTCCCCTCCCCCTCCCTCCCCCTCCCCCTCTCTCCCTCCCCCTCCCCCTCTCTCCCTCCCCCCTTCCCCCCCTCCCCTTCCCCCCCTCCCCTCCCCTACCCCCTCCCTCCCCCTCCCCTCCTCCCTCCACACCTCTCTCCCTCCCCCTTCCCTCCCTCCCCTCCTCCCGGTTACAATGGAAACCCTACGAGGACGGGCCCAACGGGCACACTTGAGATGGGTGCTACAGTGAGAAGCACTATGTGACCGCGAATGTTTCAAAACAAGCACTTAAAAAGCACTTATCTCTTTTTAAAGTATATATTTTTATTGCAAGTCACTTAACATACACAGATCAGCATTGGGCCCATATGCTCGTGGGCCACCGGGGCAAGTGTTTCGAAAAAAGCACTGAGAGTGTGTATGGGGAGAGAGAGAATGGGGGGGGGGGTCTGTGAATGGGGACTGGGGACAACAGGGGTCGTTGCGGAGGGGGCTTGGTGGTGGGGGAAAGAGGGGTACTGGGAAAAGGGGAGGTCCCACTTCCCCCATCAACCCCTTCCTCCCCCCTCCTTCCCACCTCCATCCCCACTCCCTCCCCCCCTCCCTCCCCCCTCAATCCCAACCTCCATCACCACTCAGCCCCTAACTCCCCCCCTCCCTCCTTCCCTCCATCCCACCCTCCCCCACTCCCTCCCCCCTCCCTCCACCATTCCATCCCTCTCCCCCTCCCCCCTCCTTCCACCATCCCTCCACCCCTCCCGGTTACAATGGAAACCCTACAGGGACGGGCCCAACGGGGAAAGAGGGGTACTGGGAAAAGGGGAGATCCCCCTCCCTCCCTCCCCCCTCACTCCCCCTTACCTCCCCCCTACCCCCCTCCCTCCCCTCTCCCTCCCTCCTCCCCCTTCCCCCCTCCCCCCCTCCCCTCCCCCTCCCCTCCCCTCCTCCCTCCACACCTCCCTCCTCCCTCCCTCCCCCTCCCCTCCCTCCCCTCCTCCCGGTTACAATGGAAACCCTACGAGCACGGGCCCAATGGGGAAAGAGGGGTACTGGGAAAAGGGGAGGTCCCCCTCCCTCCCCCCTCACTCCCTTCTCCCTCCCCCCCTCCCTCCCCCTCCCCTTCCCCCCTCCCTCCCCTTCCCCCCTCCCCCCTACCCCCTTCCCTCACCTCTCCCTCCCTCCCTTCCTCCCTCCCCTCCCCCCCTCCCTCCCCCTCCCCTCCCCCCTCCACACCTCCCTACTCCCTCCCTCCCCCTTCCCTACCCCCACTCCCCTCCCGGTTACAATGGAAACCCTACGAGGACGGGCCCAACGGGCACACTTCTTCTAGTATACTACTAAAACTCTCGTTTGTTTGTTCCGGAACTACAGCCAAAATGGTACACGATAGCGTAATAATTTTAGGCCCACCTTACTCACTGTCGTCCCTTTGGTGCTAATGGAAGAAGTTTCATTGAAATCGGTGTTATATTTTTTAAGTTATTCACATTTTAAAGTTTAAATCTATCTCCTAGGGAGGGAGGGGGAGGAGGGAGGAATAGGGGGGGGGGGGTTGAGAGGGAATGGAGTGGGTGGAGGGGGAGGGGGGAGAGCGTGCTACACCAATGCAGGAGAGGTTTGGGCCCAACGGGTCCTCTTGGTCTAGTTTCTTAAAGCTACCAGTTTACAGGATGTACAGGCTATTTTGCAATTAGTAAAATTATTTTTGTTTTGTTTATACAGAAAAATCTTTAAAGTAGGTTGAACAAATTAATATGGCTTCCTTTCGTGAGAATAGCATTAAAATTTATCTCCCATTTGTCAAATAAGTTTTCCACTCCATGCTTCATCTCAGAGTAATAAATTTAATAATACTCTTGTTAGAACCTTGGGGGTTTATTTTATAAGATATATGTTTAATTCTAAGAAATAGAACTGTAATGAAAATTTGTAAACATGCCACAAAATCATTAAGATTGATTGGAAGATACAGCATGGTCCTTCAGCCTACCAAGTCCACACTGACCATCGATCCCCCATTCATAGTAGAGCAAGTCCCCACTTGGTCATCTACTCCCTACACACTTGGGGGCAATTTACAGAGGCAAATTAACCTCCAAACCAGCCTGTCTTTGGGGTGTGGGAGGAAACCGGAGCACCCAGAGGAAACCCATGTGGTCACAGGGAGAACATGCAAACTCCACGCAGACAATGCCCGAGGTCAGGTATTGAACCCGGCCTCTGGCGCTGTGAGGCAACAGTTCTACTGGCGGCACCACTGTGGGTCTGAAGTAAAAGCAGATTATGTTGATTGTTTCCAGTCATGTTTAATAATAGTAATAATAATATGACCATTATTACTAGCATCAGTATTCAGTGATACATGAGTGGTACCTCGAGGCAAATTCATTGTATAAAGTCAGAAATTGCGTGAATACAAGAGGGGAAATGGAAATATGGCCACACAATGTTTTCTGAAGTTGTGGATCTGTCTCATTTGGATTAACCTTGGTTGTAGGTTTGTAAATGTATTAGGATGAGGTGAAATAATAAATGAAAATGTTTTTTGAACCAGTAAAATTCAGGCGCTGGTACTTGTAACCCTGATGAGTAAGTTCTAAGTTGTTGAAGTAATTAATGACATTAATTGGGCACCAGTCACAAGTTATCTCCTCTTAGTTTAAGAATTTTATGATTGTCTCCTAATAGTCTCAAACATCTTCAATTTAAATGATCAAATATGTCATCGAGAGAAGCAAAGGTCTGAATTGATTCCTGTTTTAGTTGAGGTGGTTGATCATGGGCACACTGTCACCTCAGGTGTTTAGAGATTGTTTGGAACAAAATGGCTTGGTTTAGATGAGTAGATGAATATCTTGAGTTTATTGCGCTTTGGCATAAAATTTGTCAGCTGCAGAATTCTACGTATAACTGAAACTCTTAACATAGTATTAACTGTCAAATATTTGAGTGGCAAAATTAATTAGCTGCCATAGTTATTGATTGTAGTGATACCTCGTGTTATTTGGACTGATGTTTTTTTAAAAAAAAGATGCAATAAACTTGATCAATCTGTATAAAATGTTTTTTTATGCTATTGTACTTCTAGCTAACATGAGGTGAAAATCAATGTAATGATCACCAATGTACACGCGAACTGCTTTAACATAAACATGTATTTCCAGGCTTCTGTAATGAGGATACTGTCTAAATAACTAAATCATGATTGCAGTCATGCAGAAACCATTTAGAGCAAGCTGTGAAATGGCATCTTTTTCATTTAGGGGAGAGAAAAGTGCATTCCAAATCAATGTAGGCAGTTGGGTGTAGGAATAGCTTTTTCTTAAAGCATTTGCCAATGAGGTTATCCTCTTTTATCACAGATGTGTAATGTCTGGTAAAGCATCTAAAACTTTTAATTAGTTCATCCAAGAAGTGTTAGGCCTCAACACACTGGAAGGTGTCACTTTTTTCCAACGTTACTTGCACCATGGTTGAGAAATTGATTATTCATGTGCAAATTAAGAATTCTTTGGGTTAAAAGGTTATAGGCGATGCAGGATGAGGTTTAGCCCTGTGATAAAGAGCAGATGACCCTTATTCATTGTCCATAGCTTTCATGTTGTTCCTCCACAAAGTTTGTGATTGCCAGGAATTGTTCTTAAGGAATGCAGTGAATCGTATGGCTTGCCTTTAGTGTTACTGTGGAGTCTTATCACATAAGGACATCACAGCAGGTCTTTAGGGACAGTTTCTGCCTCTGAAGCCCTCAAGGCTCTGTTTTCTGCTGTTCACTCATACATAGAAGAATTTAACGAATTTTTGCTTTCTTGATTTCCCCTTAAAGGAACATTTGACGGCGATATTTAGGAAACTATAAGGGATGCGAAGAGACAATTGTATATTTTATAGATTTTCTTCTTGTAGCTAGGAGACAATAGGAAGTTATTTTTCACTGCTGTTCTGTTCTTTGTGAGGCACCCAGCTGGGGAAAATGTCAACTGAACAATCGAGTGCCCAAATGGCTTGCTTCAGGTCTGAATAAGATTACAAGTGAACAGTCCTTTGCAGGATAAGGAATTTCTTTGCAGGGATGAGAAATTCTTTTTTTTTTAAACTGTATATAATTCTGGCTATGATTTCAGAACGTATTAGGAATCTTTCTAAATGCCTAGAAAATTAAGACACGCATCAGCAGGTTTCCAAACTTGCAATACACTGATAAATGCCAACTTGCACTTTTGGTGAAATAATTTATTGTTACTCGCTTAACAGTGCATTTTTTGTGAAAAAAATGTATAATGATGAAGATTTAATTTGTATAATTAGCATCGTAAGGACCATCTTGTTATTTTTTCAAATCATTTTGATTGGTCTTGTATTTAACTTTTTTTTTCCATGATGAGATTTCTGCAGTTTATTTTTGATTAACTGAAGTTAATAGCATCAGATATATCACATTAGTTTAATGTTGTAGCTCTGTAGGTATTGTTGCTTTGCACCATTTATCAAGACAATTTTGCTACACGTATGAACATTTTCACAACCTGCGAGTATGTTCATGGATGTGTTTTTAGAAAATAACCCACTGCTGCTGCTCTTTGTGAGAGTACTCGTGTAACAGTTTTCTCCCCTCTTTGCTTGTGAATGTTGAACTGACTCTTGTCATTGACAAATTAAGGCAGTTGCTGTTCATTGCAATGTAGTCATCACTGAATTCTTTAGCATATACTATTGTTAGTGGTAGTAGTAGTTTCGGTTTGGGGAAATGCTTAATGTTCAAGCTGATGGTGATAAACCTGTCTGTTTTTTTACAGGCAGCTTTGCCTCTTCTGTCTAGAAGCCAATGAAATTTGCAAGTACTTGTGAAATGCAGAGTGGGCAAAGTGGTTAATGTGGTGGGGCTGTATCTTCGAGCCATATTGCCACGGTTTCTTGTTGTTCAGTGTCCAGCCAAACGTTCCTAGTCTGACTAAGTGTTTAAATTGCAGTGCTTTATTGTAAGGCAACTTACTGAAGTGCATAGTAGTTCTGTTGCTGCAATTGTCTTGCACTCTTACAGTGCCCTCCATAATGTTTGGGACAAAGACCCATCATTTATTTATTTGCCGCTGTACTCCACAATTTGAGATTTGTAATAGAAAAAAAATCACATGGTTAAAGTGCACATTGTCAGATTTTAATAAAGGCCCTTTTTATACATTTTGATTTCACCATGTAGAAATTACAGCTGTGTTTATACATAGTCCCCCCCATTTCAGGGCACTGTAATGTTTGGGACACATGGCTTCACAGGTGTTTGTAATTGCTCAGGTGTGTTTAAATGCCTCCTTAATGCAGGTATAAGAGAGCTCTCAGCACCTCGTCTTTCCTCCAGACTTTTCATCACCTTTGGAAACTTATTGCTGTTTATCAACATGAGGACCAAAGTTGTGCCAATGAAAGTCAAAGATGCCATTATGAGACTGAGAAACAAGAATAAAACTGTTGGACATCAGCCAAAATTTAGGGAATCTAAGATCCAGATAAATTAACGGTTTGATCTTTTGATAATCAAACTGCTAATTAAAAAGGAACAGGGAAAAGTTGTATGAGGAACTGATTTAAATTTTTAAGAGATGCAATGTTTGAAGTAAAACCATATCTCGGAGGAATAAAATTAATATGAAATGGAAAGTAATGAGCATTTAGAATATGCTGGGTCTTAAAATGCATTTCTTCCTCTCACCCAAAATGTATTTTTTAAATAGCTCGATCTCTTAATTACGCACAAAGGAAATATGGGTGCTTTGAGAAAGTAGATGCCTAATACCTAGTATATAAGGTAAATTTCAAAAAAGAACCCCTCGTATTGCTATGAGTATACTTACTGCATTATACTGCTGAGCTGTGTTCTAGAGTTTGGGGCACAGATCTCTGTGATTTTCATTACACTGTGTAGAGGCTGAATGTGAGGTGCTTAGAAAAATTGCAATTGGGCAATAGATTTTAATCTAAAGATTTATGGTGCTGTTAAGGTGGGTAGAGTGGTAGATTATGGAGAATAATGTGAAATAAAACCCATTTTATTGTGTTGAAGGTATGGTCTTTTTCAAGGGTTGTGTATGAAATGTGAGCAACTGGAACTTTGATTGTTTTAAGATGGGTGCAAAACATAAATCTTACCGTAACTGGAACAATCTATGAAGTAATGTTGACATTCTTATTCAGAAGGGAGGGATGGGTAGAAATGGGCGATGGATGGAAGAAATTGAACAATGTTCAGACATCCACGTTCCCCGTAAAGTTCCATCGTAAGTGGAGGCAAGAGTAGTTGGTACCTGGCATCCAGTCAGCTAAATGGACTATTCATACTGAGGTTGTTTAGCTCAATAGGCACAGCATTCACAAAACATAATAGTGGATTATATTTCTGCCTCTCCATTTCCGAAGAGCTTAAAGGTCAATGTTTAATGTCCCAATAGAATTGTGTATTGTTGTCATGGGAGATTGCAAAGGGTATCTAGTGCAGGTGCATTGTTGAAGTCAGTCAACATAAGAGTTACTCAAGGGCTGTTGAGATTTCAAGAAAATTTGGAGAAGGAGCCACATTTGCCAGAAAAATGGAACTGCACATTAGAGGCTGGATTTTTTGATTATGTTTAGTCATTTGACTCATTAAATAGAGTTCTAATTGGGTTCTGCGGGGAGCAATTAGAATTGAATTTTATCATTCAGCTCTAGTTAGTGCTCTAGTCTATTTAGTCTGGAAAGAGTGCAGAGAAGATTTTGAGTATATTGCCAGGATTTGTGGCAGCACAGTGGCGCAGGGGTAGAGTTGTTGAGACCCGGGTTCAATCATTCCTATCGCTGCTGTCTGTGTGGAGTTTGTGCGTTCTCCCTGAGACTGAGTGGGTTTTCTCCAGGTGCTCCAGTTTCCTCCCACATTCCAAAGACGTGCATGTTAGTAGGTTAATTGGCTTCCGTAAATTGTCCTTGCTGTGTAGGATAAAACTAGTGTTTGGATGATTGCTGGTTGGCGCGGATTGTGGGCCGAAAGGCCTGTTCCCATGCAGCATCTCCAAACTAAACTTGAGGTCCTGAGTTCCATGGACAGACTAGAACTTTATTTTGTGGAGTGCAGGAGGCTGAGGGCCGATCTTGTAGAGGTGTATACAATTATGATGCAATAGATAGGGTGATTGCACAGTCTTTTACCCAGAGAATCAAGAATCAGAGGACGTAAGTTTAAGTTGAGAGGGGAAAGATTGAATAGGAACCAGAGGGGTGAATTTTTTCACAAAGGGCGATGGGTGTTTGGATTGTGCTGGCAGAGTAGATAGTTGAGGCAAGTACTGTTGACAAAATTTAAAGAACGTTCTAAGTTGGGACACCTTGGTCGGCATGGACAAGTTAGGCTGAAGGGCCTGTTTCTGTTCTGTATGATTGGTCCTCTGCTGTTCTGTATGAAGGTGCTCTGCTGTGAAATAGGTTAGCAAACTGATGGAGATTTTGAATTGCTAAATAATTCTTATTTTGAATTGAATGGGTTGAAAACTAGAAGCGTAAGGTGCTGATTGATTTTTGTTTTGAGCTGGTCTGTGAAGGAAACATTGTTACTGTGTATGCAGTGTATTTTAATTTAAAGCAGCTGTGATCTTGCACTACAAACTGCATTAGTAGCTGCCATCTAGATTGAATTATTAGATTAAATGTGAAGATGAGTCAGAAGCACCTGCTTGTTGTAATAACAAATTTGATTTCCTCGGATGATATGGTGCCTATTGGGGGAGAGAACATTCACCTCTTGTGGTGGGAGGGATAGTTCTGAGCAAAACATGATCACCAACCACATTTCCTTTCTTTCATTAAGATGACACAGTGGACATACCATTGCTTATAGCAAAAAAAACAATCTGCTGGAGGAACACCATCCATGACAGGAAATGGACGGACAACGTTTCGAGTTGGGACAACATTTGAGTTCAAAGAGTTCTGACCGGAAATGTCATCTGTTCATTCCCTGCACAGATGCTGCTTGACCTGCTGAGTTCCTCCAGCAGTTTGTTTTTGTTACTCAAGATTCCAGCATCTGTCGTCTCTCCTTTCTCCAATATTTGTAGTGTTAGCTGTATTCTGGTGGTTGGGAAAAATTAACAGTGGTCTCTTTCATAGAATGAACAAACTACAATTCGTCTACTTGATTAGATTTGTTAATGTGTTACTTGTAGAAATTTGTGCTGCTTATTTACAGTAGCTGAGGCTGTGCCATTATCCTTAACTATTGATCTGGTTTCCTGCAACTTTAAAGTACTATTCCTGCTTTCCGATTTGCAGGATTGAAGAGGTTCAGAGTAAAACCGTGCATCTGACAGGCCTTGCGAGCACAATAAGGGAACATAACAAATTTCAGCACCATTTTCAAAGAACAGCCTTTACATTAAATACACAGTTTGAAAATAAACCTTTCTGATCAACCAGACCAGTCCACAAAATATTCTGCACTGAAACTTCCTCCTATCCTAATCAGCACAACTTCATTAGTATTGCAATTATCAATGCCAATTAGGAATGGATTGCAATAAAAATGAGAAAAGCTGGAAATAGTCATTGGGCAATCTCTATGGAAATTGAATTTCAGTTTAGTTTATTGTCATGTGTACCAAGGTACAATGAAAAGCTTTTGTTGCGTGCTAACCATGAAAGACAATACATGATTACAACCAAGCCATTCGCAGTGTACAGGTACTTGATAAGGGAATAACGTTTAGTGCAAGGTAAAGTCTGATCAAAGATAGTCCGAGGGTCCCCAATGAGGAAGATACTAGTTCAGGACTGCTCTCTGGTTGTGGTAGGATGGTTCAGTTACCTCGTAGCAGTTGGGAAGAAACTGTCCCTGAATCTGGAAGTAGGATTGACTAGCAGGTTCAAGGATCTTTCATTGGAAGTTCTGATGAGAGACCACCGAACTGAAATGTTAATTCTGTTTCTCTCTTCACCGATGTTGCTTGATCTAAGTGTTTGCAGGTTTTTATTTTCAAAAACCAGATATCGCGTGGGTGGTTCCATTTTTTTCCATTTCAGTAATTCCAAACTAGGGCTGCCATAACTTAGTATTAAACCATATAACCACTTGACGGTGAGGATCTTTATTAAACCCAGTGGAAATCCACATCACAAAAGCAAAAACTAAGTAAATCCCCATAGTACAATCATACCTCGAAGACTGCAGCAAACCTCCAATGTAGGTAGATTAAGTTGTTCAGCTATCACATGAATGCTGAGTAAAATGTTTCTTGGATAAGCAAATCCTGCTTCAAGATTAGCACCCAGAAAAAGATAAAAAACAGTGATAGTTTCAACTGTGTAAATAAAGTACATTAAGTGTAAGAAAATAACTGCAGATGCTGGTACAAATCAAAGGTATTTATTCACAAAACGCTGGAGTAACTCAGCAGGTCAGGCAGCATCTCAGGAGAGAAGGAATGGGTGACATTTCGGGTTGAGACCCTTCTCGACCAGAAATGTCACCCATTCCTTTTCTCCTGAGATGCTGCCTGACCTGCTGAGTTACTCCAGCATTTTGTGAATAAATAAAGTACATTGTTTGAACTAGCTATTTTATATAAAAAAGATTCTCCCTCCTACCATTCTCTATACACCTGCCTCCCTCTCCCGTAACTTTTCAATACTTTGTGTTTGGTTATAATCACTTGACTGCTATTTGAAAAGTAATGATTTATGAATTTTAGATTAGCACTTCCTTTAGGATAAAAACAGCTTCAGTGTTGTGACCCTTGCCTATTTTACTTTTGACCCCATGCACTTTGGTAGCCTACAGAAAGGTGTATTTACAATTGAGACCTGAAGAAAACAGCGACCTATTGTTAAAACATTGCTTATTCAGTGCAGTGATTTTTACAAGTCGGTTTCTTATGATTTTCTAGGGATTTTGTTTAAAGAGCAATGTATCCAGAAATTTCTGGAATGTCTGAGATATCCAGTCCTGGAAATCAATTTTAGCCAATTATGGGCATATTTCATGCAGTCTGAAGAAGGCTCCTGACCTGAGCGCTAAGTGTCCATGTTCTTCAGAGATGCTGCCTGTTGTGCTGGGTTACTCCAGCACTCTTTGTGGACAGTTTTAATCTTTTTTGTGAGACAAAGTTTAAGAATGTGGATAAACTGATGTGTAAAGTTCCTGAATGTGAAATATTCTGGCTTAATTATATTTTAGGTCCTAATATAATGCTGAATTGATTAAAGGAACAGGGGTGTGTATTGCTGGAGCTGTTCGGAGTTCATATGAAAAGTCTCATTCTGTTTGAATAACACATGGAGAGTCCTTGCCATGAGATGTGAATCCTGTCCCTGTTCACTGTGTATGTTAGCTGATCTTTGACTCGTAACACTGCACTTAATCACTTGGACCAGGAAGGGGAAAAGTTAATGTTTCCACTTTAACCTACACCCTCCCTTTCCCAGTGAAATCGTGGATGAGTAGCAGTTGCGGAACAGAATCGGGCCCTTTGGCAGTGTTGGATGCAGATCTAAAAGTTTCACTTTATGGACTTTGCATAAAGAAGAGTGATTTGTGAAAGATACCCAAAGCTGTCACTGCTCCATTCAGAAGCACAGAAACCTCGTGATGTATTGGAGGAGTTGGTTTTATTTTGAACCCCAGCCCACACAAAGTAGGGAGCCAACATATTGAAAAATTGTCACGACTAATATGATGTCTCCTGACCGTGATGGCCAAAAATGATCAGTCAAATAAATTACAACAGAGAGCCAACTTACACTGGTCCAGGTATGTAGATGTAGTTGTACAAAATAGGTTAATGTGTGATTGCGGATTTATTACTGAGACCAAGATGGGTAGAGTAGGAAATGTAAATTTACGCTGAGTCAGGAAATATCTCCAGTTAGATTTTGCCATAAAATGTAATCTTGTTCAAATGACTTGTTTTACCTGACATGAGGGTGTGGGACACCATAGATAATCAAGTTTAATTCAGAAAGGTGAAAAAATATTCTTTTTCACCAGTGGTGACATAATTTGTTGAGAGTCTGAAGAAGGGTCCCAACCTGAAACATTGTCTGTCCATCTTCCCTCCACAGATGCTGTCTGGCCCGCTGAGTTCCTCCTGAAGTTTTTTTGTTTTTTTTGCTTGTTGAGAGTTTAATTGGTTTTGGACCACTGGGCATACCATTGGCCCCATGAGATTTTGACAGCAAAAACAATAACCATGTGATATTTGATAGTGCCCCATTACTACTCCTTTCCATCAGTGCATAGGTTTTCACTAAGCTCCAGTGGCAATGTCATTTCTTAAGGGAGGGTGATGTTTTTCTCTTCTAGCTGGGTAATTATCACTTATTAACATTATCATCTCACCATTAGCTTGATGCCTTCCAATGAATAGTTAAGTTTAGTTTATTGTCACGTGTACCGAGGGACAGTGAAAAACATTTGTTGCATGCTAACCATTCAGCAGAAAGACAAAACATGATTACAATCGAGCCATTTATAGTGTATAGATACATGATAAGGGAATAACGTTTCGTGCAAAGTAAAGCCAGCAAAGTCCGATCAAGGATAGTCCAAGGGTCACCAATGAGGTTGATGGTAGTTCAGCACTGCTCTCTGGTTGTGGTAGGATGATTCAGTTGCCTGATAACACGGATAGGTGGCTCAGATTTTTCTCCCTTAGTTGATTTGTTAAATAGGTTATAAAATCTGAAGTATGTTGACATTCTTTTGTAATTTGGTAATCTATTTCCTGTACCAATCTTCATAAGACTAGAAAAGTGGGATGGCAGGATACCTAGCTAAATATTTCATAGCCTTGGGCTATCAGGTTACTGTGAATTTCAAGCACTGGTAGGGTTATTGACATTTAATCAGTGTAACCTTTTGCCCCCACCAGGAAAAATGGCTTCCGTTTAGAATGCTGACATTTTTGCAAAAGCATGAGACATTTGAAGTTGGGTGTAAAAAGGGTATTAATAATGGCAATAGTGGTGTATTTCCTAACTGGCATTTATGTTTGCGTCACTAACATTTTTGAGAGCTGCATAACATTGACTTAACACAGAAATAATTTGAGTTACTGTACCCATTTTTTAAGTTGTTTTTTTAAACTCAGAAAATGCTTTCTTCTTTGTTGGCCTAATAAGTGTAACATAGCCTGTAGGCTAAAACTTGTGTTATCACTGCTTCACTTCAATGGCAGTCATTGAGTTTATCTGCACAATGACAGGCATTCATCAATTTATGTATAAAGCTTATGTATGTCATTCAGCCATAGGCAAAAACTGGAAGCGTCAAGCTTTGTTAAATCATTCAACAGAACATCGAGCTGTGCTATGGTGATCGTCTTCCTGCATATTGGAATCTGGCTACAAATTAATTCAAAGAAAAACATTAAACGGTAACTTATAGTTAGCTGTAAACATGCAAGCTATTAAAAATTCAAAGTACTGATTGAAGGCAGAGAGTATGGTCTTAGAATTTGAATGAGACCGGATGGGATAGTGTTAATGAATATAATCTTACTCAATTCTGTCTCAAACTGGAGCCCAGTTTCAATAAAATTTCTTTTTTTTGGACAAAATGTACATTAGGATTAAGTTAGCTGTAATTAATGTCAATTTGGGCAGAAATAAGAACGGCGCTGTGTGAACTATTTTGAGCAAATATTTCAGAAATTAAAACAAAATCTGTCCCCACTACCTTCCTTGTCACTCCTGAAGAATGTCCCGTGGGATCTGTTCATCTATTGGTACCTTACCCAGTGGGAGTTCTTTATGAATGAGTTTCCAATGTGTGTAACTGTGACATCTCGGGATCCTGGTCCCTTTCTGCCAAGGTGTATTTTTATCCCTGCACAGCTGTTAGGGTAATAATCAATTTGGATATTTACCATTGCCCTGGATATGATCTTTCTTTAAATATAAGGCTCACTAATTCTCAATTGGATGGTTCTGTTGAGATTTTATAGGAGAAATGGTAAACCCTTTATCAGAAAGGGTTTCTCCTCCCACAGATGCTGCCTGACCTGAGTATGTACAGGATTTTCTGTCTTTGTTTTGGTTTTTCATCTGCGGTTTTTGTCTTGGTTTTGTTTTACTGTTGAAATATGCTGGCTTGTATGTACGAGAAACAACTGTGAATGATGGAAAATAATCCTGGGAATATTTTGTGATAGATGCCATTAAAACTGATTATGGCCTAAAATTTTATCAATCACATTTTCATTTCATTTGGGTAATTGATACTAATTATGCTTTTATTGCCAATTACATGACAACATAATCTCCATGAAGAGGTAACTCATAGTTCAGCAAAATTGGGGGAAATTGTGCACTGCTAAATGTTTTGAGGATCACAATTAGTTAATTTTAACATCCTTTTGATAAAATGTGCCCCTGACGTGATTGTTACCAAGTTTTGGAAACCTTTTCTTCAAGACAAAAGAGCTGTAGGAAAGTCAGTGCCTTGTCCCTGTGGCAAAGCGTTGACATCTTAAAGTGATAGGATGGTCAACACAATAACTTGAACATTTAGAAGCTGCCACAAAGCCTTTGCAGGGGCTACCCCTGTGACCCGAGACTCTGAAGCCAGGCTATTCATTGGAGAATTGGCTTTTGTTATCCTTTGCCAGTGGTCAGTGAACTCTAGCAGGTTTTGCTAACCACCTTAGCAACAAATGATCAGCTGCATCTTCCCCTGATTAATTTAGTTCATTCTATTACCACATTCATTACTTTGAGCACCCTTTGGAAGGAATCAATTTGGGGAAATATCCACTTTAAATAAAATAAAAAATTGCCTGATTGTTTTTTTTTTCTCCTCGTGTTGAAATTTTAATTTTCAGCTAGCTGTGTTTTATTAGCTCATTCTTAAACATTGAGGCCCAGATCAAAACCTGATCCTTTGTGTAGTTTGTGTTTGCTCAAAGTAATTCTAGCTGCATTGATACTTCAGGTTAGATGGGATCTGGGTAGACTCACTAACCAGCAAAAAGATATCCTGCCTGGCTGTTCATGTAGTTGGTGTTCTCTTCTGTCTGCCTGGCACTCACCATTTCCCTTGATCACAGCGTGGAGTAGGTTTATGGCTATTTGCATGTGAAGTGACAAAATGACCCTTTTGAATCGTCTCTGATTTGTGGAGGACCAAGCAACATTCCACTGCAAAATTAACTCCTTCGGAGTCAGAAAAGGGCAGTAATTGGAGCTTTTGCAGTGCATGGGCTGAACTTTAGTTTGTGGTGTTCATAAAGAAAGAAGGGTGCCAAGAGTCAGCATTCTGGTCTTTGTCCATTGTGGAATTTGATTAGACCTGCTTGCGATACTGGGAATGTGCGAGCCCAAGTATTGGACTGCCTCGGTGAACAATTGTTAACTTTGTCAATTAGAATGGATGCATTAAAATGATAAGAATTTTAACATTTTCAAAGTAAAATAAGTTATTAAAAAAACCAATTCTGATCATAGAAAAACCTAGCATTGGTCACATGATGATTGAAATCAGCAAATTACATTTAATGTTAAAATTCTTTTCTAAAGCTTTGTGTATTTGTGTGTGTATATGTTGATGAGGATGTGGGGAGAATGAAAATGTGATTAATGTGTAAATGAGTGCTGTATGGTCAATGTGGCTCATTGGACTTAGGGCCTGTTTTCATGCTGTATTTCTCTAACTGACTACCTGGTCCTCCCCAATATAAAAACAAAAACCCCAAAATGTTGGAAATACTCAGCAGGTCAGACAGCTTCTGTGGAAAGTTATTGGTTAAGATCAATGATCCTTCATCTGAACTGGAAAACACTGGCGAAAGACAGATTGGTTTTGGTCCTGAACCATAAGCTCTTGTTTCTCAGCACAGAGGCAGACTCTTTCTTCTGTTGAGAGTTACACCTTTTTTTCTGTTTTATTTCTGATCTCTAGCATCCGCACCTCTTCATTTTAATTAGTCTCTCCCTATCCTTCCAGTTCTAAATCTCTTGAGATATCTGCTGAAAATCTATGCTTCTGTAGGTTTGGCCACTTAAGCATTCCCTGTTGTAAATGTGCTACTGCTGGTGGTGGTTTCATTGGCTGCCATAACCCCAAACACCAGAGTTCCATCCTTTAACCATTCATCCTCTTTGCCTGACTTCCTTCTATTTAAAAAAAGTGCCGTAGGAACTCAGCAGGCCAGACAGCATCTGATGAGAGAAAAGGATGAACAACTTTGCAGGTCAGGGCCCTTCTTTAGTTTTCAGAATAAGGGTATCGGCCCAGCCTGTTGTCTTGTCCTTTTCCCTCCACAGATGCCATCTGACCCACTGAGTTCTTCCAGCACTTTTTGTTTTGCTTATAGCATGTGCAGTCTGCTGTCTCTAGGTTATTCTTGTCTAATGAGGCTTTGGATACTTTTATTCATTAAAAATGATACATAAATCTAAGTTGTTAAATATGGTGAAGATACCCCTTGCATTTTTCAGAATCCTTTATTTTTAAACTTTTAATAAATCTTCAATCGAGTTATTATTAACTACAAATATTTGGTACAGTTGAGCGCAGTACTGGATTAAACTCTGGGTTTTCAATGCTTTGTTGATCTCAACTGAGTACGTGAGCAATTACAAATGGTTTGAATGCTCCCCAAGTGGCTGGTGCTGGAGTGTGAGTCGGCAAAATCTACCGAATGTCTGTTCCTATTTGATAATCTGTACCATTAGAGAACATGAACTGTTAGAAACTTGGGGAAGAAGTTCATCCTCGGCTATGCAATGTAGAGGGCATGTTTGTTGAAATTTGCTTCAGAAATGCAGTTCCGTTGGCTTAAGTGGAATAGATTTTTGGAAACTAACTGCTGCACATTTATGCCTTTTATTTTGTGAATTTAGCAGATGTCACTGAGGGCAGAGTGCAATGGGTCTCATTACCAAATTGCTCACAGACACTCGCTTCATGTAAAGAACGACTACACTGGCAAATCACTGGAGGGCTACCTCTTCACAAAGAACCATAACTAGCTTTATTTGCCATCTTTGGTGGTGTAAGAACATTATCGTGGTCAGTGTTTGCATATCCTGCAGACATGTAGAATGCAGTCAGAGACACAGTGCTTAAAAAATTGCTAAGTAATCAAGAGTTTGACTTTATTAGCTTTGGATTCTTACTCATCAAGTCACATAATTGCAGAATTTTAAAAAACACTAAAATACTTCTCAGAGTCCCACTAAGTAAAAATACAAAAGCTAATATAATCCAGTTGGGCTAAACATGGAATTTAAAGATGGCTTAATCGGTAGAAATACTGTCGATAAATCTTCCAGTCTTTCTGCCCATTTGGTTAAAAAAATGATTTATAGCGAAAACCAAATTATATATCTTTTACGTCTGTGGATGTGAGTTAACCATGTATGTACTATCAATAGGCCATTTCATTTTGGTATTACTTTAGAAACATGTTAAATGATCACAAATGTGGTTTCTTGTAGCATTGATGAAGTTGATGTTTTGCTTAGTGTCCAAACTAATGCTGATGTATATTGATTTTCACAGATGGTAGATAAGCAAGTGGCCTTTTTTCCTCCTTTTTGTTAACCCTGAATAAACGTCAATGGCACTATGTGCTACTTATTCACCGGGTAGAAATGGACAGTTGTCAATGATTAATTTCTCATTTAAGTACTTTTCATTTAAAGAGAAACTTTCGATTGAAGAACACTTATTGGGTCTTTCTCAGTAGATTGCCTTTGAGCATGAGCAATTTATGAAACTTTTTTTTAAATGCAAGTATTCACTGTCAAACTAAATTGCTTATTTTGAGGATTCCATTTCCTGCCACTTGCTTATCCAATTGGTTTCCATTTTCCAGGGGGCCTGACATATTGCTGCTGAGAGCACTGGTTTTGGATTTAAGGAACAATCCATCAGCAATGTCATTTGTCAGCTATGAAGTGCTGTGGCAGCAGATAGTTTCTTTCTCTCTGATGTAGGTTTCACTCGAGCAAAACGTATGAGCTGCTGAAGAAAGAGAAGCTGGATTTTCCATCTAGTGGACCTAATGAGCATTAAAAGGCAGATCCAACCAGTTAACCTCCTGCCTTTCTCTGAGTGAACATGACAGGCAACTCTGGATGAAATATGATCTATCATATGTTATTTTCCTAAAACAAATTTATAACTTTTTTTTGGCTTACTTTTAAAGTGTTTATCAATAATTGCTGGAGCTGATTAATACATTTGCATAAAACACTTCTGGTTACAATACAATACAATATATCTTTATTGTCATTGTACAGGGGTACAACGAGATTGGGAATGCGCCTCCCATACGATGAAATAATTTAATTAGCTAGTCAGTATTAATTTAAACAACAACAACCCAACGAAACAAATTGTAACAGTTTTAAGACAGAATAAAGTGCAAGTAGATCTGTGCCGGATCACTGTGCGATGTGACCATCCGGCTCAGCAGGACCGGTTCATAGCAGCTATGGCCCTGGGGATGAAGCTGTTCCTGAGTTTGGAGGTGCGGGCATAGAAGGCCAGGGTAACAGTGGGAGGACATTTTACAATGTATTTTGGCAAAATGTTTGACCGATTTCTGTGGCCATACCTTTCCTTCCTCGTCTTGCCGGGATATGGTTCTTTATTAGTTTTAATAGGTGAGGGACATCACATCCAAATCTTCTCTGTATCGATGCAATTCCCACAGCTGTTGTTGCATCAATGTTGGACTGGAGAAAGCACAGACTAGCTTTTCCTTTTCCAGATTCCTTGCCTGGCTGCTATATTAGCCAGCAGCAAAGATAGTGGATTGAAGAGAAATTAATATCTCATCTATGTTCCCAGTAGGTTGGTTGAGTAACAACGTATCATGAAAGTGAGTTTAAAGTTTTAAAAAAACAAAAGATTGGGCCCGTTTGTTATCGTCAACTAGCATGGTGTACTGATACAGTAGTGAGCTGTGTTGCATTTATGAATTTAAATTTGTTGAGGTGTAACATCCTGGATATGAATGAAAAATGTTTTTTTTAATTAGTTTAGTTTACATACAGTTTTTACTTTCTAAATTAAATTACATTGGCTCTGCAATTCTTGCCTTTCGAATTTAATTGTGGCATGTTCCCAAATGTTTGTGATAGAAGATTGAATGTTGACTCCTGCATATTGTATAAGAGTGATGCAAACCTCCAGTTCAATACTACTTTCAAGGTTTATTAGGATGGTATATTTTTAAATTCAACATCCTAGTCTATCTATCTTAATCTGTTGTGGTTATGAGAATCAACTTGTTGAATCTAGAAGAAATATTCTTGCCTGTCAGGTTGGAAGTGAGATGGCAAAGATCTGATCATGGAGTGCAGTGGAAGGTCAGTTGAAATGCAAAGAATAGGCAAGATGCTGGGATATTTAGCAAGTCTGTGTTGAGGGAAACAATTAATTTTCATTCCAAGTGGAAAAATGAGAACTCATTTTAAGTTGAGGAATGGGGATGGGATGAATACTAGCTGACAGGATGGAGAACAATGTGTAAGAAGGAACTGCAGATGCTGGTTGACTCTGAAGATGGACACAAAATGCTGGAGAAACTCATAAAAGGACTAGGTGACGTTTTGGGTCAAGACCCTTCTTCAGACTGAACCTCCATTCTGAGGAAGGGTCTCGACCTGAAACCTATTCCTTTTCTCCAGAGATGCTGTCTGACCCACTGAGTAACTCCAGCATTTTGTGTATCTAGGATGGAAAACAAGATTGTCCAGCTGACACAGTTGATTTTGATGCGATCTAAATGCTGGTTAAATCATAACCAATTTGCCTGGAGGAGCAAATTACCATACTTTCGGCTGCTGAAAAAGTGACTAGCTGTTATATTATTTCCATTTTGTGTCTATTCAGGATGTGTTAAACACTCTACAGCCAGTGAAGTACTTTTGAAATATAATCACTGTCGCATTGTAGGAAACATATCAGCCAATTTCGCTGGGCAAGCCCCCACAAAAAGTTGTGCGGTAATTACCAGCTCTGCTGTCCTTGTGATGTTGATTGAGAAACACCAGGGAATAATTCACCTTCTTCAAAGTAATAGCACAGGATCTGCTCCAAACTCTGTTTCAAGTCTCATCTGAAAGGGCAGTGTTTCTAACACCGTGGTACAGTAAAACTTTGATCATCTGGTGCCCCCAACACTTTGGTGGCAGACTGGCATGTTTTCTGAACTATTGGATGTTATTCCTCTATCATCCACTCCACCCCACCCCCCATTAATTCACCAACATGCTTTCTTAGATGCTACACATTATGATAGAAATTCTCCAGTCTACCCAGTAAGTTTAAAGAGAGCACAGTGAGTTGGAAAAAAGTGTGGCAAATCTTACCAGTGATCTTGGTGCCAAGGCATTGAGATTTCTGAATGGTGGGTTAGCAGTTAATTGGTGTTTTGACTTTGCTGCTGTAATATTGTAATATTGGAGTGAAATCTATATTGCAGTGGATGCAGGTATTAGAATATTTAACATGGCCACACACATATACACTGGTTTTGCCCACCATTATTTGCAAACCAGTTTATAACTGTCTAGGTTTGAAACATTTCAAATTCTGCATCTCATTTGTCTTGGTATTGATTGATCTAATTTTTGGAAGAATTTCTTCAAAGAACTTTGAAAAGGTAATTATCTGAAAGACTGAATTGTAGAGGTATGGGCAAGAACCGGGGAAATGGGACTAAATTGAATAACACTTTCTATATAATTTGCATGATTCAGTGAAGCTTAAAAATCTGACTTGGTCGGCATAAAGGTGTAATTTTGGCTTCGGATTGACAATGTATTTTTTAATATAAACATGTAGTGAAGTGTTTGTATGATTCTGTTTACTGTACCCCCTCCTTTCCCATTCAGAAATGCGGTGTATCTACATTAATTGCAAATTAAATGGTCCTTTCCCCTTCCTCTTGTTTCTAAAGACTCCAACTCCACGCTGATGTGCAATTTCATGGGTGCCAAGAACTCTCTCTGCTCTGGCCAGTGTCAACAGACTATTTGAATCCAGCCAGTATAATGACTAAGGCAGATGTTGCCTTGCTTAATGTCATGGATTTCTGCCAATGTTTGTTGAACAACAGCAGCAGTTGGAATCGCCCCAACTGCAAGCAAGCACTGAAAGCAGTTGTTACCCTAATTCTGCTGCACCTGAGATCGGATAAATTGCTGTGCCATCATCAAAGCAGAACTGGTGGGAACATTTTGTTTAACATGGCTGAGATTTTTGGTAAAATATTGCCATGGTTTCTTCCTCGTGCATGAATTGATGGTGATGGCTTGTGCTTGCACAAGTGTTGTAGCTGTCCATCGGCTCAATGAGCTGGCCACTCCTTGGGAGCTGAGACCGTGTCAGTTCACTGGCTTTCCCCTGAAAGCATTGCAGATGAATCCTATCCAGCAGATGTCACTGGAAGTGATCAGGGACAGGAAATATGCCGATTCACCACTCTTATCAACCCAGCTCCCTCCTTCCTAAACTGATTAACCAAGTTCCCTAAACATTTGCGACGTATAAATATGGAGATAGACAGCCCACCCACTTCCCATTGGTCAAACACCAGGCCTTTCTTGTTCGAAGGATGGTCTATTCATCACATTCAACCAGGAATTGGTCAATGATTTGCATGATTCCCATACTCTTTTATATTTTTGTTTTCTCCATGGTAATGAAGCAGATAAACGATTGATCCTTTAACTTAATTTATGCTGATAGGGTCTCATACACCTTTTGCAAACCTTGCACGTGAGACCTGTGCAGTTTGCAAGCTATGCATGTTCAAAAGAACTGTGTGTGAGCAACACTTGTTGCATTAGATGGCTTTTGAAGATACTGTACTTGTCTGAATTGCTCCGTGCACAAGAAAGGTCAAGTAAATAATTTGGCATCGAGAGAGCTACACAGCAAGTAAAATTAATCTGCTATTGATCTTAATTGCATTCTTTTCTGGAGCCCCCAAAACAGTTGTACTTTACAAAATAATTTCTGGGGCGAACTTTATTCATTTTATTGTTTGGATGAAAGTTCATTTCATGTACTCAAAACTTCGACATCCAAAAAATCTCACCAATTTTGCATTGTGAGGTTATTTTTGGCCAGTGGATTCTTTGGAATATTCCTTGATTTATAAAATCTAATTAGTCATTTGTAATCTATATTTTGGTCATCAAATGCCTGAATACATCAAAGGATTCATTGCTAAAAGAAAAAATTAAATTTAAAAATGGGTTGGTCTCTTCGTGGTGTTGTGGGGATTCTTATTAGTTTTGAATTATATTTATAATCACTTGAAACTCATGTGCTGTATGAATAACTCCAGCAATTACATACAGGCCCTGAAGAACAGGCCAGACTGAATGAAAGCAGTGCATTTTCTTGAATGAGTGCACATCAGCCACACAAGTAGAACTGCTTTGATGCAACTTAACGTGGCTTACTGGGTGTCACCCTGGCCACTTCCTGCTTTCTCAGGGAAGGAACGAGGCAAAGGAATTCTTGATTAGTGTGCTAGTTTTATTGGCCTCCTATGTGCGAAGATATGAATGTTTGTTTGATAGATAATTGTGAAGGAAACCAAATTGAGCATTCATTTGTCAATTGTATCAAACTGTAGAAGTCTGAAGAAGGGCTCTAACCTGCAATGTCATATATCCATGTTCTCCAGAGATTCTGCCTGACCCGCTAAGTTGCTCCAGCACCTTATTTTTTTTCAAACTGTAGAAGCATCAGTTTCTGTAGTTTATGATGTGAGGAATATTGCATGTAAAACTGTATTTCTCTGGCACGAGGAACTATCTTCCTTGTACAGCCATGGCTCTTGCTGGTTTATTTAATTATTTCTGTGCTGTGGGAAAATTAAAAAGGACTTTGTTCCCTTCTGATTTGCCAGTGAAGATGAGAAGTGGTTCTTGTGATTGTGTGTTACTTGGCCTTTTTGGGTTCAGGACACATTATTTTTCTTTAGGCTATACCTTTTGAGAGCTACTGAAGCAAGAACTTTCAAGAAATGGGCAGGATGGCCTACTACTATTGAAAGAAGAATAATGAGATTGCATATGACATCTCTGAGGAAACCTTTGTTCTGTGCTGACCTGGTAACTGACCTCTTGTTTACTCTGTTGCTTTGCTCGGTATTTCGGGTTCTCGGGTTACAGAACAATTGAGCAAATTAGCAGTAGAGTTTCAATGGGGAAAAATTAACTACTGTTTTCTCTGTTAAAAGTCTTAAGCGATGCTCTTTGCCGTTTTCAAAGAGTGAAAACCATCGAAGAATATTGTTCAGCAATAAGTTTAGGTTTACGTAATCAATTCGATCATTGTGGCATAAGAGCTTCTACTGTTTTTCTGTGAAGGAAAGGAAGGAAAACCTGTGATATGGACAGTGCGCCTTAAGGATCCCAGTGGAGCCGAGGCCCTATTTGTGATTGATTGGCAGATATTTGGAAGCAAGGAAGACCTGTGTAATAAGGCCTGTGAAACAGCTCTGACTTTGGTTTGCTAAGCATTGCTTCAGCAAGGATTTGTTGAGGGCAGAGGTGATAGGGCAGGAACAGCGGAAGGGGCAGATGGTTAAATCCTTTCTCATTGCGGATGGAATTTGCTAAACAATTATGTCTGAAAGGTTTTTGTAAAATATTTCTGCAAACTATGCTCATTTTGACCACATTGCAACCAGCATTGGGGTTAAAAGAAATCCAAAGTATATCATTGCCCATCAAGTATATATTTATAAATTATGAAAAACCTAGTCTTAACATAGTTTTCCATCTCAGTGATTTCATTCTGTGGTGCAAAACACAAAGTTGCCAATAGATTTTGAAGAAACCAAATGATGAAAGTAGTTGAGTTAGTAGTTAGCCATGGTACAGAAATGCCGATTGTTAGATGGGAAATCTTAGTACTCTTAATATAGTTCATAAATATTAAAATGAGTATTTGATAATAAAGCAAACAATTAACTGTGGTTGCTATCACAATTGATGAGCTTTCTATGGTCTTTGGGCCATACTTGCTGATATTTGCTGATTGTTTGAATTACTTCTCCAAATAAGCTCCGAACTACATAGACTTGGGGGCATTGATTTTGTCTTTGCTCTATTATTGTTTGTTTTTGTGTTTATGTGTGTGCATTGTATATATGTGTGTGTTTGTATATATGTGTGTGTGTGTGTGTGTGTGTGTGTGTGTGTATATATATATATATGCACAATGCATCAGAGTAAATATATGTGTATCTATCTATACATATATGTGTGTGCATATATATATATACATACACATAACTTTTTCTCTCATTTATTATATTTACAGAATATTATGCTTACATATTCTGTGCTGTTGCAAGTAAGAAATTTGTTGTTCTATCTGGGGCATTTCACAATAAAACACTCTTGACTCTTGACTTCGATCTTTCATTAGTGTGAATCTTCATCCTGACTTGGATCTGTGAAGTTGTTCTGTAATAACATCCCTCTCTTACCCTCGGGGCCTGTACTGATTTGATACCTGCTTGGTGAGAATCTGTTGTTGTGCAGCAACAAGGAATTTTCTTTGAAGTTGATTAAAGGTTTCTATCCTGTGCTTTACACGTGGAGGGATGGACGGGGGAGGGTTTTGGACAGGCCTCTATATTCTCTCCGCAGTTACAATTTCAGGGTGCTGAGAGAAATGTAGGGCTTCAAAGATCACTGACAATTAGATGACGGATGACATTCAGAAAATCCAAAATGGCAGAAAAGTGATTCAACGCTTGACTGGTAGAAAACAGGCCAAATGTCATCAATGCAGAAGGTACAGTGGCTGTCCAATTAGAGAGTGCCCATGAACTGGAACCAGAGCTTTCACCGAGAAGTCATATCTTTATGTTTATCCTGCAATCGAAGTAGCATTTTTGTTGGCCTTTTTTAAGTAAAGAAGTGGAAAATACAAATATGCTTTAATCATCTCATCAGACCTCCCAAACTCCAGCAGAAGCTTCAGACTGCACCATGCAGTTAAATCTGTGGGAATAAACAAAAGTGACTTTAAGGCTCACCATAGCTGGCAGTAGATTCCATCTGAAGCCACCTTAATTTAGTTAAAACTGATTCAAGATTGAGAGTATGAGGAATGTTACTAGATGTGGAGAGTTATTTGGCTCTGAGACTATGTTCATAAGGTGATCTTATGTGTGGTTTAAATATGCCCTTGATTAACAACTGTAGTTGATGTGTTTTTTTTTTACTTCAATGCTATAATTGTGGTCTAAATATACATCTAATCTCCATTCCTGACCTAACCTCGTGTATAAACAGGGACTTTCTCCATGATCAGAGTTGATGTGAGCTGAGAGCATGATGCGCTCAGTTGAATGTTCTTTTTATTTAAACGTTTATTACAGCATTTGGACACCCTTGCAAGCCACATTTAGGGTCCATTCTTCATTGCACTGGGATGGTGATGATAAGCTGTTGAACAACTACATTCTTTTTGGTGAAAATGCTCCCAAGCATAGTGACATAGGAATGTCCAGAATTCACATCCAGTAACACTAAAGGAATTGAGACATATTTCCAGATCAGGTGGTGATGGTACTCCAATGCACTGATTGCCCTGATCTTCAAGGTGGTAAGGTGATGTTTTGAAATACTGTCATGAAGCCTGGATGAGCTACTGTGCTGTTATGTATAGACATCTACAAGTGTATGAGTGCCATTCCGATGCACATCTTTATTCTTGACTAGACCAAGTGGACCCGCTGGGCCCAAACCTCTCGTGCATTGGTGCAGCACCCTCTCCTACCCCACTCCTCCCTCCCTCCCCTCCCCTCCCCACTTCCCGTTCCCCCTCTCCATCCCTCTCAACCCCCCTTATCCGCCTTCCTCCCTCCCTCCTCCCTCCCTAGGATAGATTTAAACTTTAAAATGCGAATAACTTAAAAAAATATAACACCAATTTCAGTAAAACTACTTGCGTTACCATTAAAGTGATGACGGTGAGTAAAGTGGGCCTAAAACTGTGAAGGTATCGTGTACCGTTTTAGCTGTAGTTCGATCACAAATAAACAAACAAACGAGAGATTTAGTATATAGATGTTGTTGAGCTTCATAGCTCATTTTAGAGCTGCGCTCTTTCACATAAGAGAAGCATATTCAATTAGCTTTGTCAGTGTGGAGAGGATTTGGAGAGTTTGGGGGTGAGTCATTTACTGTAGAATGTCTGATTCCTGACTGTTGTGAGGCCTGATTTTTAAGTTCCTGGTCCATTTTAAATATTTTAGCTTTCGTTAAATCCTGGAAGGTTTCAGTAGGAGACTTGATGACAGTATTATCATTGAAGTGAGAGGGGGAGCCATAGAAGGGTCTCGACCCAAAACGTCACCCGTTCCTTCTCTCCTGAGATGCTGCCTGGCCCGCTGAGTCACTCCAGCATTTTGTGATACCTTCGTATTGTCATTGAATATCAAGTAGATGTTCTCAAACTTTCTTGTTTTGGAAAATGTCAACCTCATCTCTTCCCTGCATGTTGTTTTCCACTGATGATTCCAGACCTGAATGTAGTGTGTTGGTCTTATTAAAATGCAGCCCTGTACCATACCATAATCTGAGAAGTTATGAATGGAATGGAACATTACATAAATCATCTGATCACTTCTAATCTGATGGAGGAAGAGTTGATGATAAAATAACCAAGGATGGTTGGCCCTTGAACGTTTCATCCAGGATCTCCTGCCATGAAGGCAAGAGCCAAAGATGATTGACCTCTTTCCTTGTGCAATTGGACAATTCCTTGTCCAATTCCTGGGCTGGCTCAGCACACCTCCAGCCAACTGAGTTCTTATTTCTCCCACCCACCCCTACTGCTTCCTGACTGCAGTGTTCCTAATGCTGCTTCAGTGAATCCCATCTTTGCTCTGGGATTGCAATGTACTTGCAGCCTTAAAACACTGAAGAAAAAATGCCTGCAGCAAATATCAAAACATTGTGTTGTGCAGTATAGTTCCCTATGTGATCAGAATTTTAATGAAATTTTAGATGACACCAGCTCTGAAGCGATGGAATCATATTATCTTGGGAGATTAAAAAATCACTGGGTAATATTAAGAGGGCACCATGTCGGATATCGTGCAGGATGAATCGGTGGTCTATTATTTGATAACCTGCACACTTCTATACAAAATGCATATCTTGCTGAATCTCATCTTTTATCTTTTGACGAGTCTCCCTCAAAAATAATTGCCCATTCCAAACATTAGTATCATTTAAATCCATGTGGAAGGATTATTAACCCAGATGATTGTTCCACGCGCTATACATTCTTTTTCCTGCTGAATGGAATTCCATTTGATGCACTATCCTTACCTGTGGTGTTGTGCATTAAATAAAATGAAATTTGGCACTAAGGCTGATAACGAGTTGCTCAAAACAAAATTTATTCCCAAATGCTTCATTAAAAATATCATACTCTGGTAATTAAAACAGAATGCCACTTGGGTTGATCAGATGTTCCATCTTGAACAAATGGTTCCTCTTCGTGTTTTGGTTCCGAGTGTGGCCATCTTCTATTTCACTAATTAATTGTGATTTTGCTGTGCATTTGGTAGCAGGCAGTTTGACTCCATCTTTGGGACTGAGACTGATCCTGGTACCAGAAAGTAATGTATAAACTTGTGTTTATTTTTTTTAAAAAACTATCTAGATTGTGACTAGGAGCAAAAATGCAAGTTATTTCTCCGTCATTTTAATTGGATTTTGTGCTCCTTTTGTGTCAATCAGCAAAATACACCTTGCAAAGAGGTTTCCTGGCAGCTGGGTCTCAACTAGTCACTGAGTAAACCTAAAACTACTGTTGAGCATCAGATAACACTCTTTATAATGGGGAGATGTGAGTACTATTCATGTTAAGTGGTCAAAAATTTAAAGATTTTATCTCACCTTTGTGTCTGTATATTAATTGCAACTTGCTATGATCAATTAATAATGGCACATATACGTTGTATTATACTACAATTAATATTTTATATGGGCACCACACTTGGGTGTTTGAGGAAACTTAATTGGTTCATTTGACTGGCAGACTGAGATATATGGTTGCTTCAACCTAAACCAATCAAAACCTGTACACGTGGATAGGTAGAAACAGAATCAATTTCATTTTCAAATTCAATAAACTAAAACTGACAAAAGTTACAAAACCAACCAATCAAGTTGTTTAGTATAGGAAGGAAATGCAGATGCTGGTTTACACCGAAGATAGACACAAAATGCTGAAGTAACTCAGAGGGACAGGCAGCATGTCTGGATAGAAGGAATGCTGAAGTGCTGCCCGTCCCGCTGAGTTACTCCAGCATTTTGTGTCTATCGCCAATCAAGTTGTTTGTCCAGTTTGTTCAAAATTTTAGCCGTAGCAGAATGCATAGCAAAAAAATAACCGGTTTAAGATGTAACAAAATCATCAGAAACCACTGAGTGGTGAGAATGATTGAATCATCCCACAAAACTACCCAGATCATGGGTGCTGGCTCAAAATTCCTCCCAATCCAGACATGGAGTTCAACTCAGTCCAAAGCTTTGAAATATATTATAGATCTTGGGATATTTATTGAAATCCGATTCATGGTCAAAACATTGTATATACCTAGGCATGTGTACAAGTCAGGTACAGGAGAGTATTGTGCATTTTAGCCATTGGACGTTGCCTTGGTGTGAGGATTGAAATACATAGACTGCATTGCAACAGTACTTGACAAGAGGCAACCAGGAAGAAACGTTTCAAATATTTGGATTTTATTTTACTTGCTGTGGTTTAACTTGAATAATAGCTTCAGGGTTTTTTTGGGTATAAATGTATATGATTTTGACTTTACTAATATTGATTGGGATTGTCTTGCTTTTTGGTGTTAAGGGATTTAGAAGGGACAGAATTTGTTAATGGCATTGAGGAAAGTTTTCTGAAATGCCATGTAGTTGGCCCCACTAGAGAGGGCATTACATGCAACCTCATTTGAAGAAATAAAATTGGACAAGTGAATGAGAGCACTTTGAGACCAATGACCATAAACCAACCAGTTTCAAGATAGCCATGAAAAAAGAAGGGTTCCGACCCGAAATGTCACCTGTTCTTTTTCTCCAGATATGTTGCCTGACCCGCTGAGTTACTCCAACATTTTGTGTCTACCCTATTGAAAAAGATGGGACTGGTCCTCAAATTGGGGAGGCTAACTGATGGCATCAGACAGGAACTTCAAAATGTTGATTGGGAGAGGCTAGGTCATTGGAGATCTGGCAAGAGGCTTTTAAAAGTGAGACACAAATAATTTGGTGTCAGCATGTTCCAGGTCCAGGTATAGCTGCTGTGATCAAGTGAGTTCCCGGAGGAGTATAAGGGATATAGGAGCACACTTAAGGAAGAAATTAGGAGGGCAAAATGGGCCTTGATAAAATTCTGGCAAATTAAGGAGAATCCTAAAAGTGTATTCAGAGTAAAAAACATAGCTAGGGATGGAGAAGATCCCTTTAAGGATCAGTGTGGTAATCTATGAGTGGAGCCAGGGTGAATGTTTTTTTAAAATGAATATCTATTTATATTCACTGTGGAGAAAGGCATTGAAGCTGCTGAGTTCAGGGGAAGGAACAACGATATATATCCTGGAGCACATCAACATTACAAAGCGGAAGGTATTGGAGGTCTTGAAACAAATAATGGGGGATAAATCCCAGAAACCTGACCAGGTGCATCCTACGATGATGTGAGAAACAAAGAAGGAGATTGCAGGGGTCTGCTAGAGATCTTTGTATTTTTGTGTGCTGCAGGTGAGGTCCCAGAAAACTGGAGGTAGCTAGTGTTGTGCCTTTCATTGAAGGAGAACGGCAGGGACAAACCAGGAACCACAGGGTGGTGAGCTCGGCATCAGTGGTGCGAAAGCTATTGGATAGGATTCTGAGAGATTGGGTTTATTCGCCTTTGGAAGTGTGAGGACTGATTGGGGATGGCGGGCATGGTTTTGTGCAAATGGGAAAAACTGTGCCTCAAAATCTTGAGTTTTGAAATGACCAACAAGCTGGAGGGCAGCACGGTAGACATTTTCCACATGGAATTTACCGAGGCCTTTGACAAGGTTCTGCGTGGTAGGATGGTCTAGAAGGTTAATGCATATGGTAACCAGGGATGACAGAATGTGGTAGTGGAGTTATTTTTCAGATTGGAGGTCTGTAACCAGTGGTATATTGCAGCGATTAATGCTGGGTACTCCTGTTTGTGATATAAATGATTTGCTGAGAATGTAGATGGCATAATTCCGATGTCTGTAGATGGCACCAAAATTGGTAGTCTGAAGAAGGGTCTTGACCCGAAACGTCGCCCATTCCTTCTCTCCTGAGATGCTGCCTGACCTGCTGAGTTACTCCAGCATTTTGTGAATAAACACCAAAATTGGTGGTGTGGTGCACAGTGACGGAGGTTGCTTGCAATGTTTTGTGTCTCACAATTACAGCATAGTTTCTCCCTCCAGCACGCCCTTGTTCATCTTCGATTGGCCTCGCCTCCCAATAAAACTGCAGCAGATAACCAGCTTCTACTGCCCCTATTAGCGCAGCATCTTCCGTGAGCAACATCATTAAACATCCTGACTCAATGATTGCTGGCCTATGTGAGAACCACAGACTTTGCTACAGGGGATGCTCGGCAATTAGATGGTATTTTAGGAGATGATACGTTTCTTCTGTTTACAGTGAGCTTCTCTACACTCCTGAAGCATGGACCTGCTGGTGCACAATTCATTTCTGACTGTTCTTTCTCCACTTTAAGCAATCATAAGTGATAGGAGTAGAATTAGGCCATTCGGCCCATCAAGTCTACTCTGCCATTCAATCGTGATTGTTCAATCTTTCCTTCTTAACCCCATTCTCCTGCCTTCTCCCCATCACCTCTGACACCTGTAATAATAAAGAATCTATCTAACTCTGCCTTAAAAATATCCATTGATGGCCTCCACAGCCTTCTGTGGCAATAAATTCACCACCAGATTCACCACCCTCTGATTGAAGAAATTCCTCCTCAACTCCTCCTGAAAGGAACATCCTTGGTCCAAGACTTTCCCATTACTGGAAACATCCTCTCCACATTCAGGCATACTTTGGCTAGGGATTCTCAGAATCAGGTGGGTATTTCCTCAAGCAGGTTTTAAGAGCATTTTTGAGTGTTAACTTGCCGAGGCTAAGCCTGATTCAGTGGTTTCAACTTTGGGGTTGGGTGTCTGGCATGGGTATGACGTGGCTAGAACAGCTGAGCCGAATAAGTGTAGCTTATGATGGTTAAAATTTATTGGCATGAAACTGGACCCTGTCAAGAATATAAGTGTGATATTGACAAAACCTCCAACATCAAGTAAACACCGACCTGATGTTGGACTGTTTTGTGCTCCTGATATCAATCAATTTCACTCCCTATTTCCTATCTTGCACCAAGTAATGAAGTGTCTTACATCTAATATTTATAAATAGCTTGAAATTGCATAGTTAAAAAAATATATTAGCAAATATATATTTTATTTCCGTGTGTGGAGATAAGTTGTGCATTCACTACAAATGTGATGGCAATAAAGGAAATTGGAACTATGGGCGGACATTGGAGGTAAAGTTACAACAAAGTTACAAATGGAAGAAAAATAAAACAGAAGGAAAATAGATTTTGATATTATCATTTTGGAAAAAAGACATGGCATATTCGAATGAGAATATAAAAATATGGAGATATGAATGCAGAGTTAACTCCATTTATTCATTGGTTTTCTGCAAAAGTTTCAAATTCGTGTGTGATCTGCAGGTTTTGCTGTTTCTGCCCCCCTCTTATTTGAGGATCCTTGTGAGTAATTGTTCTGTTGACAGGAAGTTCTTGCATTTCTAAGTGCTCCTTGGTCGGAACAGTTACAAAATGTTTTCAGATGCAGAGGGCTTTTTTTGAATTGAACTGCCACAGCTGAACAATCAGACTAGATAAAATAGAATTAGTGTACCTTTTCATGCATGTGAAATTCCAAAGCTCCTTTAATCCCCTCCTTGCTTGGCTTCTCTTTCACTTGCTTCCTCCTTCCATTTCACACATGTATCCCATGAACAGATAAACGTAGATGCATGGCTTCAAAATGCAAACTGTTGAATACTTTTGATATTTCACTTAGCCTAAGTTAGCACAGATACTATTCAACTCCGCTCGAGAACAGAATGGAGAATGTTTCAGATCGAATGAGCAGATAGTTTCTCTGGACCCCCTTGTCTATGGGTTTTTAATCACCATTTTAAAGCCACTGAGCTGACTGCTTGCTAATCCAACCGGTGCCACTGGATAGTAGGGAATCACAGTAGAAAAATTCAAAGATATTGGTCCTGTTGGAGGATAAAGGATAAAGCTTCTAAAGATGGGCTGATCTGATGAACAATGAAAGAGGCACTAACCGATCTGTGGGTCGGTCTTTGTGCTGCTGCCGTTCGTGATGAAGGGTATACATTTACTTGCTAATATCTGTGGTGAAAGCCATTAATCTGCCATTTTGTTTTTCAAGAGTGGTTGGATTGCTGCTAGCAACAAGTCTATATATGCAATCATTTGAGAGAAAAATTGCTTATTTCAATTGAACAGATGCAAACTACCCTTTTAATGATGTAATACTAGGTGAGATTAATAAAAGGGGTGCCCTTTCTTGTTATACAACCAATTTGAAACGAAACAATTGACAGGATGATTATGTTATCTATTGAGATGATCATTTGTGGAAGCGACATTTGTGGAAAACTACCTAGAGATAATCTACCTGTAATAAATGAATATTCATTATCATAGAAAAAAATGTAGCATTATAGACAACAAAATTATAGGCAGCTATTATGTAATTTTGATGCAAGGAAAATTAACTGCTGTTTAAAACTCAGTGTAATTATATTCAACATTGAGGAAGGTTCTGCATTAGTTTTTTTTGGGTAAAATATAAGTATGTCATTGCTCTACATCGATGTTTGGTATAAGTCAAAGAGGAAATGATCATTCAATAACAACCCTGAACTTAAGACATTTGACTTGCTCATTTAGAATTCAAAACTTGGACATTTGCACAAACTTTTGTGTGAAATGGAAGATGCAGAAAAGTGCAAGATGTTGAGAGTAATTTTGCCTTGGATTTGAACGGGCTTAACTGAAGGGATCAGCAGTGTTAAAAACAAAGGATACGAGTGTCCCTTTATGTTGCAGTGTTTCTGCTTTCAAACAGTGTTAACTTTTCAAGGAGAGCCTGGTGACGGAAAAACCAAAGACTGCTTATGTCGGAAATACAAAATAAGACCACACCAGGGGATGCCTTGCACTGATTGTATTGTTTGGTATAATAAGACCTCCATGGATTGTAATAAGAAATTTAAAACTAGAAAAGAAAATTTGTTTGAACGTTTAAAGATTTTATGGAAAGCTGCATTTGTTAAATTAAAGGGGAAAAAACATTCTATTTTATCAAATTGCTTCTGTTAAAATACAGTTTTTTAAACCACTTTTTGTCATAATCTATCGTGCCTATGCTTCTGAAAATAGGGAGGTTTAATTTAAGAAATTGTCAGCTTCAGTTATACGTATCAAAAGCAAGTGCATTACTACTACACCTTTTGAGTTTTACTTCCTTTTGTGAATGGGTTTTCTGGAAATTGATGTCAATTTGTGTAAAAGTGATAGAGTGAAACCGAATCCCCTTTCTACATCTGCAATTTTGTTTCCTCCCCTGTAAAGACGGGCAACAGGGAGAGAATCCTGAAAAGAACTAAATAGCACAGTAATAGATTTTGACAGCTGTAGGAAGTAACGACTGTGTTTTAACAGTTTTGATTTGTAAACCACAAAGTGGATTACTGTGTTGATTGAAGGGTTATGTCTTGGAAATGAAATCCATTATAGAGGTTATTACCAGAGGTTTGGGTCAGTGAAATTTTTGGCAGCATTCCAAACTGTCACTTGAATGATTGTGGCTTTGCCAATATGTTCAGCTTTGGCTTTCAAGCTACTGCTTACTTAAATAATATTCTACCATCGGTCCTAAATTATCATGGAGTCAGAACAATGCTTAACTGCAGTATGAAATTAAACGATTTGCTTCAGGGAGTGGTAGTGGTTATTGATCAATTGCAATATGCATTATTGATATTATAGCACTAAAGTTGCCTAGTGAATCAACTTGATTATGTATCAGAGTTAATGCAATACAGGCGATCCATGTGTTACGTCGTTTCCATAAACCAATTCCCCCCCCCCCCCCACTAAGTCAGTGCAGGTCAGTGAACATAAAAATGATTGTCAAGAGGGATTTTAGAGCAAAAGTTGGGTTGTCCATAGCACGGTTTTGGTTTGCCCTGTAGCAATGCTGTATTTTGTGCTACTGTATATTTAATGATATATAAAATGTCCCTGGGTGTATATAGCTACTGACAATCTGTTCTTTAATGCATTATAAGAGGATTTGTTATTGAGACTAATGCAGTAGATTTCTACAAGCCCACCCAAAGATTCACCCACAAAACCAGATTTAAAAAAAAATCATTTGATAGGAATAGGGATCAGGAAACCACTATCAGAATAAAGCTGCCCCATATTGTTGAATAGTATACATTCATTAGACTATGTAACTACCCATTTCATATTGCTCGGTCTACACTTGCCTATAATTAGTTCATTGACTAATTCAATGTTTTCTCTAAAACTAACTACAATTAAACTAATGGAGAAAACTATGGGGAAAGAAAAATCCAAGACATTGGTGCAAAACACAAAAACAAATCCATGGCAGTGAAAGAGGTGGTACTTTAGTGTCTCATAGCCCAAGTGTGATTAAGGTGGTGCAGATGGTTCAACAACTTGTGTGGGAAGGAACTCCAGATGCTGGTTTACACCGAAGATAGACACAAAATGCTGGAGTAACTCAGCGGGTCAGGCAGTATCTCTGGAGAAGAAATGGGTGACTTTTCGGATTGAGACCCTTCTCCAGCTGAACAAGTGTCTCAACGCGAAATGCCACCTCTTCCTTTTCTTCAGAGATGCCTGACCCGCTGAGTTACTCCAGCATTTTGCACCTATCTTTGGTTCAAGAACCTGATAGTTTGAGGAAAGTAGCAGTCCCAGAACCTGGCGGTGTGGGACGTCAGGCTTGTGTACCTCCTGGCTTGATGATAGAGGGGGAAAAAAAAGTAGATATAATATCCTGAACATTTTATTCTGCCGAGCTGGACCCAGCACTGCCAACCCATATTAAAATTATTTGATTCATTGGAATATTGCGCTAAAATGTGGAAAGGAGGAGTATTCGATGCCAAAATACATTGTGGCGGGCAAAGGATTATGTACCTTTATGCATGGAAAAACTTTAACAACTAAATATTTGTGAATCTGCTGTCTATGAATCTGCTAGCAAATTATTTTCAGTCGGTATGAGAGGGGAGAGAGATGTATACAAAAACGACTTGTATAGCTGATATATTTTAAAATGCTCAGCTAATTTGTGACATAGAACATCTTGCAAAAAGGATTACATTGTGATGTAGAAATAGGAACTGGACTTTATCAATCAGCAGAGAGGTCTTATTATAACAAAGAATATTTGTATAGATGGATGTGCCATAAAGCAAGAAAAACAATGTTTCTATTAAATGGAAATGATTTGTACTAACTTTGCCTTGTACATTACTTATAAAATGTTATCAAGTCTTTAGCAATTATTTAGCAAACGTACTTACTCTTTCAACAACTCTTCTATTCCCCCGCTCAATCCGAGTGCAGCTTATTTAGCATTTCGGTAACAAAAGAGCTAACATTGAACTTTCTTAGATGGTTTTAAAGTTCAGCTTACGTAAGCCAATAGGGAAGTGTTTCATAAATAGCAGTTTCCAAACAGATTTTCTTTTTACCTGTTTGATAAACGAGAGCCCAAAGTGATCCATAAGTCATGTAACCTATATTTGAGTTTGGCCTTGGTGTTTGTCTTGCTTGGATAGCTTTGGAGACACTTATTCTTATCGACATCCTGCTTAAAGCTACTTAGTTCTGTAAACATTTAGCTGTGGGTCGCATCCATCAAACTGTGTGCACAAAAGCTGTTCTGATGGTGGTTAATAGGTGCAACAATACAGCGCAGTATGGATGCTGTAAAAAAGAAAGAAATATGCCATTTTATGTGTCTATCTTCAATTCAAATGGATTGCAATGATTGCTTTTGGAATCGACATTGAAGCAGCTTTTTTTCTTTACATAAAGGGTGGTGATATCTGCTCTTTTTTTCTATGAAGAATCAGAATCCAGAACTGTTGAAACAGCCTTTATACAATAACTGGGCATCCAAGGGGCTCTGAGGACCATCAGCAGCAGTAAAAATGTCCATCACTTCAACCTGTAACCTCGTGGCCCAGAGCATCACGTATTCCCATTAAGCTGGGGCAGCAGCACCTGTTCCATGGGGAGCACAGATGGGCATACTTGGATACAAACCAACTGTATTTAAAATCTCTCGTGTGGGGATTGGTTTTGGCAAAACTGCCGCATAGGGCTGTAATTGGTTCAATGGTTCTTTATTATTACATGTACTGGGGTACAGTGACTTTTTTTTGCATACAGTTCAGTAAATTATTATTTTATATACAATCCCAGATTAAGTACAACGTGTATAGAAATAGCCCACTGAGACTATTCCGAGAGTCGCCACGTTTTGGCCCCGTTTTCAAAGTCCAAGCTGCAACTGGCCGTAAAGGCCAATTGTAGCCATTGCCTCGATCTAGATTGTCCAGTGAAAACGGCAAGCAATGTGCAGAACTAAGAAACTCACCAGTAGATCCGATCAACATTCTGCAGTCATGCCACATCTCACAGTGGATGCTGCTAGACAGTTGAACAGTGAGAGGAGGAGGTGGAGGCTTCAAGAAGATCCCAATCCTCAGTGATGGTGAGACAGTAATGGGACAGAAGGTTGGTAACCATGTTCATCGTATCTTTTTAACCATGTGTATCCAGAAGAAGTGAGAATATTGGATACAACAAAAGCTTTGGGACCAGACAACAAACCCAACTGCATGAATGGAGATCTACACTTCCGAACTACCCATGCATGCCACTAGCCAAGTCTTTTTCAGTCAGTGCAGTTATAACTCTATATCTGCCTAACAATGTGTTTTTTGTTTTTTTTAATTCCCTCGCGAGTACAAATAGAACAATCAGACTAATCGTCTACTTGGTCTACTCTCACTCATCAATCAAATTGGTGGACAGTGTCATTGACAGAGCTCTCATGCAACATTTACTCTTTAATAATCTGACCATTGATGCCCATTCTCAGTTTTGCCAGAACCGTTTGGCCAATGACCTCTATAGTCAAGGTACAGATGTGAGCTGAACGATTGAATTCCACCAGTGAAGTGAAAGTGATAGCAAGGAAGCATTGACTGAGTGTGTCATCAAAAGAATCAAAATGCAATGATTGAAGTCATTTTCCTCGGACAGTGTTAGGTTCTTGGTCAATTATTGCATCTTCTTTCCATCACACTCGGAGCATTCTTCAGGGCAGCCTCATCCAAATCAGAGCTAGCTTCAACTGCATCAATGACCTTCTGTCCAAACTACTGCATCAGAAGTGGGAATGTTTGTGTACCATCCTATTCCATTTGGGATTACTCTGAAAGTGAAGTGGTCTGAGCCTGCATGTTACAAGACTCGGCCAGTGTGCGGGCATGAACTGATAAGTGACATGAAGCATAAATACTGAAATGGCCAGGCTGTGACAGTCATCAATGAGAGAATCTGACCACCTACCCATGACATTCAACAGCATTGACTATAACAACGGTGAATCCCTTGCCATAAATGTTTCCAGAAGCATTCTTGACTCCCAAGTCATCTGGACCAGCCACAGTACTGTGGCTACAAGAAAACATGAGGTTGGGTATCCTGTAGCAGTTGGCTTGCTTCCTGGTGCTCAAGTCCTTCTCCCATGTACAAAGCACAAATTGGGAGCATGATGGAATACTTGCCATTTGACTAGAAGAGTACGGATCCAGCAATGTACAGGAGATAGACACCCATTCAGGACAAGGCAGCCTGATAGCTCAGCAATCCATCCATCAGCCAGAATGTTCATCCTCTCCATCACTAGCACACCTTGGCCCACTGTGTTTGTTACTACTATTGCTTGTCTGAACCATTCTGTCAAAGTCTTCCTTGGACAAGGGGAACAGTTGTGGTTGCTACTCAGATGAAAGGGGCAGGACAAGCTTGTCCCATTGGAGATTACCGACTCTGGCAATGATGTACAAATGTCTGTCTGTAATACCATCAGTTGTAAAGTCTAAATGGGGTACATGACCTCGTGCTTTCAAAATAATTTGGAGAGGGAAGAGTTAAATAAAGGTGAATATTGCTTCCCACAGATGTATCTGTTTGGAAGACATTGGACTACTTTTATTGCACCAGTGGATATTGTGGGCTGTTTAGATTTTTGTGGCCTTCTACTTGTGTATTTTTGTCTCTTTCAGTGTTTTTTTTAATATTGATTGTTCTGATGCACTTTAAGATGCATGTTTGCTGTTCTGTTCAATGTAAAGACTCAAATTGAATAGTCTGAATGAATTTGATAAACTAAATTGAGCAAACTTAGTGTGAATCATTTCCTTGCCAGTCCAATATTTATAATTACAGCTACACCCAATACCAAGAGACTTGTCAGTTACTTTAACAATGATATTAATATAATGTAATTTGCATTTTTCACTTTCAGAAAATTAATAAATAATAGATCTTGCAATTTTTGTTTTGCAACAATAACAGAATAGTTCATCTTGTAAGAATATAACCCTTTGTAGGAACAATGTTTTAAATGGGATCCTTCACCAGGGCCTTGATTGTCATTAGAGTGGACTGACCTCTTTGTGGGTGGTTTAATGTGTTCTTGTGTGGATGAGCACGGGCACCTATTTGATTACAAAAGTGAAGGGGAATGGACCCAGTGTGAAAGGTTTCTTATTGAGTTAGTTGCACTTGTAAGTGACAAATAAAAGATCAAACTAAAAGAGGTTAAAAAGCAGAATAAGTTTTGACTACAAAGCCTATTGAAGAGTTGCTTTGGTTGGCATCTTGTAACTGAGAACCCTTGTTGCATTACCTTTTTTTAATAAGTGTTGAGTATCAACAACGATACATGGAAACAGATGTGAGAAGATGCTAAGAAACCTGCTTTTTACAGTTTTTGATTATTGAAGTTCCTAATATTTTAAAACGTGTGGAACAAGTTTGGACATTTTAATCCAAGTTTTAAAATTTGTAAAGTTCCAAAAAGAAAATTTGACCTGCTGGCGGTAATAAGTATCATGGGTTACTTTGTATCAATTAAGGTTAAAATGTTTCTCATATTGAGTATTCATAACTTTGTGCGGTCCTGTGAATTGGCAAAATACTCTGGCTGTATTAAAGGACAATGGGAGTATGCATTGTGCAGAACAGGCGAACAGATGTCAGATATCAGAAATCAAATTGTGTTTTATTATTTCCTCCATGTCTTTTGACAGTAATTGAATAGTAATCCAATTTGCCTCTCGCGGAGCTTTTCAGAAATAATTCAATAGTCATTCTATTTTTATTGTCTATTTATATAGCTTTATTGTATTGCCTTTCATTCCTTTAATTCTTCCTGTTTTATTTAAAAACCGATTGTGGACCCAAGAATTAGCTTGGTATTAAGTAAACATATGTGGCTAATTCTCAGTCCCACAAACAGTATTTTGAGGAGTAATTTGGAACTAGCAGCATTTCTAATATGTCTTGCTTATTTTTTGTGCCATGTTTCCCTCAAATTATATTTCTATCAGAATAATAAGAAAATAACTGCAGATGCTGGTACAAATCGAAGGTATTTATTCACAAAATGCTTGAGTAACTCAGTAGACAATAGACAATAGGTGCAGGAGGAGGCCATTCGGCCCTTCGAGCCAGCACTGCCATTCAATGTGATCATGGCTGATCATTCTCAATCAGTACCCCGTTCCTGCCTTCTCCCCATACCCCCTGACTCCACTATCTTTAAGAGCTCTATCTAGCTCTCTCTTGAATGCATTCAGAGAATTGAAACAGATGCTCTCACTATGAATTTAACAGATGAATATCCACTTTTAAATGCTTCTAAACAATATCATTGAGTAACATTGGCCATGGGTTTTCTTGATGGAGTAAAATTGCAAAGTTAGAGAAAATTAGATCATAACTTAAGATTTCTTTTCCCATTATTTTGTGGATGGACAATTTATTGTATGATTTCAGCTGTTATTCATAGATGGCTTAGAGTTAAAGATCTTGAAGTTGTACAAGTTATGTGGGATAAAACCATTGTTCTCTCATGATCTCGCATGTGCTGCCTGATAGGATAGTGGGAAGAAATAGAAATAGTGACATTCAAAATGGAATCACTATAACCAGTTGAAGAGGGAAATGAAGAGGGCTGTGGCGAATGAGCAGGATGGGTGTAGTCAAGTCAAGTCAATTTTATTTGTATAGCACATTTAAAAACAACCCACGTTGACCAAAGTGCTGCACATCTGATTAGGAAAAAAAAAAAAAACTTACAGTGGCAGGCAGCCAAACACAATGGCGCGGCCATCTTGAACAAAATGTTGGTCAGATTGATTGGGTAATGGCTTCCCAATAAGCAACAAGGCCGCATTGCTCCTTATTGCCTGCTGTGCTTATCACCCCGATTTCAATGGGAGTGTGTCAGGATAGCATACATTATATGATGTTCTATAGGATCATACTTTATTACTAAATATAGAATTGGGGATATCTTTTTAAGCAAGGTCATTTTATATTAGTCAATCTAACATACCATATGGTAGAAAGAATTTCCCAGTCATAAATGCGAAGCACAGTGTAGAAAACATATGCCCACTTAGTAAACATAACTCCACTTATCAAGTTTTGCTTGTGGTGAAATCAGTGTAACTGAATTTCGGAAGCAGCGCTCAATGCAAACACCTAAGTCGCATTCCCAATCTCGTTGTACCCCTGTACAATGACAATAAAGATGTATTGTATTGTATTACATGTTTCATCATCCTTCTCCGATCCCAGTGTCTTAACCTTTCCGCCAGAAAACTAATTGTTTCTCTCCAGATCTGTTGCCCCCTATCTTTGCTGTGCCATCACCATCTGTTCCAGAGCACCATGTACGTGTTTCTCAAAGGGGTCTGATTATCAACAAAGCCAGGATACGTGAACCAAATCACACACTCAGAATACTGTGCAATGCGTGGGTTTTGTAAACTCCTGAAGAAAACAATTTTTTCCATTCCACTTTTCTTGCTGTGCCACATACATTAAATCAGCTTCAATTATTTTCTGTGAGATTTTAGTGTTTACATTTGCTTCCTAAGATGTAAAATGTATGTCCAAATGTAAATCTTCTACCAGACATTGTGATGCAACTTGCCATCTTAAAGGTTGTTTATATCTCTTTTTTTCTCTCTCAACTGCTGCATCCAAATAGAGAAATTTGTTTTAGAACAGAAAAATCTATACCTCTGTTCATGACAGATATTTTTCACTAATCCACAAGAACAACACGTTGCCCTTTTTGTATTTCCCGAGTTTTTCCAGATGTCAGGATGTACCTGGTGTAGGTTTTGAACTGATCATGTCATAGTTGACACCCAAGTCCCAGAATACAAGGCGAGTGATTCAATTCATCCATTCATGGTTGGTTTTTGTTTCCTGTGGCACGTGCTCATGTGGCCTTCTGGTTTAGATAATGGCTGGCTAGGTCATGTTGACCTTCACGTACGCACACTGAAGGGCCTTGCTCAGAGCATGTTGAGGCCTGCCAGCCAATGTTGACATGATTTCTCTGCCCGAATGAACAAATTGTAGGGAAAACCAAAATTTGGTGGGGGGAAAAAGTGACAGATGAGATAACAAGCAGGACTATGGGATCTACCTTTCTGCAACTCTATGTAGTATTCTTTGAGAGAAGTCCTCCCCTAAAGATAGATGGAATTGTTACATCTGGCACAGACTGAGCTGACGTTGCTAAGTTATTTGCTTGCTGTTGACTGGTGGAACAGGACTGAAGGGCCGAATGACTCGTGCTTGCATCCTACTGCCCTCATCTGCCTGGCAATGATTCAGCTTGTGTAGCAGTCTCAAAGGTTTCTGATAGCTGGAGACTGCTTTTCTAAAAGCCAAGCTCCCGGTAGGTCTACTGACAATGTCTTGCCTCTAAATTGCCATCAGAGGATTTTGAATTCTGTATCTGTCCTAGCTCGAAGATGGCAACTCCAGAAACCCAGAGAGTTCTTATGGCAAATGTTCACCTAATAAAATTGTTTAATTTGGGCTCGTATCTGTTATTTAGTTTGAAGCCAATGATAATGGTGGGGTGCCTGGCATATTATCTTGCTGTTGGTGCCTGTGGAATAGCTACAAACTGTCCTGGACCTTTTAATAACCAGCTCATTGTTAGTTTGCCTCTCGCACCATTGAATTTTGACTTTTGCATCAGTCAAGTCGTGTTTCAGGGTCTTGAACAAATATTTCTGGACCAAAACTCGGTAATAAGGAGTAACGGACACAATCCAGAATGATACAACCAAATATGTACTGAAGTTTTCGCGATGAGTAAAATTTCTTGCATTCCTTTTTACTTTTCCTTCAGTCTGACAAAAAGCAATTTCTTTTTTGCATTCCATGGTCCATTTCATAGATTAATGCTAAATTGTTTAAATTGAGGATGAGGAAGTATTGTATCATTTGTATGCATATTGCAAGGTGCTGTTATGCTTTATATATTTCATGTTGGTTAAATTAGGACTTTTTCTTTGTAAATGCAGAACAGCTTTGGCTCGACCTGCTCGAATTACCCACTGTAATAGTCATCTGTTAATGTCCTAATTCAGAGTGTTTGTTGTGAAAGTAGAAAGAAGTATCTCATTCCTCATTGAAATCTTGTATTGATTTCTGTGCCGTACACCTCGTTCAACAGCTGCTGTTCTGGAGCATGTGAGCAAACCCTGTAATGGATAGATGAATCTACACACGGACCTTTCATAGTGGCAGTGTAAAATGCTGCTACATATGGACAACCTTAACTGATTGTAAATCTGATTAGTATTGGCTAGTTCTTGGCTTTCATCTCACAGGAAGCTAATTGTGTTATATAAGGGAATCTGACAAGAGACTTGTTTAAGCAATAGTGCTTCAGTGGCATTGTGTTAAGACAAAAGCAAGCTGCATTTTACATTCACAGTAAAATCGGGTGCATTAGCAACTCTAAAAGTGTGAAAAGCCATTAGGTTTCCACCGTAAACTTTCTGTTAAAATAAACATATATTTAAAAAATGACAGATTTGGTTTGCAACTTTGATTCTGACATGTTTAACTTTGAATTGGCGAGTATATTTCTGACATACTCATCTTGCAGTTAGCTATCTTATCATTTTGCTGAACCCAACTATGGCTGCTAAGAGGTATATTGAATTGATTGGTGGGAAAGAACTGCAGATGCTGGTTTAAATCGAAGATAGACACAAAATGCTGGAGTAACTCAGCGGGACAGGCTGCATCTCTGGAGATCTTTCTTCAGACCGATGTCGGGAGTGGGCGGGACAGAGATAGAATGTAGTCGGAGACAGTAAGTCTGGTGGGAGAACTGGGGAGGGGATGGAGAGAGAAGGAAAGCAAGGGTTATTTGAAGTTAGAGAAGTCAATGTTCATACCACTGGGGTGTAAGCTACCCAAGCGAAATATGAGGTGCTGTTCCTCCAATTTGCGCTGGGCCTCACTCTAACAATGGAGGAGGCCCAGGACAGAAAGGTCAAATTGGGAATGGGGGGGGGAGTTAAAGTGCTGAGCAACTGGGAGATCAGGTAGGTTAAGGCGGACTGAGCGGAGCTGTTCAACAAAACGATCGCCGAGCCTGTGCTTGGTCTCGCCGATGTACAGGAGTTGACACCTGGAACAGCGGATATAGTAGATGAGGTTGGAGGAGGTGCAAGTGAACCTCTACCTCGCCTGGAAAGACTGTCGGGGTCCTTGGATGGAGTTGAGGGGGGAGGTAATGGGACAGGTGTTGCATTTGATTGGTCCTCTTTAGGTTTTATGTCATGAAGTCAATTCTTCATCCTTATAATGGGCATTTTGTATTTGGGGGTAAAAGCTTCTCAGAAGCATTTCACCCTCGAGCACCTCCACCAAAGAGGCAATTGTTCATGTGTGTGTTTTCATAGTGAATGTCAATAAACTGTTCAGCCTTTGAGGCATCACAGTTATTTCTGTTTCAGCATTTGTTGTGTAGATATGCATCCAGCAGGGTCACTGCATGGAGACTGGGAATAGGAATCCTGGCCCAACTTTTTCTGTCTTGACCCATGAGTATTGAGTTCAATTATATTGACCAGTAATTGCTCCCCTCATAAATTTGCCACATACTAAGGATCTTTCTCACTTTTATTGGTGTGGGTACTTGTAGGATAAACTCTCTGGGCTATTGATGCTGTAACTGTATTTCTGTTGAAACTGATTTTTTTTGGCAGTGCTGATTGAGGAAGGATTGTTATTTTCTTTCCCTGATAAATTGTGTGCACCTTTTCACCAAGACGGATGATTGATTTCTGACATTTATTGCACCCCCCTACGGGTTGGTTGATTATTAACTGGTCGCAATCTGTACTTTTTACCCATTGATTAGATTTTGAGTTTCTTTAATCCTTAAGAGTTTGTATTGATCTATAAAACGTGGCTCGCTTTATGCGGAAACTTAGAATTAATTCCTCTGTACACATTGATGAGTTACAAATTTTGCAGAGGTGTGAAATTTGTATGAGCCCTAATGTTCTTGGGGTTAGTAACACACTTGTATGGGCTGTGTGGCAAGGCTCAGAAAGATCATTTATCCTGAGGGAAGTTTTGTCATTTGTAACTCTGCGATCCTGAAAGAGTTTGGAGTTCCTTTCAGGTCCTGGAGTGTGAGAAATGACTCTCCTCCCCAGGATCCTTTCAATTGCTGCTGGCAAAAACATCTGTGAGATGGTAACCACTTGTAATGGATAAGTCAGTCTCACATTAGTGCAGTCTATCATGTCAACTAAATGAGCAAGCTACTACAGGATTTATTTAGATTTCGCAGCAAACATATCTGTCAAGATATTTTGCATGTGTTCAGTTTTACAGTGGTGGACTATGTTACAGAAGCCTGTTTGTAGAAATAATGTCTACTAAATGCCCATGTCTGTATGCAGTTCACAGTGGTAGAAGAAAGTTGGAGGAACATTAGTTATCTTGGTTTCAAAGAAGTTTTAGATCTCTTTTTGACTGTTGTTATAGAAATCTCACGGGATGGAAATTTAGTCTGACTTGGGGGAGGGGGGGTTGGTAGTGGTACAGAAGTATGGATGGGTTTCATTCAGAGCTTGTATATAAATGCATAATCTTCTGTTTTTCAAAAGGCCCTGAAATGTACTCAAGTTAATTATTAATTAATATATAATACAAGCAGATATAATATCATCATTATTGGATGTGATTGTGTTGAAAACAAATCCTTGTGAACCGCAGATAGGATTAGAAAAGGGAATTCTCAGTTCTTAAACTGCTTGAGAAATGTTTCCCAGATCCACTCTTTTTAGAATCATTCACTTAAACACCTGTTTTGATTACCATTGTGTAAGAACAGTTTTGTGAACGCTCAAATCCTGTAACCAGCTCTAAACATTGCTTCAGAGTTGGAGGGGAGTGGTTTTTAACTCGAAAAATAATTTGTGGGATGTGTTCATATAAACTCAGGAACCAATTGAATCATTTCACAAATCGACCTTTTTGGTTCTCATTGTATTATGATCTGGTGGGGGTATTAGGATTTTTTTTGTACCTTCCTACAAATGCAGAGATTTTTGTTTTCTCAGAGGTTTATTTTCTTCTTGTGTCTGAATTTCTAAACGGCATGTTCCTTTTATATCAGGTATGTCTCCATTTGAGGTTCAGCCTGTGCCCACGGTAGTGAAGGAAGGAGAAGTGGCACGGTTTATCTGTAAGATACATGCAAATCCACCACCAATCATAACCTGGGAATTCAACCGGACAACACTACCCCTCGCTACTGACAGGTATTATATTCGTGGGAAATCTGCAATTTTTCATCAAATTGTGAAAAAAGCAAAATCTGCATAACTAAAGCTACTGTATTCTATTCAATGTACAGTAAAACTCAAATTAACTGGTGTTGTCTGGACTGTGGCTGACAGATTATCTGGCCAATTGCATGTTAATTCTACTAATGCACCAATGTGTTTTAATTTCACTCTTTTGCACATTGCACAGTGGTATTTGTAACAACTTTTCAGTGAACCTTTAGTGAGTTACAGGCTATAAATTTTTGCTTGTTAAAATAAACAAACACTTTAGTCCCTGGGCTCTAGCTGTAATCCTGCCCATGTGTCTGACCCCCTGGTGTTCTGGACCCCCACTCCCTGGTGTTCTGGACCCCAACCCCAGCTTTGTCACACGCTCTGTTTGTCCACCCGTCCCTGCTTGCACTCGGGACCCCTAGTGCTGTCTAGAAAAATGAAGGAACCAAATGCCAAACACGCAGAATTTTTGAACAATTGGACTGGAGTAACATAATTTGAATATAATGATTATACTATTTTCCTTCTGTGCAATTTTGCTTTTGTTTCTATTTCAATTTAGTTTAGAAATACAGGCCCTTCAGCCCACTGAGTCTGCACCGACCTGCGATCCCCACACATTAACACTATATTGCACACACTGGGGACAATTTACACTTATACCAAGCCAATCAACCTACAAACCTTTACGTCTTTGGGGTGTGGGAGGAACCCGAGGATCTCGGAGAAAACTCACGGGGAGAACGAACTCCGTACAGACAGCACCCGTAGTCTGGTTCAAACCTGTGTCCCTGCCGCTACAAGCGCTGCAAGGCAGCTACTCTACCACTGTGCCACCGTGCTGCCATTTCTATTGTTAATAAAATGAAATTTTGCTCAGTAGCCTGAATCATTACCATTGTCATTGCACTAGGTTGTCGTGTAAATCTGCATGTTCAGTGACTGTTTTTAGAAGATTAAATTCCTCTTCTCAGGATAACCGTGCTACCGACAGGAATCCTTCAGATCTATGGTGTTGAGAAACAACATACCGGACAGTATCGTTGTGTTGCGACCAACATCGCAAATAGGCGGAGAAGTGCAGAAGCCATTTTAACTGTTATTCCAGGTAAATGATTAAAATGTCTTTCTTCCTAGATAGTTTCCAGTAATTGGTTCCTATTAGACTTCCTGTTGAACTTTATGTCTGAAGATAATTGTTCCATCTTTCTATAAGTCTACATGTGCATTCTTTGCATGACAGTGATTCAATAGATGAGTGCAAATTATGTTTGACCATGGATGCGTTACGACTCATTAGCATAGTCCACTAATGCCAAACACATTTAAGACGTCATTGGTTGTCAGTCAAATTTCCAAACTATTGACAATTATGCTTTTACTGGAATAGGTGGAATGTTGTGTTTAAGGTGTAATTGGCTCCCTCTCTCATGTGGAAGAAAATAGTGCTTAGAATCTGCACAAGAGTTTTTTTCAGAGTTAAAATGACCAATTTTCCATAGCTATGAACAAATTGCCAACAGGGCTACCCGATTTATTGTTCCAGATCAAGTTGGTACTTGAATTGTGATAATGTTACTTGCTGCTAACACTAGTTTTTTTTAACCATTTGGGGTTCCATTATGTTAAAAGGAAAAAGGAGGTTTTAAGTAGGATCACTCCTGATACTTGATTTGATTAGATCCAATAATAATATATTCCTTTATTCGTCCCACACTGGGGAAATTTACAGGTTCTTTTGCCATTTCCTGGGGATCTTGATGCTACTTTGTAATTCTCATGAATTAGTGGTAGTGTTGTTTTAAACAAATATCTCCTGAACACACCTATTTTAATTTCAACAAGTTTTTTTTTTCTAACTGGAAAATTGCATCACTTTATTATGTTCTTTTGGTTTTGGTGGTGTTTGGAATTCTATGGGAAATTTATATGACTGCCATTGATCATTTATCATTGATTTGTCACTGACAGCATGGGAGCCAAAGACATTGCAGAAACCAGTGATAATTGCAGGTCCCCAAAATATCACTGTGCCTGTACATCAAACAGCAATGCTGGAATGTGTTGCCATTGGTTCGCCCAAGCCCCTCGTGTCCTGGAGTCGTTCAGGTGAGTTTCCATTTCCTGCCTTTCTGTTGATTGATTGATACTTTATTGTCACATATACTTGGTACTGTAAAATTCTTTGTTTTGCATACAATACACAAGTATGCAAAGAGTTGCCACATATTAGATGCTGACAAATTTACTTGTATTCAGTATAGTCCCAATGGTCCCTCTTCCTTCTCCATACCAAGTCCCTCTCTATTCTCGGTGCCTCCCCATGACGGGTCCCTCTTTGTTCTGTTCCTTACCCTGTCAATGTTTAAAAATCATAACACAATGGTTAAACTAGTTTAGAGTACTACTATGAAACACAAGAGACTGCATTGGTCTTAAGATCATAAGGAATAGTACAATTAGGCTATTCGGCCCATCAAGTCTACTCCGCCATTCAATCATGGCTGATCTATCTCTCCCCCCTCACACCATTCTCCTGCCTTCTCCCCATAAACCCTGACACCCGTACTAATCCAGAACAAGAGCAAGATGGCTGGGATCTTATGTAAAAAAAAAAACAGCTGCTGGTGCAACACAGCGGGTCAGGCAGCATCTGTGGAAGGAAATGGACATATGATTCGGGTCTGAGAAAGTGTCCTGATCTAAAATGTCATCTGGCTATTTCTCTCTACGGATGCTGCATGACCCACTGAGTTCATCCACCGGTTTGTTTTAATTTTTTTGCCTAAAATATTGTAACTCTTGAAAAACAAATGTGACCATGAATCAATATTTAAAAGGCAATAATATTAAAAGATGCTTTATTTTCCTTGCTGATCATTTTAAACAACCAAGGAATTGCGAATCTGTGGAATTCTCTGCCACAGAAGGCAGTGGAGGCCAATTCACTGGATGTTTTCAAGAGAGAGTTAGATACAGCTCTTAGGGTAAGGGCTATAGGAATCGGGGGATATGGGGGAAAAGCAGGAACGGGGTACTGATTTTAGATGATTAGCCATGATCATATTGAATGGCGGCGCTGGCTCGAAGGGCCGAATGGCCTACTTCTGCGCCTATTTTCTGTTTCTAAATGTGTTTAACATTTACTTCATAATTTCTATTATAGTTTGATTTCCATATAAATGATCGAATTTTAATGGTTCGTCCATATAAATTTCCAAACAGATCACAGATCTATTGATGTCTTCAACACACGTGTTCTTGGGAATGGGAATCTGATGATATCGGATGTGAAGGTTCAACATGCTGGGATATATGTGTGTCGGGCCACCACACCAGGCACACGCAACTACACTGTTGCGACAGCTATGCTTACAGTGCTGGGTAAGATAACAAACACACTAAGATAAAGATTCTAGTTTTACATAAGATCCCAATGAATGTGTGTGTGTTTTTTTTAAGGAGCTTACCACTGTTCTTTTGAACTTGACAATATAAGTATGCTCATAATTTAAGTAAGTTAAAAATTATACAATGTTTACGGCATTGAACCAGTCTCAGGAATATCCCATTATGCGCAGAGAATTGTTATGAAGTCATCATTGTTTTATGGATAAACATAGGAAAATGAGTCAGAACGTCATGAAGAATAGTCAATTGATATTTTTGGTGCGATTGATTGGGGGGGGTATTTACCTGGGAAAGCTCCTTACTTCACTTCAGATAATGCCATGCATCCAGTAGAGAATCTGAAGAGAGCGTGCTTTGACTGTGCAGTACTCCTTTAGTACTGCACAAATGCTTTGGTCTAGATTATGTGCTCAGTGTCAGAAATGAGGGCACAGGAATGGTATTTTGTTTACTGTTATGTACAAAAAGAGCAAAGCTTTTTAAAAGGTAATGAAATAGAGCTGGTATCCATGAAAGAATGTGGATGAACACAGTGGACATTCCATAAGGGACTGGTGAGTAGTGGGATGATAACTAACAGAAGCTACTGAATTACTTTGGTTTGTGTGAAAGGCTTTCGGTAGATAATGAAAAGAAAACACGAAACCTATATTGAAACAAAACACCAGAATCTTGTTCATTAACATTGTCCTGAATGAATGTTTAGCCGTTCATGTGCTCCCTTTTGTTTCTCTTTGATCCATTTGCGTTTCTGATTTGGATGTGAAAGATGAGGTGTCAATAGAGGCAATTTACAGGTTTTTTTTAACAAATTTTATTTGTTAGTGAACATTATCAAAATGAAGAATGCCACTTCTGCAAGATGAAACACTTATCTAATTTGGGCACAAGGTAACAGCGTTAAAAACTTCAGTGTGGTTTAGCATAGTTAGTTGCACAATAATGATCAGGTGGGAATGGTTTGAACTTGTCCTAACTTGCTCTTCTGAAGCCCCCTCCAATTTAAAAAAAAAAGTTATACTCCCTATTTTGCTACTTTTACCTTTTGCCCGTGTCAGTTCATCAACGACTCATCATACTTTAGCAAATTCTTCCACACTGATTTTTCTCTCCCCATCTCCCCACCCAAAAAAAGAATGTATCTTTGATTGTTAGATTTTTTGAGTGAGACAGGCAGCACTTTTTCAGAGCTAAAGAAAGGTCTCAAAGATGTTTTCCATGTTGTTTGCAGCACCACCTTCCTTTGTCGAGTGGCCCGAGAGTCTGACGCGTCCACGTGCTGGTACAGCCAGGTTTATGTGTCAGGCGGAAGGTATTCCTACACCAAAAATTAGTTGGCTGAAGAACGGACAACGGATTCATTCCAATGGACGTATCAAGGTCCAGTATAGCAGGTTGGCTTTTTAGTTTTCTATTAAAAATCTTGCTAATGGATATTTTTTTAAAACATTATGTTATATTGTGTTTGAAAAATGCCTACTATTTTGTTTTTTGCCTGAAGTGGAGCTGCTTATGCAATGGTTTGGTTGGTTAAATTTTGTGAACAACAGTTTAACTAGGAAGTCAACTGTCTTGATTAGAAATCTTCTGGAATGTAAAAATTAAAACTTTAAAGCCAAATTTGAATGACAATTTTTACCAGAACCCCTTGACTGTGTGTGTGTGTGTGTGTGTGTGTGTGTGCGGATCCATATACCTGTCCAAATGTCTTGAATGTTATAATAGCTGCCTCAACTACCTCTTTGGGCAGCTCATTCCAAATGCCCTCCGAGTGGAAAAAATTGCCCTTCAGGTTCCCATTAAAACTTTCCCCTATGTCCTCTGGTTCTTGATTCCGCTACTCTGGCTAAAAAACTATGAGCATTCACCCATGATTTTATACATCTCTATAAGATCACATCTCAGCTTCCTGCACTCTATGATATAAAGTCCTAGCCTGCCCAACCTCTCCCTATAGCTCAGGCCCTTGAGTCCAGGCAACATATTTTCTGTACGTTTTCCAGCTTAACGACATCGTTCTATAGTAGGGTGACCAAAACTGAACATAGTGCTCCAAATGCTGCCTCACCAACATCTTGTATAACTATATCATAACATCCTAACTTCTATATTCAATACCCTGACTGAAGAAAGACAATGTACCAAAAGCATTTTTTGACTATCCTATTTACTGTAATGCCCCTTTCAGGGAACTATGTATCTGTACTCCAAGATCCTACTGCTCTACAACTCTCCTCAGGGTCCTGCCCTGGTTTGACATCCCAAAATTTATCAACTCACTCTCATCTGTATTAAACTATATTAACCATTCCTCAGCCTACCTGCCCAGCTGATCTAGATCCTGTTGTAATTTTTGATAACCATCTACGATACCACCTACTTTAGTGTCATATGCAAACTTACTAATTATGCATGTGCATTCTCATTTAAATCGTTAACATGAACCATAAACGCTAATGGGCTCAGTACCAATCCCTGAAGCACACTTGGTCTAGGGCCTCCAGTCCGGAAAAAAAACTTTCCACCATCACCCTCTGCTTTCTTTCATGAAGCCAATTCTCTATCCAGTCGGCTGGCTCTCGTTGGATTCCGTGTGATCTAACCTTCTAGGGAAGCCTACTGTGCAGAACTTTATCAAATGTGTTGCTGAAGTCCATATAGACAATGTCTATCACTTTGCCCTTGTAATCCTTTTTGGTTACTTCTTCAAAAAACTCAATCAAATTCGTAAGACATGATCTCTTGTGTACAAAACTATGCTGACTATTGCTAATCAGCCCCTGTCTATCCAAGTGCATATATATCTTATCCCTCAGAATCCTCTCCAGTAACTTGCCTACCACAGATGTTAGGCTCACTGGTCTATCGTTCCCAAGCTTTTCCTTGCTGCCCTCCAAAATTAGCCACCCTTCAGTCTACCGGTACCTCACCCATGTCTAATGATGATTCATATACCTCAGCCAGGGCTCTTGCAATTTCTTCTCTAGCTTCCCACGGTGTCCTCAGATATATCTTTGGCTTTGTGAAAACTAAAGAAAGCTGAAGCAATCAAATTATAGTTGTGCCCAGAGTATCAAACTTCAGTTAAAGTCATGGACATTTTGCTTTGTAAACATGCCACATGTTGTGGAGAGCCAAAGCCTCGGTGGGTTCCAACTACACTCACTCATGTCTGCTGGGGTGGTGTGGTTGAAATTATGTTCCGGGACAGAAAAGAAGAATCGTCTACACTTCCTGCATTTGTATTTGACAGTGTGATGATGGATGTGAATGGGATCAGGCTGGGAGCAAGGATTACTCTATTGACTGTTGTAGAACTGGGGGTGGACAAAGCACATGCAGAACACTGCTTGCCAACTCCTGATTCTGATCTTTCTCGTCCAGTTTAGGAAACGGGTCAGTCAGCTATTTTTAATGGGAACATGGTTGCCTGTATTGGAGTTCGCTGTTAAAAGATTTCAGTTATCTTATAAAGATCGTTTTTGCACGCACTGGCCATCGCTGATAGGAAATGACACGGAATAAGGCAACCTTCTTGTAGGTGTCGTGGTACAGCTCGTGATGACAACTTTTGTATGCTAAATGTGTTGAGCTGGCAAATCATAAACATCTTTGACATCCCGATGAATGTGGATGTTAAGAAGGGTTGCACTCCAATGTAGTGAAAACATAACCATTCTCCGAGCAATAACCAAGGAAATATTCATGTGTGTGAGTTTTTGGCCTTAATTATGGTATCAGATTGCCATATTAAAGAGCTGGTTTATGGCTGTATGCTGGACTTGCTGATGCAAGCCTGACTCAAGCACAATGAATGTAGTCAATGACGGACTGAGAAACCTCAGATGGAGCCACTTATCCAGACAGTGCAGATAACCAATAAAGTTGCATGAACCAGCTCGCTTTGTAACTTATGGATTGTTGCCATCAACTAAAAGTACAGTATTATCCATACGGGTCATTGTTTATAGGACAAGAAGGCTGGTGTCATCCCACCAAGGAGTTACAAGTTGACTTTGTGAATACTTGCACTAAAAGGCACATTTGGGAGGGTCTTTATTGAAAGCTGCTTGATTGAACTGAATTGAACTAGTTTAGCAATGAAATTAAATATTTTTGTACAAATGGTTAGTAGACTTGTGTGGGTAGTAAATCAGTCACATTGTTATAATTTTCTTCTGTACAATTCCAAATATTAATATCCACTGTATGAGCTCTTTTTAAAACTATAATTAAAATAAACTATAAGGTATAAATTGGTGAAGAACTGAACTTAGTGACAATAATATTGTCAGTTTTGTTATTGTTGATAATTTGGTTAATGAAACAAATTATTCTTTTTATTTCAAGCAAATTGGTGATAAACCAGATCATTCCTGAAGATGATGCCATTTACCAGTGTGTGGCTGAAAATGAACAAGGATCGGTTCTTTCAGTGGCCAGACTGATTGTTATAATGTCTGAAGACAGACCAAGTGCACCTCGAAACATCCAGGCTGAAACTGTGTCGAGTTCAGGGATTCTTTTGTCTTGGCAAAGGCCCATGTACAATTCTGATAAAGTAATTGCATACTCTGTCCATTACATGAAAGCTGAAGGTGAGCCTTGAATATCATCCTGACACTCGGAGCTGATGTTGCTTAAGCTAGTTTCCCTCCTTCAGCCAACACAGAGTTTGAAGCTTTTAAATAAAATTATCTCCCTCTGTGTTGCTCTCTCTGTGTGTCTCTGCCTCGGTCTGTGTGTGTGCCTCTCTCTCATGGTCTGTGTGAGTGTGGGTGCTTCCCCCTCTCTGTGTCTTTGTGTGTTTGTGTATGTCTCTATCTGTGTTTGTCTGTGAATATTTAAAGCTATAAACTGACAAGGTACATCTAAACCAGAACTTAAGGAGAAGCATCAGTTTGTACATATTTTAAAGTTAATCTACAAGTATCATTTTTTTGGTTGTTTGTGCTTGGTCATTCTCCCTTCCTGGTGTCTCATTGGAATGTGAGAAGATGACCATCTGTTGTTAATATTCTGTTGCTGGGCAGAGGTCACTACAAGAGAATAGCCGCTCTAATCAAATGGGAATAGCAGCCTTCTCTGCACAAACAATGTGATCTGTTGAGATGATTAAAATCTGGTGGAAGGTTTACCTTCTCAAGGGAAAGGTGTTTATTATGAGTTCATAGAACAGAGAGTATAGAAATGCAGGAAGGTATAATTAAAGTGTGTGGTGAAGTGTGTTCAGGCAGCACCACCAGTTTTCTGAAGGCATTAAAGTGTTGGCTGCAGAGTGCAGCTAGCAGTCGAATGGCTGCTTTGTGTTCCATTATAGTTATTTCGTTAAGCCCCAGCGTGAGTTCTGTTGAAGCATTCAGAAAGGTAACAAGACTCTTTAATTTTCCTTCAAGGATTTTGTTCCACAGGTCAGAAATCAGGACTTTTGAGATTCATTATTAGCTAGTAATTACTACTTGTGTATGGGGCTCCTGGGTTTTGCAAATTAAGTGGCTTTCAAGCTTATTCATGAATGTGGGAAAATGTAATTGGGAATAATTTTGCTTTTGGCTGTATTAAAATGCACTGCCTTGCTTTAAGAAGCAAATGAATGATGAAGCTGATGACTGGAAGATCGACTTCTAATAAGAATTGTATTATTATTGCGGCAATAGGGAAAAGTATTATTTGCTGTGATCTTAAATGAGAAGACGGGAAAATATAACTAATTTAAAAAGATATTTAGACAGATTTGTGTCTTATTTTTTTGTTTGTGCGTCTTCTACAGAAGAACTTCAGCCATAAATGTTGCTGAGGTTACCTATTCTTGATTCACAAATTAACAGAGTATTTTCCTTCTCCAGGTTTAAATAATGAGGAATATCAAGTGGTTATTGGGAATGATACAACTCGTTACATTATTGACGATTTAGAACCAGCCAGCAACTACACATTTTATATTGTTGCCTACATGCCCATGGGCGCCAGTCGAATGTCAGAACATGTGACTCAGCACACCTTGGAAGATGGTATAAAAAGCTATTCTGAGATCTATTTTTCCTTCTTCACCCCAATCTCCTGCCTTCTCCACATAACCCCTAATGCTTGTACTAATGAAGAATCTATCTATCTCTGCCTTTAAAATATTCATTGAGTTGGCCTCCACAGCCTTCTGTGGCAATGAATTCCACAGATTTGTCAAACAAAATCTATCAATTTCTTCTAACTAAAAGCTTGGAAAGTTCTTGGTTACTTAACATCTGGGCTCAATGGGTCCATTTGGTCTTGTCTGTTCCGAAAATTGAATGAGATGCTTGAAGTATTTTTTTTACCAATACCTAGTCTTATTTTAATTGGAGCTTAATTTATCCACTCCCACCTGTGACATATGGGAGTTGTGCAGATCATATGTCTTTTGCAGTAATTAATTGGAAAAAAAACGCATGCATCTTCCATCTTCAAACTCTCATTCGACCAGAGAAAATAGTATTAAAATTTCTGAAACAAGTATACAAGAGTGGCACAATGAATAAAAAAAGGTCATACCTAATCGTAGCTTAATCCTTCTATTAGTCTATCAACTGTAGCTGGTGTTGTTTTTTAAATGTTATGTTGCATTGAATATGATAATACTTGCAATTGAACAGAGTAAATACTGTCCACATGATAAAACAAGCATACATGGATAAACAAATCTCGGCATTCACCCTTGAATTATCAGGTTAAGAACATTTTAAAATGCTATGTTAAATTATCTTTACTCAGTCCAGTGGCACACATTAATCCTCTTGCATATCTATGCACATGGTACTATGACGTACAATAGTTGAACGCTGCTTCTAAAATTTGATTCCACTGACTTTTGAAAGCGGATTAAACATGTATGTATTACTACAGCTTACCTTCAGTGAGTTTGGCAGAGATAGGTTTCATTCGCAGTGATTGCAGGTGAAGTAATTTGATTCTCTTGCCACCCAAATGTAATGTTGCTAAATAATATAATCACTTTTACATGGACATCTTTTAAATACCATTTACTTTCTTGATTCTTTCCGATGTAGTCCCTCTAAGAGTGCCAGAAATCAGTTTGACCAGTCGTAGCCCAACCGACATCCTGATCTCGTGGCTTCCCATTCCAGCCAAGTTCAGGAGAGGTCGTATTATTGCCTATCGCATTCATTATCGTAAAAGCACAGAGCGCGCTGTCCACTTGGTGGAGCTTCCAGGAACCACATCGGACCACCTGCTTGAAGACGTCGAACCTGACAGCACTTACCTCGTGCGAATCTCTGCAGCAACCAGGGTCGGCTGGGGAGAATCTTCAATCTGGACATCCCACAGAACTCCAAAAGCTACCAGTGTCAAAGGTAATCCATCGTGTTAGAGAAAGCAAAGAGAAATATCAGGCATCCCAACTGGTTGGCATTTTATTAACAATCTGTAACACGGGTTTTATCATCTGTCATCATGGGCACTGAGCTTAGAATACTAGATTTTTAAAATCCAGATCTAAACGAGAGTGGTGAATCTGTGGAATTCTCTGCCACAGAAGGTAGTTGAGGTCAGTTCATTGGTTATATTTAAGAGGGAGTTAGATGTGGCCCTTGTGGCTAAAGGGATCAGGGGGTATGGAGAGAAGGCAGGTACGGGATACTGAGTTGGATGATCAGCCATGATCATATTGAATGGCGGTGCAGGCTCGAAGGGCCGAATGGCCTACTCCTGCACCTATTTTCTATGTTTCTATAATGATAGGATATTCTGGCAATCTGCGATGCTGTGTATGGTTTGGAAACATAGAAACATAGAAAATAGGTGCACTGTGCAAATTATAATGTTTGTGTTCACATCCAATGTTGTAAGAGATAATTCGACCTGAAATTCCAATTAGTCACATTTTTCTGAAAAAATAATGTGCACCATTATACCAATACATGTCTGAGTATAATGATTATAACAGATCAGCAATAATTCAGTGTTGTTCTACCTTGTTTGATTCGGTGTGCATTAATTACTTTCCTAAGCAGATATGAATCTCGGTCCCAGCCACTTTTGTCTTGTTTTTTTAACTGTGGATTTTATTAGCAACACAATTGAAAGTCTGCATAGTGGGGTAGAATTAACTTGAATAATCTAAGACTCTCCCTATGTAGTTCAGATAATAAGTACTTGTGCTGAAATGGAACAGTTTAGTCGAAACTTTTGGCATGGAGAGAGAGAGCATGGTTGTTTCCTTTAAAAATGCAAGGCCATTCTCTTTGGTAGAGTTGGGGATGGGAGCTTACTTTTCACACACCATTTATTCCCAAAATAAACTACAGATGCTGTGGCACCATTTGTTTAAAAAGAAAAACGTGAAGGCTTAAATTCACCACGTTCTAGATACTCAGTTCTGATCTTAATCCAGAAAACAGATAAAGTCTGGTTTTTCAGCCTCCGCCATCTCACCACGTCCCCCCCACACAACCCTCTCACAATACGACAGTTTGTCCTCCAGTGTTGGCCATCGGCAGGGCTCGGTGTCTACAGAGGAATAATGAGGTGCAAATGCTTTGCCAACCAATTAATCTGTTTTCCATTTGGAAATGCAATTTAGTATTTTGTAATTGTCTGGCTCCTTTACAATCTGAGTTCACTAACCTATCTTCCAATCGTGACTGTGCCAAACACAAGTTTTAATTGTACATTTTTGATCAACACAAATAAAACTTGACTGCTGATAGCATTTAGGAACGTTGATAATCTACCTTATTCCAGAATCCATTTAGTTTTGATCAGTACATGAAGACTTCCTCTGTTGGCTCACTCAATGAAGGGAACATGTTTTTGAAGGATACTCATCAGAAAATTGCAGATTCCATTCACAAGGCATTTCATTGGCATTGGTGCCTTCTGGACCAGGATGGGAAAAGGTCAGGATTCATCCTTAATTCAGGCCATTGGTAACATCTGGATTTAGTGCATATGTGTTGCATGTATCCGGAATAAAATATTTTGAGCTTGGCTATGATATCCTTGCGTGTTTTAGAAACAGTGGCCGTCTTAGTTGAACAGTGATTGCTTGGGGTTTACCTCCCTAATTTCTCCCCGCCTCTTCTTCCCCAACAGATCATTGTCTTTGGGGTAGAAGAGTGGGAACCAAAATCAGGTTCTTGTAAATAAACTGATATGGGGGTTTATACATTCCTCTGAGGAATGATGTCAAACTGCCTTTCAGAATCTAGTGCAAACACCTAAGTTTGGATTGAATGCTCCTGAAGGAGCTCCTTTCACAGTGTTGCCATTTCAATTCATTTAATTTGATTGGAAATATTTGTAAGTTTCTTGTGATCCACTGAATTATTACAGAACAGTCTTGATGCTTTCAGTGAATTTAAAAAGTTTTACTTAATGCAGATTCTCAATTCAATTCTTAATTAATTTGAGATTAATTTGGGGAAATAAATGCAAGTGAACACAGCCTGTAGACTTGAGAAGGATGAATTATTTTTATATAATCTCCCAAACCAAACTCTGCCCCTCCCCACAAGGAAAAGCATAGGTGATATATCTTTCTTTGTTAAACTTCCAATTTTGAGATAAATAAAGAAATTACCATCTGATGTTTACATTGCAGTGCTCCATTGTGCCTCATTCATCACCACTGTTATGGAAACTCTCATTGCATCCCCCTCCCCTTTATCAGACCGGGGACACTGTGAGGACTACACTTCTCTCCACCATCCATCAGTGCCATTTTGTGATCACTGGACAAAGGAATTTCAGTTCTGTTGACTTAACTTATCTCTATGCAAATGTGTGCTGTGGAACTGCGATGTAATCCTTGCTAGATCTTAGTGAGAAATAAGGGCACTTTGAACTAGATGAAACAGATTCAATGACAGGGTAATCTGCAACTTGTACTGGGTCCTTCAAACTGGGGGTGAGGTTGAGGGGCTAGGGTGGGGTGGGGGTAGTGAAGGAGGGTGGTTCCATTCCCCAAGTCAGAATTGTGTTCACCTTTGATTTATTTTTTGTTGTTGGTGAATTTAATATTTTGGAGAGAATGTAAAGTTGTGAGCAGGTGCTTCCAAAAATACTTTGAATTTCAGTATGTTAAAGATGAATCAGGCTCTAAAAGGTGTTTTGATGTGGCACATTTCCTTTTTGTCTCTGGACCTATATTGCAACTGAAGCTTGTTGCTGGAGGTGTTTGCCACATGCTCCTGATGTGTCCTGCCTAGCGAAAGCCTGCTGGCCACCAAATCATTCTCCCTGGGTTAGGCAGCATTCATTATGGAATCAATACCAGGCAGTTAAAATGGCCAGAGCACCCCAGTAAATGCATGTCTAAGTCAATTGTCAGAGCATTAAAAGTGAAATTGCTTGATCAAAAAAAATAAAAAATCTACTGGCATATCTGTCAAGGAAGGTACTTTATAGAACTTTAAAATGATTTTTCCTGTAAACAACTCAGATTGAGAATTACAATTAAATAGTGAGAGCCCCAAATTTTTTTTTAAAATTCTTCTCTTTTACCTTTCGCAACGAGTGCACAAAGAAAGTGCTGCAGGATAATATTGTAAGTCATAAGGCGAGGCTTGTTAATGTTCCTTGTTGATGATTGCATCATCTCCTAAAGGATACAACTTGGATTCAATAGCAATGTTTATTTTTAAATGGTACCAATGATGAAACTATGGATTTCAGTGGAGAACAGGTTTTGAGTTTGTATTGTGAGGTGCAGGAGGATGGAAGTAACTTGATAAATAGGTAGTATTTAGGCTGACAGTTTTGGTTAGGTTAGTACGGTGCCTATTTGTAATCAAAATGCTAAATGTTGTTGCGTTATGATTTTGCAATCCAATGAAGAGCATCTGGTGGATCTGCCTGTTGTTCATAAGAGATTGTCAGAATAATCTTGTTAAGATGGTGCTGCTGTTCCCCCAGCGACCTTTGCCCTTGTGCCAGTAACGTTAGGATGGGCCCCAAATCAATGGATCATGAGGGTTTGCAATAGTCTGCTATCACTGATAGTAAAGATGAGCTTGTGTTTAATGGGTCGTGGGGGGAGAATATCTTACTGTTTACTTTTGATTTTAGTAAATGGTATCCATCTAAGAATAATTCAGTTTGGTCACAAACAAAGAGATGGGGTGTGTTTTTGTTTGCTGATACAGCCAAATAAACAGTCAAAGCACCAGTATTTCATTCTGGTGCCTGCTATCTTAAACCATCAATCTTGGAGCTGTCAGGCATGGAGCAGGCCGCATCCCTGTGGGGCTCCAGGCCTGTTGTTTTCATCAGATTAGGGGAGTCAGCAGCAGGGTGGACGACATTCCTTCCCTTAAAAAGAAGAAAAGCGAGACTTGGAAAAAGTGCATCCTGAGTTCTGCTTACACTCGTGTTTTTTTGTCTTGCTTTTGTGTAGCCTCCTGTCTGTCATCCCTGCCTTTTACTCCAGCACTCTTTAAAAAAAAAAAAACTCAATTTTGAGCTCTTCTCAGCTAAAAAAAACCACGGCCTGTTCAGAAACTAAGGCACAAAGTAGAGATTTTTTTAAAACAAGACAATTTAAAAAAAAAACTAAATTGCAGATTGAGAACATAAGCTTGGCTCTTGGAATGTAAAATGTGACACTTAAATTATTTGAAGAAATACATTTATTTTAAGATCAACTTCTATTGCAGCTGAACCTAAATATTAGCACAGGGGGCTATAGAAATTATGATGGTAATAGTAATGTATGGGTTGCCTTTATTTTTTAGTCCAGAAAAGTCCAAAAAGGTATGCAGTAAGCTTGTTTAAACTTATTATTTTAATTTGATAGTAAACTTTGTATGAACAAAATACATGTTAACAATGATACTTGCATTTACCTATAACATTCTGTACTGAAAGGAAAACATGATACATTGTGAAACTCAAGATATTGAAATCTTTACAGAATAAGCTAATTTGTTGTATCTAGAATTACTTCGGGTGTTGCAGTAGAGGGGTTGGTGGAAGAAGGCAAGAGAGTTAACTAAGTATAGATTAATGCATAAAGAAAGATAAAGGATCACATTTAATGTTGGAGAGTTCAGAAATAATACATTCTAATAGGAAAAAAAACGAAAGGGCTTAAATAATACTTTTGTTATTCTATTTCCACAGTTCCCTTGGCCCCAGAGCTGCGTTTAGAGCCATTCAACTGCACGACGATTACTGTAAAGTGGAAGCAAGCAGAGGAAAACGACGTGCAGATCCAGGGGCACAGGCTCTTCTACAGGGAGGAGAGCCAGCAGGAAACGGGGCCGATCACACTTGGCATGCAGGATTCCCACTACACCATCGGTGGGCTCGGTGCGTAATGTTCAGATATTGTTCATGGGCTTGAGGATTTACAATCTCACTGTGTAGACACTTTTATATGTTTCCCTTCTCATATGCTAATAATGGTAAGGAATAGTTTAACTCAATTATTTTCCAGAAATAAGCATGTTGAGTTGTATTTTTTTACACTCTGCTGGAGTTTCGAAATCTTGTTCTCATCTCCACAGCCTGTTACTCTGTTTATGGTATATTTTCCTTCATTGTATACCTATTCCAGGATTCATTTGTGCTGGGAGTCCCCAAGGGTGGAGGAAGGGTGGAATTTAATTTTCCCCATGGATCAGTTGCAGAGTAAAGTTTATTAATGCCAAACAAGTTGCTTGACACAGGGTACTGAAGGTCTGAGGAAGAAAGTATTGATAGTTTTGTTCTGGGAAACCGAGCCAACATTCAGAGATGAGAAACATAAATTATTTTGCTAATCTTAAGAAAATAAAAAATGTTGTTGAAATGGCTAACTTTCTTCAAATGAGTTGGAACAAAATAAACATCATGTCTGTTCTGAAAGTGCAAGCACACTTTGAATAAATCATGTGCATGATGTTGTACTGTTCATGTACAATTATAAAGGCTAAAAATTCAACATTTTCTTTATATGTACTTTTCAGAATGGGTAGTTTGGAATTTACTAGTGAATTTGCCCAGAACTTTGAAATCCTTTCCTTTGGTTCTATTAATAGTAACAGGATTTGAGTCAGAACATTATCTATTCATTCTTCTGTGCAGTACAAGAATTTGCCACCTCAGTAACAGGCATGGAGTCAAAGAGTCTCTTTCCTTTTGTAAATACCGCTGTTCAAAATTGTGAATGCGCCCTTTTTAAAAACATTTTAAGCATAGAAATTATAAGTGAAAATAAGTTGATATCTTTAATATTCACAAAAACACTGCAGAGAAAAGAGACCTCTTGTGTTGCTTTGCATTGTTTACATTAGACCTTCCGGAAGAGATTTTTCTTTCTGTTGTGAATTATTGACACAACCTTCTCTGTCAACACGATCCCTTAACACAGTTGTTCTGCATTTTTGCCTCCAGACCTCCTGAAATGATCTGAAACCTACTTTGTGCAGAGCCATGTACCTATTCCAGACTTCTATCCCATAGTGCCGTACCAATTGTGCAAACTAAAATTGGATTCTGCACTAAATAGGCACAGCTTACGGCGTGCATGCTAGCCCGTATCTATGTGTGTGACAAAAAATTTCACATTTATTATAAACGATCCAATCTCCCAAATCTTTTTTACAAGAATTTGGAAGATAAAGCCGAAGAAGCACAAAATTCATGCCTCAGAGTTGGTGTATCAGAAATATCCACCAGACCACTTCACTCTGAATATAAAACATAGCACAAAAAGTAAGGAAATTTGTGTTTGGTAGATTATTTCTTTGTTGTAACAATGCTTCTTGGCAATAAATCTTATACCGTTGGAAAGCCTGTTTATTTCCCTTTTAAATGGTGCCACATTTGTAAGGAACATGCATTTGTGGGATGAGCAGCAGAGCTGAGCATATGGGTTGCGCCCATGAAAAATTTGCCAAATCTTCTCTGCCAATGACAAACAGCTTATCCTGCTGTTGCTATTGACTCTTGTTTTGAGCTTCTGGTACCCCCAGGTGTTGACAATCAGGTGCCTGATTGGCAGCATCTGTGAGCATGGGCCCTGCTACAGTGGTCAGTAGGTGTCTGCTCCAAGAATCGGCATGCCACGTTTGACTGATCTGGATAGGGCCCGTGCGATAGGGCAACTTCAAGCTGGTGTTCCGCAAAACTAAGTTGCAGCATTATTTGGAGTGAGCCCTAGTACCATCTCCAAAGTGAAGGCCAAGTTCCATATAACGGGGGATGTCAGAGACAGGCCGCGAAGTGGGCGTCCCAAGAAGACGACACCCGAAGAAGACCGTTTCCTCACCCTGTCAGCACTTAGGAACCGTAGGCTGTCTTCTACAGATTTGCAGTCAAGGTTTGCCCTTCACCATCAGGCCCGTTTGCGCTGGTGTCGGCAACACGTGCACTGGAACCTGAACATGTGGAGGAACGTTATGTTCAGCGATGAGTCCAGATTCTGCCTACGGCAGTTGGATCATAGGGTCAAAGTGTGGAGAAGAAGCGGAGAACGCTATGCTGATTGCTGCACCGATAGAGTAACATCTTTTGGTGGAGGCAGTGTGATGGTGTGGGGCGGCATCTCCCTCACTGGAAAAACGAGGCTTGTCATCATTGGAGGCAATCTCAATGCAGAGATATCGAGATGAGATTCTGCAACCAGTGGCAATCCCATATCTCCACAGTCTGGGACCGAACTCTATCCTCCAAGATGACAATGCTCGCCCCCACAGAGCAGGGTTTCTCAGAGACTACCTCCAGAATTTGGGAGTGGAGAGGATGGAATGGGCTGCCAGCAGTCCTGACCTCAACCCCATTGAACACTAGTGGGATCAGCATGGGCGTGCTGTTCGTGCCAGAGTGACCAACACAACCACATTGGCAGACTTGCGACAAATGCTGGTTGAAGAATGGGATGCCATCCCACAACAGTGTGTGACCAGGCTGGTGACCAGCATGAGGAGGAGGTGCCAGGCTGTTGTGGCTGTGTATGGTTCTTCCACACGCTACTGAGGCTCCTGTTTATTAAATGAATAAATTGTTAAATTGCCAATATGTCTTGTTTCTTCAGACTTCAATCATCCAATCCACCAAACAACACCGAACAAGAGTCAATGGCAGAATAAGCTGTTTGGCATTGGCAAAGATTTGGCAGATTTTTCATGGGCGCAACCCACATACTCAGCTCTGCTGCTCATCCCACAAATGCAGGTTCCTTAAAAATGTGGCACCATTTAAAAGGGAAATAAACAGGCTTTCCAACGGTATAAGATTTATTGCCAAGAAGCATTGTTACAACAAAGAAATAATCTACCAAACACAAATTTCCTTACTTTTTGTGCTATGTTTAGTTATGGAGGCTAGGATTACTCTGGGTTCATAATGTTTGTTAGTTTGTGTATTTCAAGAACTCCAGTTTTATTGGTAACAGTAAATTTAAATCCCCCAGTCTATTTCAATATATTGTTAGAACTGCATTTATCATGACTTTATCCTCCATAGTCAACACTTAGAATTGTTTCCTTTAGTAACAAAAAGGAACAAGAATGCCCAAATGTTATTCCATTTGAAAGCCTCAGTCTGAGTGATCTGTTGGCATAAGTCACTGCAGAATTATTAAGACTGACCTCGGTCGCTGCTTGGCTGTGGCCCCTGACTGTTGCTTGGTGATGAGCTGAGATGCACGTATCCCTGTCAATGGCCCCAATCCCCATGTGATGTGGGAACAACAGCGCATTCTTAACTACTAACTGGACAACTGACCATCTGTGGCCATTCCAGCCATAGCAGGTGGCTGGCAGCTGACCATTTAACCAGGCAAAATACTGTCCGGGATAATGAATGGCGAGTATGGAACTAAACCTAGTCATTGATTGGGTTCTGTTTCTGTTCCAGCAGCCTTTTTGTTGCTTTATTTCCTCTTGATGTCTGTCTCGTAGCGGAAACAAAACAGCTACAAGTTTCATTTAATATTACAAGCTAAAATTAATGCATTTGTATGTAGACCTTCATTTCACATCACACTTCCATCACCTGACACCTTTTCACCTGGTTCATTTCTTCACATTGTTAATGTTAAGATAGTTTCAAATCAAAGGAATTAAAATAACCAGAATACCTGTCAATAAATGGCTGTCCAAATTTTTAAAACATTTTTCCTTCACATGGTAACATTCGAATGTGTCAAACTTTACAATATAGAAGATATTGGAGTTGTAATTTAAATAGATTGGCTCCAAAATGGTGTGATTAAACATGTTAGAAAATTATTAAATACAAGAAAAGATGATTATGAAAACCCAAAAATTAAATGGCCCAAAAAGTAAATGTAAAGCATTCGTATCCTATAGCTTCCTCCCTTCCCTGTCTGATAATGACGGGTCAAAGTTAATATTCAGTTAGATTCTGTTTTTGTTACTCAGAATGATCACCAGAATTGAAGAGCGTGCTGCAGAATTTGCTATATTTATTGTTAATTGTTTAAATTGCTTTTGACCTTATTTGGGTGTTTTTTCCCCTCCCACTAAAACAGTTCTTTAAATTGTTGATTTTACCTTGGATAAACTGTTTTATTTGGAACCTGTGCGTATAAAATCTAAGCTGGTTTATTATATGCCAAATCAGTTTGTTCCCTCAGTCTTTTCACTAAATTCCAGGTGAGGGTTAAATGGAATGGATTGCTTAAGGCACTTGCTCGAGTCACTGCCTGTTGACCTCTGGAACCCCAGGAGTTTCTCTTCTTGGTAGATGGAGATAAGTTCTGTCTCTGTTCTTGCAGACTATGCCCAAATGCAACTGTTTTCCAGCTCTAATCCGTTTTATGAAAAATGCTTGATCGGCCGTGACGTTTGCAATAATAGCATTGATTGTTGCGAGTTTATTGCAACCTTGTTGGGCAATAAGGGCCGATCTCTGATGTTCCATGGTCTGAAGATATTTACCAGAGTGGATACCAATGAGATCCAAATGTGTGAGATTGTTGTGTTTCTATTGAATGGGACTTACAAAAATGTGGAAATAGTAACTGATGTTGAATCAAATTATTGAATTAAATATTTTTTTTTAAACTAGGGGCGACACTGTGGTGCAGTGGTAGAGTTGCTGCCTTACAGCGCTTTGAGCGCCAGAGACCCGGGTTCAATCCCGAATGCTGGTGCTGTCTGTACGGAGTTTGTGCGTTCTCTCCGTGATCACGTGGGTTTACTCAGACATCATTGGTTTCCTCCCACACTCCAAAGACATACAGATTTGTCTGTTAATTGGCTTGGTAGAAATATAAATTGTCCCTCGTATGTGTATGATAGTGTTAATGTGCGGGGATCGTTGGTTGGTGCCGACTCAGTGGGCTGAAGGGCCTGTTTCCGTGCTGTATCTCTAAACTAAACTATTGGGCAGGATGTGCATTATTGGGATTTTAACTTATTATTTTAAAACTAGTTCTAGATATCTTGTTTCAAAACACACTTCACTAGGGAAAACCAACTGAAGAGGAAAGGCATTATATGGTGCAAATCATTTCTATTGAAAAATACCGTTATATTCACATGCTACTGTTTTACTACTGAATATTGCATTATGTGCTGTGAAGGAATCATTACCCCCAAACGTAATAATGTTTCAATCAATCAATTCAACGAAAGATTGTTCCATACTGTCAACATCGTTTACTTGTACAAGTATTTCCTAACTCCACTCAGAATAGCCTGACTAATTTTTAAACTATACCCTCTAGTTTTAGATCCTCCAGCCAATAAAATTAATTTGTCGTTTTCTACCATGTTATCTTGAAAACTTTGATCCAATGAGTTCTTAACTTACAAAAAGCCAACCAAGAAATTCCTAATTTATGCAATCCTTAATTAAATCCTTGTCCTGTGATCATTTTACACTCCCTCTGAGGACAATGTATTTTCCTTCTCTCCTGAGATGCTGCCTGACCTGCTGAGTTACTCCAGCATTTGGTGAATAAATTCCTTGGGTCTAGTAACCCAAATAACCCATACAATGACATGGAAATCTATAAAAGTGCTGATGCAATGAATTATTTCAGTTCAATAAAAGAATAATATTTTTATTTAAAGGCATTTTGTTCTCACTTCAATAGGATGATCGAAATATAAAAATTTGAAATCAAACTTGTCAAGCGAACAACAGCATAAGCTGTTTATTTAATGGAGTGGCCTAAAATGGGTTGTAACTTTACCCGTCAAAAATCTGGGGAATACACATTTAAAGTTTGACTCTCCTGATGTGCTGCCTAATGACCTCTGCTGGAAAATTATCCTGACACAATTGGAAGAATTGGTTTTGGCTCTGATGCTCAACAGATGACAACAAGTAAGAAAAGGAAGCCCACGCGAGGAACGTCACTTTCAGATTTAAACTTTGCCAAGGCTGGTAAAAGATACTCGCATGTGAGCAATTGCCTTTGGAGGCAGGAGGGTTAATGGAGAAAACACGAAAGAAAGCAGATGCTGCAGTTAGAGGCGAGTTTTTAAATAGCTAATTATGAGTTGCACTGTCCTAAATTTTGGTCCAGATTTAGTTTGTTCAAACAGAGGTTTGCGATCAGTTTTCAGTGGGAGGGAACAACAAGAGCTGAGTAAGAGTTAGAGTGGAGCTAATTTTTTCCCCCAGTATTTTCTGCCTATGCATGGGAAGGTTGCTTTAATGATGGTCTCCCGGGGTGCAATAAAATTATACAGTCCAGGGTGGGCCTGAAAGACAACACAAATTGGACTAAGTACTATGAAAAGGGGAGGCAAATTGGTAGGAAATGGAGTCTTTTACTAGCTGTTTGTGTTTAAATAGTTGCTGTGCGTTAACAAGGTGTGAAAGCGTAATAAAGTTAAGAACACCTGTACAGAAGTGTGCCATTTTACTATGAGACACAAACCACTATGACAGGTTTCTGAAAGCTCAGTTAAAACGTATCGAGGTATGTGTTTTTCACGATGAGTTCTGGATTTTTTTAATTATTTGAACGGAAAGCTATAGTTGTTTATGCTGTTGCTCTTTTGGCTAGCTTTAAAAAAAAAAAGATCATCCTATTGAAGTGACAACAAATAGCTTTTAAATAAAAATATTATTTTATTGAACTGAAATAATCCATGCCTCAGCACTTTTATTAATTCCCAAATCATTGTATTCCATCTAAAAACGTTTTTGATTATTGTTGAATGTACTAGTATTTTGTGGAATGTATAATTTTCATGGGATAATCTTAAATTTCACATTTAATAATGATTGGGGGATAATGATCTGGCATAACTGTGCATGTGGTTCATGTTTTCCTCCTACTTCCCTATGACAGAGACTTGAAGGCCTGAAGTGGCTACTCTGTGCACACTTACAGAATAGCCTTATTCTCCCGCTAATTTTCCAAGTAACCCATTCTCCCTACATTCCCGTTGGTTTAATCCCAGATTCCTCTTCTCGCCTATGCAAGAGGGATAATTTAGAGCGGCCAATTGGAAACTGGAGTACCCAGGCGAAACCCATGTGGTCACAGAGAGCATGTTCCGTCACCACTTACATAGCACCAGAGGCCAGATTGATCCCGGGACAATGGACCTTTGAGGCAGTATCTCTAATAGCTGCAACTTCCTGTGGTTTAGGTCAAATTAATATTTTGAGTTCCTGCACTTGTCAAACAAGATCTTCTCTGCCACTTCATTACATCAGAGCATTTCATTCAGATAAACTATTCCCTTTGAGGTTAGGATAAACTCCCTTAAATGCAGAACGACACAGTGGGTCAAAATTCTCTGGCTTTTCAAATGGATTTGCACAGAAATATAACCTCTCAGGGAAAGGTACAGGCATTAATAACTGAAGGAGGTTCTCCACCTGAAACGTCACCCATTCCTCTATGCTGAGATGCTGCCTGTCCCGCTGAGTTACTCCAGCATTTTTTAATCTATCTTTGGTGTAAACCAGCATCTTTGGTTCCTTCCTAGACATTGATAACTGATTCATTACCATTATGCCGCATAAATTATGATGCAAGTTAAATTATCAATGGAAATGGGTTTTGGGGGATTTATTCCAAGTTCAAATTGTTCTACTTGCCAAGTAAGAGGCTTTTGCCTTTACCTAATTGCTGAAAAGGCATGCATGTATCCTGTTTATAGACAAGAGTGGTTCACTGTGTTAGAGCTAAAGAGAAAGCCATTGAAAAGTCTTATCTCAGGGGAGCACTAAATTTATAATGGAATGACGACTTTTAAATGCAATCTGTTATCGTAGGACCATGAGCTAAAAGGTTAAGGCGAAAGAGGAGCGGATAATGGTAAACAGAATGTATTTGCGGCAGTGAGCCTAAAGATCTCTGGATTGGAATGTGTGCGGTGCAAATCTCTGATTTTAACCATTACCAATAATTTACCACATTAATTTGGGAGAGGCACACTTTATTCAAGATTGAAAGCTTTAATTAATTTAGCTGTGCTGTTGGTTATGGAGGTCAAGTATAAATGACTGAAGTAGATTTGCTGAGATTCACGCGAGTACATTATCTCCCAGTTAAACCCTGACTCTGCAAACTGGTGTTGGCAGTAGATGACACTGAATTTGTTCCATTTGTTGCTCAGGATTTTTCAGCTTAAACAGAAATGCTCGGGAGAGACCTAACAAAAGATGGGAATAAGCTCTTCAAAAAGTTTGGCAGAAGTGTTATTAAATCAGAGCACTATTGTTGCCACTGTGAATTTTTTATAAAATCAGTTTGTCACTCGATCTTATCATAATGCTTAAAGAAATGGAATTAAAGTCGTTTTATAATCATTTTTACTGTACAGACTAAATTTAAATGTATCAGATATCTACAATCCTTTGATTAAATGCTTAAGTGGCAAACAGTTAAATCATGAGTAAAATATGAAGATTAACAACAAAAAGTTGGTGTAATTCAGCTGGTCAGGCAGCATCTCTCCAGAGAAAAGGAATAGATGTTCTTCCGACTGAGAGTGGGGGGTGGGGGGGGGGGGGGGGGGGGTGTGGGGTGGGGGGGGGGGGGGGGGGGAGGGAGGGGGAGGAAAACAAGAGATATAGGTTCAGGGTCCAGAATAAAATATGAACTCTTTTAGGCATTGAATTGAAATTATCTGACTTTACCCTCGAATGTTTTGAATTCAGTTATTCAATTCAATGATAAATTTCAAAGAATGAATTTATAAAATTATTTTTATTATTTGTGTGTGGAAGTTGAAGGAACAGATGCAGCTTTAATGATTGAATAAAATTCATTTTATTGTCCGCAATGTTATTTTTAAAGTTTTTAGGCTATTAGATTATTGAGCTCTGTTTGATTTAGCATCAAAATATGTGTAAGACATACTGCAGCCAAGGTGCCAACCTTACTGGAGTAAAACCACCTTCCTCTATGCTTCCTGTTATTCAGTTCCCGGTCCAGAGACTTTATACACAATCAATGTTGACTTTACACTGCTGGATGGGGTGTCGTTTGGATCCAAAGGAGGGTTTATATGGTTGCATGGAGGAGGGGAGTTCTCTCCATCATCCTGTTCAATATCTATATCTTGGGCAGCACAGTGGTGCGATGGTAGAACTGCTACCTCATATTGCCAGAGATCTGGATTCAACCCTGTCCTTGGGTGCTATCTATGTGGAGTTTGCATGTTTACCCTGTGACCTTGTAGGTTACCAAACAGGTGCTCCTGTTTCGTCCCATGTACCAAAATCATGCAGGTTTTGTTCACCAATTGCCCTTTGCAAAATTGTCCCTAATATGTAGGGAGTGGTTGAGAAAGTGCAATAACATAGAATTAGCGTGAATGAATAATTAAAGGACAGCATGGATTTTGTGGGCCGAAGGACCTGTTTCCTTGCAGTATCGAATATAATGCTGGTTTAACTTTCAGGGGAAAGACTAATTCTTCCATTACGGTTCACGGGACTTTGTTATGTACAAATTAGCTGCTAGAATTCCTAAATTACAACAGGTCATTGGCTTTAAGGTGCTTGTGAATACACAAAAGTTATGATGGCCATCGTCGTAGTGTGCATGGTCAAACAATAGTAGCTGTTCTTTGAAAATAATGCAAGATCTGTATCATTGTGGATTGTGGTGGTTTGTAGATAAGTGCATCATCAAAGCCCTTTTCAAAAATGACACCACATGTTTGTTATAAGCCTAAAGGTAACAATTAGTTAATGAAGGAACATCTCCAAACGAATACTGTTCAAGGTTTTATCGCAGTGCAGTGAGATCAAAACAGGCCAAAATTTATCTGATTAATTATCAGTCAAAATGCACAATTTTGTTTGAATAAATGAAAGATAAGACCTGCAGATGAGCAAGTAATGATATAAGTAAATATTAGAATGATTTGTAAACATGGTTAATGGCTTGCCATATTTATCTTTTGTAAATGATTAGTTCAATGCACTTTTCTTTGGAGTGACTTAAATGCCAGTTGGCTAATGTGTGTTAATGCCCTTCAAGTGCTCGTGTTATTCTAAACCTTCAGTAATCGCCCGCATTTTTGCGTGTCACTTTATGAACGAAAGTGAATAGTTAACGTCAGTAAATAGATGTGGACATAATCAGAAAATTGTAGAGATAGTTTTGGTGAAGAAACTAATCCTCTTTGCAGCTTTAAAGTACACTTGTGTAAATTCCTGTACGATTCTAATGAAACTGTTTGTAACGTACCCATTCTAGATAATCAGAAGAAAGAAATGGTTTCTGCAATGATACAATTGTCCATAATGATTTCCATTTCATAGATCCCTCTTTTCTGTTCTGTTCTTGTATTCTATTTGAAAGACAAAACATTATAACAAAACACTGCTGCTTTGGACTATTTGGGGTAGGATTTCACCCACTCCTATCAGTGGTCACATCTGCCCTTTGTCGTCCCTTCCAGAATTTTTTTTCCATTGGAGTCGAATTTTGGAAGTAAGGGCCAGCTTGATATTGCTACTATATCATACATTTAGCATGATGCAGTAGTGGCTTTTTTATTAGCAATTCAGAAAGGTTTTTTTTTAACCTGGAACCTGTTGATACGTATATTCAAACATATTGTCAACGCTACACAAAATGCTGAAGTAACTCAGCAGAACAGGCAGCAACTCTGGCTAGAAGGAATGGGTGACGTTTCGGGTCGAGACCCGAAACGTCACACATTCCTTCTATCCTGAGATGCTGACTGTTCCGCTGAGTTACTCCAGCATTTTGTGTCTATCTTCAGTGTAAACCAGCATCTGCAGTTCCTCCTTACACATGTGGTCAAAGCTTCATAAATTAGTCATTTGTGTTGAGAAATATTATATAGGACTGCTTCAAAGATATTGTGAACAACTTTTAAATTGTTTTTGATCATTGCTCATGATTGAGGTCGTGTAAATGTGAAGCTTGAACTACTGTTATTTCTCTTCAGTTAATCAAATTGAAAGGCCAGTTATTGATTATTGATCATTGAAAGATGTTCCCCATTTCAAAATGTTCGTTAATCCACAGCTAAGTTCAAGGAGCAAAACTTTGAGTGGGTGCTTTAGCTGGAACAGCTTTAGTGGAAAAAGATTTTTACATTCTACCCTGTTTATCGCTCTCATTTTTGTATATCTTTATCAGGTCACCCCTCAGCCACCTCCATTCCAGGGAAAACAAACCCACTCTATCCAATTTCTCTCTGGTGCAATCGCATCCTCCAAAGCAAAACTTCTCTTCAATTAATTTGTTTTTAAATTTTAATGCATTTGAGTTTAGTTTAAAGATACAGCATAGAAACAGGACCTTTGGCCCACCGAGTCCGTGCCAATCAGTCATCCCCATGCACTAGCACCATCCTATACAGTAGGTTCCATTTTACCATTTTTACTGAAGCCAAATTTCCCACCAACCTGTGTATCTTTAGAGTGTGGGAGGAAGCCGGAACACACGGGGGGAAATCCCACACGGTCACGAGAGGAACGCACAAACTCCATGTAGACAGCACTCATAGTCAGAATCGAACCTGTCTCTTGTTGTGAGGCAGCAACTCTACCACTGAGCCTGAGGTATTTGTCGAGAAGGTACTTTAAAGCTGCTTCATTCTAATAAAATTAGTAATAAGTTGTAAAACATTATTAAAATGTCAAAATTATGATCTCCGTAAAATATTGCAAGTATGTGTCAGGAAGCAATCTATTTAAAATTAGAGCAGGGGTCTGTACCGATGACACTGTTACACTGTCAGTTTTGGACAAATCGGAACAAGTAACATTTTCCAGCCATTATCCTCCAGTTAAATTGAGCCCGTCTTTTCAAAGTTGAAAATCTTAATCAGCACGAAAGGGAGAAATTTGTCCCAGCCTAACCCTAAATATTAAACCCCGTCCTGCCTCTCTACTATTGAAAGAGGGGTGTTCATGCAGTTGGATTGATGATCTGTGAATCTTCAGAACTCCTACTTATCACTATCAATTAAAAGCATACACTGAATCATTCTTGCACCTCACTTTGTGTTGTACAGATTGAAAAACTTTTTTGCCTCCCCTCAGTTCATATTTTGCCCTATGGAAAAGCACGGTATATTGCCCGGAATCCTGACCAATGTTTTACCTTCTTATCAAAAAACAACAAATTAGTTATATATTTGTGGTTTGTCAAACTTCACAAAGTTGCTTCAGCAATTTCCTCCATAACATGAGTGATGACACCACAGAAGTATTCTATTACTTGTGGGTAATGTGGTAAGCAATATATTTTAACATAGCATGTAACAATAAAATGAGGGCATGAATGTAACATTTTTAATTGGTACTAAATGTTACCATTCATTCAGTGTTCCATTTGAGTTAGGTAGCTTGAGGCACAGATGCCTCCAAACCAATTTTGTTAACTGTAGTTCTCATCTTCATAGTAGCTCCTTGTCTTGGACTAGTCTATGAATACTGATTTTTTTTTGGATTGCCTTTGTTTATTTTTTGTGGTGAGATATGAAATTCCTTATTTGCTGTTTGAAGTCTTCACATTCTGTAATTATTAGTGTTTGCTGCAGAAATCTTGCATATACTTGTTGAGACCTGATACCCTAGGTCAAAACTTTATGAGATAAGTGTTGTCATAAGATCTTCCATTGATAATTTGAGAATTTCATTTTTAAATTATGAAAGTGGGGTGCATCCACCTTGCTGGATAAAAGGGGGAAAAAAGTTTTAAATGTTCTAATGCTTAACTATGGAGATGTGGTAAACATTGAGAATAATGCGAATAAACTTAAAACCGGGGAAAATAAGGAAAAAAACCCAGCAGATATAGAGAAGTGTGGCGTTGCTTTTAGGTGGAGAAGAAGGGAGAGGTATAATTATTCTAAAGAGTTTTCAGGGGCCGGAGGGCCTGGGGAATTCATGGTGCATGGATCATTCAGGAAGGAGGGGATGGGGAAGAAATATTTAGAGGGTAAAAACAAGGATCTGCAGTAGCTGATTTACAAAAATAGACGTTGTGCTGGAGTAAGTCAGCAGGCCAGGCGACATCTCTGGAGAAGATCGATCGGTAATGTTTTGGGTCAGGTCCCTTATTCAGACTGATATGGCACAGTCAAAACTTGGTAAAATTTGAGGTACTTAAAGAGTGTTCAGCAAAACTCATGGGATCATAGGCTTCATTGATAGATGTATTGAGTACAAAGGCAGGGAAACTATCCTCAAGTTTTACGAAGCTTTGGTTATGCCATAACTAGAATATTGTCTCCCATGTTGGCCGCCACACTTCAGGATGTCATGTGAGGATCCTTAAAGGTCAAGAGGAGATTTTCTAGAATGATTTTAGGGATGAAGGACTTTAACTATGATTGGTCCATTTGCCTTGGAGCTATGGAGATTAAGGGGAAATTCAAAATGTAACAGGCAAGATTATGACCGGTCGAGAAAGGGAAGCTGTTCCATTTAGCTGATAATGTAAAGATGTGGGGCACAGATTTAAGTTAAAAAATACATGAGAAACGGAAGTGGGGGCACAGAGTGTGGGTAAGAAACTTTACGTAGTGAGGGCTGATGGCATGGGACTTGCTGCCCATGAAGTTGGTAGAAATGAAGATGATCAATAATTTCAAAACAAAATTGGCAAGCACCTGAGAAATAATTCGAAATGTTTATGGTTTATGGGGCTAGAACAAGACATTGGTGTCCAGAGAGAAACATGGATATTAAAATGGGGAGAGTTGAGGGGAGTTTAAAGGAGATTTTTGAGGCTAGTTTAAAAAATAATGTAGAGTAGGAGGTGCCTGCAACATGCTGCCAGAGGAAGCTGATACAAGAGCAATGTTTAAAAGACATTTAGATAGGCACACAGTGGCTTATCATATCATATCATATCATATCATATATATACAGCCGGAAAAAGGCCTTTTCGGCCCACCAAGTCCGTGCCGCCCAGCGATCCCCGTACATTAACACTATCCTACACCCACTAGGGACAATTTTTACATTTACCCAGCCAATTAACCTACATACCTGTACGTCTTTGGAGTGTGGGAGGAAACCGAAGATCTCGGAGAAAACCCACGCAGTTCACGGGGAGAACGTACAAACTCCTTACAGTGCAGCACCCGTAGTCAGGATCGAACCTGAGTCTCCGGCGCTGCATTCGCTGTAAAGCAGCAACTCTACCGCTGCGCTACCGTGCCGCCTGCTTGAAATGGAGGGATCTAGACCATGTGCTGGACCATTTGGCTTTGCTGGATTTAGTTCCAATTGGCATCTTGATCGACATGGTGGTCTGAAGGGCCTGTTCCTGTGCTGTACTCTTCTCTATTTTATGCTAAGAAGTACACTTTTTATTTGGAAATGAGCTTATGAAAAATATTTCGCACTCCAGTGCTCTGCCAAATTGCTCTCTTAAATCGAAGCTCTTGCAACGTTTGAGTTTAGTTTATTATCACGTGTATCGAGCTAATGTTGTGTGCTAACCAGTCAGCGGAAAGGCAATATGTGATTACAATCGAGCCATCCATAGTGTACAGTTAGATGATAGGGCGGCACGGTAGCGCAACGGTAGAGTTGCTGCTTTACAGCGAATGCAGCGCCGGAGACTCAGGTTCGATCCTGACTACGGGTTTGTATCCTGACTACGGGCTGTATCCTGACTAAGGAGTTTGTACGTTCTCCCCGTGACCTGCGTGGGTTTTCTCCGAGATCTTCGGTTTCCTCCCACACTCCAAAGACGTACAGGTATGTAGGTTAATTGGCTGGGTAAATGTTTTAAAAAAATTGTCCCTAGTGGGTGTAGGATAATGTTAATGTACAGGGATCGCTGGGCGGCATGGACTTGGAGGGCCGAAAAGGCCTGTTTCCGGCTGTATATATATGATATGATATGATATGATAAAGGGAATAACATGAATAGCATCTAGTGTGAGATAAGGTCCGATCAAAGATCGTTTGAGGGTCTCCAATGAGATAGATAGTAGCTCAGTTCTGCTCTGTAGTTGTTAGTACGATGGTTCAATTGCCTGACGACAGGTGGGAAGAAACTGTCCCTGAATCTGGAGGTGTGAAACAATATGCAGAGCAAAGCAATGAACCAGACAGGAGTTAAATCTATACGGAAGTTAGGCAATGCAAGCCTTGGGCACTTCACTTCTAGGCCACCAGGAACTTTAGTCTAAGAAAATAACTGCAGATGCTGGTACAAATCGAAGGTATTTATTCACAAAATGCTGGAGTAAGGCCCACCGGGAATTGGAGGAACAGCACCTCGTATTTCGCCTGGGCAGCTTGCAGCCCAGCGGTATGAACATTGACTTCTCCAACTTTAGATAGTTCCTCTGTCCCTCTCTTCCCCTCCCCCTTCCCAGATCTCCCACTGTCTTCCTGTCTCCACCTATATCCTTCCTTTGTCCCGCCCCCCTGACATCAGTCTGAAGAAGGGTCTCGACCCGAAACATCACCCATTCCTTCTCTCCTGAGATGCTGCCTGACCTGCTGAGTTACTCCAGCATTTTGTGAAGGAAAGTTAGTCTTCTCTGTCCATTGGAAAATGGACAATGAAGGCTCAGTTTTAACCGGTTAGGCAAGATATATGGAAGGTCTTTATCTGAAAAAGGGTTAAGACCCTAAACGTCACCTATTCATGTTCTCCTGGGATGCTGCCTGACCCACAGAGTTACTCCAGTACTTTGTGTCCTTTTTTTTCCGGGCGAGGTATATGATAGGGTGACAGCAATGACCCCATACTCATTTGAACAGATCCTTTAGCTGCCACGAATTTAGAGCAAAATGTAAAAAACACTCTTTTGCTCTTGCACTAGTGGACCCAATACCATGTAGACTGATGATTCTTATTTTGAATCATGCCATTTAAAGTTAAATGCAATATACCAGAAGCAATTTTTTTGAGAATGCATGTTTGAAGTTTCTCAAACTTTAATAATGATTCCTGTATAAAATATAATGAATGAAAAGATAGGGGTCGGCACATGCTCGATGGATTCTGAAAAGCAAAAAAATATTTCTTACTGGTGGTAAATCATTAATGCTGAGCCAATAAATAAGTCACAGCTGCATAGGAGCAGAGGTACTGTTGAGTAGAAGTTTATTGCAATTAATGAAGTTATGTTGTTGAGTTGAATACTTGTTTCAATCGTCTTGTCCTGTGTGTCGGGCAAAGTTGTTTTAATTTAACCAGTTTGATAAATGTAAGTTTTCTTTCTATTACAAGGTCACAATGGTAGTTAACCCATGAAAAACTAATAGATCGTGTTTATTCTAGACGAATATGTATTTTTAGGCCTGGAGGCATGTTTTGGACAAATCAGAAATCTCCCTTTTATTTACAGTGATTTATGTTACGTACTGAAGTATTAACTGGTCCTCAATTACCATACACTAGGTACGTTTCTTATATCCTTGCAAATTATTCTGTCACTTCTTGACCGCCCTTAATGATTTTTGGTAATGCTGTCTTGATTCAGTTTTATCCTACACTAAAGAACCCTGCTCAGTAGACAGGGAGCCATTTATTTTGGGTGATGGGGGGTGGGGTGGGGGAGTGTTTGACCTGAAGGCCTTCAAAGGGGCAGAACAAAGGCTTGAGATAGGCAGCATTACACAAATAAATCATAAACATCAGGTGACCATGAAGAAGTAGAAGGATTTACAATAGGAGCAGCAATTAAATCTCTCCAACCTGGTTTACACTATGATTGCAAATTTCAGTTTGTTGATCCAGGATAAATGGTTTAAATTTAGAAGGGAGTTTGTAATGTGAAGCTACCTCTGAATTGCGCTTCCAGCCCCGAGATTCGCAGCATCAGAGAGTTTACAATATCCGGCACCTCAATCTCCTTTGTATCATGTATGCAAAAACAATATGAATCAAACTGATTATTGAATACTGAGTGTAGGCAGCAGCTAATGTGAACTGAATGTTGTTAGTTTTAACCTAGATCTATTTGATACATAGCCAGTTATGGGTATCAATTTATTAAAGTTAGCCAAGCAATATTAACTTTACTGCAAGATGTGGAAATGTTTCAGTATGTTTTAAATAGACTAAGGATTTTGTTGTACTTGCATTCTGATAGTCAGCACCTAAATGTGTATACAATGGTTTTACAAATGCAACAATATCTGTAGTCTGGTTGTTGTGAGTCAGAAAACCTACCTTTTAGGAGGTTTCTGTAACATCATACAGCTTGATTTTGGCTTTGTTGTGTCACCACTCCCTTTACAGTCCCCCCAGATCTCGGTCTCCCAATTGCTTCAAAAGCAGGCTTTAGTCAAGGCAGATTCTAAGCGTGTCAAAGGGCATGGCCCAGATGTCACCATCTAGCATGGTTGGATTCTTTCCTGCATAATTGCAGCAGCTTTATTGTATTCTGAGAATGAGCTCGGGGCACTTATTCACCCCAGCAGGCTAGCCACTAGACTGTTGCCGGACAATATATGGTGAGCTCGCGAGGAACTGGACAACACAGAAGGCATTAACTTTTTGCTTTCAGTCAGAACTTTATCCTGGATCACAGAATTTCATGTGCCTAACTAGGATAAGCCCCATCTTGTATTAAGTAGTCAAAGTTAAAAGAGACTGGCTGTAAATTTTGTGTAGGCACTGTTTTTGTCTTGTCTAGCCAAGCCTTATCTGTTGCTTAGTCCCAGAGGGGACCTTTTTAGAATTGAGAGGTCTGGTTTTTCAGTAGGTTTGCCTTTGTCTTTATCACCACTAAATGAAGGTTAGTACGAAAGGAATGACCCTTCAGGAAAAAGAAACATTTTCTCCAAGGTTTTGACCTCTGGTTCAGATTTTCCCCCATGCCCTCTCGCTGGTGACCTGCTAGCTCGTTTCTTTTGAAGAACTTTCGATATTTGCAAATATTTTTAACAGTGAAGGGATTTGCCGTTCTTTTGAAGCGTAGCTATTTGCAGCATGTCAATGAAAATAAATGGTTTGCAAACATTTGCTGGTAATGATGCATTTGACAAGTGGCCCACAATGCTTTACTGACATATTGGTGCAACTTTTAAATGACCAATTACACTTAGTTGCCCCCTAAATGTTCCTGAGCCAGTGGTAAAAGTGTAATGTTCGCTACAGCATCGGCATTTATGTCATCACTTGGACCTACTATTCATGCCACTGTAGTTTGTTGAGGATTCGAATTTTGAGGTGAAAGGTTTGTTAATAGACGAGGGTGACTTTTAAAAAATATATCTAAATGAATAACTTCACTTGGCATTAGATTTCTGTTTTGGGGCTTTGACTTAGTTTAGGCTTGAGATACAGCATGGAAACAGACCCTTCGGCCCACCGAGTCCATGCCGATCAGTGATTGCCAGACACTTACACCATCTTACACACACAAGGGACAATTTACATTTTTGCCACGTCAATTAGCCTACAAACCTTGTACGTCTTTGGAGTGTGGGAGGAAACCGGAGATCCTGGAGAAATCATGCAGATCACCGGGAGAATGTACAAACTCCATACAGACGAGCACTTGTAGTCAGTATCAAACCCAGGTCTCTGGTGTTGTAAGGCAGCAACTCTACCACTGCACCTTAGGGAGAGCCCTTAGGGAGAACATACAAACCCTGTACAGAGTCAGGACATCCATGGTCAGTTTTGAACCCGGGTCCCTGGTGCTGTCAGGCAGTAACTCTACTGCTGCGCCAATGGTTATTTGGCTTCAGCCTTTGAGCAGGAAGAAGGGGCCTGACCCGAAATGTGATCTCTCCATGTTCTCCAGGGATGCTGAATTACCCTAACACTTTGTCTTTTTTCCATAAACCGGCATCTACAGTTCATTGTTTCCACAAGAGATGTTAAATTTCTGCTTGTGCTTGTGTGGGCATATTGGGAGCATTACTGAAGGTTCAGTGTTTAGCTGTGGATTGATCAGTGAATTACCGGTCAATGGCAACCAACCATTCAGCATTCAGTAGCTGCTGAAAAAGTCACAAAAATTGGAGCCAATGGTTCAGGCACAGAGTTGTGAAAACACATTTTCACACTCGCACCCGACAAAGCCTCCCGTTCCAGCTCCTGAAACCCCTGGTTCTTACCGACACCAGTGGGTGTCAGCCTTTCTCCATTCTCCTGCCAAATTAGCTGCTCTCCATTTGGCAGCAGGGATAGTGAAGTGTGAGGTCAAAGAGGTCAGACCTGTTCTCTGTCCAACATTAACATATCTGAACTATCAAACACAAGTCAATGAGTGATTATCAGTAATGGAAGCTCTGCCCAGTGTTTATGGTTTTCCCTTCTGCTCCCACTGCCCCCTCACCCCACCCAAAAAAAAACTGCCCTTCACCAAACCAAGATGTGTGTTGTGCAATTTCAGAATGCGAACTTTTGCCCTGGCTAGCATCAGGAGCTTGCTGTAAAAAAAAAAAGTTAGAGGCATGCGTTTGGCATTCCTTTCAGTACCTCTCAAAGCTTCTCGCAGCTAGTGAAATATTTGTTTGATGTGTGGTCATGGTTGTAGTGGAGAAAACATTGCAGTCTGCTTGTGAGTGACTTGGGCTGGGAATAAAAACTAAAGCTGGTAAATTTCTATTGCTTGCGGTATCTCTCAAGGCATATTTCACACAACTAGTGTGTGGATGAATCAAAACCTGGATTTTTCTTTTAAAAAATGCTTGCACTTCCTCTGTCACTCATGATCATTGAAAATATAATGTAGTGTATGGCGAGTCTGGAGGCTCGTTCTTTGTTGAAGAAGTTTATTGCGACAGCAATATTCGATCACAAAGTATAACGAACGAGATTACAGACAACCATTAATTCTAACTGTTCACTTCGAAGAAGTCTCCTAACTGACTGGTTTTGGGCGCCAAAACCACACGTGATGACGCTGTCCAATCAGCGGGCTCACTCCCTGAACCAATCCCTACGGTCGCACCCACACGTGACCTTGCTGGCCAATCTAAGGGTTCGACTCCCAGGACCAATCTCTATGGTCGCTACAAGTGAGACATAACCCTGTACAACAGTACTGATATTTTATGGCCAATAATATGCTGTTTCATTGAATATGCTTTATCAACGAAAAATCTATAAGGTAAATCTACAAGGGCAGCACAGTGGCGCAAACCAGAGAGCTGCTGCTTCACAGCGTCAGTGACCCGAGTTTGGTGCTGTCTGTACAGAGTTTGGGCGTTCTCCCTTTTTTCTCCGGATGCTCCGGTTTCCCCCCCACACTCTAAAGACGTACAGGTTTGTAGGTTAATTGGCTTTGGTAAAATTGTCCGTATTAGCCAGCAAATTCAGTGAATCATTTCATCGCGTTTCTACATCTGTCGCATTTGTTCCATTAACGAGGACTTCCTCTCTAATGCCCCTCCCCCCTCACTCTCCCTACACATCTGTTCTGACCCACCTTTTGCCAGGTAGACACGAAAAACTGGAGTAACTAAGCGGGTCAGACAGTATCTCTGGACAATAGGTGATGTTTCGGGTTGAGGAAGAAGGGTCTCGACCCAAAACGTCACCTAATCCCTTTCTCCAGAGATGCTGTCTGACCCGCTGAGTTACTCCTGCTTTTTGTGTCCATCTTCCGTTTAAACCAGTATCTGCAGTTCCTTCCTACACCTTTCTTCCAGCACAGAACATGGAATTCCTTTGGCCCGCAACCTACCAGCTTTCTCATTCTGTGTTCTATCAATTACAATTTCCATCGGCTCCATTGTGACCGCACCACGGAAAACAAACTGTTGGAGGAACAGTAACCAGCACTTGGTCTCTCCCGTGTAGATGAGGCTACATTGGGAGCACTGAGTGCGGTGGAGGAGGTTGGAGGAGTTGCATGTGATTATTCGCCTCTACTGGAAGGTTGTTTAGATCCTTGGATGGTGGCGAGGGAGGTGGCATTTGGTGTTGCCCCTCCTACGGTTACAGGGAGATGTGCTATTGGGCAGGGAGCAGTGGGTGGGAAAGGATGATTGGACCAGAGTGTCACGTAAGGAGTAGTCTCTGCAGAAAGGGGTTGTGAGGGACAATGTGATTTATGTTGTGATCCCGATGCAGCCGGCAGGTTTTTTCCCCATTGTTTCCAGCTATCTCCCACCAGCCTCTGTCTCAAATCTATCTTCCCTTCCCCACCTGGCACCATCAGTCCCCACCTCGGCTAGTTCTGCCTGTCACCTGCCACACCCCGGCTCACCCCTTCCTTCCATCCCTTTCTACTGATTACTGTCCCTTTACACTCAGTCCTAGTTCAGGGTCTTGACCTGAAACATCAACAATTCCTTCAACTCAAGTGCTTGAGTACCTCAATGGGACACACAGTGCTGGAGCACAAACACTATCTGCAGTTCCTTGTTTCTACCTTCCCTCCCTTCAACTGCACAGAGGCTGCCTGACCCCTGCAGTAGTTTAATCTTTGTTCCAGATTCCATCGTCTGTAGTCTCACCACCAGTCACGCTTTCCCTTCTCCCCTCCCTGCTTTTCACACGGATTGCTGTCTTCATGATTCCCTGGTCCATTTACCATCCTCAACCACCACTATCCTTCCCATGGCACCTTCCATGCAACTGGAGACGATGCAACATATGTCCATTCACCTCTTCCCTTCCATTTGAGGCAGCGGTTCACTTTTACTTCCAATCAAGTCACAGCATTTGGTGTTCACAATGGGGTCTCCTCTACACTGGAGAAACCAGACGCAGATTGCGTGATCACTTTACAAGGCCCCTGGACTCAGTCCACAGGGGTGATCAAGCTTCCTGTTGCAAGTCACTTTAATTCTCAATCCTCTCCTCCACAACCATAGTAAACTAGAACAACATCTTATCTACTGTCTGGAGACTTAGCAGCCGTCTAGCAATGAACAATGAATTTACCAGCTACTGCTAAATCCTATCATTTTCCTTTCTCACCTCGTTTCTATAAAGTGCCTCCCTGATAGTCAGAATTATTTCTCCTTATCATCTGATCTATTGTCCCTTGTAATGTTTTGTCTGACATCTCAATCCTTCCCCAGCTCTGCTTTGAAAACAAACACCCCCTTCACTCTCCCACCCCAGTTGTAAGGAAGTGTTCATGACTTTTAATGTCGACTGGGTTCTCTTTCCACAGATGCTGCTTGATTGGCTGAGTTCTTCCAGCATTTGGTTTTGTTTCAGATTCCAACACCAGCAGTTTTATTTGTTTTCCAATTCAATGATTATGCCAATTGATTGTTCCTACCTTTGGATTTAGCCATGAATGTCACGGGTTTAAACCCCAGCAGTAAACTTTTCACACTTTGTTAAAGTAGGTTTACAAACCTAAATCTTATCCTCGCACTCTCCCCTTCATTTCCTTCCTCTCTTTAAAACCATGTCCTGATATAATCTCAACATGATAACAGTTACCCTCCATTATTTTCCACTGGCTATGTTTCATGTGTTGGTGGGTTGTTGAAGCACTTTATTCAGGACAAGGCAGCACCATTTTGAAAGCAATATAATATTTTATAAGAAAGGTCCGTCCATGAAGGAGCAGCTGGCAACCTGGCTCACGCCAAGCATTGTACTTTGCAAAATGGAATTTAGAAATATTGTGCGCTTAAATAAAAAATTGACGAAGAAGACTTGAAAGATGCAAGGATTGACTTGCATATTTACATTGGTTTACAAGTAGATGTAGCCAAAGAAAGGGCCTGAGATTCTTGGGTTTATTTTTAAATAAAGTACATAAAGAGCTGGGAGATGTTCTTGCAAAGAATAAAGGATATTATTTCAAGCCCCAGTTGAGGACGGTGTACAGTTTGAGTATCCCGGCATGAAAAGAAGGGTGGTGCTGAGGGAAAGATGCACTTTGGAAGCAGTTGAGAAAGAAGCTAATGAAAGATGATTTCCACTGGTCATAGTCCGTAAGAAGTAGGCATAATGTAAGACTTGCTCCGGAAGCCTAAAATTAATGATAAATTTAAAAGAACATTGAATATATTACCACATGGGATTTTAAATTGGCTTGTTTGAGCAGGAGCTGGATAAATTAAAGATGCTACTAAAGCCACAGGTGTTAGTTAAGTTGGAGCGGTTAATATGGTGTTGAGTTGGCGGTAGATTGGGTCAAACCTGTTTCATTTTATATTTCTATCCTATTAATATTTCCACTCTAATTTGCATTAATTTAAGTTTTAGATGTTTGGGAAGAGCTCAACAGTGGATAGTTAATGTGATCCGATGACTTGTGTGAATTTATTCAAGTTGTCTTTAAAAGCTAGTGGTCCCCGAGGCTTCTTGTACAAAATATACAAGCAATTAAAATTTGCCCTGCTGCATTGATGCCTTAGATTGCATCTGGGCGATTCAAATCATGTGTAAGATTGTGTCTCACGAACTGTGACATGCATTAAAATATTAAAGACTCTTTAAAAATCCTTTGAGACGAATGCCTCATTAGTTTGAGATATTCAGCATGCTCCAATGACGTCTCTGAGGAGTGGAGAAGCATGTGGGTTCATTCTGCATTTCTCAAACCTGCTACTTCAATGCCAAATAATTCTGCCGAATCTAATATATTCGCTCGGCATCCACATAACAAGTTGTTATTTTAAAGGAAGAAATCCAAGCATTTTTTAAATGAGTTTTGCCCATTTAACCATGTCTAAAATCAAACTAACTTGGACTATGATTTTCATTATAAATAATTTGTACGTCACTAAGTAGAACCAAGGGGCTTTGGGCTTATTGTTTTGCACTAGATTTTTAAAATTGAACTTTTTTGTTTATTATTTTATCTGTTGAGTACAGTGTTTATAACCCTATTATGCTGCTGCATGGAAGATTATCATTGTCCTGTTTTGGTACATTGAACAATAAACATGCTCGCCTCTTGAATGAAGATATAAAAATATCCTATGGTGGCTTTTGGATGTAATGGTAAAAGTTTATTCTTTTTATTATTATATACATAAAATTCTTAGTGCTATCCATTGCCAATGATTGAGCGTGGAGATGGAGTGTAGAAAAATAACTGCAGATGCTGGTACAAATCGAAGGTATCACAAAATCCTGGAGTAACTCAGCAGGTCAGGCAGCATCTAGGAGAGAGGGAATGGGTGACGTTTCGGGTCGAGACCCTTCTTCAGAGCGTGGAGATGGATAAATATTTGATCGATCGAGGAATGGAGGGGTGTGGAGAACTGACACGTGAGGATTTGAGGACCGCATAGATCAGCCATGATCCTATTAAATGGTGGCATAGGTTTGAAGGGCCTGATGGCTTGCTCCTGCTTCTATAGTCTTGTGTCCTTGTGTTCACTGCCCAGTGGGTTTATGGTCAAAGGTATTTTTCTGCATAAAAGTTTCGCCGTAGGCCAAGTGTACAGCAAAGTCCAACTACAGTGCTATGAGGCGTTGTAGCCATCCTGCCACATTTGCCCATTTATCAATTGTCCTTTACCACTGCAGTTTGAAATTTCTCTACCTTATAACCATTGAGTCCTGTATCTCATTTTGGCTGCACTCTGACAATGTGTGCCACTTCTATGGGAACTGTACTTTGTTCAGACAATTGCTGTTTCACTCCCTCAAACTCTTCATTTATGTGCTTGGGATTCAAGCAAATTCAAACCTCTAACCAGAAAGTAACTTCACCAATAAAGCTTTATTACCACTCCAAGTTTCCTTCATTTCAATGTTTGTCCTCATTGAGCTGAAACAACATCACTAAAGATGATCTGTTATTCTCTGTAAAGTGAATACCAAACTGCACATTTCCAACTTTACTTGTTTTGTTCTAACCAGCCCTTCTTACTGAAACACAGTACAAATTCCACTAGCTACTTGGTACTTCTTCAAATAAACTTATGTTGGACCACTTCAACCCATTGAAAGTAATGTTCATTCCTTTGAAAGTATTAAAATTTAAAACAAAAATAAGGGGACAGAAGACCATCTCTAGCAAGAGTTAACAAAAGTTATTTCAATCTTGGTGGAGACACCAATAGTGCAGCATTAATTCTGTGGTTCTCTGTTATTTTAAGGTAAATATTTCCACTGTTAGATGGTGCATAATAAATTATGGTCTGCAGTGGATCTCCTGATAAGTGGTGGCTCTCAGCTTTTATGGGGATTATTTAAACGCACTAGAAGTGTTCTGCGTCGGAGCCTCCTGTAGGTTATCTGGTTACCAGAAACCATTAAAACTGACTGCAAAAGATGTGCTTTTGTTTTAGATGATCCATTAACAGCAGCAGCAAAAATAATGCTGTGAAATAGGAGCTCCACCATCCAGACTGGCTTTACCAGATTTAGTTTTTATTTTTGTAGGTCTTTTCACTATTGCATTTTAAAAATTATTTGCAACATCTTAAAGTGGAGAACTTAAAATTGAGGATTTTCATTGAACACTGGAATTAAAATGATAGTGAAGATGCTTCTGCTATTCTATTTTAACTGAATATTATTCCTGCACATAACGATATGTTGTTAGGCAATTTTGTTTTTAATCTCCTTCTGCAAATGTACCGTTGTTTTCTTCGTGACGTGTATAACCAATCCTCTTCATGTGCCAATAACGATCCTTAAATAATCCGTGAATTTGCTCTAAAAGCTAAGTACAAGTACTTTGACAAATTATAGATTCTATAAGGCAATATAATTATTTAATCTTTTCACTAAAAGGAATTTGCACAGGCCTGCAGCTTTCTCTAACATTTGCCCTCCAGAAGACCTTTGGAGCCCATATGTAAAAAAAAAACAAAGTTTGGTCTACTCGAAGGCCATTGAAAGAGTGAGCTTGAGCTGCCCAATGATACATTCCCCAATTTTTCTTTCCTTGCACAATGGGAATGAATCTGCACTTCTTGCCTTGTGTAAACGTGTATTGATAATTAATTATCTTGTTCATTTTGTAAAATTATAACTGAAAACGTTTGGAACGGGCAAATTAAAATGACAAATAGTTTCAGAAGTTACTTATTTAACACATTGATCCTGCCTGTCCTTTTGAATGCTAATTGTTCTACATCTGATTACTAATAGATATATCATAGAAATCTGTTCAAGATTTCTCCAGGGTATGGAGCTGAGCCACACAGACTATATTGTTGACTTATCTTGAATGATAGTGGAGTGGTGGTGTGGAGGGAGGGCTAGGCTACAATTATCTTGAGTGCCTCCGGCTAGGGAGTGAAAAAACCCATCTAGTTTTGTGCTCTAGATTGCTATCTAGTGACCTCTGCTGGAAAATGTTCATTCACTGGTATTCTTATAAACATGTACCCTACATCTCTCTTTACTCTGAGCTGCCAGAACAGTGTTAGAACTGCAAGACTATTGCATTTTGAAAGAGAAAGGGTAAAGTTATGCTTTGGTTGGAGAATGCTGAAGATATTTTTATTACTTACATAACCCATTTTGGGCTTTTTTTTTACAACAGCTGTACCTAAAAAAACATGAACATAACCATACAATACTTGCTAAATTGATTCATTTGAATACTTGAAATATCTTTGAGAAAATCAGGGCTTGGTTTTTACTGACCTCATTTGGTTAATAAGGTTGACTCTTTTGTGTTTGTGGTCACTTAATAGACTATTAGTTTTGAATTTTCTGTAAGGTATTTTGAACTGGACATTGTGGTAACTTTAATTCATACAGATTTCATTGCTTGGAGCAAGAAGGCAATCAAAATGCCCAAAAATGTTGCTTTGCAGTTTTAGATGAGAAAATCTTAACCTTTATAATACTGTAGAGTGATGAATTGGTTGTATTTACAAAGAGAGGCCCCCTGTGTTAAGATGCATTGTGTAAACCATTGCTGTAAGCAATATCTCTCACTGAGGAAGGGCAATTCTATGTTGACATTAGACCTTTGCTTGTCTCCATTTAATGGAACGATGACCGATTCAGGATAACCACTCAGCAGGCCAGCAGACATTTTAAGCTACTTGACAGTATGATAAATGGTTAGTGTGGTCATCCTCTTGCATTCAACAGGTCAGCAGGGGTCCCATGTAGATAAGTCGTTTTGTAAAAGGATTCTTAAACCAGTTACCACGGGCTTTTATTTTGTGGTTTATTTTGTACTTTCTCCAGAAGAATGCTTACTGAAAATTATAGATAAATGTGTACAACCTTAAAAAAAAGTTTCTTAGTTTGATGTTGATTGTTGCAAATAGTAATTGGTTTTGTTACTTTTGAAAAAAATAATTTGGCTTTCTTCAGAATCCAAGAAACCCTCAAAAGTGTATTATGGTTGGAAAAGGATTATTTACAGAAACATCTGACAGAATATTTCTGGGACAAAACGATTCCACCAAGACTAAAAATTCTGCCTTTTTTGCTGCAATAAGTGGTCTATCGCATATCAGCAACGATAATGGAAGAGACACCAGTGCTGATGTGATCACACATTGTCCCGTTAACTAGCAGGCATCAATGGAGCTGCCGATTACTGATACCAATTTGTACCTTCAAATGCAGTATCTGAATTTGCATCCACTTTTTAGGGCTGGGCCTTTTAGCTAACTCCTAAACAGGTATTTTTCCGCATAAAATATTCTAGGTAGGCACCATCTCCCCTGGCAGTGGGAATGAGAGAGGCCATCGAGAACCCTTGGCCAGCCCCAGTTCCTTAAAAGGAGTGACCCATGATGTCATCAAGTGTTTATGGGGGTGGGGGAAGGTTGCATAGATAACCAAATGTTAAACAAATGGGGCTTTCATGCAGAAAGATTACGAACCCATTGGTTTTAGTATTGTTTGAACATGATGAATTGCAATTGTTTTCTGTTTTTTTTACACACTTGCATCAGCTTGAAATATTTCAAGAATCATGACAAACTGTGAAGTTGATGCATTCTGCATTTACAGCAAAAATACTGGCAAAGATAAAGCCCATAGCCCACAGTAATCATGTCCGAAACAATAAGGGATATTGTACATTGAATTGTAAAGGGAATTTGTCAATACTAGGATAGAAAAAACATAAAGCAATGGATGTTTGCTCTGGGTGGATGCTATTGAATTTTAATATTTTGGGATTTTGTTTGCAACAATGCTTGTGTTCCTGGTTGCCCACCCATCCACCAGTCATGTCTGCGTGAATTTTTAAAAATTGTTATTAATTCCATCTTATTTAGATTCCTACTTTTTCAATTCTTAGATTCCGCTTTATTGTTTTACATCTGCCTGGTTTAGGATCCATTTGAGTAATTGTAAAATGATTAGTGTGGATACACACTGACTGGATGGACAGGGATACAGGGATGTACAGGAACAGTCTGAAGAAGGGTCTCGACCCGAAACGTCACCCATTCCCTCTCTCCTAGATGCTGCCTGATCTGCTGAGTTACTCCAGCATTTTGCGATACCTTCGATTTGTACCAGCATCTGCAGTTATTTTCCTACACGGATGTACAGGGACGATCAAGTGGAGTGTGGGGGAAGAATGCGATCGCAATAAAACTATAAAATAATACTGGATATTATTTCCTTTTAGACCCTCGAAGGAAGTATCACATGCGTTTGCTGGCTTATAATTCTATGGGTGAAGGCTACCAGGCAGACCAGACAGTGAGCACCTCAGGATGTGTGTGTAAGTGCTCAATTTGTAGTTGGTGTCTCATAATGTTCATTTCATATTGAAAAGCTGTGTATCTTTTAAGTAAAATTCCTAGAATGTTGTCCACTGCTAAATCTTCAACGCCGGCAGCGAACCACTGAATAGTAATGCTGTTGGTGTGCCTGTCATAAAAATAAAGCACCCTGTCAGTCACAGCCAAAGCAGTCAACAGTTTCACTGGTTCCCGTAAATCATTTCCAATTTATAGGGAATTGGATTTTATTTTCTCTGGGGTTTTATAAACTATTTTCTCACTCTGTCAAGACCTTGCATAACAGATAAAGGCAAACTATTGGCAGTAAAACGGCAATAATCCAGTATCCGATTGCTTGTAAATCTTGGTTGCTGGGCATCCGTCTCTCTCATTGGAGGCGTGGGTTCAGAGGGCAGCCGGGAAGAGGGTCAGGCGTGTGGGGCCAAGTGTATGGGTGGAGTTGGGGGTCAGCAACGTGGGTAGGTTTGCAGCTGGACCTGGGGCTGCAGAGTTTGTATATTTCCTGTTCCCTTTCAACTCAGCGATTTCACTGGAAAACGTTTTCACAGATTTCATTGTACCACGTGAACAAAAAATGACATGGGTACATTTTGGTGTTTAATAGTACCACCCAATAGCCCGGAAAATCTTCCCGTCCATTAGTAAAAAAAAACCCCAAGCAAACTGGATTTTCTGAACCAGTTTGTGTGTGAAGGAAAATGGGAGTGAACCACAGATACAGTCTAAAACGTGGAACGTATCACAAAATCCCAAATTCTCAGCAAGTTATAGATGTCTTCTCTGAGTCACTCGGTCAATTGGATAGCAATTCTAGGGGAGCCTAGTCTTTGCCCTTTGAGTGCCTCTCTATCAATACTTCTACTGCTCAGCTGGTTGGTGAAACATCAAGAATTTTCCTAAATGTGTTTTATTTTCTTAAACCCCTCACACATCACTTAAACACGTTGGTTCCCCTGTGGAGCTTAATCATATATTCTTGGAATCCAACATCCTTGTTTTACAAACCCAATAAAGGAATAATTAAACAAAAAGACAACCGCTGAATTCCTCCAGCAGTTTGTTTATTTTTGCTCAAGATTCCAGCATCTGCATTCTATTGCATTTCCAAAGGAATAATTAATATGTTGACAAAAATGTACATGTTGTTCCATATTTGGATGCTTTGAAAACCAGTCTTGTTCAATTTATTTTGGCTATATCTGGGGCTTTTAATAGCATCTTCTCCCCGGAGTACAGAATTTGCATGCAGCTGTTAACCATCAATACTTATCCCTTTTCCAGGTTGATAAAACAACTCTGGAGCATATAGATTTTATGATATTGGCCGTCAAATAAAAATTCAAAGTGCATTTCTAATTTCACAACATATTGCCATTATTTAAACATTTTGAAAACCTACACGAGATGAATCATGTGTGTGTTCTTATTTGACAGCTGTTCGAGATCGCATGGTGCCTCCACCACCCCCTCCTCATCACTTGTACGCAAAAGCCAATAGTTCATCGTCTATCTCCTTACAATGGGGGAAGCCGGCTTTCACTGCAGCACCAGTGATCAACTATACTGTCCGCTGTAACCCTGTGGGGCTGCAGAATGCTTCACTTGTCATGTACCTTCAAACGTAAGTTGATTCCCTCTCTGTTAATCCACAGCTCTAGGTGTTTATGATGGTGTTTATTACCAGTGGCAGGAAAAAGTCACTTTTTTACTTGTCAATTTTTTTTCGGTATCGTGGAAATTAAGTCGAGAGCCAGACTTTGAATAATTCCTGACACAGCTATTAACTATCTTCAAAGTTAACCTGTGCCCCTGTTAACGTGAAGCTATTTGACAAAACCATTCAATATTTACAATGGTTTATCATAGTGCAGTCGGACTCTGATTCGCTTTCAATTAACTCTAGGCTTTACAAATGTGTCTGTGTGTTACACCTTGTGGGTGTCCACAACTGCCCCGAGCGATCAGGGCCAATCCACTATTGAGAACTTCTCCCATCTAATCATAAGGTAAATAAGGATGTCAGATAGCAAAAATGCTGGTCACCTTCCTGGTATCATCTGTTGTCGGGCAATGTGAAAGAAACCTCTGACTCATTGGAGAGAGCTGGGATCAGATACTTGTTTACTCTACAGAGTTGCAGAGGGGGAAGGGCAGTGGCTGCAGACAGGCTGAAGCTTTTAACTAAACAGAGGTTTTATAGACAAACACCATAAACTTTTACTTATGATTTTCATTGGGATGTGGCACTAAACCATTCTTTGTTTAACAATTCTGAACTATTTTTATTACAAGTTAACAAGTCACATTGCAAGCAATGAGCTGTGTTGTAGCTCAGCCTCCTTTTCTTTCACCCTGTTCCAGTGAAGTGGATTGGTCAGGAGCTTTGCAGTACAGCTAATGGTAGTGTTGCAGTTACCCAATGCAAAATGTTAATGGTTCAGATCATTGAATGCTTATTTAATTTTTCTCAAAATTGTTACCCTATCCTTGATGCACTGATCCAAAAGCAACAATTAATTTATTTGTTTTTTTAATCTTTACTGAGTATTCTCTCCACTTGTTTATGGAGCACGCAGTTCACATGGGGAAAAGACTTAATTCTTCCTTTTCATGGAAGCGGACCATTGATAAACTGTACGAAATACAGGCCACAACAAATGTCATCCTGCATTGCTTATCAGAGTAATGAGGGAAATACTGCAAATACTTGGAAATAAACTTGACAATTAATCATTTTGAAAATGTATATACCAAAAATAGAATGGTCTCAATACAATCATGAATGGGTTATTTTTGCTTTTACAAGAGGTGTCATTCTTGAGCAAATTTCTTCCAGAGTTGAACAGTCTGGGTCTCGACCCAAAACATCACATATTCCTTTTCTCCAGAGATGCTGTCTGTCCCGCTGAGTTACTCCAGCTTTTTGTGTCTATCTTCGGTTTAAACCAGCATCTGCAGTTCCTTCCTATATACTTTGTCATCAGCTACCTTAATCCTTAGTTATCAGCTCGGTATATTTGAATTAACCTGGGCAAAGCAACTGGATGGTTCAAGTATATAATACTATTACAGTAAACTGTTTCATATTTATTTTATTATAATGTTGTACTTAACATGCAAATAGAAAGCCACAAACTAATGCATTTTATTCGATCCTATTTTCAGTGTGCAGTGCACAATGCTCAGCTATGAAATCGGCCCTGAATAAATTTATCTTCTGATAATCCTATTTATGCTTTATTTCTCCAGTTCTGAGACGCACATGCTAGTGAATGGTCTGCAACCCTTCACTAAGTACGAGTTTGCAGTGCGGCTTCATGCAGACCAGCTCTCCAGCCCCTGGAGCCCAGTGGTTTATCAGCTCACCTTGCCTGAAGGTAAGGACCAAATCGCTCTATTCACAGCTCAGAACTCAAATGACCCCATCACATCTACTTAAACAACAAATGTTTACCTGAATTTAAACCTCTCATTTTCACGGTGTCAACCATGTTTTTGGCATATTCTGTCATTGAAGGGATTTCAATATGTGGCATGATTTTATCGTGGTATTTTATCTTCACATTTTAAACACTTTTTGAAAACAACAGGTCATTCCAAGTGGAGTTGTGTTCTTTCTGAAAGGAATGGACAATTCCAGAGTAAACTAGGATATAAGTATCCTGCACAAAACATGTTTAGACAGTAACATTCCAGATGGTATGGGCTTTACTCCACAAAATATTCCCAAATTTTGTACTGATAGCAAGTGTTTATGACTACATGAGATTGAGGATATTACATTGACATGGATTAAATGTTGGCAATATGATTAAATGTTGATATTACATTGACATGGATTGACAGCCATATCCTTAGGGTAACAGGCTATGACTTGAGGGCAACTTCAAGAATCAATGCATCAGCCCCACATCCATGACAACAATGAGTCTTTTTTACAATGTTAGAGGACTAGAGGGTTCGGTGGTTGGACACTTTAATTCTCCTTCCCATTCCTACACAGACCTTTCTGTCCTCGGTCTCCTCCATTGTCCGAGTGAGGCTAAACGCAAATTATAGGAACTTGCAGCCCAGTGGTTTCTCTCACTTCAGGTAGCCCGGCATTCCCTCTCTCTCTATCCCTCCCCCACCCAAGTCGCACTAGCTTCTCATTTTCACCCTACAAACAGCTTACAATGGCCTGTTTCCTTTATCATCGTTACTTTTTTGTATATCTTTCATTCATTGTTCTTTATCTCTCCCCATCACTGTCTATATCTCTCATTTCCCTTAACCCTAACCAGTCTGAAGAAGGGTCTCGACCCAAAACGTCACCCATTCCTTCTCTCCAGAGATGCTGCCTGTCCTGCTGAGTTACTCCAGCTTTTTGTGTCTATCTTCAAGAACTAGAGGGCATGGGTTTAAGGTGGTGGGGGGTGGGGAGATTTAATTGGAACCAGAGGAGCAAATGTTTTGCACACAGAGTTCCCATATGGAACATGCTGTCAGTGGAGGTAACTTGAGGTGAGTACAATTACAACTTTTTAAAAATATTTGGACAGGAACGTGGAAAGGAAAGGTTTAGCGGGATATGGACCAGGCACAAGCAAATGGGATTAGCTTGGATGGAGCATCTTGGTCAGCATGGATGAGTTGAGCCAAATAGCTTGTTTCTGTATTCTATGAATGTGACACTATTATTAATTTCTCTTGCAGCTCCAACCAATCCCCCTTCAGGAGTCAAAGCCACTTTGATAGAAGAAGGAACTGCTCTCATTTCTTGGAAGCCCCCAGAAAACACCAATACCGCTGTCACTCATTACACCATCCTGTATGCTTCTAGGAAGGCCTGGATTGGGGGCGAGTGGCAAGTGCTCCATAAGGAAGGTGAGCTTCACTCAGCAAGTGTGAACTCATGAGCATTTGTTCAGTTTTAAATCTGGAAGCTGCAAACTACTTGACTCAACTTTCATGAAATCAGTGAAAATGAGAGTCTGAGAATTGTGTAGTAAATAACAGCCTAAGTGGTCCATAATCTGCCCAGCTTCCTACAATATGCTTGTGACCTAACATCCTGGCTGAAAACCCATGTGGCCTGATAATTATGAATGAACAAGGCCTGGTCAGTGGCAGCTACAGCAATGAATGTCATGTAGTGAAGAGTCTCTTGTGTTGAAGGTGTTCATTGCCTTGTTCAAATGATGCTTGTTGCTTATCAGCCCAGCTGCGAATGGCACCTCGCTCTCACTGCTGTAGGCACAGGTAGCACAGAGCTTGTGAGTCACGTCCTGTTGGGTTAGGCCTGGTCTCATAACCAGGCACCAGTCCATTATCCCTGTACAGCAAACATAATGGAAATGTATCTGGCATTGCATTATTCAGCAAGGTCTTGCACATTTGTTCATATATGGAACAAACTTTAATCCAATTTGTTACTCCACACCATCTTGCTAACTTTGTGTGCCAAGTGCAAGGTGACCTGCCAAATATATTCATTGCAATTTTCAAAATAATGCATTGTGTTAAGAGATCATGCCTTGGTTTCACTTTTTGTTTTTAACCTTCAATCCACTAATGTTATGGTTGTTTTTAGGATCAATTACTATGACTTTGTTGGAAAATCTTGATCCGGGAAATGTATACCTCATTCAAATATCTGCATCAAATGAAGTTGGAGAGGGACCCTTTTCCAACATTGTAGAACTGGTGATCCCTGCTACAGAGACTGTGTACTTTAGTCAAGGGCCAAAGTGGTCTGACTCCCTCAGCAGTGCAGATGCCAAAGGTAAATACATAGTCAAAACCAATATAACTTTGTGCATCTTTCCTGCCAGATGTATTTTGCAGTCAATGAAATGGACACCCTTGTTAGTGAAATGCTGATCTGAGCTACAAAGAAATATAAACTGGGCAATTTACACTGTGGCTCAATCAAGATACTTTTAATCTATTCTAATATGTTGTTCATATCAACAATGAGATGAGGTGAAACAGTGAATTAGGAATATATGAAGTAGATGCATGTTTAATCCACATTCTGCTGTAATGCATGTTTCCACAGAGCTAATTGGATATAACACGATTAATTAAGGAACACTATTTGTAGTACGCAGGCCGAGTTGGTTGTAATGCAATTTTGAGCGGGATCTGGGGAACCTCTTAAGAGTTACTTTGGAATTTGACAAGCAGAAAAAAACCCTTGAAGGAAAGAAACAGTCTGGGGTTAAAAACACCTCCATTTTACCTTCCTGCAGTATTCAGACACCATTGTCACTTTAGAACGTTACATCAGCCTGAAATTGAAAGCAATTGCTTCTGCTGACACTTGTGCAATGATAGTCTATTAAACAAGTAATGTAAGAAAATAACTGCAGATGCTGATACAAATCGAAGGTATTTATAGCTTGCAGCCCATCGGTATGGCACCTCGTATTTCGCTTGGGCAGCTTGCAGCCCAGCGGTATGAACATTGACTTCTCCAACTTTAGCGTTCCTCTGTCCCTCTCTTCCCCTCCCCTTCCCAGTTCTCCCTCTATCTTCCTGTCTCCACCTATATCCTTCCTTTGTCCCGCCCCCCTGACATCAGTCTCGACCCGAAACGTCACCCATTCCTTCTCTCCTGAGATGCTGCCTGACCTGCTGAGTTACTCCAGCATTTTGTGAAATATTAAACAAGTAACATGCAGCCTTCCGTATTTTTAGCTTGCACTAACAAAAATAAACCTATTAAAAAGACCTTTATTTGAAAATCCTGCAGGAAAATAGTTTGTTAAACAGAGTGTGAAATGCTCCTTCCCCCCCCCCCCCCCCCCATGAACACAATTGTTTTTATAACACGATTGCCTATAATGTGAGGTTTCTTAGAGTACAGGTAATTCTGCTATAACAGAATAGTTGAATTTCTAAGTGCTTTTATTCCCTAGTAAAATGAATGTAATGGTGGAGATTTCTAATAAAGTAATAACAAAAGCTAAAAGGATATAATGTATTTAGAACATAGTCAACATCTGCTTCCCCATCCTCTTCAATCATTGTTGCCTGCTCAACTAAGTTGTGACTGACCTTCTCTGCACAAAGCCATACTAACCAGTTTCTATGGTTCTAATGAACATACCATTTTGCTTTTTCCACAGGTAACTCTGATGTGTTTTACCACCTGGACCAAAAATCAATGACTGGAATTATCATTGGAGTTTGCATTGCCCTGACTTGTATTATCATCTGCATCCTGATCCTCCTTTACAGAAGCAAAGCAAGGTATAGTTTAAAAGTGTTGGGCACAAAATGCAGACATTAAAGATAATGGTCAAGGTTTATATTGAGATGTATTCTAAATGTTTTGAATATAATTGTTGTGAGTGGGAGATGTTCACCAGTCTGTGTGCTGCAAATCTTCACCCACCAGCCCCATCTAGACTCATTATTACTTGTATGTAAGCGACATTTTTATTAAAATGTCATATTTTGAAAAAGGTAGCATTTACTAGCATTCTGTCATTTCCACTTACATCAGTGAATAAACAGAGACTACTACATTCAGCGCCTGCACTATCTGATGATGTCAGCATTTTTGTTGAAGTTTTCTTTAAATGGTGAATGTTTCTGTTTGTCCAGGAAATCCAGTGCTGTCAAAGCTGAGCAACAAGGAACCGTTCAGTTAGCACATGTGACGAGTCCGCTGGTCAATGGGAACCATCTTGCCAAGAGTAAGGATGAACAGTGGGAAAATATGGAAACCTTAATGCCAATGATGCCTGAAAATGTCGTCTTGGACACCAAGGTAATTTTATTTTTGTTTTATTCGTATTGTTATCATTTTGCTTGCCTCTTGTCCTTCCAAAACAAGGTACTACTTCTCTATGATGGTAAATAGTTTGCACTATCTTAGCAAAGAAAGTGGCCCTTCAGCACATCATATCGGCCATCAAGTACTGACCCAGACTAATTGCATCGACCAACACTTGAACCATACCCTACTCTTCCTTGGTCATTTAAGTGCTCATCCAGATGCTTCTGTGAGAGTGTCTGCCTTCACCACCACATCCAGCTGTGCATTCCAGATTGCAGGCACCCTCTGGGTCACAAACCATTCTTCTCCTGATTTCCTCTAAATCACATCAATCGTATGTCCTTTGGTCTTGGACATCTCTATCATCAGGTAAAGTTTCTATCCATGCCTCTCATATTTCTGTGTAACTCTATCAAGTTGCCCCTAGGTTTTATCCAGTCCAAACTAATCCTCTCCAATCTCTCTTCCTAACTGAAATGTTCCACCCCAGATGATATCCTGGTGAATCTCCTCTGTCCCCCCAGTGCAATCCATATCCTCATTGTTGATGAACAGAGCTGCACCCAGTATTTCAGCTGTGTCCTAATCAAGACCTCCTTGCACCTTATATCCTGGCTAATGAAGGCAAGCATCCCACATGCCTCCTTTACCACTTTGTCCATCTGTGCTACCATCTTCAGGCAAATTTGGCCTGAGTAAAGGAAAACTATTTGCATTTATATCTTGTCTGCGCAATCTGAGTACATTCCAAAGTACTTTGCAGCTACCTCATTTGGTGTTGCCTGATGAAGGTCTGCTAACCCTTTACATACCAGGGGTGGAGATGAAGTATGCCACTTCCAGTTATCAAGTCAATTCACATGACTTGGGGACATGTGTGTAAATAGTTTGGGGGCTGAGCAGTAAAAGGAAGAGGGAAACATATTCAAACCAGGAGCAGGGAAAATTGAGGACAAGTATTTTACATACCAATCTGAAATTCTAACTTAAAAATCGAAACTTATTTTTAAGAAAGCACAAAAAGCATTTTAGGAGCACTTTTGTTAAACTTGTTATATTTAAGAAGGAGACTAGTGATGTAAAAGTGTGCATTAATCTTAATGAGGCAGGTACTACCACAATGTTTAAGAAACATTTAACATGGGATAGGATCAATGTTGAGGGATGTGGGACAAATGCGGGGAGCTGGGTCTAGTGTAGATGGGGCACATTGGTCAGGGTGGGCCTGTTCCCCAATTGTATGACATCTTGACTCTTGATGAGGAATCTTGTTAAAGCCTAAAATAATTTCGGGCCTCTAAACAGTGGAAAACAAATGAAGTAATTGGTTTAAGAGCAAGCTGAAAGGAAGAAAAGCCAAAGTACTGGAGAAGCAGCAGGTCTGGCAGCATCTGCTGGGGGAATGGACAGACATTTCTGGTCGTGACCTAAGACAACAGCACAAAGTGCAACTGGAGCACATTCTGCCTAGCAGGCTGCAAGTTGGCATAAAGTAACCTTTGTGAATGTACTCTTTCCAACAGGGTGGATCTGATCTGATCATTAGCAACTCTGGTCACAGAAGAGAAAAGACCACAAAATGCTTTTTTTTTGGAAGAAAAAAGAGAACAACAAATGCATACAAGGAGGAGCAGGTACGATTGGGAAACAGTGCTAAAGTAGTTTTGAACATACATTTGCATTGAAGGATAATGTAAGATTTGTTGATGGGGTGAGATTAAATAGCATGGAAGTAATCTCAGACCCTGGTTCTAGTTGGGCTGCGTAGGCTGTGATTTGGGCTTGTTTGACAATTTCTTGCACCAGCTGATGCTTGCTACAGTATCTATAATGAGAGCAACTCCTGCCAGAAATAGAATTGGAATTTGTTGAGCTTGATTTGACTTGTCAATTACAATCAGTTTTGCTTTCAGTTACATTAACTGCTTGGCCTGATTAACTCAACATGATGAACGAATCCTGCAATTGCAGTTTTACACAGCAAGTCACACTTGCTCATCAACTGATGGCTCCAATACCTTTAATCACTCCCCATTCATAATCACTTACTGTTCCTCATTTAGACCCATAATAGCCAAAATTTATTCAGTTGGCCGCCTGCCTGTTGTCTGTCTTTAAATAATTATGGATAAAGTCTAACAGTGTGGTCCTATTTTTCTAATGGAGGTATTCTGGTTTATTGTATAGAAGTTTGAATATTTTGAGTTCTCTATGGGGGAAAAAAAAGTTAAATGTTCATTCCAACCAAGGGCGTTGTGTGGGATTTGAAACTGTTTCTAAATCGCCATTCTTTTGCTAGCAGCCAGTGAGAAGAAACGGGTTTGGCGTGAGCCCCTACCAGCTGACTGGGCTGAGCCGTGAGGAATCGGGAGGCTCGGTACTGATTCCCCCCACATCATTGCCAGCTGTGTTTACCGCCGTGGGAGATACCGAATATTCTCATAACAGTGATGGAAGCCACGAAACTGGAGATTCGGGCAGATATTCGCATGATTCCAGGGAGGAGATGGAAATGTTGCACCTTTCTTCTGTCACGTGTGATACACCTGCCTTCTTGGGATCGTCTGTCCAGGGGGAAACTGCCAGCATTCCTGTCCTGCCTACCTCCGAGGAAGATCAGCGTCTGTTGGTTGTTTCTCATTCCACTACCTCTGACCTACTGGCACTGCCCCGACCAAGTCACATGTCTTCAAAACCAACAAGTGAAAACACCGACAACCAATTTCCAATTTAAGCAACCAGATCCAGTTTCACAATAATTTATCTGTACAATGGACAAATGTGCAGTAAGCCAAAGAACACTCTGCAAAGAAAGTCTGGGCCATTTTTTTAGTCACTCCAGGTTCTTGCACACTTGGTTTATGAATGTTCCATATTTTTTATTTTACCCACCATGAATGTCTATGTCAAAAAAATGTGAAAAGGACCATTACATTTCTTTTGATTTTAATTTGAAAGGTATATCATTGGAGCAGAAATATTATTTCAGGTTTTCTGCTGAAAAAAATCTACCTCAATTTTACCTAATGATAAACTCCAGTATTTAACAGGATTTTACTCCATTACCTAATAGTTGATACTTCCTTACAGAGATGTGTTGTTTTGATAAAAAAATGTTTGTTGGTGTTGTTCTGCTGTGATGTAGGGGTTGCAAGGACGTTGCCATGAGAGTGTTTGACTAAAGATCTGTTTACATGAGCAAGTGAGATTCTGAAATGGGGCCATATACACAGTGCCTTTGAGCTGAAGTTGTCTTGATTATATTGTTAATATAAAATAAGAGATCCAGTCAAGTTATTGGAAGGTTTTGAATTCATAATTTCAATCCATGAAATGTTAAATGCCTTTACACAGCTTCTACATGTATACTGTGCATTTACATGAAGCTATTGAAGGAAAATTGTAGAGCTGGTTTGATCAGAGAAAAGAAGCAATGATTTGGATTGAATGAGGTGCCTGTTGAAGTCTTGTGCTTCATTGATGTTCTTATTGAGCTTGTCCATAATGTTAATTTTGAAAGATATCTGAACTCTGCACTATAGGCAGAGTGAATGTATTCCCATTGAATATGAAGCTGAAAAGCTATGTACATCCAGTTTCATTGAATATCTGTTGGGAGGCACAGCAGACTAATTGAACCAGGCCAGGGTTAACTGAAATGATTACCTAGATGCTTCCTGTTCTAGAAACTGGAAAATACAATGCAGATGCAGAAATTAGGGAAAACATGCCTCCCGCATTGACCCCTATCACAGCCTTGTGCTGTGCTGGTTGAGTTCTGATTTCATGCATTCTAACAGATGCTTAAGCAACTATGTGACTGGTCCATTTCATACAAGACTTGCATCTATTGGGATGGTGCTTGAGCATTCTGGTTTGCTGCATGAACTTTTTTCAAAGGGAAATCTTGTGGAGTGTATCCTCTGTAAGTACGGGACTCCCCTTGATGAGAAAGTTCAAACTGAAGATGAAGTAAACTCTGCAGGAAAGAACTGCAGATGCTGGTTTAAATCGAAGGTAGACACATAATGCTGGGGTAACTCAGCGGGACAGGCAGCATCTCTGGAGAGAAGGAATGGGTGACGTTTCGGGTCGAGACCCTTCAGACTGGGGGTCTCGACCCGAAACGTCACCCATTCACTCTCTCCAGAAATGCTGCCTGTCCCCGCTGAGTTACTCCAGCATTTTGTGTCTACCTATGAAATGAACTTTACCGAAAGTTAAATATTCCAAGTGAATTTCCAGTGCCACTTGGTGACATGTTCAAATTAGTGAGTGGACGCCGGTAAATTTTTCCTGCAGCTTTGAAGTGTGGTATTGACAAGACACAACCAAAAAACCTCCACTAAAAACCCACACCTATCACGGTAGACTAAGTACATTTAATTATTGGCAGTTCCTTTTCAATAAATTTTTCATTGTCATCTTTTAAATTAATTAACAATTCTTTTTATTTAAAAAAAACTATTTGACATAAAACCCCTCTATTTCCCCCGAACTCATCAAATACCTTCATTTAACAAACTGCAAAATGAAAAATTATATAATGTCAGACTTAATTGATTTAATTAAATTGAGTCCTGGAATAAAAAGGTATTGCAGAGTTTTATTATTAAACTGTTCAAGGAATTCATGTTCAAAATAATAGGAACATAAATTTTTATCGAGTTGAAAGGGATGTAGAGTTACTTTAAAATAATATAACTTTGCGCTTGGATATTCAATAACTGTATCTCCACCACAATTTCTATAAGCCTTCTGATTATAAAACAACTTCAGCTTAACGGTATTAAATGAAATAACTCCTTCAGAGTTCCAATCCAAAGAGCACCATTAGGTGCCTCATTTGTATTTGTTTTTAGAATTGCTTGCATTAAAAATGGAGCTTTATGATACCAAAAATGTTGAGGGAATAGAAGCTGCTGCTCTCATGTGCTCTAGCCTTGCACCTCCTGTTTGATACTACCTCTTTATAAAACCTATTTTAGTGTTATTCTTTATCTAACCTCAGGGATTGTTACATTTGTTACATTTGAACTGCCGCACACAAGTGTGTGGCGTACTGACAGGGTATCTTGTTTGAATTATTGCTTTTAAAATAGTTACTGTGTAGCTTTTAAGAGTTAGAACAGATCACTAGAATTGTGTGCCAGTAAATGTTCACACCTCTGCGATGCCGATATATCAGAACTACTTTAAAATAAGCTTACCAAAGAAAATGTACATAACTTTTTTCTAGGATTTTTTGGGCCATTTAACTGTTGAATTTCTTAATTTTATAATAGTTTCTAATCAATCAGAAGTAGTGAATTGTATGTGGCTCGAATTGGAATTGATTTTCTAATACCATATTACACTAGAATAATTGGAAACCTAATTTAGGGAACGAGCTATATTGATGTGATAACACCCAAATGCTATTAAAACCCATCTCCAACTGGAAACAAATTGAATTATAGTAAATAGATATACAATGATTTATTGTCCAAAAATACTTAAAAGCCAATTCTTTGTCTTATCCAAATCCCAAAGATTTTAATGTTTGAATGATGTTCTAATATCGGCTCAATGAAAGATCCTTAATACTAACTACTGAGTACGACTTCTGGTTAGCTGCACTCTGCTCTTTATAGTGTAGATCAGTTTTGTAGTCAGTTTAGCACTTGTCTTTCAGATTAGTGTCATCCCATTGTCTTGGTGGTAAAGGCGGTATACAAAGGTAAATGATAAGCAACGATATCCAAAGATTTAATGTTGACGGGGCACTGTATCTATGTAGTATCTGAATTCCAGGTCTGAACTGTGTCACTTTTCATAAAACCCGCAGTAGAGTCTGAGTGAAATGTAGAGAATTCTCTTGTACAATAAGATGTAATTTTGTAAAAGTACATTCTTCTCCAAATTGCAATAATTGTTTCATATTATTGATTATAAGAGGATTCTTTTCATCCAACTAATTATAAAACTTCATTCGTTATTTGCTATTTTTAAATGGGCAAATGACATCTTTTCGTGATGAACATAAATTCTAATATTTTTGAAATATCAGATTTTTCTACACAAACATAAGTAAAATACTCCAGTTGCCTGTGCGTTCCCTTTGAGAATTCAGTTGAATTGCTATCATGTGATTGCCTGAGCCCTTCTCCAAAGAAAACTGCATATTTGTGTGGCTCACAGTTGCATGGTTTGCATTACTTTCTTAACAATTAAATAAAACGTCGCAACAGCTCTGGAGTATGTGGGGAAAAAAGGGACTTATAATAGCTTTAAATAATGTAATCAATATTGAGCAATAAAAGTGTTCTGTCTCATGCCTTGACAAATTTCAGGGAGCTGAGGAGCTCAACTAAAGATTTTTAAAAACCAATAAATTCAGTATTAATATTTTGTTTTCAAATACAGCTAGATCAGCCGTCCGTGAAAACCAAAGATTTATTTTTTGTTCACCTTTGTGTATCAACAATAGGAGTTTAGTTCTTCGCTCCTGGAATGTGTCTTTTAAATGTTGTTTAATGACTTGCTTCTTATTTTGATGCAGCAACAAATGTTGATCGTTAACATTCCAAATCAAAATTGTCATCTTACTGCAAAACAGTAGTCATCTTGAAATACTGTACACCATGCCATAGAATAATAATCATTATGGACTTTTTTAAATTTTTGTTTAAAATACTGTTTGTTGTCCTATCTCCTCATTCCCACAGTATTGAGGTATCAGTTTTTATGCTTCAATTATGGTGACAATTGTGTAACTGTTACTCTCCTACTGTGCATCTTCCTACACTGGGCAATCTGGTGTTCAATTTGAGTTAAAGAAAAGTTTGAAAATGTGTGTTCATAAAGCCAAATTTTACAGAGTTGCACCCACTTCTCGCACATGTTCCACCTTGTGCTGCGGGGAGCATAAGTAATCATTTAAATTTTCCTTTGACAAAGGCAACTGTAAAATAATGAAGACCACCCCATCCCCTGTT